>NC_140124.1:91895814-92545814 GCF_964035555.1 Netta rufina
ATCTGCTTTCAGGCTAGCACTTGCAGTAGGCAAGCTGCCTGCCCTTAACATTTTTCATTTCATTTTTCACATGAGTTTTGCTTGTTCCCCACAACTCATCCCTTCTCCGTCTAGGAAAAAAAATAAAAATAAAAAAAATAAAATAAAAATAAAAATAAAAATAAAAGGATTTCCTTTCCATTAATTCCATGTTCTTCTTGACAGAACTTGACAGATTTGGTTCTTGACTTGGAAGGCAAATATCTGGGCAGACTGCAAGATGTATGCTCGCAGCGTGAGACAGCTCTTGTAAAGGTGATTCAGGGTAGTTTCTGGAAAACAAGACATCAGATCTCCAAAGCAGCTTTCTTTGTGCTAATGTAGGAAGGGCGAGTAAGAGTAAAGGTGAGAGCCCAGCTACCGTAAGAAGCAGCAAGTGTGAAGGAAACTTCCTTCTGGCTGATACAGCTCCATATCTAGTTGTCAAGTATGAAGAGAGCAGTTCTAAGTTTCTTGGGGAGAGGTAGAAAAGAAGAGACTGTGAGACTGGAAAAAGAAAAAGTGGGATTAGCTATTTCAGGAAATCATAGGAAGTGGAACTAGAGATTGGAAGAGTGCTTTAAGCCAAGGCAGAAACGTATCAAACCTAAAACCTAGGAGTCTGATGAACCAAGAAACGAACACATTTTGATTATGGAGTTGTGTCCAGTGTTATCTTGGGAAACATGGTTTCCACCTAAAATGTATCTGGTGCTTGAAGTTTTCCTAAGGCCCTTCTCTGTGTATTCCCTACTGTTTGGTAAGCGCTGAGGTCACACTGCAGCCAGCAGCACGTCCTCTCCCCACCACTTAGCTCTCTGTCTTCACAACATGTCTAGCAACAGAATGGCTTGGACACAACTGCGCCTATGACCGAGTTCATTCAAGCTGGTGGACAGCATAAGCTCGAAGTCCTGTTTCTGTTCGTAACAGGCTGGTACAGTAACATGTCACATTCGATGACTTTGCAGCATAGATGTCAGGAGTGCAGCTTGGGATCACCTCCTTCTACTTGGAGTTCAGTTTGAAGGGATGAGCAAGTAATTTGTCCTGGGTTGACGGAAATCTGTTTCAAGGCTGTTTTCTAACACTCTTACAGACACTTCTCTGTCCATCGGCCTGTCCTGCCAGCTCTGGTGTGAGTGTGAAGCTGTGGCAAGAGGGGTTTCCCATTCCTGTTTGACCTGGTGGACACCAGCTTTCCTAGGAAATTGCTGATGTTGCTGAGGAGGCAGCAGTACCAAAGGCCTTGTTGGTGAAGGTACAACAAGCTGGGGAGGCTTTGGCATTTCTGCACAACGCTGCTCCCTGACTGTCACTCCAGACTCAGGTTCGGAAAGAAGCAAAGCAAGCTAGAGGAAAACTGGATGTCCAGGTAATTCTCGTTTATTTATTGTTTCGTTCTTCACTTGGAAGAAAATCTAAGTCTTTAAACCGTTTGTTTGAAAACACAGCTTTATGGAAATGCTTCTGGGTGTGCTCCTTCACCTTGTTTGGAACCTGCTTCACCTCGCTTCAGCTAGAGGACACCTACGCTCAAATGTATGCTTCCCATGAGAAAGCGGTGTGCTTTCGGTATCCTTTTCTGTGATGGTTGCAGGTGAGGTTGACAAGAGTTGTCAGTACGATTCTTCGTTTCCTTTGCAGTATCCAAAAGTCCGTATCGCAGCGGATCTTCTCCTCTGATCCGAAAAGCTTCACAGGCCAAAAGAGAATTGAGATGAAGAAGGCAATAGAGAATGCAGACCAATACTTCCAATTGCCACCCGTAAGTTTTGTGAAGGAATCGGGTGCAGTTCTGTAGTGGTAGAAAGTTAATACAATCATGATCGTGCACTTGAAGGCAAGCAATGCTCTAAAAACGAAGAATGCAAGGCCCTGGTTAAGGACAATCTTCAGGCTGCTTCTCGATCAGCAAGAATCTTATTTGCTTCTTCCACACCCTCATCTCCACTTGCTTAGAAGTTGTGAAGGTCGGAAGCACACTGCGTGTTTTTCATCCCCTCTGTGTATCTTTTCCCTGACAGCAACTTCTGTCTTGGCTCTTCACATCCAGCCAGAGCAGTTTCTTTGCCTGCGGAACCTGCAGGCTGTCCTCGCGTGTGTACCCGTGGTGGACTGAGGGTAATGCTTGTAACGCACACAGATGCTGTATTCACTGTGACTTTGAGAAAAGAGAGCAAGAAGCTAACCTGCGCAGCAGTTTCTTAGGTTTCTGTATATCTATCTATCTCTCTGCGTATATATTTCATTACTTATTTACTTCTTTAAAGACCCTTTAAATAGAATAGATACTTTAAGAAAGCTTACTTGTTCTTCTCCTTTACTTGTTTGTAACGTTTACTTTTCTAACCAATCCTTAATGTTACAGCCTTGGATTTATTTAGTTCTCAGTTCTTAGAAGTTCTCCAAGCACATCAGTGATTTCTATATTTCTCAATCTTTCCATCTGCATTGAGACCTCTTATCTTACTTTAGGTATGAGGTGAAGAAGAACACTGCAACCAGCTGAAGCCGTATCGGACACATGCTTCTGTTCTGCTAGGAAGTAATCCAGAGTGATTCCACGGTGTACTTTAGACAGATTTCCTCTGGTCCTCTGGACTCAGCATCCCTAAGGGATATTTCAAAGCTCTCTGAAGGCCCTGTCAGTATCTCTGACACCGCAGTCTCCATTAGGAAGGGGTAAATATTCCTTGCCCTTGTGGAAAGGAACTACTCAGTTAGCTGTTTCTAACCCAAATCTCTTTGTTGTCTTCTATTGACAGACAGCAGCCGGCTAGCCAAGCTAACCCATTGAAAATGGAAGTAGTGGGACTACTTCCAAACCCTGCTGCCGCTTCTAAGCAGGACTGCGCTGTAGGTGGGGACACAGCAAGAGGACACGTCCAGGCCACAGTGGAACTGAAAGGCACCTGTCTGAGCCACAGAACCAAGTCAGCGATTCCCACTTGGAGACTGTTGCTCGACCAGTGACACAGCAGCTGGAGCGCTTCTGGTTGCTGCTGCTGGGTTCCCGTGAATCAGCCAGGGATAGGAGCTATGAGAACGACTGAAGCGATCTGAAGTTTCCTGAAAGAAAGAAGAGAGGAGAAAAGAAGACAAGAGGGGAGGGGAGGGGAGGGAATGAAAGGAAAAGAGGGAAGGGGAGGGGAGGGGAGGGGAGGGGAGGGGATTGGAGGGGTTTGGAGGGGATTGGAGGGGATGGGATTGGAGGGGATTGGAGGGGATTGGAGTGGGGGGGAGGGACAGGGAGGGACAGGGAGGGCAGGGGAGGGCAGGGGAAGATAGTGTAGGGGAGCGTAGGATAGGGTAGTGTAGCGTAGTGTAGCATAGTAGAGGAGAGGGGAGTGTAGGAGAGTATAGGGTAGTGTAGGGGAGCAGAGTTTAGGGGAGTGTAGGGTAGGATAGGGGAGGGGAGTGTAGGAGAGTATAGGGTAGTGTAGGGGAGCAGAGTTTAGGGGAGCGTAGGGTAGGATAGGGGAGGGGAGTGTAGGAGAGTATAGGGTAGTGTAGGGGAGCAGAGTTTAGGGGAGTGTAGGGTAGGATAGGGGAGGGGAGTGTAGGTGATCGTAGGGGAGGGGAGCATAGGAGAATGTAGGGTAGTGTAGCGAAGGGAATGTAGCGAAGGGGAGTGTAGGGGAGGGGAGTATAGGGGTGTGTAGGGTAGTATAGTGGAGGGGAGTGTAGCAGAGTGTAGGGACAGGGAGCATAGGGGAGGGGAGGGGAGCGGAGGGGAGGGGAGGGAAAAGAGGGGAGGGGAGGGGAGGGGAGGGGAGGAAAAAGAGGGGATGGGAGGGGTGGGGAGTGCTACCATAAATAAAATTGCCAAATACATGACATTTTGGATCTGGAGCCAAATATTTGCGTTGCTGAAGGGATGCAAGACACGGACTCCTGATGGCTCTTGAACAGGAGGCGTTTATTGCCCTTTTTCACTCCTACATGTCCTCTCCCCGTAGCCCCACGTGCTGTCCACGCGCCCGAATCTATCCCACAGTTGGTCAGAGACCCTCAGGCACGCGCCTGGAGCCAGCCAGCAATTGCCCACTGCCCAAAGGTCCTCTTTAACACTGTAGCCAATTCTTGATCTCAGCCTTGCTCAAGTTTGTGTTTCTCCCGCTTGTTTCCTCGTTATCTCTAACTCAGGCACCTGCGAAACAGCGCCAAGCCACCTGCAAATTCCTTCCCCACACGTTGCCATTCATTCCACAACCTGACTTATCGCTGCCATCCGTGCCTTGCACAGTGCCATGAAAGGTTTGGCGTGCACAGAGGTGGCTGAGGATTTTCAGAAATAACTTTCCTTAAGAACTGCATCAAGACTTTTGCTGGAAGGCAAAAGATCGGCTGATTGATTAACATCGGGATGGCAGCTGAGCAAGGGAAGCATCTTCCAAACTTCCAAATATTGCCTGTATACAGAACTACAACTCCTCTGCTCTCCGGTTAGGAGTTTCTGTCACCTGCTTAGGAAGCAGAAGCAGTAAAATGGGCTTTAGAGGATCCAGCTGAAGCATCAGTGCCAGTCAGAGGAAACCATCAATTTACGGGCTTTGAAGAGAGTTTGACCGGTTTTCCAAGGAACACGTCCTAGTGCTGCATATGTATGTATCTAAATATCTGTACAGCTGGCTTGTATCAGAACTAGAGTGGCCATCAGGACTAGGGAAGCGGTTGTCCCTCTGTGCTCGGCTCTGGTGAGGCCGCACCTCGAGCACTGTGTTCAGCGAAGACCTCGAGGTGCTGGAGCGTGTGCGGAGAAGGGCTCTGAAGCTTGTTAAGGGTTTAGAGAACAAGTCTGGTGAGGAGCGGCTGAGGGAGCTGGGGTTGTTCAGCCTGGAGAAAAGGAGGCTCAGGGGAGACCTTCCTGTGCTCTACAGTAAGCTTAAAGAGAGGTGGGGATCGTTCTCTTCTCCCAAGCCCCAGGTGACAAGACAAGAGCAAAAAACCCTTAAGTTACACCAGGGGAGGTTTAGGTTGGTTATTACGAAAAATTTCTTCACCGAAAGAGTTGCTCTGGTGGGTTTACGTGGCAAGGATTTGGTAGCAGGGGGCCATAGGGGTGGCCTCCGTGAGCAGAGCCCAGCAGCTGCCCCATGTTAGGTAAGGGCTCCACTGCTGGCCAGAGCCGAGCCAAGCAACTCTGTCGTTTGTTCCTCTGTGAGAGCGTAATTAAGAAAGGAGAAAAAAAGAACCAAAAAAAGCTGCTTCACAGGGAGAAAGAGAGGAGAAGCAGCCCTGCAGCCGCCCAAGGTGAGTGCAGCAGGAGGGCAGGAGGTGCTCCAGGCAGGCAGCAGCAGTTCCCCTGCGGCCTGTTGTTATGTATGGAGTGGTAATTTGTGTCGAGAAAATGGTTGATATTAATAAAGAAGGGGGAGATTTGGGAATGTGGCCATGGGGGTGGGTCGGAAAGCCCCGTGGTTGAGATAACATTCGACTCTTAACGCTGAGGCCATCAGGAATATAAAAGAGTTTAGAGGGAAGAAAGAAGGGTGATTCAGGAGACTCCATGCAGTCTCCGGTTGGTTTCTTGTTCTCCAGCCCTTAAGGCACGGACGTTTCTGGGTGTTTACTGTTGTTGTTATATTCAAAGTTGTTTGACCAATGAAAAGTTGTTTTGAAAAGAACTGCTGTGGAGAGAAGGGTATAAGCGGGGAGCCTGCCCTCAAGACAAGAAAACAAAAGAAAGGCAACACGATGTGTTGAAGTTATGTCATCAACAAAGAAGCAGAAAGAAGGAATGAAAAGGAACAGGCAAGCAGAACGGAGACCAGGACGAGAACAGGCACATTGATCGCCTCGTGACGATAGCTTCGGGCAGACTCAGCAAACCGCTCAGAGAAGCTCGTCCAGAAAGTCACTGGAAATGGGCGCACGGGAGCTGGAGAGAAGCTCGAGCTGAGAGAAGTGTACCCGTGCACACAACTGCCCTTCACTGCTAAGCAGCTGCGCATTATGGGGAATCATATAGAAGTCTAAATATTACAAAATTCAGATTGAGTTGAGACTTCATTTATAACCCTGTGGAGAGGCCCCTGGTGGAGCAGGCTGTCCCCCTGCAGCCCATGGGTGCCCCATGGAGCAGATGTCCACGCTGCAGCCCCCCCGTGGGTGGAGGAGCCCCCGGTGGAGCAGGTGGATGTGGCCTGGAGGAGGCTGCGGCCCGTGGAGAGGAGCTCCCGCAGGAGCAGAGGGTCTGGGGGGAGCTGCCGCCCAGCCACGGGGGACCCGTGCTGGAGCAGTTTGCTCCTGGGGGATGGATGGATGGATGGACCCTGTGGGACGGGGCCTTGTGGGAGCAGTGCTTGAGGAGCTGCTGCCTGTGGGCAGCCCGTGTGGGATCAGCTGGGGAAGGACGGCATCCCGTGGGAGGGACCCCACGGGGAGCAGGGGCAGGGAGGGACCGTGAAGGAGCGGCAGAGAGCAAGCATCAGTCAGGGACTGACCGCAGCCCCCATTCCCCCATTTCCCTGTGCTGCTAAGGGGGAGGAGGTGGAAGAGGGCAGATGGGGAGAAGGCGTTTTTGGTTTCTTTCCTTTGTTTCTCACTTGTCTAGTTTGTTGGTGGTAGGCAATAACTCTTACTATCTCCCTACGCTGAGTCTGCTTTGCCCGTCACGATAATTGTTGAGCGATCTCCCCGTCCTTATGTCAGCCCTTGAGCCCTTTGCACCGTATTTTCTCCCCCTTTCCCTTTGAGGAGGGGGAGTGAGAGAGCGGCCGTGGTGGAACTCGGCTGCCCACCCAATTCAGACCACCGCAGTTGCAAAGGACTGGAAAAGTTTTCCGAAGAAACAAGATGTTTAACAAGGAAATGCATAGTTTCCTTCTTCAGGCTTCCTGGAGAATTGGGGTTCTTTCATATTGCCAGCTCGGAGGAAGAGAATTGTTGATGTCCCCTTCTTTTTTCTTACATGGAAATCAAAGGTGAACTGCTCTCCAAGTACGGGCAACGTATCGGAATCAAGCTCTTTTTGTCTGTAATCCTTTCTCAAGGAACAGATTTATCCCACACCTTCCACAGACGTAGGGGAGCAGAGAATAATTGGGGAACTACTCTAATTAAAGTCAGTGTGGGCATAGTGGTACTTCTCTAGCTGTTGCTGAGACATACGCATTAGCTACAGGGAGTGTTGTGCCGTCATTGCGAGGCGCCTGCGGTGACGACTTCAGAAACAGACCTGAATTTTGTCACCACAGCACTTTGGGAACAGCTGCCTCTGTGCACGTTTAGCTGGGAGGGACAGAGAAGGGTGCTGGATGTGACGAAAGCACGTGAGGATTTGTGGATCTCCCCTTGAGGTGCACAGAGAGGGCCCATGCCCTTCTGTAAGTGTTTTGATGCTTGGCTGAGGAAAAAAGTGTGTTTTTTGTTTTGTTAAGCATAAACAAGAGGCTTAGGAGTACCCCTGTCACGTTCAAATTCAGGACAGCAATGGACTTCATCACATGGGCTGGCCTGTCGAGTAGTGTCTCAGGATTTGGTGTATGAAGATGCACTCCATCTGCTTTCAGGCTAGCACTTGCAGTAGGCAAGCTGCCTGCCCTTAACATTTTTCATTTCATTTTTCACATGAGTTTTGCTTGTTCCCCACAACTCATCCCTTCTCCGTCTAGGAAAAAAAATAAAAATAAAAATAAAAATAAAAATAAAAATAAAAGTAAAAGTAAAAATAAAAATAAAAATAATAAAAATAAAAATAATAAAAATAAAATAAAAATAAAAATAAAAATGAAAGGATTTCCTTTCCATTAATTCCATGTTCTTAACTTGACAGATTTGGTTCTTGACTTGGAAGGCAAATATCTGGGCAGACTGCAAGATGTATGCTCGCAGCGTGGGACAGCTCTTGTAAAGGTGATTCAGGGTAGTTTCTGGAAAACAAGACATCAGATCTCCAAAGCAGCTTTCTTTGTGCTAATGTAGGAAGGGCGAGTAAGAGTAAAGGTGAGAGCCCAGCTACCGTAAGAAGCAGCAAGTGTGAAGGAAACTTCCTTCTGGCTGATACAGCTCCATATCTAGTTGTCAAGTATGAAGAGAGCAGTTCTAAGTTTCTTGGGGAGAGGTAGAAAAGAAGAGACTGTGAGACTGGAAAAAGAAAAAGTGGGATTAGCTATTTCAGGAAATCATAGGAAGTGGAACTAGAGATTGGAAGAGTGCTTTAAGCCAAGGCAGAAACGTATCAAACCTAAAACCTAGGAGTCTGATGAACCAAGAAACGAACACATTTTGATTATGGAGTTGTGTCCAGTGTTATCTTGGGAAACATGGTTTCCACCTAAAATGTATCTGGTGCTTGAAGTTTTCCTAAGGCCCTTCTCTGTGTATTCCCTACTGTTTGGTAAGCGCTGAGGTCACACTGCAGCCAGCAGCACGTCCTCTCCCCACCACTTAGCTGTCTGTCTTCACAACATGTCTAGCAACAGAATGGCTTGGACACAACTGCGCCTATGACCGAGTTCATTCAAGCTGGTGGACAGCATAAGCTCGAAGTCCTGTTTCTGTTCGTAACAGGCTGGTACAGTAACATGTCACATTCGATGACTTTGCAGCATAGATGTCAGGAGTGCAGCTTGGGATCACCTCCTTCTACTTGGAGTTCAGTTTGAAGGGATGAGCAAGTAATTTGCCCTGGGTTGACGGAAATCTGTTTCAAGGCTGTTTTCTAACACTCTTACAGACACTTCTCTGTCCATCGGCCTGTCCTGCCAGCTCTGGTGTGAGTGTGAAGCTGTGGCAAGAGGGGTTTCCCATTCCTGTTTGACCTGGTGGACACCAGCTTTCCTAGGAAATTGCTGATGTTGCTGAGGAGGCAGCAGTACCAAAGGCCTTGTTGGTGAAGGTACAACAAGCTGGGGAGGCTTTGGCATTTCTGCACAACGCTGCTCCCTGACTGTCACTCCAGACTCAGATTCGGAAAGAAGCAAAGCAAGCTAGAGGAAAACTGGATGTCCAGGTAATTCTCGTTTATTTATTGTTTCGTTCTTCACTTGGAAGAAAATCTAAGTCTTTAAACCGTTTGTTTGAAAACACAGCTTTATGGAAATGCTTCTGGGTGTGCTCCTTCACCTTGTTTGGAACCTGCTTCACCTCGCTTCAGCTAGAGGACACCTACGCTCAAATGTATGCTTCCCATGAGAAAGCGGTGTGCTTTCGGTATCCTTTTCTGTGATGGTTGCAGGTGAGGTTGACAAGAGTTGTCAGTACGATTCTTCGTTTCCTTTGCAGTATCCAAAAGTCCGTATCGCAGCGGATCTTCTCCTCTGATCCGAAAAGCTTCACAGGCCAAAAGAGAATTGAGATGAAGAAGGCAATAGAGAATGCAGACCAATACTTCCAATTGCCACCCGTAAGTTTTGTGAAGGAATCGGGTGCAGTTCTGTAGTGGTAGAAAGTTAATACAATCATGATCGTGCACTTGAAGGCAAGCAATGCTCTAAAAACAAAGAATGCAAGGCCCTGGTTAAGGACAATCTTCAGGCTGCTTCTCGATCAGCAAGAATCTTATTTGCTTCTTCCACACCCTCATCTCCACTTGCTTAGAAGTTGTGAAGGTCGGAAGCGCACTGCGTGTTTTTCATCCCCTCTGTGTATCTTTTCCCTGACAGCAACTTCTGTCTTGGCTCTTCACATCCAGCCAGAGCAGTTTCTTTGCCTGCGGAACCTGCAGGCTGTCCTCGCGTGTGTACCCGTGGTGGACTGAGGGTAATGCTTGTAACGCACACAGATGCTGTATTCACTGTGACTTTGAGAAAAGAGAGCAAGAAGCTAACCTGTGCAGCAGTTTCTTAGGTTTCTGTATATCTATCTATCTCTCTGCGTATATATTTCATTACTTATTTACTTCTTTAAAGACCCTTTAAATAGAATAGATACTTTAAGAAAGCTTACTTGTTCTTCTCCTTTACTTGTTTGTAACGTTTACTTTTCTAACCAATCCTTAATGTTACAGCCTTGGATTTATTTAGTTCTCAGTTCTTAGAAGTTCTCCAAGCACATCAGTGATTTCTATATTTCTCAATCTTTCCATCTGCATTGAGACCTCTTATCTTACTTTAGGTATGAGGTGAAGAAGAACACTGCAACCAGCTGAAGCCGTATCGGACACATGCTTCTGTTCTGCTAGGAAGTAATCCAGAGTGATTCCACGGTGTACTTTAGACAGATTTCCTCTGGTCCTCTGGACTCAGCATCCCTAAGGGATATTTCAAAGCTCTCTGAAGGCCCTGTCAGTATCTCTGACACCGCAGTCTCCATTAGGAAGGGGTAAATATTCCTTGCCCTTGTGGAAAGGAACTACTCAGTTAGCTGTTTCTAACCCAAATCTCTTTGTTGTCTTCTATTGACAGACAGCAGCCGGCTAGCCAAGCTAACCCATTGAAAATGGAAGTAGTGGGACTACTTCCAAACCCTGCTGCCGCTTCTAAGCAGGACTGCGCTGTAGGTGGGGACACAGCAAGAGGACACGTCCAGGCCACAGTGGAACTGAAAGGCACCTGTCTGAGCCACAGAACCAAGTCAGCGATTCCCACTTGGAGACTGTTGCTCGACCAGTGACACAGCAGCTGGAGCGCTTCTGGTTGCTGCTGCTGGGTTCCCGTGAATCAGCCAGGGATAGGAGCTATGAGAACGACTGAAGCGATCTGAAGTTTCCTGAAAGAAAGAAGAGAGGAGAAAAGAAGACAAGAGGGGAGGGGAGGGGAGGGAATGAAAGGAAAAGAGGGAAGGGGAGGGGAGGGGAGGGAATGAAAGGAAAAGAGGGAAGGGGAGGGGAGGGGAGGGGAGGGGAGGGTATTGGAAGGGTTTGGAGGGGATTGGAGGGGATGGGATTGGAGGGGATTGGAGGGGATTGGAGTGGGCGGGAGGGACAGGGAGGGACAGGGAGGGCGGGGGAGGGCAGGGGAAGATAGTGTAGGGGAGCGTAGGATAGGGTAGTGTAGCGTAGTGTAGCATAGTAGAGGAGAGGGGAGTGTAGGAGAGTATAGGGTAGTGTAGGGGAGCAGAGTTTAGGGGAGTGTAGGGTAGGATAGGGGAGGGGAGTGTAGGAGAGTATAGGGTAGTGTAGGGGAGCAGAGTTTAGGGGAGTGTAGGGTAGGATAGGGGAGGGGAGTGTAGGTGATCGTAGGGGAGGGGAGCATAGGATAATGTAGGGTAGTGTAGCGAAGGGAATGTAGCGAAGGGGAGTGTAGGGGAGGGGAGTATAGGGGTGTTTAGGGTAGTATAGTGGAGGGGAGTGTAGCAGAGTGTAGGGACAGGGAGCATAGGGGAGGGGAGGGGAGCGGAGGGGAGGGGAGGGAAAAGAGGGGAGGGGAGGGGAGGGGAGGGGAGGGGAGGAAAAAGAGGGGATGGGAGGGGTGGGGAGTGCTACCATAAATAAAATTGCCAAATACATGACATTTTGGATCTGGAGCCAAATATTTGCGTTGCTGAAGGGATGCAAGACACGGACTCCTGATGGCTCTTGAACAGGAGGCGTTTATTGCCCTTTTTCACTCCTACATGTCCTCTCCCCGTAGCCCCACGTGCTGTCCACGCGCCCGAATCTATCCCACAGTTGGTCAGAGACCCTCAGGCACGCGCCTGGAGCCAGCCAGCAATTGCCCACTGCCCAAAGGTCCTCTTTAACACTGTAGCCAATTCTTGATCTCAGCCTTGCTCAAGTTTGTGTTTCTCCCGCTTGTTTCCTCGTTATCTCTAACTCAGGCACCTGCGAAACAGCGCCAAGCCACCTGCAAATTCCTTCCCCACACGTTGCCATTCATTCCACAACCTGACTTATCGCTGCCATCCGTGCCTTGCACAGTGCCATGAAAGGTTTGGCGTGCACAGAGGTGGCTGAGGATTTTCAGAAATAACTTTCCTTAAGAACTGCATCAAGACTTTTGCTGGAAGGCAAAAGATCGGCTGATTGATTAACATCGGGATGGCAGCTGAGCAAGGGAAGCATCTTCCAAACTTCCAAATATTGCCTGTATACAGAACTACAACTCCTCTGCTCTCCGGTTAGGAGTTTCTGTCACCTGCTTAGGAAGCAGAAGCAGTAAAATGGGCTTTAGAGGATCCAGCTGAAGCATCAGTGCCAGTCAGAGGAAACCATCAATTTACGGGCTTTGAAGAGAGTTTGACCGGTTTTCCAAGGAACACGTCCTAGTGCTGCATATGTATGTATCTAAATATCTGTACAGCTGGCTTGTATCAGAACTAGAGTGGCCATCAGGACTAGGGAAGCGGTTGTCCCTCTGTGCTCGGCTCTGGTGAGGCCGCACCTCGAGCACTGTGTTCAGCGAAGACCTCGAGGTGCTGGAGCGTGTGCGGAGAAGGGCTCTGAAGCTTGTTAAGGGTTTAGAGAACAAGTCTGGTGAGGAGCGGCTGAGGGAGCTGGGGTTGTTCAGCCTGGAGAAAAGGAGGCTCAGGGGAGACCTTCCTGTGCTCTACAGTAAGCTTAAAGAGAGGTGGGGATCGTTCTCTTCTCCCAAGCCCCAAGTGACAAGACAAGAGCAAAAAACCCTTAAGTTACACCAGGGGAGGTTTAGGTTGGTTATTACGAAAAATTTCTTCACCGAAAGAGTTGCTCTGGTGGGTTTACGTGGCAAGGTTTTGGTAGCAGGGGGCCATAGGGGTGGCCTCCGTGAGCAGAGCCCAGCAGCTGCCCCATGTTAGGTAAGGGCTCCACTGCTGGCCAGAGCCGAGCCAAGCAACTCTGTCGTTTGTTCCTCTGTGAGAGCGTAATTAAGAAAGGAGAAAAAAAGAACCAAAAAAAGCTGCTTCACAGGGAGAAAGAGAGGAGAAGCAGCCCTGCAGCCGCCCAAGGTGAGTGCAGCAGGAGGGCAGGAGGTGCTCCAGGCAGGCAGCAGCAGTTCCCCTGCGGCCTGTTGTTATGTATGGAGTGGTAATTTGTGTCGAGAAAATGGTTGATATTAATAAAGAAGGGGGAGATTTGGGAATGTGGCCATGGGGGTGGGTCGGAAAGCCCCGTGGTTGAGATAACATTCGACTCTTAACGCTGAGGCCATCAGGAATATAAAAGAGTTTAGAGGGAAGAAAGAAGGGTGATTCAGGAGACTCCATGCAGTCTCCGGTTGGTTTCTTGTTCTCCAGCCCTTAAGGCACGGACGTTTCTGGGTGTTTACTGTTGTTGTTATATTCAAAGTTGTTTGACCAATGAAAAGTTGTTTTGAAAAGAACTGCTGTGGAGAGAAGGGTATAAGAGGGGAGCCTGCCCTCAAGACAAGAAAACAAAAGAAAGGCAACACGATGTGTTGAAGTTATGTCATCAACAAAGAAGCAGAAAGAAGGAATGAAAAGGAACAGGCAAGCAGAACGGAGACCAGGACGAGAACAGGCACATTGATCGCCTCGTGACGATAGCTTCGGGCAGACTCAGCAAACCGCTCAGAGAAGCTCGTCCAGAAAGTCACTGGAAATGGGCGCACGGGAGCTGGAGAGAAGCTCGAGCTGAGAGAAGTGTACCCGTGCACACAACTGCCCTTCGCTGCTTAGCAGCTGCGCATTATGGGGAATCATATAGAAGTCTAAATATTACAAAATTCAGATTGAGTTGAGACTTCATTTATAACCCTGTGGAGAGGCCCCTGGTGGAGCAGGCTGTCCCCCTGCAGCCCATGGGTGCCCCATGGAGCAGATGTCCACGCTGCAGCCCCCCCGTGGGTGGAGGAGCCCCCGGTGGAGCAGGTGGATGTGGCCTGGAGGAGGCTGCGGCCCGTGGAGAGGAGCTCCCGCAGGAGCAGAGGGTCTGGGGGGAGCTGCCGCCCAGCCACGGGGGACCCGTGCTGGAGCAGTTTGCTCCTGGGGGATGGATGGATGGATGGACCCTGTGGGACGGAGCCGTGTGGGAGCAGTGCTTGAGGAGCTGCTGCCTGTGGGCAGCCCGTGTGGGATCAGCTGGGGAAGGATGGCATCCCGTGGGAGGGACCCCACGGGGAGCAGGGGCAGGGAGGGACCGTGAAGGAGCGGCAGAGAGCAAGCATCAGTCAGGGACTGACCGCAGCCCCCATTCCCCCATTTCCCTGTGCTGCTAAGGGGGAGGAGGTGGAAGAGGGCAGATGGGGAGAAGGCGGTTTTGGTTTCTTTCCTTTGTTTCTCACTTGTCTAGTTTGTTGGTGGTAGGCAATAACTCTTACTATCTCCCTACGCTGAGTCTGCTTTGCCCGTCACGATAATTGTTGAGCGATCTCCCCGTCCTTATGTCAGCCCTTGAGCCCTTTGCACCGTATTTTCTCCCCCTTTCCCTTTGAGGAGGGGGAGTGAGAGAGCGGCCGTGGTGGAACTCGGCTGCCCACCCAATTCAGACCACCGCAGTTGCAAAGGACTGGAAAAGTTTTCCGAAGAAACAAGATGTTTAACAAGGAAATGCATAGTTTCCTTCTTCAGGCTTCCTGGAGAATTGGGGTTCTTTCATATTGCCAGCTCAGAGGAAGAGAATTGTTGATGTCCCCTTCTTTTTTCTTACATGGAAATCAAAGGTGAACTGCTCTCCAAGTACGGGCAACGTATCGGAATCAAGCTCTTTTTGTCTGTAATCCTTTCTCAAGGAACAGATTTATCCCACACCTTCCACAGACGTAGGGGAGCAGAGAATAATTGGGGAACTACTCTAACTAAAGTCAGTGTGGGCATAGTGGTACTTCTCTAGCTGTTGCTGAGACATACGCATTAGCTACAGGGAGTGTTGTGCCGTCATTGCGAGGCGCCTGCGGTGACGACTTCAGAAACAGACCTGAATTTTGTCACCACAGCACTTTGGGAACAGCTGCCTCTGTGCACGTTTAGCTGGGAGGGACAGAGAAGGGTGCTGGATGTGACGAAAGCACGTGAGGATTTGTGGATCTCCCCTTGAGGTGCACAGAGAGGGCCCATGCCCTTCTGTAAGTGTTTTGATGCTTGGCTGAGGAAAAAAGTGTGTTTTTTGTTTTGTTAAGCATAAACAAGAGGCTTAGGAGTACCCCTGTCACGTTCAAATTCAGGACAGCAATGGACTTCATCACATGGGCTGGCCTGTCGAGTAGTGTCTCAGGATTTGGTGTATGAAGATGCACTCCATCTGCTTTCAGGCTAGCACTTGCAGTAGGCAAGCTGCCTGCCCTTAACATTTTTCATTTCATTTTTCACATGAGTTTTGCTTGTTCCCCACAACTCATCCCTTCTCCGTCTAGGAAAAAAAATAAAAATAAAAATAAAAATAAAAATAAAAATAATAAAAATAAAATAAAAATAAAAATAAAAATAAAAATAAAAGGATTTCCTTTCCATTAATTCCATGTTCTTAACTTGACAGATTTGGTTCTTGACTTGGAAGGCAAATATCTGGGCAGACTGCAAGATGTATGCTCGCAGCGTGGGACAGCTCTTGTAAAGGTGATTCAGGGTAGTTTCTGGAAAACAAGACATCAGATCTCCAAAGCAGCTTTCTTTGTGCTAATGTAGGAAGGGCGAGTAAGAGTAAAGGTGAGAGCCCAGCTACCGTAAGAAGCAGCAAGTGTGAAGGAAACTTCCTTCTGGCTGATACAGCTCCATATCTAGTTGTCAAGTATGAAGAGAGCAGTTCTAAGTTTCTTGGGGAGAGGTAGAAAAGAAGAGACTGTGAGACTGGAAAAAGAAAAAGTGGGATTAGCTATTTCAGGAAATCATAGGAAGTGGAACTAGAGATTGGAAGAGTGCTTTAAGCCAAGGCAGAAACGTATCAAACCTAAAACCTAGGAGTCTGATGAACCAAGAAACGAACACATTTTGATTATGGAGTTGTGTCCAGTGTTATCTTGGGAAACATGGTTTCCACCTAAAATGTATCTGGTGCTTGAAGTTTTCCTAAGGCCCTTCTCTGTGTATTCCCTACTGTTTGGTAAGCGCTGAGGTCACACTGCAGCCAGCAGCACGTCCTCTCCCCACCACTTAGCTGTCTGTCTTCACAACATGTCTAGCAACAGAATGGCTTGGACACAACTGCGCCTATGACCGAGTTCATTCAAGCTGGTGGACAGCATAAGCTCGAAGTCCTGTTTCTGTTCGTAACAGGCTGGTACAGTAACATGTCACATTCGATGACTTTGCAGCATAGATGTCAGGAGTGCAGCTTGGGATCACCTCCTTCTACTTGGAGTTCAGTTTGAAGGGATGAGCAAGTAATTTGTCCTGGGTTGACGGAAATCTGTTTCAAGGCTGTTTTCTAACACTCTTACAGACACTTCTCTGTCCATCGGCCTGTCCTGCCAGCTCTGGTGTGAGTGTGAAGCTGTGGCAAGAGGGGTTTCCCATTCCTGTTTGACCTGGTGGACACCAGCTTTCCTAGGAAATTGCTGATGTTGCTGAGGAGGCAGCAGTACCAAAGGCCTTGTTGGTGAAGGTACAACAAGCTGGGGAGGCTTTGGCATTTCTGCACAACGCTGCTCCCTGACTGTCACTCCAGACTCAGATTCGGAAAGAAGCAAAGCAAGCTAGAGGAAAACTGGATGTCCAGGTAATTCTCGTTTATTTATTGTTTCGTTCTTCACTTGGAAGAAAATCTAAGTCTTTAAACCGTTTGTTTGAAAACACAGCTTTATGGAAATGCTTCTGGGTGTGCTCCTTCACCTTGTTTGGAACCTGCTTCACCTCGCTTCAGCTAGAGGACACCTACGCTCAAATGTATGCTTCCCATGAGAAAGCGGTGTGCTTTCGGTATCCTTTTCTGTGATGGTTGCAGGTGAGGTTGACAAGAGTTGTCAGTACGATTCTTCGTTTCCTTTGCAGTATCCAAAAGTCCGTATCACAGCGGATCTTCTGCTCTGATCCGAAAAGCTTCACAGGCCAAAAGAGAATTGAGATGAAGAAGGCAATAGAGAATGCAGACCGATACTTCCAATTGCCACCCGTAAGTTTTGTGAAGGAATCGGGTGCAGTTCTGTAGTGGTAGAAAGTTAATACAATCATGATCGTGCACTTGAAGGCAAGCAATGCTCTAGAAACGAAGAATGCAAGGCCCTGGTTAAGGACAATCTTCAGGCTGCTTCTCGATCAGCAAGAATCTTACTTGGTTCTTCCACACCCTCATCTCCACTTGCTTAGAAGTTGTGAAGGTCGGAAGCGCACTGCGTGTTTTTCATCCCCTCTGTGTATCTTTTCCCTGACAGCAACTTCTGTCTTGGCTCTTCACATCCAGCCAGAGCAGTTTCTTTGCCTGCGGAACCTGCAGGCTGTCCTCGCGTGTGTACCCGTGGTGGACTGAGGGTAATGCTTATAACGCACACAGATGCTGTATTCACTGTGACTTTGAGAAAAGAGAGCAAGAAGCTAACCTGCGCAGCAGTTTCTTAGCTTTCTGTATATCTATCTATCTCTCTGCGTATATATTTCATTACTTATTTACTTCTTTAAAGATCCTTTAAATAGAATAGATACTTTAAGGAAGCTTACTTGTTCTTCTCCTTTACTTGTTTGTAATGTTTACTTTTCTAACCAATCCTTAATGTTACAGCCTTGGATTTATTTAGTTCTCAGTTCTTAGAAGTTCTCCAAGCACATCAGTGATTTCTATATTTCTCAATCTTTCCATCTGCATTGAGACCTCTTATCTTACTTTAGGTATGAGGTGAAGAAGAACACTGCAACCAGCTGAAGCCGTATCGGACACATGCTTCTGTTCTGCTAGGAAGTAATCCAGAGTGATTCCACGGTGTACTTTAGACAGATTTCCTCTGGTCCTCTGGACTCAGCATCCCTAAGGGATATTTCAAAGCTCTCTGAAGGCCCTGTCAGTATCTCTGACACCGCAGTCTCCATTAGGAAGGGGTAAATATTCCTTGCCCTTGTGGAAAGGAACTACTCAGTTAGCTGTTTCTAACCCAAATCTCTTTGTTGTCTTCTATTGACAGACAGCAGCCGGCTAGCCAAGCTAACCCATTGAAAATGGAAGTAGTGGGACTACTTCCAAACCCTGCTGCCGCTTCTAAGCAGGACTGCGCTGTAGGTGGGGACACAGCAAGAGGACACGTCCAGGCCAGGCTGGAACTGAAAGCACCTGTCTGAGCCACAGAACCAAGTCAGCGATTCCCACTTGGAGACTGTTGCTCGACCAGTGACACAGCAGCTGGAGCGCTTCTGGTTGCTGCTGCTGGGTTCCCGTGAATCAGCCAGGGATAGGAGCTATGAGAACGACTGAAGCGATCTGAAGTTTCCTGAAAGAAAGAAGAGAGGAGAAAAGAAGACAAGAGGGGAGGGGAGGGGAGGGAATGAAAGGAAAAGAGGGAAGGGGAGGGGAGGGGAGGGGAGGGAAGGGGTTTGGAGGGGATTGGAGGGGATGGGATTGGAGGGGATTGGAGGGGATTGGAGTGGGGGGGAGGGACAGGGAGGGACAGGGAGGGCAGGGGAGGGCAGGGGAAGATAGTGTAGGGGAGCGTAGGATAGGGTAGTGTAGCGTAGTGTAGCATAGTAGAGGAGAGGGGAGTGTAGGAGAGTATAGGGTAGTGTAGGGGAGCAGAGTTTAGGGGAGTGTAGGGTAGGATAGGGGAGGGGAGTGTAGGTGATCGTAGGGGAGGGGAGCATAGGATAATGTAGGGTAGTGTAGCGAAGGGAATGTAGCGAAGGGGAGTGTAGGGGAGGGGAGTATAGGGGTGTGTAGGGTAGTATAGTGGAGGGGAGTGTAGCAGAGTGTAGGGACAGGGAGCATAGGGGAGGGGAGGGGAGCGGAGGGGAGGGGAGGGAAAAGAGGGGAGGGGAGGGGAGGAAAAAGAGGGGATGGGAGGGGTGGGGAGTGCTACCATAAATAAAATTGCCAAATACATGACATTTTGGATCTGGAGCCAAATATTTGCGTTGCTGAAGGGATGCAAGACACGGACTCCTGATGGCTCTTGAACAGGAGGCGTTTATTGCCCTTTTTCACTCCTACATGTCCTCTCCCCGTAGCCCCACGTGCTGTCCACGCGCCCGAATCTATCCCACAGTTGGTCAGAGACCCTCAGGCACGCGCCTGGAGCCAGCCAGCAATTGCCCACTGCCCAAAGGTCCTCTTTAACACTGTAGCCAATTCTTGATCTCAGCCTTGCTCAAGTTTGTGTTTCTCCCGCTTGTTTCCTCGTTATCTCTAACTCAGGCACCTGCGAAACAGCGCCAAGCCACCTGCAAATTCCTTCCCCACACGTTGCCATTCATTCCACAACCTGACTTATCGCTGCCATCCGTGCCTTGCACAGTGCCATGAAAGGTTTGGCGTGCACAGAGGTGGCTGAGGATTTTCAGAAATAACTTTCCTTAAGAACTGCATCAAGACTTTTGCTGGAAGGCAAAAGATCGGCTGATTGATTAACATCGGGATGGCAGCTGAGCAAGGGAAGCATCTTCCAAACTTCCAAATATTGCCTGTATACAGAACTACAACTCCTCTGCTCTCCGGTTAGGAGTTTCTGTCACCTGCTTAGGAAGCAGAAGCAGTAAAATGGGCTTTAGAGGATCCAGCTGAAGCATCAGTGCCAGTCAGAGGAAACCATCAATTTACGGGCTTTGAAGAGAGTTTGACCGGTTTTCCAAGGAACACGTCCTAGTGCTGCATATGTATGTATCTAAATATCTGTACAGCTGGCTTGTATCAGAACTAGAGTGGCCATCAGGACTAGGGAAGCGGTTGTCCCTCTGTGCTCGGCTCTGGTGAGGCCGCACCTCGAGCACTGTGTTCAGCGAAGACCTCGAGGTGCTGGAGCGTGTGCGGAGAAGGGCTCTGAAGCTTGTTAAGGGTTTAGAGAACAAGTCTGGTGAGGAGCGGCTGAGGGAGCTGGGGTTGTTCAGCCTGGAGAAAAGGAGGCTCAGGGGAGACCTTCCTGTGCTCTACAGTAAGCTTAAAGAGAGGTGGGGATCGTTCTCTTCTCCCAAGCCCCAAGTGACAAGACAAGAGCAAAAAACCCTTAAGTTACACCAGGGGAGGTTTAGGTTGGTTATTACGAAAAATGTCTTCACCGAAAGAGTTGCTCTGGTGGGTTTACGTGGCAAGGTTTTGGTAGCAGGGGGCCATAGGGGTGGCCTCCGTGAGCAGAGCCCAGCAGCTGCCCCATGTTAGGTAAGGGCTCCACTGCTGGCCAGAGCCGAGCCAAGCAACTCTGTCGTTTGTTCCTCTGTGAGAGCGTAATTAAGAAAGGAGAAAAAAAGAACCAAAAAAAGCTGCTTCACAGGGAGAAAGAGAGGAGAAGCAGCCCTGCAGCCGCCCAAGGTGAGTGCAGCAGGAGGGCAGGAGGTGCTCCAGGCAGGCAGCAGCAGTTCCCCTGCGGCCTGTTGTTATGTATGGAGTGGTAATTTGTGTCGAGAAAATGGTTGATATTAATAAAGAAGGGGGAGATTTGGGAATGTGGCCATGGGGGTGGGTCGGAAAGCCCCGTGGTTGAGATAACATTCGACTCTTAACGCTGAGGCCATCAGGAATATAAAAGAGTTTAGAGGGAAGAAAGAAGGGTGATTCAGGAGACTCCATGCAGTCTCCGGTTGGTTTCTTGTTCTCCAGCCCTTAAGGCACGGACGTTTCTGGGTGTTTACTGTTGTTGTTATATTCAAAGTTGTTTGACCAATGAAAAGTTGTTTTGAAAAGAACTGCTGTGGAGAGAAGGGTATAAGAGGGGAGCCTGCCCTCAAGACAAGAAAACAAAAGAAAGGCAACACGATGTGTTGAAGTTATGTCATCAACAAAGAAGCAGAAAGAAGGAATGAAAAGGAACAGGCAAGCAGAACGGAGACCAGGACGAGAACAGGCACATTGATCGCCTCGTGACGATAGCTTCGGGCAGACTCAGCAAACCGCTCAGAGAAGCTCGTCCAGAAAGTCACTGGAAATGGGCGCACGGGAGCTGGAGAGAAGCTCGAGCTGAGAGAAGTGTACCCGTGCACACAACTGCCCTTCACTGCTTAGCAGCTGCGCATTATGGGGAATCATATAGAAGTCTAAATATTACAAAATTCAGATTGAGTTGAGACTTCATTTATAACCCTGTGGAGAGGCCCCTGGTGGAGCAGGCTGTCCCCCTGCAGCCCATGGGTGCCCCATGGAGCAGATGTCCACGCTGCAGCCCCCCCGTGGGTGGAGGAGCCCCCGGTGGAGCAGGTGGATGTGGCCTGGAGGAGGCTGCGGCCCGTGGAGAGGAGCTCCCGCAGGAGCAGAGGGTCTGGGGGGAGCTGCCGCCCAGCCACGGGGGACCCGTGCTGGAGCAGTTTGCTCCTGGGGGATGGATGGATGGATGGACCCTGTGGGACGGAGCCGTGTGGGAGCAGTGCTTGAGGAGCTGCTGCCTGTGGGCAGCCCGTGTGGGATCAGCTGGGGAAGGACGGCATCCCGTGGGAGGGACCCCACGGGGAGCAGGGGCAGGGAGGGACCGTGAAGGAGCGGCAGAGAGCAAGCATCAGTCAGGGACTGACCGCAGCCCCCATTCCCCCATTTCCCTGTGCTGCTAAGGGGGAGGAGGTGGAAGAGGGCAGATGGGGAGAAGGCGGTTTTGGTTTCTTTCCTTTGTTTCTCACTTGTCTAGTTTGTTGGTGGTAGGCAATAACTCTTACTATCTCCCTACGCTGAGTCTGCTTTGCCCGTCACAATAATTGTTGAGCGATCTCCCCGTCCTTATGTCAGCCCTTGAGCCCTTTGCACCGTATTTTCTCCCCCTTTCCCTTTGAGGAGGGGGAGTGAGAGAGCGGCCGTGGTGGAACTCGGCTGCCCACCCAATTCAGACCACCGCAGTTGCAAAGGACTGGAAAAGTTTTCCGAAGAAACAAGATGTTTAACAAGGAAATGCATAGTTTCCTTCTTCAGGCTTCCTGGAGAATTGGGGTTCTTTCATATTGCCAGCTCGGAGGAAGAGAATTGTTGATGTCCCCTTCTTTTTTCTTACATGGAAATCAAAGGTGAACTGCTCTCCAAGTACGGGCAACGTATCGGAATCAAGCTCTTTTTGTCTGTAATCCTTTCTCAAGGAACAGATTTATCCCACACCTTCCACAGACGTAGGGGAGCAGAGAATAATTGGGGAACTACTCTAATTAAAGTCAGTGTGGGCATAGTGGTACTTCTCTAGCTGTTGCTGAGACATACGCATTAGCTACAGGGAGTGTTGTGCCGTCATTGCGAGGCGCCTGCGGTGACGACTTCAGAAACAGACCTGAATTTTGTCACCACAGCACTTTGGGAACAGCTGCCTCTGTGCACGTTTAGCTGGGAGGGACAGAGAAGGGTGCTGGATGTGACGAAAGCACGTGAGGATTTGTGGATCTCCCCTTGAGGTGCACAGAGAGGGCCCATGCCCTTCTGTAAGTGTTTTGATGCTTGGCTGAGGAAAAAAGTGTGTTTTTTGTTTTGTTAAGCATAAACAAGAGGCTTAGGAGTACCCCTGTCACGTTCAAATTCAGGACAGCAATGGACTTCATCACATGGGCTGGCCTGTCGAGTAGTGTCTCAGGATTTGGTGTATGAAGATGCACTCCATCTGCTTTCAGGCTAGCACTTGCAGTAGGCAAGCTGCCTGACCTTAACATTTTTCATTTCATTTTTCACATGAGTTTTGCTTGTTCCCCACAACTCATCCCTTCTCCGTCTAGGAAAAAAAATAAAAATAAAAATAAAAATAAAAATAATAAAAATAAAATAAAAATAAAAATAAAAATAAAAGGATTTCCTTTCCATTAATTCCATGTTCTTAACTTGACAGATTTGGTTCTTGACTTGGAAGGCAAATATCTGGGCAGACTGCAAGACGTATGCTCGCAGCGTGGGACAGCTCTTGTAAAGGTGATTCAGGGTAGTTTCTGGAAAACAAGACATCAGATCTCCAAAGCAGCTTTCTTTGTGCTAATGTAGGAAGGGCGAGTAAGAGTAAAGGTGAGAGCCCAGCTACCGTAAGAAGCAGCAAGTGTGAAGGAAACTTCCTTCTGGCTGATACAGCTCCATATCTAGTTGTCAAGTATGAAGAGAGCAGTTCTAAGTTTCTTGGGGAGAGGTAGAAAAGAAGAGACTGTGAGACTGGAAAAAGAAAAAGTGGGATTAGCTATTTCAGGAAATCATAGGAAGTGGAACTAGAGATTGGAAGAGTGCTTTAAGCCAAGGCAGAAACGTATCAAACCTAAAACCTAGGAGTCTGATGAACCAAGAAACGAACACATTTTGATTATGGAGTTGTGTCCAGTGTTATCTTGGGAAACATGGTTTCCACCTAAAATGTATCTGGTGCTTGAAGTTTTCCTAAGGCCCTTCTCTGTGTATTCCCTACTGTTTGGTAAGCGCTGAGGTCACACTGCAGCCAGCAGCACGTCCTCTCCCCACCACTTAGCTGTCTGTCTTCACAACATGTCTAGCAACAGAATGGCTTGGACACAACTGCGCCTATGACCGAGTTCATTCAAGCTGGTGGACAGCATAAGCTCGAAGTCCTGTTTCTGTTCGTAACAGGCTGGTACAGTAACATGTCACATTCGATGACTTTGCAGCATAGATGTCAGGAGTGCAGCTTGGGATCACCTCCTTCTACTTGGAGTTCAGTTTGAAGGGATGAGCAAGTAATTTGTCCTGGGTTGACGGAAATCTGTTTCAAGGCTGTTTTCTAACACTCTTACAGACACTTCTCTGTCCATCGGCCTGTCCTGCCAGCTCTGGTGTGAGTGTGAAGCTGTGGCAAGAGGGGTTTCCCATTCCTGTTTGACCTGGTGGACACCAGCTTTCCTAGGAAATTGCTGATGTTGCTGAGGAGGCAGCAGTACCAAAGGCCTTGTTGGTGAAGGTACAACAAGCTGGGGAGGCTTTGGCATTTCTGCACAACGCTGCTCCCTGACTGTCACTCCAGACTCAGATTCGGAAAGAAGCAAAGCAAGCTAGAGGAAAACTGGATGTCCAGGTAATTCTCGTTTATTTATTGTTTCGTTCTTCACTTGGAAGAAAATCTAAGTCTTTAAACCGTTTGTTTGAAAACACAGCTTTATGGAAATGCTTCTGGGTGTGCTCCTTCACCTTGTTTGGAACCTGCTTCACCTCGCTTCAGCTAGAGGACACCTACGCTCAAATGTATGCTTCCCATGAGAAAGCGGTGTGCTTTCGGTATCCTTTTCTGTGATGGTTGCAGGTGAGGTTGACAAGAGTTGTCAGTACGATTCTTCGTTTCCTTTGCAGTATCCAAAAGTCCGTATCACAGCGGATCTTCTGCTCTGATCCGAAAAGCTTCACAGGCCAAAAGAGAATTGAGATGAAGAAGGCAATAGAGAATGCAGACCGATACTTCCAATTGCCACCCGTAAGTTTTGTGAAGGAATCGGGTGCAGTTCTGTAGTGGTAGAAAGTTAATACAATCATGATCGTGCACTTGAAGGCAAGCAATGCTCTAAAAACGAAGAATGCAAGGCCCTGGTTAAGGACAATCTTCAGGCTGCTTCTCGATCAGCAAGAATCTTACTTGGTTCTTCCACACCCTCATCTCCACTTGCTTAGAAGTTGTGAAGGTCGGAAGCGCACTGCGTGTTTTTCATCCCCTCTGTGTATCTTTTCCCTGACAGCAACTTCTGTCTTGGCTCTTCACATCCAGCCAGAGCAGTTTCTTTGCCTGCGGAACCTGCAGGCTGTCCTCGCGTGTGTACCCGTGGTGGACTGAGGGTAATGCTTATAACGCACACAGATGCTGTATTCACTGTGACTTTGAGAAAAGAGAGCAAGAAGCTAACCTGCGCAGCAGTTTCTTAGCTTTCTGTATATCTATCTATCTCTCTGCGTATATATTTCATTACTTATTTACTTCTTTAAAGATCCTTTAAATAGAATAGATACTTTAAGGAAGCTTACTTGTTCTTCTCCTTTACTTGTTTGTAATGTTTACTTTTCTAACCAATCCTTAATGTTACAGCCTTGGATTTATTTAGTTCTCAGTTCTTAGAAGTTCTCCAAGCACATCAGTGATTTCTATATTTCTCAATCTTTCCATCTGCATTGAGACCTCTTATCTTACTTTAGGTATGAGGTGAAGAAGAACACTGCAACCAGCTGAAGCCGTATCGGACACATGCTTCTGTTCTGCTAGGAAGTAATCCAGAGTGATTCCACGGTGTACTTTAGACAGATTTCCTCTGGTCCTCTGGACTCAGCATCCCTAAGGGATATTTCAAAGCTCTCTGAAGGCCCTGTCAGTATCTCTGACACCGCAGTCTCCATTAGGAAGGGGTAAATATTCCTTGCCCTTGTGGAAAGGAACTACTCAGTTAGCTGTTTCTAACCCAAATCTCTTTGTTGTCTTCTATTGACAGATAGCAGCCGGCTAGCCAAGCTAACCCATTGAAAATGGAAGTAGTGGGACTACTTCCAAACCCTGCTGCCGCTTCTAAGCAGGACTGCGCTGTAGGTGGGGACACAGCAAGAGGACACGTCCAGGCCACAGTGGAACTGAAAGGCACCTGTCTGAGCCACAGAACCAAGTCAGCGATTCCCACTTGGAGACTGTTGCTCGACCAGTGACACAGCAGCTGGAGCGCTTCTGGTTGCTGCTGCTGGGTTCCCGTGAATCAGCCAGGGATAGGAGCTATGAGAACGACTGAAGCGATCTGAAGTTTCCTGAAAGAAAGAAGAGAGGAGAAAAGAAGACAAGAGGGGAGGGGAGGGGAGGGAATGAAAGGAAAAGAGGGAAGGGGAGGGGAGGGGAGGGGAGGGGAGGGTATTGGAAGGGTTTGGAGGGGATTGGAGGGGATGGGATTGGAGGGGATTGGAGGGGATTGGAGTGGGCGGGAGGGACAGGGAGGGACAGGGAGGGCAGGGGAGGGCAGGGGAAGATAGTGTAGGGGAGCGTAGGATAGGGTAGTGTAGCGTAGTGTAGCATAGTAGAGGAGAGGGGAGTGTAGGAGAGCATAGGGTAGTGTAGGGGAGCAGAGTTTAGGGGAGTGTAGGGTAGGATAGGGGAGGGGAGTGTAGGAGAGTATAGGGTAGTGTAGGGGAGCAGAGTTTAGGGGAGCGTAGGGTAGGATAGGGGAGGGGAGTGTAGGAGAGTATAGGGTAGTGTAGGGGAGCAGAGTTTAGGGGAGTGTAGGGTAGGATAGGGGAGGGGAGTGTAGGTGATCGTAGGGGAGGGGAGCATAGGATAATGTAGGGTAGTGTAGCGAAGGGAATGTAGCGAAGGGGAGTGTAGGGGAGGGGAGTATAGGGGTGTGTAGGGTAGTATAGTGGAGGGGAGTGTAGCAGAGTGTAGGGACAGGGAGCATAGGGGAGGGGAGGGGAGCGGAGGGGAGGGGAGGGGAGGGAAAAGAGGGGAGGGGAGGGAAAAGAGGGGAGGGGAGGGAAAAGAGGGGAGGGGAGGGGAGGAAAAAGAGGGGATGGGAGGGGTGGGGAGTGCTACCATAAATAAAATTGCCAAATACATGACATTTTGGATCTAGAGCCAAATATTTGCGTTGCTGAAGGGATGCAAGACACGGACTCCTGATGGCTCTTGAACAGGAGGCGTTTATTGCCCTTTTTCACTCCTACATGTCCTCTCCCCGTAGCCCCACGTGCTGTCCACGCGCCCGAATCTATCCCACAGTTGGTCAGAGACCCTCAGGCACGCGCCTGGAGCCAGCCAGCAATTGCCCACTGCCCAAAGGTCCTCTTTAACACTGTAGCCAATTCTTGATCTCAGCCTTGCTCAAGTTTGTGTTTCTCCCGCTTGTTTCCTCGTTATCTCTAACTCAGGCACCTGCGAAACAGCGCCAAGCCACCTGCAAATTCCTTCCCCACACGTTGCCATTCATTCCACAACCTGACTTATCGCTGCCATCCGTGCCTTGCACAGTGCCATGAAAGGTTTGGCGTGCACAGAGGTGGCTGAGGATTTTCAGAAATAACTTTCCTTAAGAACTGCATCAAGACTTTTGCTGGAAGGCAAAAGATCGGCTGATTGATTAACATCGGGATGGCAGCTGAGCAAGGGAAGCATCTTCCAAACTTCCAAATATTGCCTGTATACAGAACTACAACTCCTCTGCTCTCCGGTTAGGAGTTTCTGTCACCTGCTTAGGAAGCAGAAGCAGTAAAATGGGCTTTAGAGGATCCAGCTGAAGCATCAGTGCCAGTCAGAGGAAACCATCAATTTACGGGCTTTGAAGAGAGTTTGACCGGTTTTCCAAGGAACACGTCCTAGTGCTGCATATGTATGTATCTAAATATCTGTACAGCTGGCTTGTATCAGAACTAGAGTGGCCATCAGGACTAGGGAAGCGGTTGTCCCTCTGTGCTCGGCTCTGGTGAGGCCGCACCTCGAGCACTGTGTTCAGCGAAGACCTCGAGGTGCTGGAGCGTGTGCGGAGAAGGGCTCTGAAGCTTGTTAAGGGTTTAGAGAACAAGTCTGGTGAGGAGCGGCTGAGGGAGCTGGGGTTGTTCAGCCTGGAGAAAAGGAGGCTCAGGGGAGACCTTCCTGTGCTCTACAGTAAGCTTAAAGAGAGGTGGGGATCGTTCTCTTCTCCCAAGCCCCAAGTGACAAGACAAGAGCAAAAAACCCTTAAGTTACACCAGGGGAGGTTTAGGTTGGTTATTACGAAAAATGTCTTCACCGAAAGAGTTGCTCTGGTGGGTTTACGTGGCAAGGTTTTGGTAGCAGGGGGCCATAGGGGTGGCCTCCGTGAGCAGAGCCCAGCAGCTGCCCCATGTTAGGTAAGGGCTCCACTGCTGGCCAGAGCCGAGCCAAGCAACTCTGTCGTTTGTTCCTCTGTGAGAGCGTAATTAAGAAAGGAGAAAAAAAGAACCAAAAAAAGCTGCTTCACAGGGAGAAAGAGAGGAGAAGCAGCCCTGCAGCCGCCCAAGGTGAGTGCAGCAGGAGGGCAGGAGGTGCTCCAGGCAGGCAGCAGCAGTTCCCCTGCGGCCTGTTGTTATGTATGGAGTGGTAATTTGTGTCGAGAAAATGGTTGATATTAATAAAGAAGGGGGAGATTTGGGAATGTGGCCATGGGGGTGGGTCGGAAAGCCCCGTGGTTGAGATAACATTCGACTCTTAACGCTGAGGCCATCAGGAATATAAAAGAGTTTAGAGGGAAGAAAGAAGGGTGATTCAGGAGACTCCATGCAGTCTCCGGTTGGTTTCTTGTTCTCCAGCCCTTAAGGCACGGACGTTTCTGGGTGTTTACTGTTGTTGTTATATTCAAAGTTGTTTGACCAATGAAAAGTTGTTTTGAAAAGAACTGCTGTGGAGAGAAGGGTATAAGAGGGGAGCCTGCCCTCAAGACAAGAAAACAAAAGAAAGGCAACACGATGTGTTGAAGTTATGTCATCAACAAAGAAGCAGAAAGAAGGAATGAAAAGGAACAGGCAAGCAGAACGGAGACCAGGACGAGAACAGGCACATTGATCGCCTCGTGACGATAGCTTCGGGCAGACTCAGCAAACCGCTCAGAGAAGCTCGTCCAGAAAGTCACTGGAAATGGGCGCACGGGAGCTGGAGAGAAGCTCGAGCTGAGAGAAGTGTACCCGTGCACACAACTGCCCTTTGCTGCTTAGCAGCTGCGCATTATGGGGAATCATATAGAAGTCTAAATATTACAAAATTCAGATTGAGTTGAGACTTCATTTATAACCCTGTGGAGAGGCCCCTGGTGGAGCAGGCTGTCCCCCTGCAGCCCATGGGTGCCCCATGGAGCAGATGTCCACGCTGCAGCCCCCCCGTGGGTGGAGGAGCCCCCGGTGGAGCAGGTGGATGTGGCCTGGAGGAGGCTGCGGCCCGTGGAGAGGAGCTCCCGCAGGAGCAGAGGGTCTGGGGGGAGCTGCCGCCCAGCCACGGGGGACCCGTGCTGGAGCAGTTTGCTCCTGGGGGATGGATGGATGGACCCTGTGGGACGGGGCCTTGTGGGAGCAGTGCTTGAGGAGCTGCTGCCTGTGGGCAGCCCGTGTGGGATCAGCTGGGGAAGGATGGCATCCCGTGGGAGGGACCCCACGGGGAGCAGGGGCAGGGAGGGACCGTGAAGGAGCGGCAGAGAGCAAGCATCAGTCAGGGACTGACCGCAGCCCCCATTCCCCCATTTCCCTGTGCTGCTAAGGGGGAGGAGGTGGAAGAGGGCAGATGGGGAGAAGGCGGTTTTGGTTTCTTTCCTTTGTTTCTCACTTGTCTAGTTTGTTGGTGGTAGGCAATAACTCTTACTATCTCCCTACGCTGAGTCTGCTTTGCCCGTCACGATAATTGTTGAGCGATCTCCCCGTCCTTATGTCAGCCCTTGAGCCCTTTGCACCGTATTTTCTCCCCCTTTCCCTTTGAGGAGGGGGAGTGAGAGAGCGGCCGTGGTGGAACTCGGCTGCCCACCCAATTCAGACCACCGCAGTTGCAAAGGACTGGAAAAGTTTTCCGAAGAAACAAGATGTTTAACAAGGAAATGCATAGTTTCCTTCTTCAGGCTTCCTGGAGAATTGGGGTTCTTTCATATTGCCAGCTCAGAGGAAGAGAATTGTTGATGTCCCCTTCTTTTTTCTTACATGGAAATCAAAGGTGAACTGCTCTCCAAGTACGGGCAACGTATCGGAATCAAGCTCTTTTTGTCTGTAATCCTTTCTCAAGGAACAGATTTATCCCACACCTTCCACAGACGTAGGGGAGCAGAGAATAATTGGGGAACTACTCTAACTAAAGTCAGTGTGGGCATAGTGGTACTTCTCTAGCTGTTGCTGAGACATACGCATTAGCTACAGGGAGTGTTGTGCCGTCATTGCGAGGCGCCTGCGGTGACGACTTCAGAAACAGACCTGAATTTTGTCACCACAGCACTTTGGGAACAGCTGCCTCTGTGCACGTTTAGCTGGGAGGGACAGAGAAGGGTGCTGGATGTGACGAAAGCACGTGAGGATTTGTGGATCTCCCCTTGAGGTGCACAGAGAGGGCCCATGCCCTTCTGTAAGTGTTTTGATGCTTGGCTGAGGAAAAAAGTGTGTTTTTTGTTTTGTTAAGCATAAACAAGAGGCTTAGGAGTACCCCTGTCACGTTCAAATTCAGGACAGCAATGGACTTCATCACATGGGCTGGCCTGTCGAGTAGTGTCTCAGGATTTGGTGTATGAAGATGCACTCCATCTGCTTTCAGGCTAGCACTTGCAGTAGGCAAGCTGCCTGCCCTTAACATTTTTCATTTCATTTTTCACATGAGTTTTGCTTGTTCCCCACAACTCATCCCTTCTCCGTCTAGGAAAAAAAATAAAAATAAAAATAAAAATAAAAATAAAAATAATAAAAATAAAATAAAAATAAAAATAAAAATAAAAATAAAAGGATTTCCTTTCCATTAATTCCATGTTCTTAACTTGACAGATTTGGTTCTTGACTTGGAAGGCAAATATCTGGGCAGACTGCAAGATGTATGCTCGCAGCGTGGGACAGCTCTTGTAAAGGTGATTCAGGGTAGTTTCTGGAAAACAAGACATCAGATCTCCAAAGCAGCTTTCTTTGTGCTAATGTAGGAAGGGCGAGTAAGAGTAAAGGTGAGAGCCCAGCTACCGTAAGAAGCAGCAAGTGTGAAGGAAACTTCCTTCTGGCTGATACAGCTCCATATCTAGTTGTCAAGTATGAAGAGAGCAGTTCTAAGTTTCTTGGGGAGAGGTAGAAAAGAAGAGACTGTGAGACTGGAAAAAGAAAAAGTGGGATTAGCTATTTCAGGAAATCATAGGAAGTGGAACTAGAGATTGGAAGAGTGCTTTAAGCCAAGGCAGAAACGTATCAAACCTAAAACCTAGGAGTCTGATGAACCAAGAAACGAACACATTTTGATTATGGAGTTGTGTCCAGTGTTATCTTGGGAAACATGGTTTCCACCTAAAATGTATCTGGTGCTTGAAGTTTTCCTAAGGCCCTTCTCTGTGTATTCCCTACTGTTTGGTAAGCGCTGAGGTCACACTGCAGCCAGCAGCACGTCCTCTCCCCACCACTTAGCTGTCTGTCTTCACAACATGTCTAGCAACAGAATGGCTTGGACACAACTGCGCCTATGACCGAGTTCATTCAAGCTGGTGGACAGCATAAGCTCGAAGTCCTGTTTCTGTTCGTAACAGGCTGGTACAGTAACATGTCACATTCGATGACTTTGCAGCATAGATGTCAGGAGTGCAGCTTGGGATCACCTCCTTCTACTTGGAGTTCAGTTTGAAGGGATGAGCAAGTAATTTGTCCTGGGTTGACGGAAATCTGTTTCAAGGCTGTTTTCTAACACTCTTACAGACACTTCTCTGTCCATCGGCCTGTCCTGCCAGCTCTGGTGTGAGTGTGAAGCTGTGGCAAGAGGGGTTTCCCATTCCTGTTTGACCTGGTGGACACCAGCTTTCCTAGGAAATTGCTGATGTTGCTGAGGAGGCAGCAGTACCAAAGGCCTTGTTGGTGAAGGTACAACAAGCTGGGGAGGCTTTGGCATTTCTGCACAACGCTGCTCCCTGACTGTCACTCCAGACTCAGATTCGGAAAGAAGCAAAGCAAGCTAGAGGAAAACTGGATGTCCAGGTAATTCTCGTTTATTTATTGTTTCGTTCTTCACTTGGAAGAAAATCTAAGTCTTTAAACCGTTTGTTTGAAAACACAGCTTTATGGAAATGCTTCTGGGTGTGCTCCTTCACCTTGTTTGGAACCTGCTTCACCTCGCTTCAGCTAGAGGACACCTACGCTCAAATGTATGCTTCCCATGAGAAAGCGGTGTGCTTTCGGTATCCTTTTCTGTGATGGTTGCAGGTGAGGTTGACAAGAGTTGTCAGTACGATTCTTCGTTTCCTTTGCAGTATCCAAAAGTCCGTATCACAGCGGATCTTCTGCTCTGATCCGAAAAGCTTCACAGGCCAAAAGAGAATTGAGATGAAGAAGGCAATAGAGAATGCAGACCGATACTTCCAATTGCCACCCGTAAGTTTTGTGAAGGAATCGGGTGCAGTTCTGTAGTGGTAGAAAGTTAATACAATCATGATCGTGCACTTGAAGGCAAGCAATGCTCTAGAAACGAAGAATGCAAGGCCCTGGTTAAGGACAATCTTCAGGCTGCTTCTCGATCAGCAAGAATCTTACTTGGTTCTTCCACACCCTCATCTCCACTTGCTTAGAAGTTGTGAAGGTCGGAAGCGCACTGCGTGTTTTTCATCCCCTCTGTGTATCTTTTCCCTGACAGCAACTTCTGTCTTGGCTCTTCACATCCAGCCAGAGCAGTTTCTTTGCCTGCGGAACCTGCAGGCTGTCCTCGCGTGTGTACCCGTGGTGGACTGAGGGTAATGCTTATAACGCACACAGATGCTGTATTCACTGTGACTTTGAGAAAAGAGAGCAAGAAGCTAACCTGCGCAGCAGTTTCTTAGCTTTCTGTATATCTATCTATCTCTCTGCGTATATATTTCATTACTTATTTACTTCTTTAAAGATCCTTTAAATAGAATAGATACTTTAAGGAAGCTTACTTGTTCTTCTCCTTTACTTGTTTGTAATGTTTACTTTTCTAACCAATCCTTAATGTTACAGCCTTGGATTTATTTAGTTCTCAGTTCTTAGAAGTTCTCCAAGCACATCAGTGATTTCTATATTTCTCAATCTTTCCATCTGCATTGAGACCTCTTATCTTACTTTAGGTATGAGGTGAAGAAGAACACTGCAACCAGCTGAAGCCGTATCGGACACATGCTTCTGTTCTGCTAGGAAGTAATCCAGAGTGATTCCACGGTGTACTTTAGACAGATTTCCTCTGGTCCTCTGGACTCAGCATCCCTAAGGGATATTTCAAAGCTCTCTGAAGGCCCTGTCAGTATCTCTGACACCGCAGTCTCCATTAGGAAGGGGTAAATATTCCTTGCCCTTGTGGAAAGGAACTACTCAGTTAGCTGTTTCTAACCCAAATCTCTTTGTTGTCTTCTATTGACAGACAGCAGCCGGCTAGCCAAGCTAACCCATTGAAAATGGAAGTAGTGGGACTACTTCCAAACCCTGCTGCCGCTTCTAAGCAGGACTGCGCTGTAGGTGGGGACACAGCAAGAGGACACGTCCAGGCCAGGCTGGAACTGAAAGCACCTGTCTGAGCCACAGAACCAAGTCAGCGATTCCCACTTGGAGACTGTTGCTCGACCAGTGACACAGCAGCTGGAGCGCTTCTGGTTGCTGCTGCTGGGTTCCCGTGAATCAGCCAGGGATAGGAGCTATGAGAACGACTGAAGCGATCTGAAGTTTCCTGAAAGAAAGAAGAGAGGAGAAAAGAAGACAAGAGGGGAGGGGAGGGGAGGGAATGAAAGGAAAAGAGGGAAGGGGAGGGGAGGGGAGGGGAGGGAAGGGGTTTGGAGGGGATTGGAGGGGATGGGATTGGAGGGGATTGGAGGGGATTGGAGTGGGCGGGAGGGACAGGGAGGGACAGGGAGGGCAGGGGAGGGCAGGGGAAGATAGTGTAGGGGAGCGTAGGATAGGGTAGTGTAGCGTAGTGTAGCATAGTAGAGGAGAGGGGAGTGTAGGAGAGTATAGGGTAGTGTAGGGGAGCAGAGTTTAGGGGAGTGTAGGGTAGGATAGGGGAGGGGAGTGTAGGTGATCGTAGGGGAGGGGAGCATAGGATAATGTAGGGTAGTGTAGCGAAGGGAATGTAGCGAAGGGGAGTGTAGGGGAGGGGAGTATAGGGGTGTGTAGGGTAGTATAGTGGAGGGGAGTGTAGCAGAGTGTAGGGACAGGGAGCATAGGGGAGGGGAGGGGAGCGGAGGGGAGGGGAGGGAAAAGAGGGGAGGGGAGGGGAGGAAAAAGAGGGGATGGGAGGGGTGGGGAGTGCTACCATAAATAAAATTGCCAAATACATGACATTTTGGATCTGGAGCCAAATATTTGCGTTGCTGAAGGGATGCAAGACACGGACTCCTGATGGCTCTTGAACAGGAGGCGTTTATTGCCCTTTTTCACTCCTACATGTCCTCTCCCCGTAGCCCCACGTGCTGTCCACGCGCCCGAATCTATCCCACAGTTGGTCAGAGACCCTCAGGCACGCGCCTGGAGCCAGCCAGCAATTGCCCACTGCCCAAAGGTCCTCTTTAACACTGTAGCCAATTCTTGATCTCAGCCTTGCTCAAGTTTGTGTTTCTCCCGCTTGTTTCCTCGTTATCTCTAACTCAGGCACCTGCGAAACAGCGCCAAGCCACCTGCAAATTCCTTCCCCACACGTTGCCATTCATTCCACAACCTGACTTATCGCTGCCATCCGTGCCTTGCACAGTGCCATGAAAGGTTTGGCGTGCACAGAGGTGGCTGAGGATTTTCAGAAATAACTTTCCTTAAGAACTGCATCAAGACTTTTGCTGGAAGGCAAAAGATCGGCTGATTGATTAACATCGGGATGGCAGCTGAGCAAGGGAAGCATCTTCCAAACTTCCAAATATTGCCTGTATACAGAACTACAACTCCTCTGCTCTCCGGTTAGGAGTTTCTGTCACCTGCTTAGGAAGCAGAAGCAGTAAAATGGGCTTTAGAGGATCCAGCTGAAGCATCAGTGCCAGTCAGAGGAAACCATCAATTTACGGGCTTTGAAGAGAGTTTGACCGGTTTTCCAAGGAACACGTCCTAGTGCTGCATATGTATGTATCTAAATATCTGTACAGCTGGCTTGTATCAGAACTAGAGTGGCCATCAGGACTAGGGAAGCGGTTGTCCCTCTGTGCTCGGCTCTGGTGAGGCCGCACCTCGAGCACTGTGTTCAGCGAAGACCTCGAGGTGCTGGAGCGTGTGCGGAGAAGGGCTCTGAAGCTTGTTAAGGGTTTAGAGAACAAGTCTGGTGAGGAGCGGCTGAGGGAGCTGGGGTTGTTCAGCCTGGAGAAAAGGAGGCTCAGGGGAGACCTTCCTGTGCTCTACAGTAAGCTTAAAGAGAGGTGGGGATCGTTCTCTTCTCCCAAGCCCCAAGTGACAAGACAAGAGCAAAAAACCCTTAAGTTACACCAGGGGAGGTTTAGGTTGGTTATTACGAAAAATGTCTTCACCGAAAGAGTTGCTCTGGTGGGTTTACGTGGCAAGGTTTTGGTAGCAGGGGGCCATAGGGGTGGCCTCCGTGAGCAGAGCCCAGCAGCTGCCCCATGTTAGGTAAGGGCTCCACTGCTGGCCAGAGCCGAGCCAAGCAACTCTGTCGTTTGTTCCTCTGTGAGAGCGTAATTAAGAAAGGAGAAAAAAAGAACCAAAAAAAGCTGCTTCACAGGGAGAAAGAGAGGAGAAGCAGCCCTGCAGCCGCCCAAGGTGAGTGCAGCAGGAGGGCAGGAGGTGCTCCAGGCAGGCAGCAGCAGTTCCCCTGCGGCCTGTTGTTATGTATGGAGTGGTAATTTGTGTCGAGAAAATGGTTGATATTAATAAAGAAGGGGGAGATTTGGGAATGTGGCCATGGGGGTGGGTCGGAAAGCCCCGTGGTTGAGATAACATTCGACTCTTAACGCTGAGGCCATCAGGAATATAAAAGAGTTTAGAGGGAAGAAAGAAGGGTGATTCAGGAGACTCCATGCAGTCTCCGGTTGGTTTCTTGTTCTCCAGCCCTTAAGGCACGGACGTTTCTGGGTGTTTACTGTTGTTGTTATATTCAAAGTTGTTTGACCAATGAAAAGTTGTTTTGAAAAGAACTGCTGTGGAGAGAAGGGTATAAGAGGGGAGCCTGCCCTCAAGACAAGAAAACAAAAGAAAGGCAACACGATGTGTTGAAGTTATGTCATCAACAAAGAAGCAGAAAGAAGGAATGAAAAGGAACAGGCAAGCAGAACGGAGACCAGGACGAGAACAGGCACATTGATCGCCTCGTGACGATAGCTTCGGGCAGACTCAGCAAACCGCTCAGAGAAGCTCGTCCAGAAAGTCACTGGAAATGGGCGCACGGGAGCTGGAGAGAAGCTCGAGCTGAGAGAAGTGTACCCGTGCACACAACTGCCCTTCACTGCTTAGCAGCTGCGCATTATGGGGAATCATATAGAAGTCTAAATATTACAAAATTCAGATTGAGTTGAGACTTCATTTATAACCCTGTGGAGAGGCCCCTGGTGGAGCAGGCTGTCCCCCTGCAGCCCATGGGTGCCCCATGGAGCAGATGTCCACGCTGCAGCCCCCCCGTGGGTGGAGGAGCCCCCGGTGGAGCAGGTGGATGTGGCCTGGAGGAGGCTGCGGCCCGTGGAGAGGAGCTCCCGCAGGAGCAGAGGGTCTGGGGGGAGCTGCCGCCCAGCCACGGGGGACCCGTGCTGGAGCAGTTTGCTCCTGGGGGATGGATGGATGGATGGACCCTGTGGGACGGAGCCGTGTGGGAGCAGTGCTTGAGGAGCTGCTGCCTGTGGGCAGCCCGTGTGGGATCAGCTGGGGAAGGACGGCATCCCGTGGGAGGGACCCCACGGGGAGCAGGGACAGGGAGGGACCGTGAAGGAGCGGCAGAGAGCAAGCATCAGTCAGGGACTGACCGCAGCCCCCATTCCCCCATTTCCCTGTGCTGCTAAGGGGGAGGAGGTGGAAGAGGGCAGATGGGGAGAAGGCGTTTTTGGTTTCTTTCCTTTGTTTCTCACTTGTCTAGTTTGTTGGTGGTAGGCAATAACTCTTACTATCTCCCTACGCTGAGTCTGCTTTGCCCGTCACAATAATTGTTGAGCGATCTCCCCGTCCTTATGTCAGCCCTTGAGCCCTTTGCACCGTATTTTCTCCCCCTTTCCCTTTGAGGAGGGGGAGTGAGAGAGCGGCCGTGGTGGAACTCGGCTGCCCACCCAATTCAGACCACCGCAGTTGCAAAGGACTGGAAAAGTTTTCCGAAGAAACAAGATGTTTAACAAGGAAATGCATAGTTTCCTTCTTCAGGCTTCCTGGAGAATTGGGGTTCTTTCATATTGCCAGCTCGGAGGAAGAGAATTGTTGATGTCCCCTTCTTTTTTCTTACATGGAAATCAAAGGTGAACTGCTCTCCAAGTACGGGCAACGTATCGGAATCAAGCTCTTTTTGTCTGTAATCCTTTCTCAAGGAACAGATTTATCCCACACCTTCCACAGACGTAGGGGAGCAGAGAATAATTGGGGAACTACTCTAATTAAAGTCAGTGTGGGCATAGTGGTACTTCTCTAGCTGTTGCTGAGACATACGCATTAGCTACAGGGAGTGTTGTGCCGTCATTGCGAGGCGCCTGCGGTGACGACTTCAGAAACAGACCTGAATTTTGTCACCACAGCACTTTGGGAACAGCTGCCTCTGTGCACGTTTAGCTGGGAGGGACAGAGAAGGGTGCTGGATGTGACGAAAGCACGTGAGGATTTGTGGATCTCCCCTTGAGGTGCACAGAGAGGGCCCATGCCCTTCTGTAAGTGTTTTGATGCTTGGCTGAGGAAAAAAGTGTGTTTTTTGTTTTGTTAAGCATAAACAAGAGGCTTAGGAGTACCCCTGTCACGTTCAAATTCAGGACAGCAATGGACTTCATCACATGGGCTGGCCTGTCGAGTAGTGTCTCAGGATTTGGTGTATGAAGATGCACTCCATCTGCTTTCAGGCTAGCACTTGCAGTAGGCAAGCTGCCTGACCTTAACATTTTTCATTTCATTTTTCACATGAGTTTTGCTTGTTCCCCACAACTCATCCCTTCTCCGTCTAGGAAAAAAAATAAAAATAAAAATAAAAATAAAAATAATAAAAATAAAATAAAAATAAAAATAAAAGGATTTCCTTTCCATTAATTCCATGTTCTTAACTTGACAGATTTGGTTCTTGACTTGGAAGGCAAATATCTGGGCAGACTGCAAGACGTATGCTCGCAGCGTGGGACAGCTCTTGTAAAGGTGATTCAGGGTAGTTTCTGGAAAACAAGACATCAGATCTCCAAAGCAGCTTTCTTTGTGCTAATGTAGGAAGGGCGAGTAAGAGTAAAGGTGAGAGCCCAGCTACCGTAAGAAGCAGCAAGTGTGAAGGAAACTTCCTTCTGGCTGATACAGCTCCATATCTAGTTGTCAAGTATGAAGAGAGCAGTTCTAAGTTTCTTGGGGAGAGGTAGAAAAGAAGAGACTGTGAGACTGGAAAAAGAAAAAGTGGGATTAGCTATTTCAGGAAATCATAGGAAGTGGAACTAGAGATTGGAAGAGTGCTTTAAGCCAAGGCAGAAACGTATCAAACCTAAAACCTAGGAGTCTGATGAACCAAGAAACGAACACATTTTGATTATGGAGTTGTGTCCAGTGTTATCTTGGGAAACATGGTTTCCACCTAAAATGTATCTGGTGCTTGAAGTTTTCCTAAGGCCCTTCTCTGTGTATTCCCTACTGTTTGGTAAGCGCTGAGGTCACACTGCAGCCAGCAGCACGTCCTCTCCCCACCACTTAGCTGTCTGTCTTCACAACATGTCTAGCAACAGAATGGCTTGGACACAACTGCGCCTATGACCGAGTTCATTCAAGCTGGTGGACAGCATAAGCTCGAAGTCCTGTTTCTGTTCGTAACAGGCTGGTACAGTAACATGTCACATTCGATGACTTTGCAGCATAGATGTCAGGAGTGCAGCTTGGGATCACCTCCTTCTACTTGGAGTTCAGTTTGAAGGGATGAGCAAGTAATTTGTCCTGGGTTGACGGAAATCTGTTTCAAGGCTGTTTTCTAACACTCTTACAGACACTTCTCTGTCCATCGGCCTGTCCTGCCAGCTCTGGTGTGAGTGTGAAGCTGTGGCAAGAGGGGTTTCCCATTCCTGTTTGACCTGGTGGACACCAGCTTTCCTAGGAAATTGCTGATGTTGCTGAGGAGGCAGCAGTACCAAAGGCCTTGTTGGTGAAGGTACAACAAGCTGGGGAGGCTTTGGCATTTCTGCACAACGCTGCTCCCTGACTGTCACTCCAGACTCAGATTCGGAAAGAAGCAAAGCAAGCTAGAGGAAAACTGGATGTCCAGGTAATTCTCGTTTATTTATTGTTTCGTTCTTCACTTGGAAGAAAATCTAAGTCTTTAAACCGTTTGTTTGAAAACACAGCTTTATGGAAATGCTTCTGGGTGTGCTCCTTCACCTTGTTTGGAACCTGCTTCACCTCGCTTCAGCTAGAGGACACCTACGCTCAAATGTATGCTTCCCATGAGAAAGCGGTGTGCTTTCGGTATCCTTTTCTGTGATGGTTGCAGGTGAGGTTGACAAGAGTTGTCAGTACGATTCTTCGTTTCCTTTGCAGTATCCAAAAGTCCGTATCACAGCGGATCTTCTGCTCTGATCCGAAAAGCTTCACAGGCCAAAAGAGAATTGAGATGAAGAAGGCAATAGAGAATGCAGACCGATACTTCCAATTGCCACCCGTAAGTTTTGTGAAGGAATCGGGTGCAGTTCTGTAGTGGTAGAAAGTTAATACAATCATGATCGTGCACTTGAAGGCAAGCAATGCTCTAAAAACGAAGAATGCAAGGCCCTGGTTAAGGACAATCTTCAGGCTGCTTCTCGATCAGCAAGAATCTTACTTGGTTCTTCCACACCCTCATCTCCACTTGCTTAGAAGTTGTGAAGGTCGGAAGCGCACTGCGTGTTTTTCATCCCCTCTGTGTATCTTTTCCCTGACAGCAACTTCTGTCTTGGCTCTTCACATCCAGCCAGAGCAGTTTCTTTGCCTGCGGAACCTGCAGGCTGTCCTCGCGTGTGTACCCGTGGTGGACTGAGGGTAATGCTTGTAACGCACACAGATGCTGTATTCACTGTGACTTTGAGAAAAGAGAGCAAGAAGCTAACCTGCGCAGCAGTTTCTTAGGTTTCTGTATATCTATCTATCTCTCTGCGTATATATTTCATTACTTATTTACTTCTTTAAAGATCCTTTAAATAGAATAGATACTTTAAGGAAGCTTACTTGTTCTTCTCCTTTACTTGTTTGTAATGTTTACTTTTCTAACCAATCCTTAATGTTACAGCCTTGGATTTATTTAGTTCTCAGTTCTTAGAAGTTCTCCAAGCACATCAGTGATTTCTATATTTCTCAATCTTTCCATCTGCATTGAGACCTCTTATCTTACTTTAGGTATGAGGTGAAGAAGAACACTGCAACCAGCTGAAGCCGTATCGGACACATGCTTCTGTTCTGCTAGGAAGTAATCCAGAGTGATTCCACGGTGTACTTTAGACAGATTTCCTCTGGTCCTCTGGACTCAGCATCCCTAAGGGATATTTCAAAGCTCTCTGAAGGCCCTGTCAGTATCTCTGACACCGCAGTCTCCATTAGGAAGGGGTAAATATTCCTTGCCCTTGTGGAAAGGAACTACTCAGTTAGCTGTTTCTAACCCAAATCTCTTTGTTGTCTTCTATTGACAGATAGCAGCCGGCTAGCCAAGCTAACCCATTGAAAATGGAAGTAGTGGGACTACTTCCAAACCCTGCTGCCGCTTCTAAGCAGGACTGCGCTGTAGGTGGGGACACAGCAAGAGGACACGTCCAGGCCAGGCTGGAACTGAAAGGCACCTGTCTGAGCCACAGAACCAAGTCAGCGATTCCCACTTGGAGACTGTTGCTCGACCAGTGACACAGCAGCTGGAGCGCTTCTGGTTGCTGCTGCTGGGTTCCCGTGAATCAGCCAGGGATAGGAGCTATGAGAACGACTGAAGCGATCTGAAGTTTCCTGAAAGAAAGAAGAGAGGAGAAAAGAAGACAAGAGGGGAGGGGAGGGGAGGGAATGAAAGGAAAAGAGGGAAGGGGAGGGAAGGGGAGGGGAGGGTATTGGAAGGGTTTGGAGGGGATTGGAGGGGATGGGATTGGAGGGGATTGGAGGGGATTGGAGTGGGCGGGAGGGACAGGGAGGGACAGGGAGGGCAGGGGAGGGCAGGGGAAGATAGTGTAGGGGAGCGTAGGATAGGGTAGTGTAGCGTAGTGTAGCATAGTAGAGGAGAGGGGAGTGTAGGAGAGCATAGGGTAGTGTAGGGGAGCAGAGTTTAGGGGAGTGTAGGGTAGGATAGGGGAGGGGAGTGTAGGAGAGTATAGGGTAGTGTAGGGGAGCAGAGTTTAGGGGAGCGTAGGGTAGGATAGGGGAGGGGAGTGTAGGAGAGTATAGGGTAGTGTAGGGGAGCAGAGTTTAGGGGAGTGTAGGGTAGGATAGGGGAGGGGAGTGTAGGTGATCGTAGGGGAGGGGAGCATAGGATAATGTAGGGTAGTGTAGCGAAGGGAATGTAGCGAAGGGGAGTGTAGGGGAGGGGAGTATAGGGGTGTGTAGGGTAGTATAGTGGAGGGGAGTGTAGCAGAGTGTAGGGACAGGGAGCATAGGGGAGGGGAGGGGAGCGGAGGGGAGGGGAGGGGAGGGAAAAGAGGGGAGGGGAGGGAAAAGAGGGGAGGGGAGGGAAAAGAGGGGAGGGGAGGGGAGGAAAAAGAGGGGATGGGAGGGGTGGGGAGTGCTACCATAAATAAAATTGCCAAATACATGACATTTTGGATCTAGAGCCAAATATTTGCGTTGCTGAAGGGATGCAAGACACGGACTCCTGATGGCTCTTGAACAGGAGGCGTTTATTGCCCTTTTTCACTCCTACATGTCCTCTCCCCGTAGCCCCACGTGCTGTCCACGCGCCCGAATCTATCCCACAGTTGGTCAGAGACCCTCAGGCACGCGCCTGGAGCCAGCCAGCAATTGCCCACTGCCCAAAGGTCCTCTTTAACACTGTAGCCAATTCTTGATCTCAGCCTTGCTCAAGTTTGTGTTTCTCCCGCTTGTTTCCTCGTTATCTCTAACTCAGGCACCTGCGAAACAGCGCCAAGCCACCTGCAAATTCCTTCCCCACACGTTGCCATTCATTCCACAACCTGACTTATCGCTGCCATCCGTGCCTTGCACAGTGCCATGAAAGGTTTGGCGTGCACAGAGGTGGCTGAGGATTTTCAGAAATAACTTTCCTTAAGAACTGCATCAAGACTTTTGCTGGAAGGCAAAAGATCGGCTGATTGATTAACATCGGGATGGCAGCTGAGCAAGGGAAGCATCTTCCAAACTTCCAAATATTGCCTGTATACAGAACTACAACTCCTCTGCTCTCCGGTTAGGAGTTTCTGTCACCTGCTTAGGAAGCAGAAGCAGTAAAATGGGCTTTAGAGGATCCAGCTGAAGCATCAGTGCCAGTCAGAGGAAACCATCAATTTACGGGCTTTGAAGAGAGTTTGACCGGTTTTCCAAGGAACACGTCCTAGTGCTGCATATGTATGTATCTAAATATCTGTACAGCTGGCTTGTATCAGAACTAGAGTGGCCATCAGGACTAGGGAAGCGGTTGTCCCTCTGTGCTCGGCTCTGGTGAGGCCGCACCTCGAGCACTGTGTTCAGCGAAGACCTCGAGGTGCTGGAGCGTGTGCGGAGAAGGGCTCTGAAGCTTGTTAAGGGTTTAGAGAACAAGTCTGGTGAGGAGCGGCTGAGGGAGCTGGGGTTGTTCAGCCTGGAGAAAAGGAGGCTCAGGGGAGACCTTCCTGTGCTCTACAGTAAGCTTAAAGAGAGGTGGGGATCGTTCTCTTCTCCCAAGCCCCAAGTGACAAGACAAGAGCAAAAAACCCTTAAGTTACACCAGGGGAGGTTTAGGTTGGTTATTACGAAAAATGTCTTCACCGAAAGAGTTGCTCTGGTGGGTTTACGTGGCAAGGTTTTGGTAGCAGGGGGCCATAGGGGTGGCCTCCGTGAGCAGAGCCCAGCAGCTGCCCCATGTTAGGTAAGGGCTCCACTGCTGGCCAGAGCCGAGCCAAGCAACTCTGTCGTTTGTTCCTCTGTGAGAGCGTAATTAAGAAAGGAGAAAAAAAGAACCAAAAAAAGCTGCTTCACAGGGAGAAAGAGAGGAGAAGCAGCCCTGCAGCCGCCCAAGGTGAGTGCAGCAGGAGGGCAGGAGGTGCTCCAGGCAGGCAGCAGCAGTTCCCCTGCGGCCTGTTGTTATGTATGGAGTGGTAATTTGTGTCGAGAAAATGGTTGATATTAATAAAGAAGGGGGAGATTTGGGAATGTGGCCATGGGGGTGGGTCGGAAAGCCCCGTGGTTGAGATAACATTCGACTCTTAACGCTGAGGCCATCAGGAATATAAAAGAGTTTAGAGGGAAGAAAGAAGGGTGATTCAGGAGACTCCATGCAGTCTCCGGTTGGTTTCTTGTTCTCCAGCCCTTAAGGCACGGACGTTTCTGGGTGTTTACTGTTGTTGTTATATTCAAAGTTGTTTGACCAATGAAAAGTTGTTTTGAAAAGAACTGCTGTGGAGAGAAGGGTATAAGAGGGGAGCCTGCCCTCAAGACAAGAAAACAAAAGAAAGGCAACACGATGTGTTGAAGTTATGTCATCAACAAAGAAGCAGAAAGAAGGAATGAAAAGGAACAGGCAAGCAGAACGGAGACCAGGACGAGAACAGGCACATTGATCGCCTCGTGACGATAGCTTCGGGCAGACTCAGCAAACCGCTCAGAGAAGCTCGTCCAGAAAGTCACTGGAAATGGGCGCACGGGAGCTGGAGAGAAGCTCGAGCTGAGAGAAGTGTACCCGTGCACACAACTGCCCTTCGCTGCTTAGCAGCTGCGCATTATGGGGAATCATATAGAAGTCTAAATATTACAAAATTCAGATTGAGTTGAGACTTCATTTATAACCCTGTGGAGAGGCCCCTGGTGGAGCAGGCTGTCCCCCTGCAGCCCATGGGTGCCCCATGGAGCAGATGTCCACGCTGCAGCCCCCCCGTGGGTGGAGGAGCCCCCGGTGGAGCAGGTGGATGTGGCCTGGAGGAGGCTGCGGCCCGTGGAGAGGAGCTCCCGCAGGAGCAGGGGGTCTGGGGGGAGCTGCCGCCCAGCCACGGGGGACCCGTGCTGGAGCAGTTTGCTCCTGGGGGATGGATGGATGGACCCTGTGGGACGGAGCCGTGTGGGAGCAGTGCTTGAGGAGCTGCTGCCTGTGGGCAGCCCGTGTGGGATCGGCTGGGGAAGGACGGCATCCCGTGGGAGGGACCCCACGGGGAGCAGGGGCAGGGAGGGACCGTGAAGGAGCGGCAGAGAGCAAGCATCAGTCAGGGACTGACCGCAGCCCCCATTCCCCCATTTCCCTGTGCTGCTAAGGGGGAGGAGGTGGAAGAGGGCAGATGGGGAGAAGGCGTTTTTGGTTTCTTTCCTTTGTTTCTCACTTGTCTAGTTTGTTGGTGGTAGGCAATAACTCTTACTATCTCCCTACGCTGAGTCTGCTTTGCCCGTCACGATAATTGTTGAGCGATCTCCCCGTCCTTATGTCAGCCCTTGAGCCCTTTGCACCGTATTTTCTCCCCCTTTCCCTTTGAGGAGGGGGAGTGAGAGAGCGGCCGTGGTGGAACTCGGCTGCCCACCCAATTCAGACCACCGCAGTTGCAAAGGACTGGAAAAGTTTTCCGAAGAAACAAGATGTTTAACAAGGAAATGCATAGTTTCCTTCTTCAGGCTTCCTGGAGAATTGGGGTTCTTTCATATTGCCAGCTCGGAGGAAGAGAATTGTTGATGTCCCCTTCTTTTTTCTTACATGGAAATCAAAGGTGAACTGCTCTCCAAGTACGGGCAACGTATCGGAATCAAGCTCTTTTTGTCTGTAATCCTTTCTCAAGGAACAGATTTATCCCACACCTTCCACAGACGTAGGGGAGCAGAGAATAATTGGGGAACTACTCTAATTAAAGTCAGTGTGGGCATAGTGGTACTTCTCTAGCTGTTGCTGAGAATACGCATTAGCTACATACGCATTAGCTACAGGGAGTGTTGTGCCGTCATTGCGAGGCGCCTGCGGTGACGACTTCAGAAACAGACCTGAATTTTGTCACCACAGCACTTTGGGAACAGCTGCCTCTGTGCACGTTTAGCTGGGAGGGACAGAGAAGGGTGCTGGATGTGACGAAAGCACGTGAGGATTTGTGGATCTCCCCTTGAGGTGCACAGAGAGGGCCCATGCCCTTCTGTAAGTGTTTTGATGCTTGGCTGAGGAAAAAAGTGTGTTTTTTGTTTTGTTAAGCATAAACAAGAGGCTTAGGAGTACCCCTGTCACGTTCAAATTCAGGACAGCAATGGACTTCATCACATGGGCTGGCCTGTCGAGTAGTGTCTCAGGATTTGGTGTATGAAGATGCACTCCATCTGCTTTCAGGCTAGCACTTGCAGTAGGCAAGCTGCCTGCCCTTAACATTTTTCATTTCATTTTTCACATGAGTTTTGCTTGTTCCCCACAACTCATCCCTTCTCCGTCTAGGAAAAAAAATAAAAATAAAAATAAAAATAAAAATAAAAATAATAAAAATAAAATAAAAATAAAAATAAAAATAAAAATAAAAATAAAAATAAAAGGATTTCCTTTCCATTAATTCCATGTTCTTAACTTGACAGATTTGGTTCTTGACTTGGAAGGCAAATATCTGGGCAGACTGCAAGATGTATGCTCGCAGCGTGGGACAGCTCTTGTAAAGGTGATTCAGGGTAGTTTCTGGAAAACAAGACATCAGATCTCCAAAGCAGCTTTCTTTGTGCTAATGTAGGAAGGGCGAGTAAGAGTAAAGGTGAGAGCCCAGCTACCGTAAGAAGCAGCAAGTGTGAAGGAAACTTCCTTCTGGCTGATACAGCTCCATATCTAGTTGTCAAGTATGAAGAGAGCAGTTCTAAGTTTCTTGGGGAGAGGTAGAAAAGAAGAGACTGTGAGACTGGAAAAAGAAAAAGTGGGATTAGCTATTTCAGGAAATCATAGGAAGTGGAACTAGAGATTGGAAGAGTGCTTTAAGCCAAGGCAGAAACGTATCAAACCTAAAACCTAGGAGTCTGATGAACCAAGAAACGAACACATTTTGATTATGGAGTTGTGTCCAGTGTTATCTTGGGAAACATGGTTTCCACCTAAAATGTATCTGGTGCTTGAAGTTTTCCTAAGGCCCTTCTCTGTGTATTCCCTACTGTTTGGTAAGCGCTGAGGTCACACTGCAGCCAGCAGCACGTCCTCTCCCCACCACTTAGCTGTCTGTCTTCACAACATGTCTAGCAACAGAATGGCTTGGACACAACTGCGCCTATGACCGAGTTCATTCAAGCTGGTGGACAGCATAAGCTCGAAGTCCTGTTTCTGTTCGTAACAGGCTGGTACAGTAACATGTCACATTCGATGACTTTGCAGCATAGATGTCAGGAGTGCAGCTTGGGATCACCTCCTTCTACTTGGAGTTCAGTTTGAAGGGATGAGCAAGTAATTTGTCCTGGGTTGACGGAAATCTGTTTCAAGGCTGTTTTCTAACACTCTTACAGACACTTCTCTGTCCATCGGCCTGTCCTGCCAGCTCTGGTGTGAGTGTGAAGCTGTGGCAAGAGGGGTTTCCCATTCCTGTTTGACCTGGTGGACACCAGCTTTCCTAGGAAATTGCTGATGTTGCTGAGGAGGCAGCAGTACCAAAGGCCTTGTTGGTGAAGGTACAACAAGCTGGGGAGGCTTTGGCATTTCTGCACAACGCTGCTCCCTGACTGTCACTCCAGACTCAGATTCGGAAAGAAGCAAAGCAAGCTAGAGGAAAACTGGATGTCCAGGTAATTCTCGTTTATTTATTGTTTCGTTCTTCACTTGGAAGAAAATCTAAGTCTTTAAACCGTTTGTTTGAAAACACAGCTTTATGGAAATGCTTCTGGGTGTGCTCCTTCACCTTGTTTGGAACCTGCTTCACCTCGCTTCAGCTAGAGGACACCTACGCTCAAATGTATGCTTCCCATGAGAAAGCGGTGTGCTTTCGGTATCCTTTTCTGTGATGGTTGCAGGTGAGGTTGACAAGAGTTGTCAGTACGATTCTTCGTTTCCTTTGCAGTATCCAAAAGTCCGTATCACAGCGGATCTTCTGCTCTGATCCGAAAAGCTTCACAGGCCAAAAGAGAATTGAGATGAAGAAGGCAATAGAGAATGCAGACCAATACTTCCAATTGCCACCCGTAAGTTTTGTGAAGGAATCAGGTGCAGTTCTGTAGTGGTAGAAAGTTAATACAATCATGATCGTGCACTTGAAGGCAAGCAATGCTCTAAAAACGAAGAATGCAAGGCCCTGGTTAAGGACAATCTTCAGGCTGCTTCTCGATCAGCAAGAATCTTACTTGGTTCTTCCACACCCTCATCTCCACTTGCTTAGAAGTTGTGAAGGTCGGAAGCGCACTGCGTGTTTTTCATCCCCTCTGTGTATCTTTTCCCTGACAGCAACTTCTGTCTTGGCTCTTCACATCCAGCCAGAGCAGTTTCTTTGCCTGCGGAACCTGCAGGCTGTCCTCGCGTGTGTACCCGTGGTGGACTGAGGGTAATGCTTGTAACGCACACAGATGCTGTATTCACTGTGACTTTGAGAAAAGAGAGCAAGAAGCTAACCTGCGCAGCAGTTTCTTAGGTTTCTGTATATCTATCTATCTCTCTGCGTATATATTTCATTACTTATTTACTTCTTTAAAGATCCTTTAAATAGAATAGATACTTTAAGAAAGCTTACTTGTTCTTCTCCTTTACTTGTTTGTAATGTTTACTTTTCTAACCAATCCTTAATGTTACAGCCTTGGATTTATTTAGTTCTCAGTTCTTAGAAGTTCTCCAAGCACATCAGTGATTTCTATATTTCTCAATCTTTCCATCTGCATTGAGACCTCTTATCTTACTTTAGGTATGAGGTGAAGAAGAACACTGCAACCAGCCGAAGCCGTATCGGACACATGCTTCTGTTCTGCTAGGAAGTAATCCAGAGTGATTCCACGGTGTACTTTAGACAGATTTCCTCTGGTCCTCTGGACTCAGCATCCCTAAGGGATATTTCAAAGCTCTCTGAAGGCCCTGTCAGTATCTCTGACACCGCAGTCTCCATTAGGAGGGGGTAAATATTCCTTGCCCTTGTGGAAAGGAACTACTCAGTTAGCTGTTTCTAACCCAAATCTCTTTGTTGTCTTCTATTGACAGATAGCAGCCGGCTAGCCAAGCTAACCCATTGAAAATGGAAGTAGTGGGACTACTTCCAAACCCTGCTGCCGCTTCTAAGCAGGACTGCGCTGTAGGTGGGGACACAGCAAGAGGACACGTCCAGGCCAGGCTGGAACTGAAAGGCACCTGTCTGAGCCACAGAACCAAGTCAGCGATTCCCACTTGGAGACTGTTGCTCGACCAGTGACACAGCAGCTGGAGCGCTTCTGGTTGCTGCTGCTGGGTTCCCGTGAATCAGCCAGGGATAGGAGCTATGAGAACGACTGAAGCGATCTGAAGTTTCCTGAAAGAAAGAAGAGAGGAGAAAAGAAGACAAGAGGGGAGGGGAGGGGAGGGAATAAAAGGAAAAGAGGGAATGGGAGGGGAGGGGAGGGAATGAAAGGAAAAGAGGGAAGGGGAGGGGAGGGGAGGGGAGGGGCGGGGAGGGGAGGGGAGTGGAGGGGATTGGAGGGGTTTGGAGGGGATTGGAGGGGATGGGATTGGAGGGGATTGGAGGGGATTGGAGTGGGGGGGAGGGACAGGGAGGGACAGGGAGGGCAGGGGAGGGCAGGGGAAGATAGTGTAGGGGAGCGTAGGATAGGGTAGTGTAGCGTAGTGTAGCATAGTAGAGGAGAGGGGAGTGTAGGAGAGTATAGGGTCGTGTAGGGGAGCAGAGTTTAGGGGAGTGTAGGGTAGGATAGGGGAGGGGAGTGTAGGAGAGTATAGGGTAGTGTAGGGGAGCAGAGTTTAGGGGAGTGTAGGGTAGGATAGGGGAGGGGAGTGTAGGTGATCGTAGGGGAGGGGAGCATAGGATAATGTAGGGTAGTGTAGCGAAGGGAATGTAGTGAAGGGGAGTGTAGGGGAGGGGAGTATAGGGGTGTGTAGGGTAGTATAGTGGAGGGGAGTGTAGCAGAGTGTAGGGACAGGGAGCATAGGGGAGGGGAGGGGAGGGGAGCGGAGGGGAGGGGAGGGAAAAGAGGGGAGGGGAGGGAAAAGAGGGGAGGGGAGGGGAGGAAAAAGAGGGGATGGGAGGGGTGGGGAGTGCTACCATAAATAAAATTGCCAAATACATGACATTTTGGATCTGGAGCCAAATATTTGCGTTGCTGAAGGGATGCAAGACACGGACTCCTGATGGCTCTTGAACAGGAGGCGTTTATTGCCCTTTTTCACTCCTACATGTCCTCTCCCCGTAGCCCCACGTGCTGTCCACGCGCCCGAATCTATCCCACAGTTGGTCAGAGACCCTCAGGCACGCGCCTGGAGCCAGCCAGCAATTGCCCACTGCCCAAAGGTCCTCTTTAACACTGTAGCCAATTCTTGATCTCAGCCTTGCTCAAGTTTGTGTTTCTCCCGCTTGTTTCCTCGTTATCTCTAACTCAGGCACCTGCGAAACAGCGCCAAGCCACCTGCAAATTCCTTCCCCACACGTTGCCATTCATTCCACAACCTGACTTATCGCTGCCATCCGTGCCTTGCACAGTGCCATGAAAGGTTTGGCGTGCACAGAGGTGGCTGAGGATTTTCAGAAATAACTTTCCTTAAGAACTGCATCAAGACTTTTGCTGGAAGGCAAAAGATCGGCTGATTGATTAACATCGGGATGGCAGCTGAGCAAGGGAAGCATCTTCCAAACTTCCAAATATTGCCTGTATACAGAACTACAACTCCTCTGCTCTCCGGTTAGGAGTTTCTGTCACCTGCTTAGGAAGCAGAAGCAGTAAAATGGGCTTTAGAGGATCCAGCTGAAGCATCAGTGCCAGTCAGAGGAAACCATCAATTTACGGGCTTTGAAGAGAGTTTGACCGGTTTTCCAAGGAACACGTCCTAGTGCTGCATATGTATGTATCTAAATATCTGTACAGCTGGCTTGTATCAGAACTAGAGTGGCCATCAGGACTAGGGAAGCGGTTGTCCCTCTGTGCTCGGCTCTGGTGAGGCCGCACCTCGAGCACTGTGTTCAGCGAAGACCTCGAGGTGCTGGAGCGTGTGCGGAGAAGGGCTCTGAAGCTTGTTAAGGGTTTAGAGAACAAGTCTGGTGAGGAGCGGCTGAGGGAGCTGGGGTTGTTCAGCCTGGAGAAAAGGAGGCTCAGGGGAGACCTTCCTGTGCTCTACAGTAAGCTTAAAGAGAGGTGGGGATCGTTCTCTTCTCCCAAGCCCCAAGTGACAAGACAAGAGCAAAAAACCCTTAAGTTACACCAGGGGAGGTTTAGGTTGGCTATTACGAAAAATGTCTTCACCGAAAGAGTTGCTCTGGTGGGTTTACGTGGCAAGGTTTTGGTAGCAGGGGGCCATAGGGGTGGCCTCCGTGAGCAGAGCCCAGCAGCTGCCCCATGTTAGGTAAGGGCTCCACTGCTGGCCAGAGCCGAGCCAAGCAACTCTGTCGTTTGTTCCTCTGTGAGAGCGTAATTAAGAAAGGAGAAAAAAAGAACCAAAAAAAGCTGCTTCACAGGGAGAAAGAGAGGAGAAGCAGCCCTGCAGCCGCCCAAGGTGAGTGCAGCAGGAGGGCAGGAGGTGCTCCAGGCAGGCAGCAGCAGTTCCCCTGCGGCCTGTTGTTATGTATGGAGTGGTAATTTGTGTCGAGAAAATGGTTGATATTAATAAAGAAGGGGGAGATTTGGGAATGTGGCCATGGGGGTGGGTCGGAAAGCCCCGTGGTTGAGATAACATTCGACTCTTAACGCTGAGGCCATCAGGAATATAAAAGAGTTTAGAGGGAAGAAAGAAGGGTGATTCAGGAGACTCCATGCAGTCTCCGGTTGGTTTCTTGTTCTCCAGCCCTTAAGGCACGGACGTTTCTGGGTGTTTACTGTTGTTGTTATATTCAAAGTTGTTTGACCAATGAAAAGTTGTTTTGAAAAGAACTGCTGTGGAGAGAAGGGTATAAGAGGGGAGCCTGCCCTCAAGACAAGAAAACAAAAGAAAGGCAACACGATGTGTTGAAGTTATGTCATCAACAAAGAAGCAGAAAGAAGGAATGAAAAGGAACAGGCAAGCAGAACGGAGACCAGGACGAGAACAGGCACATTGATCGCCTCGTGACGATAGCTTCGGGCAGACTCAGCAAACCGCTCAGAGAAGCTCGTCCAGAAAGTCACTGGAAATGGGCGCACGGGAGCTGGAGAGAAGCTCGAGCTGAGAGAAGCGTACCCGTGCACACAACTGCCCTTCGCTGCTTAGCAGCTGCGCATTATGGGGAATCATATAGAAGTCTAAATATTACAAAATTCAGATTGAGTTGAGACTTCATTTATAACCCTGTGGAGAGGCCCCTGGTGGAGCAGGCTGTCCCCCTGCAGCCCATGGGTGCCCCATGGAGCAGATGTCCACGCTGCAGCCCCCCCGTGGGTGGAGGAGCCCCCGGTGGAGCAGGTGGATGTGGCCTGGAGGAGGCTGCGGCCCGTGGAGAGGAGCTCCCGCAGGAGCAGAGGGTCTGGGGGGAGCTGCCGCCCAGCCACGGGGGACCCGTGCTGGAGCAGTTTGCTCCTGGGGGATGGATGGATGGATGGACCCTGTGGGACGGAGCCGTGTGGGAGCAGTGCTTGAGGAGCTGCTGCCTGTGGGCAGCCCGTGTGGGATCAGCTGGGGAAGGACGGCATCCCGTGGGAGGGACCCCACGGGGAGCAGGGGCAGGGAGGGACCGTGAAGGAGCGGCAGAGAGCAAGCATCAGTCAGGGACTGACCGCAGCCCCCATTCCCCCATTTCCCTGTGCTGCTAAGGGGGAGGAGGTGGAAGAGGGCAGATGGGGAGAAGGCGGTTTTGGTTTCTTTCCTTTGTTTCTCACTTGTCTAGTTTGTTGGTGGTAGGCAATAACTCTTACTATCTCCCTACGCTGAGTCTGCTTTGCCCGTCACAATAATTGTTGAGCGATCTCCCCGTCCTTATGTCAGCCCTTGAGCCCTTTGCACCGTATTTTCTCCCCCTTTCCCTTTGAGGAGGGGGAGTGAGAGAGCGGCCGTGGTGGAACTCGGCTGCCCACCCAATTCAGACCACCGCAGTTGCAAAGGACTGGAAAAGTTTTCCGAAGAAACAAGATGTTTAACAAGGAAATGCATAGTTTCCTTCTTCAGGCTTCCTGGAGAATTGGGGTTCTTTCATATTGCCAGCTCGGAGGAAGAGAATTGTTGATGTCCCCTTCTTTTTTCTTACATGGAAATCAAAGGTGAACTGCTCTCCAAGTACGGGCAACGTATCGGAATCAAGCTCTTTTTGTCTGTAATCCTTTCTCAAGGAACAGATTTATCCCACACCTTCCACAGACGTAGGGGAGCAGAGAATAATTGGGGAACTACTCTAATTAAAGTCAGTGTGGGCATAGTGGTACTTCTCTAGCTGTTGCTGAGACATACGCATTAGCTACAGGGAGTGTTGTGCCGTCATTGCGAGGCGCCTGCGGTGACGACTTCAGAAACAGACCTGAATTTTGTCACCACAGCACTTTGGGAACAGCTGCCTCTGTGCACGTTTAGCTGGGAGGGACAGAGAAGGGTGCTGGATGTGACGAAAGCACGTGAGGATTTGTGGATCTCCCCTTGAGGTGCACAGAGAGGGCCCATGCCCTTCTGTAAGTGTTTTGATGCTTGGCTGAGGAAAAAAGTGTGTTTTTTGTTTTGTTAAGCATAAACAAGAGGCTTAGGAGTACCCCTGTCACGTTCAAATTCAGGACAGCAATGGACTTCATCACATGGGCTGGCCTGTCGAGTAGTGTCTCAGGATTTGGTGTATGAAGATGCACTCCATCTGCTTTCAGGCTAGCACTTGCAGTAGGCAAGCTGCCTGACCTTAACATTTTTCATTTCATTTTTCACATGAGTTTTGCTTGTTCCCCACAATTCATCCCTTCTCCGTCTAGGAAAAAAAGAAAAAAATAAAAAATAAAAAAAATAAAAGGATTTCCTTTCCATTAATTCCATGTTCTTAACTTGACAGATTTGGTTCTTGACTTGGAAGGCAAATATCTGGGCAGACTGCAAGACGTATGCTCGCAGCGTGGGACAGCTCTTGTAAAGGTGATTCAGGGTAGTTTCTGGAAAACAAGACATCAGATCTCCAAAGCAGCTTTCTTTGTGCTAATGTAGGAAGGGCGAGTAAGAGTAAAGGTGAGAGCCCAGCTACCGTAAGAAGCAGCAAGTGTGAAGGAAACTTCCTTCTGGCTGATGCAGCTCCATATCTAGTTGTCAAGTATGAAGAGAGCAGTTCTAAGTTTCTTGGGGAGAGGTAGAAAAGAAGAGACTGTGAGACTGGAAAAAGAAAAAGTGGGATTAGCTATTTCAGGAAATCATAGGAAGTGGAACTAGAGATTGGAAGAGTGCTTTAAGCCAAGGCAGAAACGTATCAAACCTAAAACCTAGGAGTCTGATGAACCAAGAAACGAACACATTTTGATTATGGAGTTGTGTCCAGTGTTATCTTGGGAAACATGGTTTCCACCTAAAATGTATCTGGTGCTTGAAGTTTTCCTAAGGCCCTTCTCTGTGTATTACCTTCTGTTTGGTAAGCGCTGAGGTCACACTGCAGCCAGCAGCACGTCCTCTCCCCACCACTTAGCTGTCTGTCTTCACAACATGTCTAGCAACAGAATGGCTTGGACACAACTGCGCCTATGACCGAGTTCATTCAAGCTGGTGGACAGCATAAGCTCGAAGTCCTGTTTCTGTTCGTAACAGGCTGGTACAGTAGCATGTCACATTCGATGACTTTGCAGCATAGATGTCAGGAGTGCAGCTTGGGATCACCTCCTTCTACTTGGAGTTCAGTTTGAAGGGATGAGCAAGTAATTTGTCCTGGGTTGACGGAAATCTGTTTCAAGGCTGTTTTCTAACACTCTTACAGACATTTCTCTGTCCATCGGCCTGTCCTGCCAGCTCTGGTGTGAGTGTGAAGCTGTGGCAAGAGGGGTTTCCCATTCCTGTTTGACCTGGTGGACACCAGCTTTCCTAGGAAATTGCTGATGTTGCTGAGGAGGCAGCAGTACCAAAGGCCTTGTTGGTGAAGGTACAACAAGCTGGGGAGGCTTTGGCATTTCTGCACAACGCTGCTCCCTGACTGTCACTCCAGACTCAGATTCGGAAAGAAGCAAAGCAAGCTAGAGGAAAACTGGATGTCCAGGTAATTCTCGTTTATTTATTGTTTCGTTCTTCACTTGGAAGAAAATCTAAGTCTTTAAACCGTTTGTTTGAAAACACAGCTTTATGGAAATGCTTCTGGGTGTGCTCCTTCACCTTGTTTGGAACCTGCTTCACCTCGCTTCAGCTAGAGGACACCTACGCTCAAATGTATGCTTCCCATGAGAAAGCGGTGTGCTTTCGGTATCCTTTTCTGTGATGGTTGCAGGTGAGGTTGACAAGAGTTGTCAGTACGATTCTTCGTTTCCTTTGCAGTATCCAAAAGTCCGTATCGCAGCGGATCTTCTGCTCTGATCCGAAAAGCTTCACAGGCCAAAAGAGAATTGAGATGAAGAAGGCAATAGAGAATGCAGACCAATACTTCCAATTGCCACCCGTAAGTTTTGTGAAGGAATCGGGTGCGGTTCTGTAGTGGTAGAAAGTTAATACAATCATGATCGTGCACTTGAAGGCAAGCAATGCTCTAAAAACGAAGAATGCAAGGCCCTGGTTAAGGACAATCTTCAGGCTGCTTCTCGATCAGCAAGAATCTTACTTGGTTCTTCCACACCCTCATCTCCACTTGCTTAGAAGTTGTGAAGGTCGGAAGCGCACTGCGTGTTTTTCATCCCCTCTGTGTATCTTTTCCCTGACAGCAACTTCTGTCTTGGCTCTTCACATCCAGCCAGAGCAGTTTCTTTGCCTGCGGAACCTGCAGGCTGTCCTCGCGTGTGTACCCGTGGTGGACTGAGGGTAATGCTTGTAACGCACACAGATGCTGTATTCACTGTGACTTTGAGAAAAGAGAGCAAGAAGCTAACCTGCGCAGCAGTTTCTTAGGTTTCTGTATATCTATCTATCTCTCTGCGTATATATTTCATTACTTATTTACTTCTTTAAAGATCCTTTAAATAGAATAGATACTTTAAGAAAGCTTACTTGTTCTTCTCCTTTACTTGTTTGTAACGTTTACTTTTCTAACCAATCCTTAATGTTACAGCCTTGGATTTATTTAGTTCTCAGTTCTTAGAAGTTCTCCAAGCACATCAGTGATTTCTATATTTCTCAATCTTTCCATCTGCATTGAGACCTCTTATCTTACTTTAGGTATGAGGTGAAGAAGAACACTGCAACCAGCTGAAGCCGTATCGGACACATGCTTCTGTTCTGCTAGGAAGTAATCCAGAGTGATTCCACGGTGTACTTTAGACAGATTTCCTCTGGTCCTCTGGACTCAGCATCCCTAAGGGATATTTCAAAGCTCTCTGAAGGCCCTGTCAGTATCTCTGACACCGCAGTCTCCATTAGGAAGGGGTAAATATTCCTTGCCCTTGTGGAAAGGAACTACTCAGTTAGCTGTTTCTAACCCAAATCTCTTTGTTGTCTTCTATTGACAGACAGCAGCCGGCTAGCCAAGCTAACCCATTGAAAATGGAAGTAGTGGGACTACTTCCAAACCCTGCTGCCGCTTCTAAGCAGGACTGCGCTGTAGGTGGGGACACAGCAAGAGGACACGTCCAGGCCAGGCTGGAACTGAAAGCACCTGTCTGAGCCACAGAACCAAGTCAGCGATTCCCACTTGGAGACTGTTGCTCGACCAGTGACACAGCAGCTGGAGCGCTTCTGGTTGCTGCTGCTGGGTTCCCGTGAATCAGCCAGGGATAGGAGCTATGAGAACGACTGAAGCGATCTGAAGTTACCTGAAAGAAAGAAGAGAGGAGAAAAGAAGACAAGAGGGGAGGGGAGGGGAGGGAATGAAAGGAAAAGAGGGAAGGGGAGGGGAGGGGAGGGGATTGGAGGGGTTTGGAGGGGATTGGAGGGGATGGGATTGGAGGGGATTGGAGGGGATTGGAGTGGGGGGGAGGGACAGGGAGGGACAGGGAGGGCAGGGGAGGGCAGGGGAAGATAGTGTAGGGGAGCGTAGGATAGGGTAGTGTAGCGTAGTGCAGCATAGTAGAGGAGAGGGGAGTGTAGGAGAGTATAGGGTAGTGTAGGGGAGCAGAGTTTAGGGGAGTGTAGGGTAGGATAGGGGAGGGGAGTGTAGGAGAGTATAGGGTAGTGTAGGGGAGCAGAGTTTAGGGGAGTGTAGGGTAGGATAGGGGAGGGGAGTGTAGGAGAGTATAGGGTCGTGTAGGGGAGCAGAGTTTAGGGGAGTGTAGGGTAGGATAGGGGAGGGGAGTGTAGGTGATCGTAGGGGAGGGGAGCATAGGATAATGTAGGGTAGTGTAGCGAAGGGAATGTAGCGAAGGGGAGTGTAGGGGAGGGGAGTATAGGGGTGTGTAGGGTAGTATAGTGGAGGGGAGTGTAGCAGAGTGTAGGGACAGGGAGCATAGGGGAGGGGAGGGGAGCGGAGGGGAGGGGAGGGGAGGGAAAAGAGGGGAGGGGAGGGAAAAGAGAGGAGGGGAGGGGAGGGGAGGAAAAAGAGGGGATGGGAGGGGTGGGGAGTGCTACCATAAATAAAATTGCCAAATACATGACATTTTGGATCTGGAGCCAAATATTTGCGTTGCTGAAGGGATGCAAGACACGGACTCCTGATGGCTCTTGAACAGGAGGCGTTTATTGCCCTTTTTCACTCCTACATGTCCTCTCCCCGTAGCCCCACGTGCTGTCCACGCGCCCGAATCTATCCCACAGTTGGTCAGAGACCCTCAGGCACGCGCCTGGAGCCAGCCAGCAATTGCCCACTGCCCAAAGGTCCTCTTTAACACTGTAGCCAATTCTTGATCTCAGCCTTGCTCAAGTTTGTGTTTCTCCCGCTTGTTTCCTCGTTATCTCTAACTCAGGCACCTGCGAAACAGCGCCAAGCCACCTGCAAATTCCTTCCCCACACGTTGCCATTCATTCCACAACCTGACTTATCGCTGCCATCCGTGCCTTGCACAGTGCCATGAAAGGTTTGGCGTGCACAGAGGTGGCTGAGGATTTTCAGAAATAACTTTCCTTAAGAACTGCATCAAGACTTTTGCTGGAAGGCAAAAGATCGGCTGATTGATTAACATCGGGATGGCAGCTGAGCAAGGGAAGCATCTTCCAAACTTCCAAATATTGCCTGTATACAGAACTACAACTCCTCTGCTCTCCGGTTAGGAGTTTCTGTCACCTGCTTAGGAAGCAGAAGCAGTAAAATGGGCTTTAGAGGATCCAGCTGAAGCATCAGTGCCAGTCAGAGGAAACCATCAATTTACGGGCTTTGAAGAGAGTTTGACCGGTTTTCCAAGGAACGCGTCCTAGTGCTGCATATGTATGTATCTAAATATCTGTACAGCTGGCTTGTATCAGAACTAGAGTGGCCATCAGGACTAGGGAAGCGGTTGTCCCTCTGTGCTCGGCTCTGGTGAGGCCGCACCTCGAGCACTGTGTTCAGCGAAGACCTCGAGGTGCTGGAGCGTGTGCGGAGAAGGGCTCTGAAGCTTGTTAAGGGTTTAGAGAACAAGTCTGGTGAGGAGCGGCTGAGGGAGCTGGGGTTGTTCAGCCTGGAGAAAAGGAGGCTCAGGGGAGACCTTCCTGTGCTCTACAGTAAGCTTAAAGAGAGGTGGGGATCGTTCTCTTCTCCCAAGCCCCAAGTGACAAGACAAGAGCAAAAAACCCTTAAGTTACACCAGGGGAGGTTTAGGTTGGTTATTACGAAAAATTTCTTCACCGAAAGAGTTGCTCTGGTGGGTTTACGTGGCAAGGTTTTGGTAGCAGGGGGCCATAGGGGTGGCCTCCGTGAGCAGAGCCCAGCAGCTGCCCCATGTTAGGTAAGGGCTCCACTGCTGGCCAGAGCCGAGCCAAGCAACTCTGTCGTTTGTTCCCCTGTGAGAGCGTAATTAAGAAAGGAGAAAAAAAGAACCAAAAAAAGCTGCTTCACAGGGAGAAAGAGAGGAGAAGCAGCCCTGCAGCCGCCCAAGGTGAGTGCAGCAGGAGGGCAGGAGGTGCTCCAGGCAGGCAGCAGCAGTTCCCCTGCGGCCTGTTGTTATGTATGGAGTGGTAATTTGTGTCGAGAAAATGGTTGATATTAATAAAGAAGGGGGAGATTTGGGAATGTGGCCATGGGGGTGGGTCGGAAAGCCCCGTGGTTGAGATAACATTCGACTCTTAACGCTGAGGCCATCAGGAATATAAAAGAGTTTAGAGGGAAGAAAGAAGGGTGATTCAGGAGACTCCATGCAGTCTCCGGTTGGTTTCTTGTTCTCCAGCCCTTAAGGCACGGACGTTTCTGGGTGTTTACTGTTGTTGTTATATTCAAAGTTGTTTGACCAATGAAAAGTTGTTTTGAAAAGAACTGCTGTGGAGAGAAGGGTATAAGCGGGGAGCCTGCCCTCAAGACAAGAAAACAAAAGAAAGGCAACACGATGTGTTGAAGTTATGTCATCAACAAAGAAGCAGAAAGAAGGAATGAAAAGGAACAGGCAAGCAGAACGGAGACCAGGACGAGAACAGGCACATTGATCGCCTCGTGACGATAGCTTCGGGCAGACTCAGCAAACCGCTCAGAGAAGCTCGTCCAGAAAGTCACTGGAAATGGGCGCACGGGAGCTGGAGAGAAGCTCGAGCTGAGAGAAGTGTACCCGTGCACACAACTGCCCTTCGCTGCTTAGCAGCTGCGCATTATGGGGAATCATATAGAAGTCTAAATATTACAAAATTCAGATTGAGTTGAGACTTCATTTATAACCCTGTGGAGAGGCCCCTGGTGGAGCAGGCTGTCCCCCTGCAGCCCATGGGTGCCCCATGGAGCAGATGTCCACGCTGCAGCCCCCCCGTGGGTGGAGGAGCCCCCGGTGGAGCAGGTGGATGTGGCCTGGAGGACGCTGCGGCCCGTGGAGAGGAGCTCCCGCAGGAGCAGGGGGTCTGGGGGGAGCTGCCGCCCAGCCACGGGGGACCCGTGCTGGAGCAGTTTGCTCCTGGGGGATGGATGGATGGACCCTGTGGGACGGGGCCTTGTGGGAGCAGTGCTTGAGGAGCTGCTGCCTGTGGGCAGCCCGTGTGGGATCAGCTGGGGAAGGACGGCATCCCGTGGGAGGGACCCCACGGGGAGCAGGGGCAGGGAGGGACCGTGAAGGAGCGGCAGAGAGCAAGCATCAGTCAGGGACTGACCGCAGCCCCCATTCCCCCATTTCCCTGTGCTGCTAAGGGGGAGGAGGTGGAAGAGGGCAGATGGGGAGAAGGCGTTTTTGGTTTCTTTCCTTTGTTTCTCACTTGTCTAGTTTGTTGGTGGTAGGCAATAACTCTTACTATCTCCCTACGCTGAGTCTGCTTTGCCCGTCACGATAATTGTTGAGCGATCTCCCCGTCCTTATGTCAGCCCTTGAGCCCTTTGCACCGTATTTTCTCCCCCTTTCCCTTTGAGGAGGGGGAGTGAGAGAGCGGCCGTGGTGGAACTCGGCTGCCCACCCAATTCAGACCACCGCAGTTGCAAAGGACTGGAAAAGTTTTCCGAAGAAACAAGATGTTTAACAAGGAAATGCATAGTTTCCTTCTTCAGGCTTCCTGGAGAATTGGGGTTCTTTCATATTGCCAGCTCGGAGGAAGAGAATTGTTGATGTCCCCTTCTTTTTTCTTACATGGAAATCAAAGGTGAACTGCTCTCCAAGTACGGGCAACGTATCGGAATCAAGCTCTTTTTGTCTGTAATCCTTTCTCAAGGAACAGATTTATCCCACACCTTCCACAGACGTAGGGGAGCAGAGAATAATTGGGGAACTACTCTAATTAAAGTCAGTGTGGGCATAGTGGTACTTCTCTAGCTGTTGCTGAGACATACGCATTAGCTACAGGGAGTGTTGTGCCGTCATTGCGAGGCGCCTGCGGTGACGACTTCAGAAACAGACCTGAATTTTGTCACCACAGCACTTTGGGAACAGCTGCCTCTGTGCACGTTTAGCTGGGAGGGACAGAGAAGGGTGCTGGATGTGACGAAAGCACGTGAGGATTTGTGGATCTCCCCTTGAGGTGCACAGAGAGGGCCCATGCCCTTCTGTAAGTGTTTTGATGCTTGGCTGAGGAAAAAAGTGTGTTTTTTGTTTTGTTAAGCATAAACAAGAGGCTTAGGAGTACCCCTGTCACGTTCAAATTCAGGACAGCAATGGACTTCATCACATGGGCTGGCCTGTCGAGTAGTGTCTCAGGATTTGGTGTATGAAGATGCACTCCATCTGCTTTCAGGCTAGCACTTGCAGTAGGCAAGCTGCCTGCCCTTAACATTTTTCATTTCATTTTTCACATGAGTTTTGCTTGTTCCCCACAATTCATCCCTTCTCCGTCTAGGAAAAAAAGAAAAAAATAAAAAATAAAAAAAATAAAAGGATTTCCTTTCCATTAATTCCATGTTCTTAACTTGACAGATTTGGTTCTTGACTTGGAAGGCAAATATCTGGGCAGACTGCAAGACGTATGCTCGCAGCGTGGGACAGCTCTTGTAAAGGTGATTCAGGGTAGTTTCTGGAAAACAAGACATCAGATCTCCAAAGCAGCTTTCTTTGTGCTAATGTAGGAAGGGCGAGTAAGAGTAAAGGTGAGAGCCCAGCTACCGTAAGAAGCAGCAAGTGTGAAGGAAACTTCCTTCTGGCTGATACAGCTCCATATCTAGTTGTCAAGTATGAAGAGAGCAGTTCTAAGTTTCTTGGGGAGAGGTAGAAAAGAAGAGACTGTGAGACTGGAAAAAGAAAAAGTGGGATTAGCTATTTCAGGAAATCATAGGAAGTGGAACTAGAGATTGGAAGAGTGCTTTAAGCCAAGGCAGAAACGTATCAAACCTAAAACCTAGGAGTCTGATGAACCAAGAAACGAACACATTTTGATTATGGAGTTGTGTCCAGTGTTATCTTGGGAAACATGGTTTCCACCTAAAATGTATCTGGTGCTTGAAGTTTTCCTAAGGCCCTTCTCTGTGTATTCCCTACTGTTTGGTAAGCGCTGAGGTCACACTGCAGCCAGCAGCACGTCCTCTCCCCACCACTTAGCTGTCTGTCTTCACAACATGTCTAGCAACAGAATGGCTTGGACACAACTGCGCCTATGACCGAGTTCATTCAAGCTGGTGGACAGCATAAGCTCGAAGTCCTGTTTCTGTTCGTAACAGGCTGGTACAGTAACATGTCACATTCGATGACTTTGCAGCATAGATGTCAGGAGTGCAGCTTGGGATCACCTCCTTCTACTTGGAGTTCAGTTTGAAGGGATGAGCAAGTAATTTGTCCTGGGTTGACGGAAATCTGTTTCAAGGCTGTTTTCTAACACTCTTACAGACACTTCTCTGTCCATCGGCCTGTCCTGCCAGCTCTGGTGTGAGTGTGAAGCTGTGGCAAGAGGGGTTTCCCATTCCTGTTTGACCTGGTGGACACCAGCTTTCCTAGGAAATTGCTGATGTTGCTGAGGAGGCAGCAGTACCAAAGGCCTTGTTGGTGAAGGTACAACAAGCTGGGGAGGCTTTGGCATTTCTGCACAACGCTGCTCCCTGACTGTCACTCCAGACTCAGATTCGGAAAGAAGCAAAGCAAGCTAGAGGAAAACTGGATGTCCAGGTAATTCTCGTTTATTTATTGTTTCGTTCTTCACTTGGAAGAAAATCTAAGTCTTTAAACCGTTTGTTTGAAAACACAGCTTTATGGAAATGCTTCTGGGTGTGCTCCTTCACCTTGTTTGGAACCTGCTTCACCTCGCTTCAGCTAGAGGACACCTACGCTCAAATGTATGCTTCCCATGAGAAAGCGGTGTGCTTTCGGTATCCTTTTCTGTGATGGTTGCAGGTGAGGTTGACAAGAGTTGTCAGTACGATTCTTCGTTTCCTTTGCAGTATCCAAAAGTCCGTATCGCAGCGGATCTTCTGCTCTGATCCGAAAAGCTTCACAGGCCAAAAGAGAATTGAGATGAAGAAGGCAATAGAGAATGCAGACCAATACTTCCAATTGCCACCAGTAAGTTTTGTGAAGGAATCGGGTGCAGTTCTGTAGTGGTAGAAAGTTAATACAATCATGATCGTGCACTTGAAAGCAAGCAATGCTCTAAAAACGAAGAATGCAAGGCCCTGGTTAAGGACAATCTTCAGGCTGCTTCTCGATCAGCAAGAATCTTACTTGGTTCTTCCACACCCTCATCTCCACTTGCTTAGAAGTTGTGAAGGTCGGAAGCGCACTGCATGTTTTTCATCCCCTCTGTGTATCTTTTCCCTGACAGCAACTTCTGTCTTGGCTCTTCACATCCAGCCAGAGCAGTTTCTTTGCCTGCGGAACCTGCAGGCTGTCCTCGCGTGTGTACCCGTGGTGGACTGAGGGTAATGCTTGTAACGCACACAGATGCTGTATTCACTGTGACTTTGAGAAAAGAGAGCAAGAAGCTAACCTGTGCAGCAGTTTCTTAGGTTTCTGTATATCTATCTATCTCTCTGCGTATATATTTCATTACTTATTTACTTCTTTAAAGACCCTTTAAATAGAATAGATACTTTAAGAAAGCTTACTTGTTCTTCTCCTTTACTTGTTTGTAACGTTTACTTTTCTAACCAATCCTTAATGTTACAGCCTTGGATTTATTTAGTTCTCAGTTCTTAGAAGTTCTCCAAGCACATCAGTGATTTCTATATTTCTCAATCTTTCCATCTGCATTGAGACCTCTTATCTTACTTTAGGTATGAGGTGAAGAAGAACACTGCAACCAGCTGAAGCCGTATCGGACACATGCTTCTGTTCTGCTAGGAAGTAATCCAGAGTGATTCCACGGTGTACTTTAGACAGATTTCCTCTGGTCCTCTGGACTCAGCATCCCTAAGGGATATTTCAAAGCTCTCTGAAGGCCCTGTCAGTATCTCTGACACCGCAGTCTCCATTAGGAAGGGGTAAATATTCCTTGCCCTTGTGGAAAGGAACTACTCAGTTAGCTGTTTCTAACCCAAATCTCTTTGTTGTCTTCTATTGACAGATAGCAGCCGGCTAGCCAAGCTAACCCATTGAAAATGGAAGTAGTGGGACTACTTCCAAACCCTGCTGCCGCTTCTAAGCAGGACTGCGCTGTAGGTGGGGACACAGCAAGAGGACACGTCCAGGCCAGGCTGGAACTGAAAGGCACCTGTCTGAGCCACAGAACCAAGTCAGCGATTCCCACTTGGAGACTGTTGCTCGACCAGTGACACAGCAGCTGGAGCGCTTCTGGTTTCTGCTGCTGGGTTCCCGTGAATCAGCCAGGGATAGGAGCTATGAGAATGACTGAAGCGATCTGAAGTTTCCTGAAAGAAAGAAGAGAGGAGAAAAGAAGACAAGAGGGGAGGGGAGGGGAGGGAATGAAAGGAAAAGAGGGAAGGGGAGGGGAGGGGAGGGGAGGGGATTGGAGGGGTTTGGAGGGGATTGGAGGGGATGGGATTGGAGGGGATTGGAGGGGATTGGAGGGGGGGGGAGGGACAGGGAGGGACAGGGAGGGCAGGGGAGGGCAGGGGAGGGCAGGGGAAGATAGTGTAGGGGAGCGTAGGATAGGGTAGTGTAGCGTAGTGTAGCATAGTAGAGGGGAGGGGAGTGTAGGAGAGTATAGGGTAGTGTAGGGGAGCAGAGTTTAGGGGAGCGTAGGGTAGGATAGGGGAGGGGAGTGTAGGAGAGTATAGGGTAGTGTAGGGGAGCAGAGTTTAGGGGAGCGTAGGGTAGGATAGGGGAGGGGAGTGTAGGAGAGTATAGGGTCGTGTAGGGGAGCAGAGTTTAGGGGAGTGTAGGGTAGGATAGGGGAGGGGAGTGTAGGTGATCGTAGGGGAGGGGAGCATAGGATAATGTAGGGTAGTGTAGCGAAGGGAATGTAGCGAAGGGGAGTGTAGGGGAGGGGAGTATAGGGGTGTGTAGGGTAGTATAGTGGAGGGGAGTGTAGCAGAGTGTAGGGACAGGGAGCATAGGGGAGGGGAGGGGAGCGGAGGGGAGGGGAGGGGAGGGAAAAGAGGGGAGGGGAGGGAAAAGAGAGGAGGGGAGGGGAGGGGAGGAAAAAGAGGGGATGGGAGGGGTGGGGAGTGCTACCATAAATAAAATTGCCAAATACATGACATTTTGGATCTGGAGCCAAATATTTGCGTTGCTGAAGGGATGCAAGACACGGACTCCTGATGGCTCTTGAACAGGAGGCGTTTATTGCCCTTTTTCACTCCTACATGTCCTCTCCCCGTAGCCCCACGTGCTGTCCACGCGCCCGAATCTATCCCACAGTTGGTCAGAGACCCTCAGGCACGCGCCTGGAGCCAGCCAGCAATTGCCCACTGCCCAAAGGTCCTCTTTAACACTGTAGCCAATTCTTGATCTCAGCCTTGCTCAAGTTTGTGTTTCTCCCGCTTGTTTCCTCGTTATCTCTAACTCAGGCACCTGCGAAACAGCGCCAAGCCACCTGCAAATTCCTTCCCCACACGTTGCCATTCATTCCACAACCTGACTTATCGCTGCCATCCGTGCCTTGCACAGTGCCATGAAAGGTTTGGCGTGCACAGAGGTGGCTGAGGATTTTCAGAAATAACTTTCCTTAAGAACTGCATCAAGACTTTTGCTGGAAGGCAAAAGATCGGCTGATTGATTAACATCGGGATGGCAGCTGAGCAAGGGAAGCATCTTCCAAACTTCCAAATATTGCCTGTATACAGAACTACAACTCCTCTGCTCTCCGGTTAGGAGTTTCTGTCACCTGCTTAGGAAGCAGAAGCAGTAAAATGGGCTTTAGAGGATCCAGCTGAAGCATCAGTGCCAGTCAGAGGAAACCATCAATTTACGGGCTTTGAAGAGAGTTTGACCGGTTTTCCAAGGAACACGTCCTAGTGCTGCATATGTATGTATCTAAATATCTGTACAGCTGGCTTGTATCAGAACTAGAGTGGCCATCAGGACTAGGGAAGCGGTTGTCCCTCTGTGCTCGGCTCTGGTGAGGCCGCACCTCGAGCACTGTGTTCAGCGAAGACCTCGAGGTGCTGGAGCGTGTGCGGAGAAGGGCTCTGAAGCTTGTTAAGGGTTTAGAGAACAAGTCTGGTGAGGAGCGGCTGAGGGAGCTGGGGTTGTTCAGCCTGGAGAAAAGGAGGCTCAGGGGAGACCTTCCTGTGCTCTACAGTAAGCTTAAAGAGAGGTGGGGATCGTTCTCTTCTCCCAAGCCCCAAGTGACAAGACAAGAGCAAAAAACCCTTAAGTTACACCAGGGGAGGTTTAGGTTGGTTATTACGAAAAATGTCTTCACCGAAAGAGTTGCTCTGGTGGGTTTACGTGGCAAGGTTTTGGTAGCAGGGGGCCATAGGGGTGGCCTCCGTGAGCAGAGCCCAGCAGCTGCCCCATGTTAGGTAAGGGCTCCACTGCTGGCCAGAGCCGAGCCAAGCAACTCTGTCGTTTGTTCCTCTGTGAGAGCGTAATTAAGAAAGGAGAAAAAAAGAACCAAAAAAAGCTGCTTCACAGGGAGAAAGAGAGGAGAAGCAGCCCTGCAGCCGCCCAAGGTGAGTGCAGCAGGAGGGCAGGAGGTGCTCCAGGCAGGCAGCAGCAGTTCCCCTGCGGCCTGTTGTTATGTATGGAGTGGTAATTTGTGTTGTAAAATGGTTGATATTAATAAAGAAGGGGGAGATTTGGGAATGTGGCCATGGGGGTGGGTCGGAAAGCCCCGTGGTTGAGATAACATTCGACTCTTAACGCTGAGGCCATCAGGAATATAAAAGAGTTTAGAGGGAAGAAAGAAGGGTGATTCAGGAGACTCCATGCAGTCTCCGGTTGGTTTCTTGTTCTCCAGCCCTTAAGGCACGGACGTTTCTGGGTGTTTACTGTTGTTGTTATATTCAAAGTTGTTTGACCAATGAAAAGTTGTTTTGAAAAGAACTGCTGTGGAGAGAAGGGTATAAGAGGGGAGCCTGCCCTCAAGACAAGAAAACAAAAGAAAGGCAACACGATGTGTTGAAGTTATGTCATCAACAAAGAAGCAGAAAGAAGGAATGAAAAGGAACAGGCAAGCAGAACGGAGACCAGGACGAGAACAGGCACATTGATCGCCTCGTGACGATAGCTTCGGGCAGACTCAGCAAACCGCTCAGAGAAGCTCGTCCAGAAAGTCACTGGAAATGGGCGCACGGGAGCTGGAGAGAAGCTCGAGCTGAGAGAAGTGTACCCGTGCACACAACTGCCCTTCGCTGCTTAGCAGCTGCGCATTATGGGGAATCATATAGAAGTCTAAATATTACAAAATTCAGATTGAGTTGAGACTTCATTTATAACCCTGTGGAGAGGCCCCTGGTGGAGCAGGCTGTCCCCCTGCAGCCCATGGGTGCCCCATGGAGCAGATGTCCACGCTGCAGCCCCCCCCGTGGGTGGAGGAGCCCCCGGTGGAGCAGGTGGATGTGGCCTGGAGGAGGCTGCGGCCCGTGGAGAGGAGCTCCCGCAGGAGCAGAGGGTCTGGGGGGAGCTGCCGCCCAGCCACGGGGGACCCGTGCTGGAGCAGTTTGCTCCTGGGGGATGGATGGATGGACCCTGTGGGACGGGGCCTTGTGGGAGCAGTGCTTGAGGAGCTGCTGCCTGTGGGCAGCCCGTGTGGGATCAGCTGGGGAAGGACGGCATCCCGTGGGAGGGACCCCACGGGGAGCAGGGGCAGGGAGGGACCGTGAAGGAGCGGCAGAGAGCAAGCATCAGTCAGGGACTGACCGCAGCCCCCATTCCCCCATTTCCCTGTGCTGCTAAGGGGGAGGAGGTGGAAGAGGGCAGATGGGGAGAAGGCGTTTTTGGTTTCTTTCCTTTGTTTCTCACTTGTCTAGTTTGTTGGTGGTAGGCAATAACTCTTACTATCTCCCTACGCTGAGTCTGCTTTGCCCGTCACAATAATTGTTGAGCGATCTCCCCGTCCTTATGTCAGCCCTTGAGCCCTTTGCACCATATTTTCTCCCCCTTTCCCTTTGAGGAGGGGGAGTGAGAGAGCGGCCGTGGTGGAACTCGGCTGCCCACCCAATTCAGACCACCGCAGTTGCAAAGGACTGGAAAAGTTTTCCGAAGAAACAAGATGTTTAACAAGGAAATGCATAGTTTCCTTCTTCAGGCTTCCTGGAGAATTGGGGTTCTTTCATATTGCCAGCTCAGAGGAAGAGAATTGTTGATGTCCCCTTCTTTTTTCTTACATGGAAATCAAAGGTGAACTGCTCTCCAAGTACGGGCAACGTATCGGAATCAAGCTCTTTTTGTCTGTAATCCTTTCTCAAGGAACAGATTTATCCCACACCTTCCACAGACGTAGGGGAGCAGAGAATAATTGGGGAACTACTCTAATTAAAGTCAGTGTGGGCATAGTGGTACTTCTCTAGCTGTTGCTGAGACATACGCATTAGCTACAGGGAGTGTTGTGCCGTCATTGCGAGGCGCCTGCGGTGACGACTTCAGAAACAGACCTGAATTATGTCACCACAGCACTTTGGGAACAGCTGCCTCTGTGCACGTTTAGCTGGGAGGGACAGAGAAGGGTGCTGGATGTGACGAAAGCACGTGAGGATTTGTGGATCTCCCCTTGAGGTGCACAGAGAGGGCCCATGCCCTTCTGTAAGTGTTTTGATGCTTGGCTGAGGAAAAAAGTGTGTTTTTTGTTTTGTTAAGCATAAACAAGAGGCTTAGGAGTACCCCTGTCACGTTCAAATTCAGGACAGCAATGGACTTCATCACATGGGCTGGCCTGTTGAGTAGTGTCTCAGGATTTGGTGTATGAAGATGCACTCCATCTGCTTTCAGGCTAGCACTTGCAGTAGGCAAGCTGCCTGACCTTAACATTTTTCATTTCATTTTTCACATGAGTTTTGCTTGTTCCCCACAATTCATCCCTTCTCGGTCTAGGAAAAAAAAAAAAAAAGAAAATAAAAATGAAAATAAAAATAAAAATAAAAATAAAAATAAAAATAAAAATAAAAATAAAAGGATTTCCTTTCCATTAATTCCATGTTCTTAACTTGACAGATTTGGTTCTTGACTTGGAAGGCAAATATCTGGGCAGACTGCAAGACGTATGCTCGCAGCGTGGGACAGCTCTTGTAAAGGTGATTCAGGGTAGTTTCTGGAAAACAAGACATCAGATCTCCAAAGCAGCTTTCTTTGTGCTAATGTAGGAAGGGCGAGTAAGAGTAAAGGTGAGAGCCCAGCTACCGTAAGAAGCAGCAAGTGTGAAGGAAACTTCCTTCTGGCTGATACAGCTCCATATCTAGTTGTCAAGTATGAAGAGAGCAGTTCTAAGTTTCTTGGGGAGAGGTAGAAAAGAAGAGACTGTGAGACTGGAAAAAGAAAAAGTGGGATTAGCTATTTCAGGAAATCATAGGAAGTGGAACTAGAGATTGGAAGAGTGCTTTAAGCCAAGGCAGAAACGTATCAAACCTAAAACCTAGGAGTTGGATGAACCAAGAAACGAACACATTTTGATTATGGAGTTGTGTCCAGTGTTATCTTGGGAAACATGGTTTCCACCTAAAATGTATCTGGTGCTTGAAGTTTTCCTAAGGCCCTTCTCTGTGTATTCCCTACTGTTTGGTAAGCGCTGAGGTCACACTGCAGCCAGCAGCACGTCCTCTCCCCACCACTTAGCTGTCTGTCTTCACAACATGTCTAGCAACAGAATGGCTTGGACACAACTGCGCCTATGACCGAGTTCATTCAAGCTGGTGGACAGCATAAGCTCGAAGTCCTGTTTCTGTTCGTAACAGGCTGGTACAGTAGCATGTCACATTCGATGACTTTGCAGCATAGATGTCAGGAGTGCAGCTTGGGATCACCTCCTTCTACTTGGAGTTCAGTTTGAAGGGATGAGCAAGTAATTTGTCCTGGGTTGACGGAAATTTGTTTCAAGGCTGTTTTCTAACACTCTTACAGACACTTCTCTGTCCATCGGCCTGTCCTGCCAGCTCTGGTGTGAGTGTGAAGCTGTGGCAAGAGGGGTTTCCCATTCCTGTTTGACCTGGTGGACACCAGCTTTCCTAGGAAATTGCTGATGTTGCTGAGGAGGCAGCAGTACCAAAGGCCTTGTTGGTGAAGGTACAACAAGCTGGGGAGGCTTTGGCATTTCTGCACAACGCTGCTCCCTGACTGTCACTCCAGACTCAGATTCGGAAAGAAGCAAAGCAAGCTAGAGGAAAACTGGATGTCCAGGTAATTCTCGTTTATTTATTGTTTCGTTCTTCACTTGGAAGAAAATCTAAGTCTTTAAACCGTTTGTTTGAAAACACAGCTTTATGGAAATGCTTCTGGGTGTGCTCCTTCACCTTGTTTGGAACCTGCTTCACCTCGCTTCAGCTAGAGGACACCTACGCTCAAATGTATGCTTCCCGTGAGAAAGCGGTGTGCTTTCGGTATCCTTTTCTGTGATGGTTGCAGGTGAGGTTGACAAGAGTTGTCAGTACGATTCTTCGTTTCCTTTGCAGTATCCAAAAGTCCGTATCGCAGCGGATCTTCTCCTCTGATCCGAAAAGCTTCACAGGCCAAAAGAGAATTGAGATGAAGAAGGCAATAGAGAATGCAGACCAATACTTCCAATTGCCACCCGTAAGTTTTGTGAAGGAATCGGGTGCAGTTCTGTAGTGGTAGAAAGTTAATACAATCATGATCGTGCACTTGAAGGCAAGCAATGCTCTAAAAACAAAGAATGCAAGGCCCTGGTTAAGGACAATCTTCAGGCTGCTTCTCGATCAGCAAGAATCTTATTTGGTTCTTCCACACCCTCATCTCCACTTGCTTAGAAGTTGTGAAGGTCGGAAGCGCACTGCGTGTTTTTCATCCCCTCTGTGTATCTTTTCCCTGACAGCAACTTCTGTCTTGGCTCTTCACATCCAGCCAGAGCAGTTTCTTTGCCTGCGGAACCTGCAGGCTGTCCTCGCGTGTGTACCCGTGGTGGACTGAGGGTAATGCTTGTAACGCACACAGATGCTGTATTCACTGTGACTTTGAGAAAAGAGAGCAAGAAGCTAACCTGTGCAGCAGTTTCTTAGGTTTCTGTATATCTATCTATCTCTCTGCGTATATATTTCATTACTTATTTACTTCTTTAAAGATCCTTGAAATAGAATAGATACTTTAAGAAAGCTTACTTGTTCTTCTCCTTTACTTGTTTGTAACGTTTACTTTTCTAACCAATCCTTAATGTTACAGCCTTGGATTTATTTAGTTCTCAGTTCTTAGAAGTTCTCCAAGCACATCAGTGATTTCTATATTTCTCAATCTTTCCATCTGCATTGAGACCTCTTATCTTACTTTAGGTATGAGGTGAAGAAGAACACTGCAACCAGCTGAAGCCGTATCGGACACATGCTTCTGTTCTGCTAGGAAGTAATCCAGAGTGATTCCACGGTGTACTTTAGACAGATTTCCTCTGGTCCTCTGGACTCAGCATCCCTAAGGGATATTTCAAAGCTCTCTGAAGGACCTGTCAGTATCTCTGACACCGCAGTCTCCATTAGGAAGGGGTAAATATTCCTTGCCCTTGTGGAAAGGAACTACTCAGTTAGCTGTTTCTAACCCAAATCTCTTTGTTGTCTTCTATTGACAGACAGCAGCCGGCTAGCCAAGCTAACCCATTGAAAATGGAAGTAGTGGGACTACTTCCAAACCCTGCTGCCGCTTCTAAGCAGGACTGCGCTGTAGGTGGGGACACAGCAAGAGGACACGTCCAGGCCAGGCTGGAACTGAAAGCACCTGTCTGAGCCACAGAACCAAGTCAGCGATTCCCACCTGGAGACTGTTGCTCGACCAGTGACACAGCAGCTGGAGCGCTTCTGGTTGCTGCTGCTGGGTTCCCGTGAATCAGCCAGGGATAGGAGCTATGAGAACGACTGAAGCGATCTGAAGTTACCTGAAAGAAAGAAGAGAGGAGAAAAGAAGACAAGAGGGGAGGGGAGGGGAGGAAATAAAAGGAAAAGAGGGAAGGGGAGGGGAGGGGAGGGGATTGGAGGGGTTTGGAGGGGATTGGAGGGGATGGGATTGGAGGGTATTGGAGGGGATTGGAGTGGGGGGGAGGGACAGGGAGGGACAGGGAGGGCAGGGGAGGGCAGGGGAAGATAGTGTAGGGGAGCGTAGGATAGGGTAGTGTAGCGTAGTGTAGCATAGTAGAGGGGAGTGTAGGAGAGTATAGGGTAGTGTAGGGGAGCAGAGTTTAGGGGAGCGTAGGGTAGGATAGGGGAGGGGAGTGTAGGAGAGTATAGGGTAGTGTAGGGGAGCAGAGTTTAGGGGAGCGTAGGGTAGGATAGGGGAGGGGAGTGTAGGAGAGTATAGGGTAGTGTAGGGGAGCAGAGTTTAGGGGAGTGTAGGGTAGGATAGGGGAGGGGAGTGTAGGTGATCGTAGGGGAGGGGAGCATAGGAGAATGTAGGGTAGTGTAGCGAAGGGAATGTAGCGAAGGGGAGTGTAGGGGAGGGGAGTATAGGGGTGTGTAGGGTAGTATAGTGGAGGGGAGTGTAGCAGAGTGTAGGGACAGGGAGCATAGGGGAGGGGAGGGGAGGGGAGGGAAAAGAGGGGAGGGGAGGGAAAAGAGGGGAGGGGAGGAAAAAGAGGGGATGGGAGGGGTGGGGAGTGCTACCATAAATAAAATTGCCAAATACATGACATTTTGGATCTGGAGCCAAATATTTGCGTTGCTGAAGGGATGCAAGACACGGACTCCTGATGGCTCTTGAACAGGAGGCGTTTATTGCCCTTTTTCACTCCTACACGTCCTCTCCCCGTAGCCCCACGTGCTGTCCACGCGCCCGAATCTATCCCACAGTTGGTCAGAGACCCTCAGGCACGCGCCTGGAGCCAGCCAGCAATTGCCCACTGCCCAAAGGTCCTCTTTAACACTGTAGCCAATTCTTGATCTCAGCCTTGCTCAAGTTTGTGTTTCTCCCGCTTGTTTCCTCGTTATCTCTAACTCAGGCACCTGCGAAACAGCGCCAAGCCACCTGCAAATTCCTTCCCCACACGTTGCCATTCATTCCACAACCTGACTTATCGCTGCCATCCGTGCCTTGCACAGTGCCATGAAAGGTTTGGCGTGCACAGAGGTGTCTGAGGATTTTCAGAAATAGCTTTCCTTAAGAACTGCATCAAGACTTTTGCTGGAAGGCAAAAGATCGGCTGATTGATTAACATCGGGATGGCAGCTGAGCAAGGGAAGCATCTTCCAAACTTCCAAATATTGCCTGTATACAGAACTACAACTCCTCTGCTCTCCGGTTAGGAGTTTCTGTCACCTGCTTAGGAAGCAGAAGCAGTAAAATGGGCTTTAGAGGATCCAGCTGAAGCATCAGTGCCAGTCAGAGGAAACCATCAATTTACGGGCTTTGAAGAGAGTTTGACCGGTTTTCCAAGGAACACGTCCTAGTGCTGCATATGTATGTATCTAAATATCTGTACAGCTGGCTTGTATCAGAACTAGAGTGGCCATCAGGACTAGGGAAGCGGTTGTCCCTCTGTGCTCGGCTCTGGTGAGGCCGCACCTCGAGCACTGTGTTCAGCGAAGACCTCGAGGTGCTGGAGCGTGTGCGGAGAAGGGCTCTGAAGCTTGTTAAGGGTTTAGAGAACAAGTCTGGTGAGGAGCGGCTGAGGGAGCTGGGGTTGTTCAGCCTGGAGAAAAGGAGGCTCAGGGGAGACCTTCCTGTGCTCTACAGTAAGCTTAAAGAGAGGTGGGGATCGTTCTCTTCTCCCAAGCCCCAAGTGACAAGACAAGAGCAAAAAACCCTTAAGTTACACCAGGGGAGGTTTAGGTTGGTTATTACGAAAAATGTCTTCACCGAAAGAGTTGCTCTGGTGGGTTTACGTGGCAAGGTTTTGGTAGCAGGGGGCCATAGGGGTGGCCTCCGTGAGCAGAGCCCAGCAGCTGCCCCATGTTAGGTAAGGGCTCCACTGCTGGCCAGAGCCGAGCCAAGCAACTCTGTCGTTTGTTCCTCTGTGAGAGCGTAATTAAGAAAGGAGAAAAAAAGAACCAAAAAAAGCTGCTTCACAGGGAGAAAGAGAGGAGAAGCAGCCCTGCAGCCGCCCAAGGTGAGTGCAGCAGGAGGGCAGGAGGTGCTCCAGGCAGGCAGCAGCAGTTCCCCTGCGGCCTGTTGTTATGTATGGAGTGGTAATTTGTGTCGAGAAAATGGTTGATATTAATAAAGAAGGGGGAGATTTGGGAATGTGGCCATGGGGGTGGGTCGGAAAGCCCCGTGGTTGAGATAACATTCGACTCTTAACGCTGAGGCCATCAGGAATATAAAAGAGTTTAGAGGGAAGAAAGAAGGGTGATTCAGGAGACTCCATGCAGTCTCCGGTTGGTTTCTTGTTCTCCAGCCCTTAAGGCACGGACGTTTCTGGGTGTTTACTGTTGTTGTTATATTCAAAGTTGTTTGACCAATGAAAAGTTGTTTTGAAAAGAACTGCTGTGGAGAGAAGGGTATAAGAGGGGAGCCTGCCCTCAAGACAAGAAAACAAAAGAAAGGCAACACGATGTGTTGAAGTTATGTCATCAACAAAGAAGCAGAAAGAAGGAATGAAAAGGAACAGGCTAGCAGAACGGAGACCAGGACGAGAACAGGCACATTGATCGCCTCGTGACGATAGCTTCGGGCAGACTCAGCAAACCGCTCAGAGAAGCTCGTCCAGAAAGTCACTGGAAATGGGCGCACGGGAGCTGGAGAGAAGCTCGAGCTGAGAGAAGTGTACCCGTGCACACAACTGCCCTTCGCTGCTTAGCAGCTGCGCATTATGGGGAATCATATAGAAGTCTAAATATTACAAAATTCAGATTGAGTTGAGACTTCATTTATAACCCTGTGGAGAGGCCCCTGGTGGAGCAGGCTGTCCCCCTGCAGCCCATGGGTGCCCCATGGAGCAGATGTCCACGCTGCAGCCCCCCCGTGGGTGGAGGAGCCCCCGGTGGAGCAGGTGGATGTGGCCTGGAGGAGGCTGCGGCCCGTGGAGAGGAGCTCCCGCAGGAGCAGAGGGTCTGGGGGGAGCTGCCGCCCAGCCACGGGGGACCCGTGCTGGAGCAGTTTGCTCCTGGGGGATGGATGGATGGATGGACCCTGTGGGACGGGGCCTTGTGGGAGCAGTGCTTGAGGAGCTGCTGCCTGTGGGCAGCCCGTGTGGGATCAGCTGGGGAAGGACGGCATCCCGTGGGAGGGACCCCACGGGGAGCAGGGGCAGGGAGGGACCGTGAAGGAGCGGCAGAGAGCAAGCATCAGTCAGGGACTGACCGCAGCCCCCATTCCCCCATTTCCCTGTGCTGCTAAGGGGGAGGAGGTGGAAGAGGGCAGATGGGGAGAAGGCGGTTTTGGTTTCTTTCCTTTGTTTCTCACTTGTCTAGTTTGTTGGTGGTAGGCAATAACTCTTACTATCTCCCTACGCTGAGTCTGCTTTGCCCGTCACAATAATTGTTGAGCGATCTCCCCGTCCTTATGTCAGCCCTTGAGCCCTTTGCACCATATTTTCTCCCCCTTTCCCTTTGAGGAGGGGGAGTGAGAGAGCGGCCGTGGTGGAACTCGGCTGCCCACCCAATTCAGACCACCGCAGTTGCAAAGGACTGGAAAAGTTTTCCGAAGAAACAAGATGTTTAACAAGGAAATGCATAGTTTCCTTCTTCAGGCTTCCTGGAGAATTGGGGTTCTTTCATATTGCCAGCTCAGAGGAAGAGAATTGTTGATGTCCCCTTCTTTTTTCTTACATGGAAATCAAAGGTGAACTGCTCTCCAAGTACGGGCAACGTATCGGAATCAAGCTCTTTTTGTCTGTAATCCTTTCTCAAGGAACAGATTTATCCCACACCTTCCACAGACGTAGGGGAGCAGAGAATAATTGGGGAACTACTCTAATTAAAGTCAGTGTGGGCATAGTGGTACTTCTCTAGCTGTTGCTGAGACATACGCATTAGCTACAGGGAGTGTTGTGCCGTCATTGCGAGGCGCCTGTGGTGACGACTTCAGAAACAGACCTGAATTATGTCACCACAGCACTTTGGGAACAGCTGCCTCTGTGCACGTTTAGCTGGGAGGGACAGAGAAGGGTGCTGGATGTGACGAAAGCACGTGAGGATTTGTGGATCTCCCCTTGAGGTGCACAGAGAGGGCCCATGCCCTTCTGTAAGTGTTTTGATGCTTGGCTGAGGAAAAAAGTGTGTTTTTTGTTTTGTTAAGCATAAACAAGAGGCTTAGGAGTACCCCTGTCACGTTCAAATTCAGGACAGCAATGGACTTCATCACATGGGCTGGCCTGTTGAGTAGTGTCTCAGGATTTGGTGTATGAAGATGCACTCCATCTGCTTTCAGGCTAGCACTTGCAGTAGGCAAGCTGCCTGACCTTAACATTTTTCATTTCATTTTTCACATGAGTTTTGCTTGTTCCCCACAATTCATCCCTTCTCGGTCTAGGAAAAAAAAAAAAAAAGAAAATAAAAATGAAAATAAAAATAAAAATAAAAATAAAAATAAAAATAAAAATAAAAATAAAAATAAAAATAAAAATAAAAATAAAAATAAAAGGATTTCCTTTCCATTAATTCCATGTTCTTAACTTGACAGATTTGGTTCTTGACTTGGAAGGCAAATATCTGGGCAGACTGCAAGACGTATGCTCGCAGCGTGGGACAGCTCTTGTAAAGGTGATTCAGGGTAGTTTCTGGAAAACAAGACATCAGATCTCCAAAGCAGCTTTCTTTGTGCTAATGTACGAAGGGCGAGTAAGAGTAAAGGTGAGAGCCCAGCTACCGTAAGAAGCAGCAAGTGTGAAGGAAACTTCCTTCTGGCTGATACAGCTCCATATCTAGTTGTCAAGTATGAAGAGAGCAGTTCTAAGTTTCTTGGGGAGAGGTAGAAAAGAAGAGACTGTGAGACTGGAAAAAGAAAAAGTGGGATTAGCTATTTCAGGAAATCATAGGAAGTGGAACTAGAGATTGGAAGAGTGCTTTAAGCCAAGGCAGAAACGTATCAAACCTAAAACCTAGGAGTTGGATGAACCAAGAAACGAACACATTTTGATTATGGAGTTGTGTCCAGTGTTATCTTGGGAAACATGGTTTCCACCTAAAATGTATCTGGTGCTTGAAGCTTTCCTAAGGCCCTTCTCTGTGTATTCCCTACTGTTTGGTAAGCGCTGAGGTCACACTGCAGCCAGCAGCACGTCCTCTCCCCACCACTTAGCTGTCTGTCTTCACAACATGTCTAGCAACAGAATGGCTTGGACACAACTGCGCCTATGACGGAGTTCATTCAAGCTGGTGGACAGCATAAGCTCGAAGTCCTGTTTCTGTTCGTAACAGGCTGGTACAGTAGCATGTCACATTCGATGACTTTGCAGCATAGATGTCAGGAGTGCAGCTTGGGATCACCTCCTTCTACTTGGAGTTCAGTTTGAAGGGATGAGCAAGTAATTTGTCCTGGGTTGACGGAAATCTGTTTCAAGGCTGTTTTCTAACACTCTTACAGACACTTCTCTGTCCATCGGCCTGTCCTGCCAGCTCTGGTGTGAGTGTGAAGCTGTGGCAAGAGGGGTTTCCCATTCCTGTTTGACCTGGTGGACACCAGCTTTCCTAGGAAATTGCTGATGTTGCTGAGGAGGCAGCAGTACCAAAGGCCTTGTTGGTGAAGGTACAACAAGCTGGGGAGGCTTTGGCATTTCTGCACAACGCTGCTCCCTGACTGTCACTCCAGACTCAGATTCGGAAAGAAGCAAAGCAAGCTAGAGGAAAACTGGATGTCCAGGTAATTCTCGTTTATTTATTGTTTCGTTCTTCACTTGGAAGAAAATCTAAGTCTTTAAACCGTTTGTTTGAAAACACAGCTTTATGGAAATGCTTCTGGGTGTGCTCCTTCACCTTGTTTGGAACCTGCTTCACCTCGCTTCAGCTAGAGGACACCTACGCTCAAATGTATGCTTCCCGTGAGAAAGCGGTGTGCTTTCGGTATCCTTTTCTGTGATGGTTGCAGGTGAGGTTGACAAGAGTTGTCAGTACGATTCTTCGTTTCCTTTGCAGTATCCAAAAGTCCGTATCGCAGCGGATCTTCTCCTCTGATCCGAAAAGCTTCACAGGCCAAAAGAGAATTGAGATGAAGAAGGCAATAGAGAATGCAGACCAATACTTCCAATTGCCACCCGTAAGTTTTGTGAAGGAATCGGGTGCAGTTCTGTAGTGGTAGAAAGTTAATACAATCATGATCGTGCACTTGAAGGCAAGCAATGCTCTAAAAACAAAGAATGCAAGGCCCTGGTTAAGGACAATCTTCAGGCTGCTTCTCGATCAGCAAGAATCTTATTTGGTTCTTCCACACCCTCATCTCCACTTGCTTAGAAGTTGTGAAGGTCGGAAGCGCACTGCGTGTTTTTCATCCCCTCTGTGTATCTTTTCCCTGACAGCAACTTCTGTCTTGGCTCTTCACATCCAGCCAGAGCAGTTTCTTTGCCTGCGGAACCTGCAGGCTGTCCTCGCGTGTGTACCCGTGGTGGACTGAGGGTAATGCTTGTAACGCACACAGATGCTGTATTCACTGTGACTTTGAGAAAAGAGAGCAAGAAGCTAACCTGTGCAGCAGTTTCTTAGGTTTCTGTATATCTATCTATCTCTCTGCGTATATATTTCATTACTTATTTACTTCTTTAAAGATCCTTGAAATAGAATAGATACTTTAAGAAAGCTTACTTGTTCTTCTCCTTTACTTGTTTGTAACGTTTACTTTTCTAACCAATCCTTAATGTTACAGCCTTGGATTTATTTAGTTCTCAGTTCTTAGAAGTTCTCCAAGCACATCAGTGATTTCTATATTTCTCAATCTTTCCATCTGCATTGAGACCTCTTATCTTACTTTAGGTATGAGGTGAAGAAGAACACTGCAACCAGCTGAAGCCGTATCGGACACATGCTTCTGTTCTGCTAGGAAGTAATCCAGAGTGATTCCACGGTGTACTTTAGACAGATTTCCTCTGGTCCTCTGGACTCAGCATCCCTAAGGGATATTTCAAAGCTCTCTGAAGGACCTGTCAGTATCTCTGACACCGCAGTCTCCATTAGGAAGGGGTAAATATTCCTTGCCCTTGTGGAAAGGAACTACTCAGTTAGCTGTTTCTAACCCAAATCTCTTTGTTGTCTTCTATTGACAGACAGCAGCCGGCTAGCCAAGCTAACCCATTGAAAATGGAAGTAGTGGGACTACTTCCAAACCCTGCTGCCGCTTCTAAGCAGGACTGCGCTGTAGGTGGGGACACAGCAAGAGGACACGTCCAGGCCAGGCTGGAACTGAAAGCACCTGTCTGAGCCACAGAACCAAGTCAGCGATTCCCACTTGGAGACTGTTGCTCGACCAGTGACACAGCAGCTGGAGCGCTTCTGGTTGCTGCTGCTGGGTTCCCGTGAATCAGCCAGGGATAGGAGCTATGAGAACGACTGAAGCGATCTGAAGTTACCTGAAAGAAAGAAGAGAGGAGAAAAGAAGACAAGAGGGGAGGGGAGGGGAGGAAATAAAAGGAAAAGAGGGAAGGGGAGGGGAGGGGAGGGGATTGGAGGGGTTTGGAGGGGATTGGAGGGGATGGGATTGGAGGGTATTGGAGGGGATTGGAGTGGGGGGGAGGGACAGGGAGGGACAGGGAGGGCAGGGGAGGGCAGGGGAAGATAGTGTAGGGGAGCGTAGGATAGGGTAGTGTAGCGTAGTGTAGCATAGTAGAGGGGAGTGTAGGAGAGTATAGGGTAGTGTAGGGGAGCAGAGTTTAGGGGAGCGTAGGGTAGGATAGGGGAGGGGAGTGTAGGAGAGTATAGGGTAGTGTAGGGGAGCAGAGTTTAGGGGAGTGTAGGGTAGGATAGGGGAGGGGAGTGTAGGTGATCGTAGGGGAGGGGAGCATAGGAGAATGTAGGGTAGTGTAGCGAAGGGAATGTAGCGAAGGGGAGTGTAGGGGAGGGGAGTATAGGGGTGTGTAGGGTAGTATAGTGGAGGGGAGTGTAGCAGAGTGTAGGGACAGGGAGCATAGGGGAAGGGAGGGGAGGGGAGGGAAAAGAGGGGAGGGGAGGGAAAAGAGGGGAGGGGAGGAAAAAGAGGGGATGGGAGGGGTGGGGAGTGCTACCATAAATAAAATTGCCAAATACATGACATTTTGGATCTGGAGCCAAATATTTGCGTTGCTGAAGGGATGCAAGACACGGACTCCTGATGGCTCTTGAACAGGAGGCGTTTATTGCCCTTTTTCACTCCTACATGTCCTCTCCCCGTAGCCCCACGTGCTGTCCACGCGCCCGAATCTATCCCACAGTTGGTCAGAGACCCTCAGGCACGCGCCTGGAGCCAGCCAGCAATTGCCCACTGCCCAAAGGTCCTCTTTAACACTGTAGCCAATTCTTGATCTCAGCCTTGCTCAAGTTTGTGTTTCTCCCGCTTGTTTCCTCGTTATCTCTAACTCAGGCACCTGCGAAACAGCGCCAAGCCACCTGCAAATTCCTTCCCCACACGTTGCCATTCATTCCACAACCTGACTTATCGCTGCCATCCGTGCCTTGCACAGTGCCATGAAAGGTTTGGCGTGCACAGAGGTGTCTGAGGATTTTCAGAAATAACTTTCCTTAAGAACTGCATCAAGACTTTTGCTGGAAGGCAAAAGATCGGCTGATTGATTAACATCGGGATGGCAGCTGAGCAAGGGAAGCATCTTCCAAACTTCCAAATATTGCCTGTATACAGAACTACAACTCCTCTGCTCTCCGGTTAGGAGTTTCTGTCACCTGCTTAGGAAGCAGAAGCAGTAAAATGGGCTTTAGAGGATCCAGCTGAAGCATCAGTGCCAGTCAGAGGAAACCATCAATTTACGGGCTTTGAAGAGAGTTTGACCGGTTTTCCAAGGAACACGTCCTAGTGCTGCATATGTATGTATCTAAATATCTGTACAGCTGGCTTGTATCAGAACTAGAGTGGCCATCAGGACTAGGGAAGCGGTTGTCCCTCTGTGCTCGGCTCTGGTGAGGCCGCACCTCGAGCACTGTGTTCAGCGAAGACCTCGAGGTGCTGGAGCGTGTGCGGAGAAGGGCTCTGAAGCTTGTTAAGGGTTTAGAGAACAAGTCTGGTGAGGAGCGGCTGAGGGAGCTGGGGTTGTTCAGCCTGGAGAAAAGGAGGCTCAGGGGAGACCTTCCTGTGCTCTACAGTAAGCTTAAAGAGAGGTGGGGATCGTTCTCTTCTCCCAAGCCCCAAGTGACAAGACAAGAGCAAAAAACCCTTAAGTTACACCAGGGGAGGTTTAGGTTGGTTATTACGAAAAATTTCTTCACCGAAAGAGTTGCTCTGGTGGGTTTACGTGGCAAGGTTTTGGTAGCAGGGGGCCATAGGGGTGGCCTCCGTGAGCAGAGCCCAGCAGCTGCCCCATGTTAGGTAAGGGCTCCACTGCTGGCCAGAGCCGAGCCAAGCAACTCTGTCGTTTGTTCCTCTGTGAGAGCGTAATTAAGAAAGGAGAAAAAAAGAACCAAAAAAAGCTGCTTCACAGGGAGAAAGAGAGGAGAAGCAGCCCTGCAGCCGCCCAAGGTGAGTGCAGCAGGAGGGCAGGAGGTGCTCCAGGCAGGCAGCAGCAGTTCCCCTGCGGCCTGTTGTTATGTATGGAGTGGTAATTTGTGTCGAGAAAATGGTTGATATTAATAAAGAAGGGGGAGATTTGGGAATGTGGCCATGGGGGTGGGTCGGAAAGCCCCGTGGTTGAGATAACATTCGACTCTTAACGCTGAGGCCATCAGGAATATAAAAGAGTTTAGAGGGAAGAAAGAAGGGTGATTCAGGAGACTCCATGCAGTCTCCGGTTGGTTTCTTGTTCTCCAGCCCTTAAGGCACGGACGTTTCTGGGTGTTTACTGTTGTTGTTATATTCAAAGTTGTTTGACCAATGAAAAGTTGTTTTGAAAAGAACTGCTGTGGAGAGAAGGGTATAAGAGGGGAGCCTGCCCTCAAGACAAGAAAACAAAAGAAAGGCAACACGATGTGTTGAAGTTATGTCATCAACAAAGAAGCAGAAAGAAGGAATGAAAAGGAACAGGCAAGCAGAACGGAGACCAGGACGAGAACAGGCACATTGATCGCCTCGTGACGATAGCTTCGGGCAGACTCAGCAAACCGCTCAGAGAAGCTCGTCCAGAAAGTCACTGGAAATGGGCGCACGGGAGCTGGAGAGAAGCTCGAGCTGAGAGAAGTGTACCCGTGCACACAACTGCCCTTTGCTGCTTAGCAGCTGCGCATTATGGGGAATCATATAGAAGTCTAAATATTACAAAATTCAGATTGAGTTGAGACTTCATTTATAACCCTGTGGAGAGGCCCCTGGTGGAGCAGGCTGTCCCCCTGCAGCCCATGGGTGCCCCATGGAGCAGATGTCCACGCTGCAGCCCCCCCGTGGGTGGAGGAGCCCCCGGTGGAGCAGGTGGATGTGGCCTGGAGGAGGCTGCGGCCCGTGGAGAGGAGCTCCCGCAGGAGCAGAGGGTCTGGGGGGAGCTGCCGCCCAGCCACGGGGGACCCGTGCTGGAGCAGTTTGCTCCTGGGGGATGGATGGATGGACCCTGTGGGACGGGGCCTTGTGGGAGCAGTGCTTGAGGAGCTGCTGCCTGTGGGCAGCCCGTGTGGGATCAGCTGGGGAAGGATGGCATCCCGTGGGAGGGACCCCACGGGGAGCAGGGGCAGGGAGGGACCGTGAAGGAGCGGCAGAGAGCAAGCATCAGTCAGGGACTGACCGCAGCCCCCATTCCCCCATTTCCCTGTGCTGCTAAGGGGGAGGAGGTGGAAGAGGGCAGATGGGGAGAAGGCGTTTTTGGTTTCTTTCCTTTGTTTCTCACTTGTCTAGTTTGTTGGTGGTAGGCAATAACTCTTACTATCTCCCTACGCTGAGTCTGCTTTGCCCGTCACAATAATTGTTGAGCGATCTCCCCGTCCTTATGTCAGCCCTTGAGCCCTTTGCACCATATTTTCTCCCCCTTTCCCTTTGAGGAGGGGGAGTGAGAGAGCGGCCGTGGTGGAACTCGGCTGCCCACCCAATTCAGACCACCGCAGTTGCAAAGGACTGGAAAAGTTTTCCGAAGAAACAAGATGTTTAACAAGGAAATGCATAGTTTCCTTCTTCAGGCTTCCTGGAGAATTGGGGTTCTTTCATATTGCCAGCTCGGCGGAAGAGAATTGTTGATGTCCCCTTCTTTTTTCTTACATGGAAATCAAAGGTGAACTGCTCTCCAAGTACGGGCAACGTATCGGAATCAAGCTCTTTTTGTCTGTAATCCTTTCTCAAGGAACAGATTTATCCCACACCTTCCACAGACGTAGGGGAGCAGAGAATAATTGGGGAACTACTCTAATTAAAGTCAGTGTGGGCATAGTGGTACTTCTCTAGCTGTTGCTGAGACATACGCATTAGCTACAGGGAGTGTTGTGCCGTCATTGCGAGGCGCCTGCGGTGACGACTTCAGAAACAGACCTGAATTATGTCACCACAGCACTTTGGGAACAGCTGCCTCTGTGCACGTTTAGCTGGGAGGGACAGAGAAGGGTGCTGGATGTGACGAAAGCACGTGAGGATTTGTGGATCTCCCCTTGAGGTGCACAGAGAGGGCCCATGCCCTTCTGTAAGTGTTTTGATGCTTGGCTGAGGAAAAAAGTGTGTTTTTTGTTTTGTTAAGCATAAACAAGAGGCTTAGGAGTACCCCTGTCACGTTCAAATTCAGGACAGCAATGGACTTCATCACATGGGCTGGCCTGTTGAGTAGTGTCTCAGGATTTGGTGTATGAAGATGCACTCCATCTGCTTTCAGGCTAGCACTTGCAGTAGGCAAGCTGCCTGACCTTAACATTTTTCATTTCATTTTTCACATGAGTTTTGCTTGTTCCCCACAATTCATCCCTTCTCGGTCTAGGAAAAAAAAAAAAAAAAGAAAATAAAAATGAAAATAAAAATAAAAATGAAAATAAAAATAAAAATAAAAATAAAAATAAAAATAAAAATAAAAGGATTTCCTTTCCATTAATTCCATGTTCTTAACTTGACAGATTTGGTTCTTGACTTGGAAGGCAAATATCTGGGCAGACTGCAAGACGTATGCTCGCAGCGTGGGACAGCTCTTGTAAAGGTGATTCAGGGTAGTTTCTGGAAAACAAGACATCAGATCTCCAAAGCAGCTTTCTTTGTGCTAATGTAGGAAGGGCGAGTAAGAGTAAAGGTGAGAGCCCAGCTACCGTAAGAAGCAGCAAGTGTGAAGGAAACTTCCTTCTGGCTGATACAGCTCCATATCTAGTTGTCAAGTATGAAGAGAGCAGTTCTAAGTTTCTTGGGGAGAGGTAGAAAAGAAGAGACTGTGAGACTGGAAAAAGAAAAAGTGGGATTAGCTATTTCAGGAAATCATAGGAAGTGGAACTAGAGATTGGAAGAGTGCTTTAAGCCAAGGCAGAAACGTATCAAACCTAAAACCTAGGAGTTGGATGAACCAAGAAACGAACACATTTTGATTATGGAGTTGTGTCCAGTGTTATCTTGGGAAACATGGTTTCCACCTAAAATGTATCTGGTGCTTGAAGCTTTCCTAAGGCCCTTCTCTGTGTATTCCCTACTGTTTGGTAAGCGCTGAGGTCACACTGCAGCCAGCAGCACGTCCTCTCCCCACCACTTAGCTGTCTGTCTTCACAACATGTCTAGCAACAGAATGGCTTGGACACAACTGCGCCTATGACGGAGTTCATTCAAGCTGGTGGACAGCATAAGCTCGAAGTCCTGTTTCTGTTCGTAACAGGCTGGTACAGTAGCATGTCACATTCGATGACTTTGCAGCATAGATGTCAGGAGTGCAGCTTGGGATCACCTCCTTCTACTTGGAGTTCAGTTTGAAGGGATGAGCAAGTAATTTGTCCTGGGTTGACGGAAATCTGTTTCAAGGCTGTTTTCTAACACTCTTACAGACACTTCTCTGTCCATCGGCCTGTCCTGCCAGCTCTGGTGTGAGTGTGAAGCTGTGGCAAGAGGGGTTTCCCATTCCTGTTTGACCTGGTGGACACCAGCTTTCCTAGGAAATTGCTGATGTTGCTGAGGAGGCAGCAGTACCAAAGGCCTTGTTGGTGAAGGTACAACAAGCTGGGGAGGCTTTGGCATTTCTGCACAACGCTGCTCCCTGACTGTCACTCCAGACTCAGATTCGGAAAGAAGCAAAGCAAGCTAGAGGAAAACTGGATGTCCAGGTAATTCTCGTTTATTTATTGTTTCGTTCTTCACTTGGAAGAAAATCTAAGTCTTTAAACCGTTTGTTTGAAAACGCAGCTTTATGGAAATGCTTCTGGGTGTGCTCCTTCACCTTGTTTGGAACCTGCTTCACCTCGCTTCAGCTAGAGGACACCTACGCTCAAATGTATGCTTCCCGTGAGAAAGCGGTGTGCTTTCGGTATCCTTTTCTGTGATGGTTGCAGGTGAGGTTGACAAGAGTTGTCAGTACGATTCTTCGTTTCCTTTGCAGTATCCAAAAGTCCGTATCGCAGCGGATCTTCTCCTCTGATCCGAAAAGCTTCACAGGCCAAAAGAGAATTGAGATGAAGAAGGCAATAGAGAATGCAGACCAATACTTCCAATTGCCACCCGTAAGTTTTGTGAAGGAATCGGGTGCAGTTCTGTAGTGGTAGAAAGTTAATACAATCATGATCGTGCACTTGAAGGCAAGCAATGCTCTAAAAACGAAGAATGCAAGGCCCTGGTTAAGGACAATCTTCAGGCTGCTTCTCGATCAGCAAGAATCTTATTTGGTTCTTCCACACCCTCATCTCCACTTGCTTAGAAGTTGTGAAGGTCGGAAGCGCACTGCGTGTTTTTCATCCCCTCTGTGTATCTTTTCCCTGACAGCAACTTCTGTCTTGGCTCTTCACATCCAGCCAGAGCAGTTTCTTTGCCTGCGGAACCTGCAGGCTGTCCTCGCGTGTGTACCCGTGGTGGACTGAGGGTAATGCTTGTAACGCACACAGATGCTGTATTCACTGTGACTTTGAGAAAAGAGAGCAAGAAGCTAACCTGTGCAGCAGTTTCTTAGGTTTCTGTATATCTATCTATCTCTCTGCGTATATATTTCATTACTTATTTACTTCTTTAAAGATCCTTGAAATAGAATAGATACTTTAAGAAAGCTTACTTGTTCTTCTCCTTTACTTGTTTGTAACGTTTACTTTTCTAACCAATCCTTAATGTTACAGCCTTGGATTTATTTAGTTCTCAGTTCTTAGAAGTTCTCCAAGCACATCAGTGATTTCTATATTTCTCAATCTTTCCATCTGCATTGAGACCTCTTATCTTACTTTAGGTATGAGGTGAAGAAGAACACTGCAACCAGCTGAAGCCGTATCGGACACATGCTTCTGTTCTGCTAGGAAGTAATCCAGAGTGATTCCACGGTGTACTTTAGACAGATTTCCTCTGGTCCTCTGGACTCAGCATCCCTAAGGGATATTTCAAAGCTCTCTGAAGGACCTGTCAGTATCTCTGACACCGCAGTCTCCATTAGGAAGGGGTAAATATTCCTTGCCCTTGTGGAAAGGAACTACTCAGTTAGCTGTTTCTAACCCAAATCTCTTTGTTGTCTTCTATTGACAGACAGCAGCCGGCTAGCCAAGCTAACCCATTGAAAATGGAAGTAGTGGGACTACTTCCAAACCCTGCTGCCGCTTCTAAGCAGGACTGCGCTGTAGGTGGGGACACAGCAAGAGGACACGTCCAGGCCAGGCTGGAACTGAAAGCACCTGTCTGAGCCACAGAACCAAGTCAGCGATTCCCACTTGGAGACTGTTGCTCGACCAGTGACACAGCAGCTGGAGCGCTTCTGGTTGCTGCTGCTGGGTTCCCGTGAATCAGCCAGGGATAGGAGCTATGAGAACGACTGAAGCGATCTGAAGTTACCTGAAAGAAAGAAGAGAGGAGAAAAGAAGACAAGAGGGGAGGGGAGGGGAGGAAATAAAAGGAAAAGAGGGAAGGGGAGGGGAGGGGAGGGGATTGGAGGGGTTTGGAGGGGATTGGAGGGGATGGGATTGGAGGGTATTGGAGGGGATTGGAGTGGGGGGGAGGGACAGGGAGGGACAGGGAGGGCAGGGGAGGGCAGGGGAAGATAGTGTAGGGGAGCGTAGGATAGGGTAGTGTAGCGTAGTGTAGCATAGTAGAGGGGAGTGTAGGAGAGTATAGGGTAGTGTAGGGGAGCAGAGTTTAGGGGAGCGTAGGGTAGGATAGGGGAGGGGAGTGTAGGAGAGTATAGGGTAGTGTAGGGGAGCAGAGTTTAGGGGAGTGTAGGGTAGGATAGGGGAGGGGAGTGTAGGTGATCGTAGGGGAGGGGAGCATAGGAGAATGTAGGGTAGTGTAGCGAAGGGAATGTAGCGAAGGGGAGTGTAGGGGAGGGGAGTATAGGGGTGTGTAGGGTAGTATAGTGGAGGGGAGTGTAGCAGAGTGTAGGGACAGGGAGCATAGGGGAGGGGAGGGGAGGGGAGGGAAAAGAGGGGAGGGGAGGGAAAAGAGGGGAGGGGAGGAAAAAGAGGGGATGGGAGGGGTGGGGAGTGCTACCATAAATAAAATTGCCAAATACATGACATTTTGGATCTGGAGCCAAATATTTGCGTTGCTGAAGGGATGCAAGACACGGACTCCTGATGGCTCTTGAACAGGAGGCGTTTATTGCCCTTTTTCACTCCTACATGTCCTCTCCCCGTAGCCCCACGTGCTGTCCACGCGCCCGAATCTATCCCACAGTTGGTCAGAGACCCTCAGGCACGCGCCTGGAGCCAGCCAGCAATTGCCCACTGCCCAAAGGTCCTCTTTAACACTGTAGCCAATTCTTGATCTCAGCCTTGCTCAAGTTTGTGTTTCTCCCGCTTGTTTCCTCGTTATCTCTAACTCAGGCACCTGCGAAACAGCGCCAAGCCACCTGCAAATTCCTTCCCCACACGTTGCCATTCATTCCACAACCTGACTTATCGCTGCCATCCGTGCCTTGCACAGTGCCATGAAAGGTTTGGCGTGCACAGAGGTGGCTGAGGATTTTCAGAAATAACTTTCCTTAAGAACTGCATCAAGACTTTTGCTGGAAGGCAAAAGATCGGCTGATTGATTAACATCGGGATGGCAGCTGAGCAAGGGAAGCATCTTCCAAACTTCCAAATATTGCCTGTATACAGAACTACAACTCCTCTGCTCTCCGGTTAGGAGTTTCTGTCACCTGCTTAGGAAGCAGAAGCAGTAAAATGGGCTTTAGAGGATCCAGCTGAAGCATCAGTGCCAGTCAGAGGAAACCATCAATTTACGGGCTTTGAAGAGAGTTTGACCGGTTTTCCAAGGAACACGTCCTAGTGCTGCATATGTATGTATCTAAATATCTGTACAGCTGGCTTGTATCAGAACTAGAGTGGCCATCAGGACTAGGGAAGCGGTTGTCCCTCTGTGCTCGGCTCTGGTGAGGCCGCACCTCGAGCACTGTGTTCAGCGAAGACCTCGAGGTGCTGGAGCGTGTGCGGAGAAGGGCTCTGAAGCTTGTTAAGGGTTTAGAGAACAAGTCTGGTGAGGAGCGGCTGAGGGAGCTGGGGTTGTTCAGCCTGGAGAAAAGGAGGCTCAGGGGAGACCTTCCTGTGCTCTACAGTAAGCTTAAAGAGAGGTGGGGATCGTTCTCTTCTCCCAAGCCCCAAGTGACAAGACAAGAGCAAAAAACCCTTAAGTTACACCAGGGGAGGTTTAGGTTGGTTATTACGAAAAATGTCTTCACCGAAAGAGTTGCTCTGGTGGGTTTACGTGGCAAGGTTTTGGTAGCAGGGGGCCATAGGGGTGGCCTCCGTGAGCAGAGCCCAGCAGCTGCCCCATGTTAGGTAAGGGCTCCACTGCTGGCCAGAGCCGAGCCAAGCAACTCTGTCGTTTGTTCCTCTGTGAGAGCGTAATTAAGAAAGGAGAAAAAAAGAACCAAAAAAAGCTGCTTCACAGGGAGAAAGAGAGGAGAAGCAGCCCTGCAGCCGCCCAAGGTGAGTGCAGCAGGAGGGCAGGAGGTGCTCCAGGCAGGCAGCAGCAGTTCCCCTGCGGCCTGTTGTTATGTATGGAGTGGTAATTTGTGTCGAGAAAATGGTTGATATTAATAAAGAAGGGGGAGATTTGGGAATGTGGCCATGGGGGTGGGTCGGAAAGCCCCGTGGTTGAGATAACATTCGACTCTTAACGCTGAGGCCATCAGGAATATAAAAGAGTTTAGAGGGAAGAAAGAAGGGTGATTCAGGAGACTCCATGCAGTCTCCGGTTGGTTTCTTGTTCTCCAGCCCTTAAGGCACGGACGTTTCTGGGTGTTTACTGTTGTTGTTATATTCAAAGTTGTTTGACCAATGAAAAGTTGTTTTGAAAAGAACTGCTGTGGAGAGAAGGGTATAAGAGGGGAGCCTGCCCTCAAGACAAGAAAACAAAAGAAAGGCAACACGATGTGTTGAAGTTATGTCATCAACAAAGAAGCAGAAAGAAGGAATGAAAAGGAACAGGCTAGCAGAACGGAGACCAGGACGAGAACAGGCACATTGATCGCCTCGTGACGATAGCTTCGGGCAGACTCAGCAAACCGCTCAGAGAAGCTCGTCCAGAAAGTCACTGGAAATGGGCGCACGGGAGCTGGAGAGAAGCTCGAGCTGAGAGAAGTGTACCCGTGCACACAACTGCCCTTTGCTGCTTAGCAGCTGCGCATTATGGGGAATCATATAGAAGTCTAAATATTACAAAATTCAGATTGAGTTGAGACTTCATTTATAACCCTGTGGAGAGGCCCCTGGTGGAGCAGGCTGTCCCCCTGCAGCCCATGGGTGCCCCATGGAGCAGATGTCCACGCTGCAGCCCCCCCGTGGGTGGAGGAGCCCCCGGTGGAGCAGGTGGATGTGGCCTGGAGGAGGCTGCGGCCCGTGGAGAGGAGCTCCCGCAGGAGCAGAGGGTCTGGGGGGAGCTGCCGCCCAGCCACGGGGGACCCGTGCTGGAGCAGTTTGCTCCTGGGGGATGGATGGATGGACCCTGTGGGACGGGGCCTTGTGGGAGCAGTGCTTGAGGAGCTGCTGCCTGTGGGCAGCCCGTGTGGGATCAGCTGGGGAAGGACGGCATCCCGTGGGAGGGACCCCACGGGGAGCAGGGGCAGGGAGGGACCGTGAAGGAGCGGCAGAGAGCAAGCATCAGTCAGGGACTGACCGCAGCCCCCATTCCCCCATTTCCCTGTGCTGCTAAGGGGGAGGAGGTGGAAGAGGGCAGATGGGGAGAAGGCGTTTTTGGTTTCTTTCCTTTGTTTCTCACTTGTCTAGTTTGTTGGTGGTAGGCAATAACTCTTACTATCTCCCTACGCTGAGTCTGCTTTGCCCGTCACAATAATTGTTGAGCGATCTCCCCGTCCTTATGTCAGCCCTTGAGCCCTTTGCACCATATTTTCTCCCCCTTTCCCTTTGAGGAGGGGGAGTGAGAGAGCGGCCGTGGTGGAACTCGGCTGCCCACCCAATTCAGACCACCGCAGTTGCAAAGGACTGGAAAAGTTTTCCGAAGAAACAAGATGTTTAACAAGGAAATGCATAGTTTCCTTCTTCAGGCTTCCTGGAGAATTGGGGTTCTTTCATATTGCCAGCTCGGAGGAAGAGAATTGTTGATGTCCCCTTCTTTTTTCTTACATGGAAATCAAAGGTGAACTGCTCTCCAAGTACGGGCAACGTATCGGAATCAAGCTCTTGTTGTCTGTAATCCTTTCTCAAGGAACAGATTTATCCCACACCTTCCACAGACGTAGGGGAGCAGAGAATAATTGGGGAACTACTCTAATTAAAGTCAGTGTGGGCATAGTGGTACTTCTCTAGCTGTTGCTGAGACATACGCATTAGCTACAGGGAGTGTTGTGCCGTCATTGCGAGGCGCCTGCGGTGACGACTTCAGAAACAGACCTGAATTATGTCACCACAGCACTTTGGGAACAGCTGCCTCTGTGCACGTTTAGCTGGGAGGGACAGAGAAGGGTGCTGGATGTGACGAAAGCACGTGAGGATTTGTGGATCTCCCCTTGAGGTGCACAGAGAGGGCCCATGCCCTTCTGTAAGTGTTTTGATGCTTGGCTGAGGAAAAAAGTGTGTTTTTTGTTTTGTTAAGCATAAACAAGAGGCTTAGGAGTACCCCTGTCACGTTCAAATTCAGGACAGCAATGGACTTCATCACATGGGCTGGCCTGTCGAGTAGTGTCTCAGGATTTGGTGTATGAAGATGCACTCCATCTGCTTTCAGGCTAGCACTTGCAGTAGGCAAGCTGCCTGACCTTAACATTTTTCATTTCATTTTTCACATGAGTTTTGCTTGTTCCCCACAATTCATCCCTTCTCGGTCTAGGAAAAAAAAAAAAAAAAGAAAATAAAAATAAAAATAAAAATAAAAATAAAAATAAAAATAAAAATAAAAATAAAAATAAAAATAAAAATAAAAGGATTTCCTTTCCATTAATTCCATGTTCTTAACTTGACAGATTTGGTTCTTGACTTGGAAGGCAAATATCTGGGCAGACTGCAAGACGTATGCTCGCAGCGTGGGACAGCTCTTGTAAAGGTGATTCAGGGTAGTTTCTGGAAAACAAGACATCAGATCTCCAAAGCAGCTTTCTTTGTGCTAATGTAGGAAGGGCGAGTAAGAGTAAAGGTGAGAGCCCAGCTACCGTAAGAAGCAGCAAGTGTGAAGGAAACTTCCTTCTGGCTGATACAGCTCCATATCTAGTTGTCAAGTATGAAGAGAGCAGTTCTAAGTTTCTTGGGGAGAGGTAGAAAAGAAGAGACTGTGAGACTGGAAAAAGAAAAAGTGGGATTAGCTATTTCAGGAAATCATAGGAAGTGGAACTAGAGATTGGAAGAGTGCTTTAAGCCAAGGCAGAAACGTATCAAACCTAAAACCTAGGAGTCTGATGAACCAAGAAACGAACACATTTTGATTATGGAGTTGTGTCCAGTGTTATCTTGGGAAACATGGTTTCCACCTAAAATGTATCTGGTGCTTGAAGTTTTCCTAAGGCCCTTCTCTGTGTATTCCCTACTGTTTGGTAAGCGCTGAGGTCACACTGCAGCCAGCAGCACGTCCTCTCCCCACCACTTAGCTGTCTGTCTTCACAACATGTCTAGCAACAGAATGGCTTGGACACAACTGCGCCTATGACCGAGTTCATTCAAGCTGGTGGACAGCATAAGCTCGAAGTCCTGTTTCTGTTCGTAACAGGCTGGTACAGTAACATGTCACATTCGATGACTTTGCAGCATAGATGTCAGGAGTGCAGCTTGGGATCACCTCCTTCTACTTGGAGTTCAGTTTGAAGGGATGAGCAAGTAATTTGTCCTGGGTTGACGGAAATCTGTTTCAAGGCTGTTTTCTAACACTCTTACAGACACTTCTCTGTCCATCGGCCTGTCCTGCCAGCTCTGGTGTGAGTGTGAAGCTGTGGCAAGAGGGGTTTCCCATTCCTGTTTGACCTGGTGGACACCAGCTTTCCTAGGAAATTGCTGATGTTGCTGAGGAGGCAGCAGTACCAAAGGCCTTGTTGGTGAAGGTACAACAAGCTGGGGAGGCTTTGGCATTTCTGCACAACGCTGCTCCCTGACTGTCACTCCAGACTCAGATTCGGAAAGAAGCAAAGCAAGCTAGAGGGAAACTGGATGTCCAGGTAATTCTCGTTTATTTATTGTTTCGTTCTTCACTTGGAAGAAAATCTAAGTCTTTAAACCGTTTGTTTGAAAACGCAGCTTTATGGAAATGCTTCTGGGTGTGCTCCTTCACCTTGTTTGGAACCTGCTTCACCTCGCTTCAGCTAGAGGACACCTACGCTCAAATGTATGCTTCCCATGAGAAAGCGGTGTGCTTTCGGTACCCTTTTCTGTGATGGTTGCAGGTGAGGTTGACAAGAGTTGTCAGTACGATTCTTCGTTTCCTTTGCAGTACCCAAAAGTCCGTATCGCAGCGGATCTTCTCCTCTGATCCGAAAAGCTTCACAGGCCAAAAGAGAATTGAGATGAAGAAGGCAATAGAGAATGCAGACCAATACTTCCAATTGCCACCCGTAAGTTTTGTGAAGGAATCGGGTGCAGTTCTGTAGTGGTAGAAAGTTAATACAATCATGATCGTGCACTTGAAGGCAAGCAATGCTCTAAAAACAAAGAATGCAAGGCCCCGGTTAAGGACAATCTTCAGGCTGCTTCTCGATCAGCAAGAATCTTATTTGCTTCTTCCACACCCTCATCTCCACTTGCTTAGAAGTTGTGAAGGTCGGAAGCGCACTCCGTGGTTTTCATCCCCTCTGTGTATCTTTTCCCTGACAGCAACTTCTGTCTTGGCTCTTCACATCCAGCCAGAGCAGTTTCTTTGCCTGCGGAACCTGCAGGCTGTCCTCGCGTGTGTACCCGTGGTGGACTGAGGGTAATGCTTGTAACGCACACAGATGCTGTATTCACTGTGACTTTGAGAAAAGAGAGCAAGAAGCTAACCTGCGCAGCAGTTTCTGAGGTTTCTGTATATCTATCTATCTCTCTGCGTATATATTTCATTACTTATTTACTTCTTTAAAGACCCTTGAAATAGAATAGATACTTTAAGAACGCTTACTTGTTCTTCTCCTTTACTTGTTTGTAACGTTTACTTTTCTAACCAATCCTTAATGTTACAGCCTTGGATTTATTTAGTTCTCAGTTCTTAGAAGTTCTCCAAGCACATCAGTGATTTCTATATTTCTCAATCTTTCCATCTGCATTGAGACCTCTTATCTTACTTTAGGTATGAGGTGAAGAAGAACACTGCAACCAGCTGAAGCCGTATCGGACACATGCTTCTGTTCTGCTAGGAAGTAATCCAGAGTGATTCCACGGTGTACTTTAGACAGATTTCCTCTGGTCCTCTGGACTCAGCATCCCTAAGGGATATTTCAAAGCTCTCTGAAGGCCCTGTCAGTATCTCTGACACCGCAGTCTCCATTAGGAAGGGGTAAATATTCCTTGCCCTTGTGGAAAGGAACTACTCAGTTAGCTGTTTCTAACCCAAATCTCTTTGTTGTCTTCTATCGACAGACAGCAGCCGGCTAGCCAAGCTAACCCATTGAAAATGGAAGTAGTGGGACTACTTCCAAACCCTGCTGCCGCTTCTAAGCAGGACTGCGCTGTAGGTGGGGACACAGCAAGAGGACACGTCCAGGCCAGGCTGGAACTGAAAGGCACCTGTCTGAGCCACAGAACCAAGTCAGCGATTCCCACTTGGAGACTGTTGCTCGACCAGTGACACAGCAGCTGGAGCGCTTCTGGTTGCTGCTGCTGGGTTCCCGTGAATCAGCCAGGGATAGGAGCTATGAGAATGACTGAAGCGATTTGAAGTTACCTGAAAGAAAGAAGAGAGGAGAAAAGAAGACAAGAGGGGAGGGGAGGGGAGGGAATGAAAGGAAAAGAGGGAAGGGGAGGGGAGGGGATTGGAGGGGTTTGGAGGGGATTGGAGGGGATGGGATTGGAGGGGATGGGATTGGAGGGGATTGGAGGGGATTGGAGGGGGGGGGAGGGACAGGGAGGGACAGGGAGGGCAGGGGAGGGCAGGGGAAGATAGTGTAGGGGAGCGTAGGATAGGGTAGTGTAGCGTAGTGTAGCGTAGTAGAGGAGAGGGGAGTGTAGGAGAGTATAGGGTAGTGTAGGGGAGCAGAGTTTAGGGGAGTGTAGGGTAGGATAGGGGAGGGGAGTGTAGGAGAGTATAGGGTAGTGTAGGGGAGCAGAGTTTAGGGGAGTGTAGGGTAGGATAGGGGAGGGGAGTGTAGGTGATCGTAGGGGAGGGGAGCATAGGATAATGTAGGGTAGTGTAGCGAAGGGAATGTAGCGAAGGGGAGTGTAGGGGAGGGGAGTATAGGGGTGTGTAGGGTAGTATAGTGGAGGGGAGTGTAGCAGAGTGCAGGGACAGGTAGCATAGGGGAGGGGAGGGGAGCGGAGGGGAGGGGAGGGAAAAGAGGGGAGGGGAGGGAAAAGAGGGGAGGGGAGGGGAGGGGAGGAAAAAGAGGGGATGGGAGGGGTGGGGAGTGCTACCATAAATAAAATTGCCAAATACATGACATTTTGGATCTGGAGCCAAATATTTGCGTTGCTGAAGGGATGCAAGACACGGACTCCCGATGGCTCTTGAACAGGAGGCGTTTATTGCCCTTTTTCACTCCTACATGTCCTCTCCCCGTAGCCCCACGTGCTGTCCACGCGCCCGAATCTATCCCACAGTTGGTCAGAGACCCTCAGGCACGCGCCTGGAGCCAGCCAGCAATTGCCCACTGCCCAAAGGTCCTCTTTAACACTGTAGCCAATTCTTGATCTCAGCCTTGCTCAAGTTTGTGTTTCTCCCGCTTGTTTCCTCATTCTCTCTAACTCAGGCACCTGCGAAACAGCGCCAAGCCACCTGCAAACTCCTTCCCCACACGTTGCCATTCATTCCACAACCTGACTTATCGCTGCCATCCGTGCCTTGCACAGTGCCATGAAAGGTTTGGCGTGCACAGAGGTGGCTGAGGATTTTCAGAAATAGCTTTCCTTAAGAACTGCATTTTTATATATGGAGTGGTAATTCATATCAAGAAAATGGTTGATATTATTAAAGAAGGGAGAGATGTGGGAATGTGGCCATGGGCGTTGGAAAGCCCCTTGGTTGAGATAACATTAGACTCTTATGGATGAGGCCATCAGAAATATAAAGAGTTTAAAGAGAACAAAGAATGGTGATGCAGGAGACTCCATGCAGTCTCGGTTTTCTTGTTCTCCAGCCCTTAAGGCATGGAAGTTTCTAGGTGTTTGCTGTTGTTATATTCAAAGTTGTTTTACCAATGGAAACTTGTTTTGAAAAGAACCAGGATGGTAACAGGCACATTGATCGCCTCATGACGGTAGCTTTGGCCAGACGCAGCAAACCGCTCAGAGAAGCTAGTCCAGAAAGTCACTGGAAATGGGCGCACCTGAACTGGGAAGAAGCTCGAGCTGAGAGAATTGTACCCGTGCACACAACTGCTCCTCGCTGCTAAACATCTGCACATTATGGGGAATCATACGTCCTTAGGAACAAAGACTGTCCTGGTAACCTTACAGCTCATTCTCCTTATTAACAGTTGGACAGATTATGAGCCTGAAATATGGGACCAAACTGAGGTCAGGGTGTTGGACTCTGTAACTAAAAATGACAAGGTTGCAGTGGGATTGCTCGGCCCCTGGCAAACAGTCTCTGAGGCCTTAACAAGCCGTGTGGGACCGCAGCCAGAAACGTGTGGCTTGCCAGACAGTGAGGGAGCTGCGGCACTGCTATGCCATGGGCCCCTCTGCAGCTACAGCCATCGAAGGCTTTTGCTGTTACGCCCCCTGCTGACCTGGACGTGCCTTTTGACCCAGTCCTATTGGCCTTGGAAAGGAGATGGGCATGCTTTTATTCGATCCAGGAGGAACGGGATATGTAAGGCCCGAAAGCCGAGTTGCTTGACAACTTAAAGCAAGACATATCACTCAAAAAGAATGCGAAATGGAGACTGTTAAGTCGTGGAACTTAAAGGATTGCTTGGACTGTTTGTTACCTTTTCTGATTGTACTTATGTTGTATAGGTGGACTCGGGTTTAGTATGTAAAAGCTATGTTCTGTATATTTAGGATGTTTGTGTGTGCGTGTTGGTGGAGCGTAAACTCCCTGCACACCCAGCCCTGTTTACTTGCCTTTTATAAATATTTCTTTTATAAATATTACTAAATTCAGATTGAGTTGAGACTTCATTTATAACAATTCCATTACTAATAAATTAGAAATTATGTTAATCTCTCTTACACTAAGTCTCTCTTGCCCTTAACAGTAATGGACAAGTCATCTCCCTATTCTTATCTCAACTAATGAGCTTTTTTTTTTTTTTTAATATTATTATTTTTTAACTGTATTTTCTTTTTCTCTACGTTCTTTTGGGGAGGGGGAGTGAGAGAGCAGTGTAGAGGAACTTAGCTAGCCATCAGTGTGAAACCACCACAGAGAAGTCGAGAAGAAATCATTTTCTGTGGTTCAGTCCCAACTCAGTGACTGCTTTCTGAAAGCTCACAGTGTGTCGACATGCCTCTGTTCATGCAGATGAGATTCCTAAGTGCTGAGACCTTCACACAAAATCACTCCCTCCGGCAAAAATCTCTTTGGAGCCCTGGCGTGGTCTGTCCTGCTGCTTCCAGACTTACCTGAGTGCAGAAGATGCCTGCATCATCCACCATTTGCATCCAAACTTGCTCTGCCCAAGTGCAGAATCTGTGACTGTAACGTGGAAAAGGTGGAGCTGAAAACATTTGCACAGTTAACTCCCTAAAATTTTGATTTACTCAATACTTCACACCTCACTGGGGTATTTTTTTTTTTTTTTTTTTTTTTTTACTTTGTGATAGCAGAATCTGCATACCAAGAGATGAATTGAAGCCTTTTTTTGTTGTTCTTGTAAAAAAAAAACAACTCTTTAACTATCTTTTACAACTTGTAATCTGCATTTTCACCACATACAGGATGTTTTTCAAATGTATTGTTTGTTTCATTTTAGAGTCATTCTGACTGAAATTTTTCAGTTTGACCCTAAAAAAGAGCTGATAATTGGCAACTTCGTTAGAAAAGGCAGTAGCTTTTCACTTCTCAGCTGAACCTTTCACAGCTCAGCGCCTAATACAGCAATGCCAGGCCACAGATCCAAGAAAGATATCTAACTACATTAACCTAGGAAAAAAATGTCAGGGAAGAGTAATCTGAAAGAAGCAAAAGACACAATTCTGCTGGTAGTTGGATGTAAGAACTGTTCCTTGAATGAAAATACCTGAATCAAATACCTGTTGTTTTGTGTATGAACTCAGTTAGCCTTTGGCACTGGGAGACTTCCAAAGACCATGCTTTCTTTAGAAATGCAGAGATCAGCAGAAGAGAGCAGCTTTTAAAAACTGTTGTTGCAGCCTGAGAGTGGCTGTAACTGATTAACAGAAGACCCAAATCCTTTTCAAATTCCTGAGATTGACGCCCAGATCCTGAGTGAGGGATTTCTCTGGCACTCCTACTAGAGGTATTTATAACAACTCATTTAAAAATACAGCACAGCCAAAGAACATTTTCTTCCTTTCCCCTCTTCCATGCCCCAAAGGGATCATGCTTTTCTGTTCCCCTATTACAAGCAACAGCTGCTTCTTGAAATCTCTGAAGCAACAAGTTGAAGAAGGCTGTAGTGAAGGACACTTGCAGAGTCTTGTATCTTCACGTCTGCTTTTCAGGCTGCTGTTCAGTGGTGGTGTTTGCTAGTAAGCAAACACATCCATAACGGGTTGCTGATCCTTGCACTTAAGAGGATTACAGGTAGCTTACACAAGGCTGCAGAGTGATGCTTATTGCATGCCAAGAATAATGGAGTTAAGTTCTGTGATCAGGATTTTTTTCAGATTGCATGGTTCTCTTGCACTGATGCTCTGAGATCACAGAATCACAGAATCACAGAATCACAGGATTTTCTAGGTTGGAAGAGACCTCAAGGTCATCGAGTCCAACCTCTGACCTAACGCTAGCAGTCCCCACTAAACCATTTCCCTAAGCTCTACATCTAAACGTCTTTTAAAGACCTCCAGGGATGGTGACTCCACCACTTCCCTGGGCAGCCTGTTCCAGTGCCTCACAACCCTTTCAGTGAAGAAGTTCTTCCTAACATCTAACCTAAAACTCCCCTGGCTCAACTTAAGCCCATTCCCCCTCGTCCTGTCACCAGGCACGTGGGAGAACAGGCCAACCCCCACCTCGCTACAGCCTCCCTTGAGGTACCTAAAAAGAGCGATAAGGTCACCCCTGAGCCTCCTCTTCTCCAGGCTGAACAAGCCCAGCTCCCTCAGCCGCTCCTCGTAGGACTTGTTCTCCAGGCCCCTCACCAGCTTCGTCGCCCTTCTCTGCACCCGCTCAAGCACCTCCATGTCCTTCTTGTAGCGAGGGGCCCAAAACTGAACACAGTACTCGAGGTGCGGCCTCACCAGAGCTGAGTACAGGGGGACGATCACCTCCCTAGCCCTGCTGGTCACACTGTTCCTGATACAAGCCAGGATGCCGTTGGCCTTCTTGGCCACCTGAGCACACTGCTGGCTCATATTCAGCCGACTATCCACCATCACTCCCAGGTCCTTCTCTGCCTGGCAGCTCTCCAACCATTCCTCTCCCAGTCTGTAGCTCTGCTTGGGGTTATTGCGCCCCAGGTGGAGGACCCGGCACTTGGCCTTGTTGAACTTCATGCAGTTGGCCTCAGCCCATCGGTGCAGCCTATCCAGATCCTCCTGCAGAGCCTTCCTACCCTCAAGCAGATCGAGTTTCCCGGGTCTGCCCTCCAGCCCTTCTTGTAGATGGGCGTCACGTTTGCTAGCCGCCAGTCAATTGGGACCTCCCCCGATAGCCAGGACTGCTGATAAATGATGGACAGTGGCTTGGCCAGCTCCTCTGCCAGTTCCCTCAGTACCCTTGGGTGGATCCCATCCGGCCCCATCGACTTGTGCACATCTAAGTGCCGTAGCAGGTCACCAACCATTTCTTCATGGATAGTGAGGGCCACATCCTGCTCCCCATCCCCTTCCACCAGCTCAGGGTACTGAGTATCCAGAGAACATCCGGTATTGCCGCTAAAGACTGAGGCAAAGAAGGCATTGAGCACCTCCGCCTTTTCCTCATCTCTTGTAACTAAGTTTCCCCCCGCATCCAGTAAAGGATGGAGATTCTTCTTAGTCCTCCTTTTTGTGTTGATGTATGTGAGATCCCAAAGTTTAAATCAGAGTAGGCTTGAAACACAAAATCCAGGTACAAGCTCTTGCTTCAACAGCCGGGTGGTTAGCAGGGCCAGGGCATGCAAATGAACCACAGCAATGAAACATCTATTGAGCTTTAGGTTGCTCAACAGACTAACCTGAGACTGCTAGCTGCAAATAGTCTAATAAAAACATACACAGTGAACTTTTTCAACTCCAAAATAGCCCACAAGTCTTTGTAGGCTTGCAAGACTTCATTAGGCCAAGAATAGGACAACACAACACCATAAAGACAACCCTCAGACAGCTCTCTGAAGTTGGTAAGGATTATGGAGGTGCGGATAACTATGGAGGACATTAGGGGCCAGAAACTGAGAAGCTGGAACACACCGTACCCGAAGAGCTTCAAATTTTTATGGGTACCATACGGCAAGGCCTAAAAGGACAGGGATCTCCTAAAGAGAAAGCTGTGGAGAGAAGGGGAGAAGCTGTCGTATTCAGAAGTTTATTAACAGGCAGACAACATATGCCAAAATTCCCCTCTATCAGTGTCTGTCTTTTAAATCTAAAGTATTCTATTCCCTTTGAAAGAGGTAAACTCATCAAGGTTTAGGGGTTAGTTAAAAAAGAAGACAATACATGGCATTGGGGTACCCAATATTAAAAGCAACACTAAGAAGTATGAAAATTGCATGAAGAGTAACTGGAGCAAACTGATTAGCTCCAGAATATCCTCAAGCAGCAGCAGTGGTATTTAACACAGATGAATGAAGGGTGGGAGTGATCACAGTACCCCTGTCCGTACTATGAGCACAGACCATAACCACTGGAAACTGGCCTTGATCCTCACAGATGTGGGACCAAACTTCTCCCTGGTCTAAGAGGTGAACTAAGAGGTGAACTAGTCAGAGATTGCCATTGGGCATCTGGGAAAACCAGGCTCTCTCTGGTTTTATTTCTCAGCTCCTAGACTTAGATCAGTTCACTCAGATGACTTTACACAGGATCATCAGGAAAACCTGACGAGTCTGTAAGGGAAGAAAAGATGCTGTGCTCGTATCCTCTTGTGGTCCCTTCCCACCTGAATTAGCCTAGTCCCATGATACAGAGAAGCAGGAAGCTGTAATATAAGGAGAACCAGCATTACTAGTAGATACATTTCACAATCAAAATCATGAGATTTATCATCTGATGGGAAAAAGAATGGAAAATGTTATGCTTAAAAGTAAACAAACTCTACAGAGTTATCTGTCAATACTTCTGGCACTGAGGTATAGATGCTGGAGCTGACAGCTCCTTAGAGAATCATGCTTGCTACATTATTGTATGCTATGAAGTACTGTGCAAGGCTATCTTCCAGAAGCACATGATTTTCCCAATAAACTCTTAAACAAAACAAACAAACAAAAAAATGAACCACTAATCCTTCAATTTCCAAGCTTTTTACATGTCTAATGAAGATAAGAACGCGAGATGGTCACCCAACTGCTTACCACAGTGAATCCTGTAAGTAAGGAAGTGTTTAAGTTACTCTTGAAGTCTTCAATAGATAAGATTGATAATTCAGCATGAGCTGCAATACATTCAATGGAATTTTACATAAGAAGTTTTTCTTCTGCCTTGACCACATATGGAACCCTATTTTTGTTTTAAGCTAACAATTCCTACAACTAGAGTTAAAACATTTTGTTTAATATCTCCAAAGTCACACTACTTACACAGTTTTCACCAATTTTCCAGCAACAACAGATAATTCTCTCTTCCATATGCCAAATCTTTTATTTGGAAATGGAATGCATAAAACAATGAAAAAGGAAAATCTCATTCAATTTAAATATTTAAAATTATATATTCTTTATGACTACTGTATGGAATATGATGGGGTTACTGTCATTGGAAATGCAAGGCAGACGATCAATAAACTCACTGTAAAGTTGCAAGAGTGATTTTTCAACAGCTACATACAAAAATAAATGCTGAAACATCAGAAATACCTAAATATGGTATTCTGGACTTTTAAAAGCCACTCTAGAAGAACCGATGACTTAATTGTTTTGAAATGGCACAAATAAGGGAATGTGCTCTAAGCATCATTTGTATCCAGAAAGTTTTTCACACGTTTAATTACTATTATGAAATAGGAGTCCCAGAATAATTTGCTTAACAGCAAAGACCTTCTTCCAACCAAATCCAAAAAAGGTACAAGATGTAGCAAATACAACCCCAGCTTTGCAAAGACTTATGTGTGTTTAATGTTACCATCAATGGATCTACAGTCCTCCTTATTTACAATTAATGATGTAAAGAGACTTTAAGATAAACATAAGTTAAATATAAGTTGAATATTCACTTCAAGACTCCCTTCCATTGCCAGAAGCATGTAAGAAGGACTTCAGGATAAGATGGACTATAGTCTGGGACTTCTTGAAGTTAGGTGCATTTCCGTATCCTTTTGGGACTCAAGTATTTGTATGTTGAGACTTCTTCAGCATCAGAACTGGATAAAATCTACTTCATAAAGTAGTTAGAGACTACAGGAGTACATCTGTGTTCTTTGAAGTTAATTAATATTTTCAGTCAATGGCAAATTGAAGTTAAATAGTCTTGCACAAATAGGGTGCAATTCAATGAAGAAGCTTAAAAATCATTAGGATTAATCTGCAAACTTATCGACCAAACCAAAATTAGAATTATGAACTAGAATTCTGCCTTTTGGATTTTTTTTTGAATCACATTTTATTTAGTGTTGAAAGGAATGTATTATTTATTTCACTTGCTGTCATTAAGAAAAGTGCTTTTTAGAAACAGAGCCATAGTTTCTAGATATATCTGTGAAGTTTAGTTTAACAATTCAACTTCAAACTGATTATTTGGACTAATACGATAAAAATAGATGAAAATACCTCCCTTAACGACCTGTTCTCATGGAGCATGGAATTTTAATCGTTTGAAAGGAAGGTATCTGTTCTTTACCAGGCTCTTTTCTTCTGCTTCCAGTTAGTTTGTTGAACTTGTATTGTATTTGAGAAAAGCCATTGCACTTGAATGATGTGTTTCATTGTATAAATAGAACAGAGAGAGAGAAGAGAAGGACCAAGGAATTATTCCATTTGAAGCCTGAAAGAAGTGGCCTATTAGGTCACTGAGATACCACATCATGAATAATTTGTGTTAAGAGACTTTCCTAGCACATAACAATGATTTGCGTTACATGAATACCTGCTATGCCAAGAAATCATAAGGTTTGCCAACAATGCAGAAGGACTTATGTAAACTTGGATACATATTGAACGAAATTATGTTATAGTTTTTTCACATCTTCATTCTTCACATCCTAAGACAACTGATGCCCTCTGCCATGTTGTGGGCTAAGAATATGACCACAATTTGAATTTTAACAATTCTTGAGACAGAATCCCATCTGTCTTATCCTTATTTCCAACAAAATTAACTTTAAGCTATGAACTTCAATCAAATGTCTGTTTACAACTTTCACAATAATCTCAAGGATTTCCATTCTCCAACTAGAAAGAGTTGTTATTAGTGTACAGCCCAGTAATTATACACTTTATTTTTGACAGCTTCCAGTCTGGCAGTAACGCTCGACTCTGCTGCAACACAATGGCTTGTTTTTTCACTTTTCATAGTGGCATGGTGCCACACTTCCACTTACCAAATTGTCTTAAAAACACGGATTTGGATATTAATTACAATGGTCTAGACACTTAAGGTTTTCACTGAAGAGAAGCTTAAATGCAGGAAGATTATCTAATGACATCTGGCAGACCGTGGACCTTGTGAGGACAAAACGGGATCTTGAAATAGGAGGATATCAAAACTAGATTTTGGCAATATAGAAGATGTATAGTCCATGTAGTTCTGTAATAAGCTTTAAAAATACTCTTATTAAATAAGTTTTTCCTTCCTTAGACCAGATAATACACGTAACCAGTAGGAGTCCAGGGGTCAGAATATTCTTCAATTCTTAATTATTCTCTATGAGCTTTTTTTTTTGGCTTTTCTTCATAAGATTCTCCATACTCATTCACTCTGCTCTTATCCACAGGATAAAGCCTGGCAGAAAAAAAAAAAAAAATATTAGTTACACATAATACTATCTGCTACCAGAAGGATATTTAAGCAATTCTGTGCTGCTTAATTTTAAAAAGGAATTCCTTTCTTATTGTATTCTCTATTTCAATTTGTGTCCTAAAAACACAAGAGTCTTAAAAATTAGATACAGACACACAAGCTTCTTCATACTAAGACTTATCCAGTTGTCTCATAAAAAGGCTTCCCTAAAGCTTGGCTGGAGTGTTAAGCAATCCAAGTCACTTCTCCAACTCGAATCCAGGTTATAGTCCTTATCAGAAGTTGTTGTACTTTTATTTTTTTTTCCAGAAAAAATACCTTGGAAGGAGACCTATTCTTTTATGTGCAATCACATAAACCTAAAAGTGAAGTTCACATTTAGCATTCTGGTATAATGTGAACTTAGCTTAGAATTCTTGTTAACACAGAGAAATATTTGTTCTAGGGAACAAAAATACACTGTCTGTAGATTAACTTATGAATAATATTTTAATGACTACTGCATATAGCCTTCATCCCCATCTGAATTTACTTAAAGAATCAGAAACTTGCCAGATATTCAAGTCACAAGAGAACCTGAAAACTTGTGTTTCAAACCTATATAAAGCAGTGCAATCCCTCACCAAAAAACATCCTTCATTATCGTCTTGCAATTTGGGAAGTATGCTTCAGATGCAGAAGTGGACAAGTAGCCCCTCGGTGAGGATTAGAAGCCCAGAGCTCTGAAGCAAGTTTGTGAATGCAATTTTAAGAATTGCCTTCCTCTGTCTTATTTCAGGTCTTCATTTCACAGGTTATTGATTTATTTATTTTTTCTCCCCTTTTTTTCCCTCCAAATTGGCAAACTATCTACTGCAAAGGAGGATTGCAGTTTTGGCGAGTATGGGGGGAAGGGGTAACAGAAAATAATTTGTAAGTTCTGTGAGAAGAGGAATTTCTTACTTGACTACATTCTTAGCATGCTAGAAAGGGTCCAGGAATACCAACAGTTATGGGAAGATGTTTTTGCTCCTGTAATTTTATTGAGTATTCTTTTCAGGCTCCTTGCTCTACACTTCCATTTCCTCAACTACCATTATCCAGACCATACTCTATACTAGAAATTCTATCCCAAACTATTTTTTTAGTTCTTAAATCATTAAGACTGTAACCACCTACGGTGTTGAAGAACCTCTTATAAATATTAAAGAAAGGCATACCATCTTTGGTAAAGATAGACCAGGAACACGACATCATCTCTAAAGCACGCCAGCCTATGAGACGTTGGCATTGTGATGATAAAAGCAAATATATCATCAATAAAGGTGTTGAATGCCTACAAATAAAACAAATAACATTTTAATAGGCTGTGAAGAAATTAAATCATCTGTCATACAAAGCTACAGGAAACAGGCTTCCTAGCATTTTTCAGTAGGTACGCAGACTATTTCATGTTTATAATGATATTTGAGGGTTTTGCTGGAAAACTATTGCAAACTTTAAAACGCTTTCCTTTAATGAAGGCCATACTGTCAAATCCAGAGCACACCACTACAGCTACAAGTGAAAAGGAATTAAGTCTGCTTCAGGTAAATGAGAGTACTACTAAGCTAAAGGAAAAACATGGATTTAACTCCAGTGAAATCTTTAAAAGAAACTGGCAAAAAGTCTTTATGCAAATTATTTAAGACTTACAAAATGTTATAGGTCACCTTCATTTTCTGTGGGGAAATTGAAATTTGTGTAAAAACTGTTCTTAAGCACATTAACTTGGCAGCCTTGAGATCTTAAAACATTTCCAGCGCTCTCCTGGAAGCAATCATCCACGCCTTATCTGAGATGTAATTTTCTACACCATTTCCCCTCAACTAGGCATACTGTAGGCTCTATTTCTGAAGCAATTATAAAACATTTTCTCACTGCTTTTTCCTGAGTGAGAAAGTTTAAATTCACAGCCATTTTCTGGGAAAGCAGCACAGAAGCTCTGAGCATGCAAAGATGCCAATATTTTGACAAAGAAGGTAAGTGAAACAAAGAGCAGGGCAACTCCTCTGGATTGGTTTCTAGTCTACAAGGAAGGCTAAAAGTGAGTTCTTACAGTGTACCAGTTCCAGTACTCATCAGATGGTGCAATAACGTGATTCAACTCATTAAAAACATTAAAGTTCAGCAAAAAATGTTTGCTAACCCAACAGTGAATAATCTCATCACATCAGTCAATCACAGGGCTTCTCCTTTCACTGTTAGCAAGCTGTTACTCGGGCTTCACTGTACACGAATCCATGCCACAAGAAGGGAAGAAAATCATGTATTCTCTAACCAGAAAAGGACTTGCTCCTGAAAATAAACTCGTGTCTGTATAATGAAACACAGCATCAGCAGAACGCTAGGGTGTTTCACAGGAAAAAGTTGTGATTAGTTTCAACAGGCAAGTTGCCACTGACAAGTCAAAACAAATTCATCAATCTAAAGTGATCAAAGAATACGGATGGCACTTCTCAAGCCTGTGCAAAGATTTATTGTGGAAAAAAATAAAAAAAGCTTTGCAAGTTGGAAAAGTAGGCCTTTCCATGTTAGTGATCCTACCACGATGAAAGGAAGAAAAGGCTAAAGCCATCCTCCTTCAGGCATTAGGCAGTCCTCAAAAGCCAATGAAATTGAATACATCAAGCAGCTCATCTAACAGTAGTTAATCTAGCTAGTTTTCTTTTGGGATTACTTCATTTAAAGGTACACGTCATTGAAGTATACAGGGCATAAACGTAAAGACTACAGAAAATGAAAAGTTAGAAGGATTTTCGTTTTTGCCAAAGTCTTATAACAAAAAAGTCTGAATTAGGGAAAAAATCCTCTTATTTCGAAAACAAAACAAAAACACAAATAGAACAAAAACAAAACACCACCAAAAGTCCCAGAAAAGACCTCAGACTATTCTTTCTAAAGAAAAGTGCAGAAGAGAGGAAAGAACTTTAAATTTCCACTAGGAAAAAGCCAATCACTCTCTCCAAAGCCCAAGAAGTTGAACATAATTGAAAACATCATATGCTTTTTTTTTTTTTTTTTACACACACAAAAACTTTTGTTATAGATAGCTCCTGGCATCTTTTAACTGGAACCATAAACACTCTGTAAGAAAAGGCTGTTCAGCAAGAACATTCTGCTTTGAAGGTTGTTGTCCATTGCTTGAACACTGTCCTTTTGTTACCTATTTAGCTGCTGCTGTCTCCGCTCAGTTACTGTATTTTGTTGCCAATTCGGTACTGTGAAATTACTTCACTAATATACCTTTTAATTCCCTTTATTGAAAGGCATGCTAATTTGCCTAGAATCTGCCTAAAAAACTAGATGTTTATTTCCATATTGAATACTATTTAGTTGCTATTTTGCCATCAGCTACATTTCAATCTGTTTTTTCTTAGATGCCTCATTATTCCTTAAAAATACTAAGGCATCAGAAATTCTGTCTATTGCTGTAGGCTCACAGAAGTGGAAAAGCTATGAAAGGTACTTTATTTTATTTCTTTTGCCTCAGATTATCTGTTCAGAACTGGACAGTGTCCAGAGCAGCTCTTAACGCTTTCTTTTAAAGTTCTTATGTTCTGGAGAATTGTAATACATTGGCACAAATGTGTACGTTACTCCAGTCTCTGGTGGTTCCTGGAGCCTGCCAAAATAAGGTTTCTTAGTGGTCCTATCTGTTTGTTGAGAATTAAGCTTTGTTGATATAACCCCTCTTTTGATGTAATGATGTATTAAATTGAGACAGGTGAGAGCAGAGAAAACAGCATTACCTACATCCTAGATTGGATGAGATTCCCATTACATGGAGGTCATTATGTAAAACTGAAATTGTTGTATTTTTTTTAAGGACAGTTGCAAAAAAACATTGTTTTTACAGGCAGTTTAGTTCTTAATACATGAAGAAAAGCAGTCATGGCCTTAAGCTGTGTATTACTAAGCTGATCCACACAAAAAATCATTTCCATAGTGACAGCAATGGCCTTCAAACTAGAGCTTTACTTACTTTGTATGTGAAAGCCTTCCATGGTAAGTGTGCAACAGATTTCATCTAGGATTAGAAAAATATCAGTTAGTAATAAAGTCTGGACAGAGAGACTAGAGAAGTTGTCTTTTATTGCTTTTCAATCTCACCTTGTAATTTACAAACAGCTGGGGCAGCATAAAGAGGAATCCAAAAGCATACACTCCTAAAGATAGAATATGGAAAAATTTATAGACATACACCAGAAGTACACCACGCAACTATACTTTCACGGTTAGAGATTTACACATAATCCTAAAAAGAAGATGCATCTAATCCTTCTGTTTCGATTTTTCTTGGCTCTTCTTCCTTTCTCAATCACTGTGATAGTTTTGGAACCTACAGTCAAGTTATTGTTGTATTATATTACACTGATCTAGCTGATATCGGTGACTTTTTATCTTTGAGGCTTGGCCTCCATTTGAAGAAATATGAATAGTACAAAAAAAAAAAAAAGTAAGAAAGGACTCACCGTTGACAAAGCTGTTAATCAACCAGGAATACCAGCTACAAACAAGAAAGGCAGCCCAGTTAGTTTTTCACCTCAGTCAAAAATACATACCTGTCATACATCCTCTACATGGCAGTATGCTGACAACTCCAATAAATGGATACGTTGTAGATTGCTTTATGCATGAACTAAATACCTCACTTCTCCCTTTGTTAGGAAGGGTTCCAGTGAAGCTGCTATGTTTATCAGTGCATCCAACAGTTCTGGAGAGCTTTATCAACTGCTTTTTATACTTTTTCAGAATATTGTAAGACTTCTGCACACTGTCATCAGGTAACGTTGTGCACTGAACATTGTCTATATTTAGCGCTGTATTCTAAATAAAGACATATGTAAATAAAGACATAACACTGTAAGGAATTAAATTTCTGACAACAAATATTGTTCAGTGCAAACCACTATAGTGAGCACTTTAGTAATAATAATAAAAAGGTAAATGCAAGAAATCTGCATTTTTCTCTCCTTAAATCTAACAACCCCTCCCCAGATGTTCAACAAGGACAACCTTAGCTCCATCGTTAGTAGTTTACAGATGGTCCAAATTCCCTACTTCTGCTTGCAATAGTAAGAACAGCTAATAATCGTGATGCCCAGATTATATTATTTAACTAAAACTTGCACTGCTGCACTACTGACTTAATAGCAACCTTACAGCCGCAGCAGCATTCCACTAATTCACAAGCATCTACAAAATACATCACAAAATGCCTGCAAGATTAAAGGATAATCCACTGTTAAGAATCCATCACATTCCCGTACAAAGAGATTTAACAGCGATAAACATCCTATGACTTGTCTTCACTTCAGGCTACAGCTCCCAGAACACCTGGCATATAGCATTTTGCAGTACTGAATGAAATTAAGAATTTTGCAGGAGAACCAGAATTTTTCAGTGCTGTTATATTTGTCAACTTCTGAGACAAGAACCTTTTGAAAAAACTATTTTTCTAATAGCCTGGAAATTGCCCCAGTTTCTAGTACAAGTGCTACAGCCCATGTAGACAGCAACAGTTCATTCTTGTTATTTTAAGGTACTGCTCACTCTCCCTCTCATCGCTTCTGGGCCTAAAGACTTTGAAAAACATGCCTACACAGCCATCACCATGCTTGTGTTTGCAGATTTTTTTTTAAAAAACACAAAGTTTCATGGCTATTTACTTGTCTATATCTCTCCAATACAAAATGAACTAGATACATTATTTTGAGTGAAAGTGGACAGGAGTTTCACCTTTTCCTGAAATGTGGAATCTTCAGTATTGTACCACAGTAAGCTCATGGCTCTAAGGGAGCACAGGTTCCTTTTTTAAAAACACTTTTGCTTGTTTGGATTCTTCTCATCATACTTAGGAACAGAAGAATCCCTTGGTGAGAGCACATAATTTTGGGACAGTTTTTGCTTCTCTCCATTACCGGAAAGGTTCAACCACTGTACTTCTCTCTCCTGTCACTTTATCCATTCTTTGAACATTACTAGCAGCCTTCTTCTTCCTCTCCTGATTGACAGCCTATGCAATTAGCAAATTGCAATTGCAATTGCCTATGCAATTTACTGAATACTACAGTAATATCAGATTAGTTCTGAAAAAGCACAGCCTGTTTCATAGTTTGAAACAGTTTGTAGCTTACAGGATGTTAAAAGACAGCTGGATTTTAAAGCTTTAGATCCTATAGAATTTTTCAATTCCTAGCTTAGAAATTCCACAAACAGAAGTAACTGATTTCTGCATCCCATCATCTCCAATTAATTTAGAAAAATGGGAAGTGTTTCAATCTTGTATAAGACCCTTTACAGATTTACAGTACCTTTTGTATTTGACATTCAGCAAGGAGTAACCTGCACCTCCGATACACAGTGGATAGAGCAAATATGACAAGTACTTCATAGCCTAATAGACAAAGAAAATAACTCATTAGTTTACATTTTATATACAGGAAATTTCTCATGGCATTAACTGGAAGACAGACATGTATTTTTTTTTCCTGTAAATCTTTTTGCATTTTTAAACGTTTACTATTATTTTCAATCTGCTTCTAGTTCAAGAGATGGCAAAAATTCCAATGCTCAGCTCATACCACCAAGGACCTTGAAGCATAAGCTGCAAGAGGCAGTACGAAGATCGATGTAAGAGTAGCTTAACACCAGTATTGCTACTCTACGTTCAACTCATTCCATCAGCATAAGTACAAATACTGATTTTCAAATCTGTAATGAAAATACAAAAATTGTAACCCTTTAAGACACTTCTCTTCAGACAAGTCACTTCCAATTCTATTTCTCAGAGAAATGTTTCAATCAGATTCTAGCTTCAACCACAAAAGTTATTCAAAATTTCTGGTCACTGTTATGAATGCAACAATAACCTATATCTGAACCATAGATCAAACTAATGTCATAACTTCTAAGTCTTTCCAGTACAAAAAACAGATGGAGTTCCTTAAATCTGTGTAATTTTGAGACGCTAGAGGGAAGGGATGCCATCCAGTGGGACCCGAACAGGCTTGAGAGGTGGGCCTGTGTGAACCTCATGAGGTTCAACAAGGCCAAGTGCAAGGCCCTACATCTGGGGCAATCCCAAGCAGAAATACAGGCTGGGTGGAGAATGGATTGAGAGCAGCCCTGAGGAGAAGAGCCTGAGGGTGTTGGTTGATGTGAAGCTTAAGAAGCTCGACACGAGCAAGCAATGGGCTCTTGCAGTCCAGAAAGCCAACATATCCTGAGCTACACTGACCCCACCTGGAGCATTGGGTTCAGCTCTGGGGCCCCTAACACAAGAAGGGCATGGAAGTATTAGAATGAGTCCAGGAGAGCCACAAAAATGATCAGGGGGCTGGAGCACCTCTCTTACAAAGGGAGGCTGAGGGAGTTGGGGTTGTTCAGCCTGGAGAAAAGGTGGCTCCGGGGAGACTTCATTGTGGCCTTCCACTACCTAAAGGGGGCCTACAGTAAAGCTGGAGAGGGACTCTGTCAGGGAGTGGAGTGATAGAACAATGGATAATGGGTTCAAACTAAGAGAGGATCGGTTTAGACACTACAAAGAAGCTCTTTCGAATGAGGGTGGTGAGGCACTGGCACAGGCTGCCCAGAGAAGCTGTGGATACCCCATCCCTGGAGGTGTTCAAGGCCAGGCTGGATGGGGCTTTGGGCAACCTGGTCTGGTGGGAGGTGTCCCTGCCCATGGCAGGGGGGTTGGAGATAGATGATCTTGAAAGGTCCCTTCCAACCCAAACCATTTTGAGATTCTATGATTCATCAGATAATTCTGCTACTTCTTTTTCTGATGATATAAATTGACCATGGTGTCTGTTCCATCAAGATAAAAAAAAAAAAAAGAAAATATTATACGTGTATATACACTTGATACGATTGGTCAAAACATGACTTCCCCAATCTCAAGGTAGGTCCATGCACAAACTGTTATTATGTAACTCCTGTACAATTCCTTTTATAACAGGAAGCCTACTTTCTGAATAATAGAAGAATTTAGACATCCCCAAGCAAAATGGCTAAACATAATTATTGAGAGGAACGTGAAGACAATTTTAGGGGATCAAAACGTCCGACTATCACAAAGCTTGCAAGAAGTCCAGCCAACTTAAAAACAACGCTCAGGAGGCCAAAAGGACTGAAGAGCAAATTTCCAATGCCTGCCCCCCCCCCCATCTTCACTTGTAAAAATAATAGATGATGTCAAACAGAACTCAAAAATGTAGGCAATCCCAGAAAAACTAAATATATTCTTCACATCCGTCTTCAAGACATAGTTATTCATATATGACGTATTTATGACATGACTAAATATTAATCTAAAAATTATAAAGATGAGTCATTGTGAATTTTTGTTTTTTCAAGCCAAGGAGATCTGATGATTAAAGAGCAAAATAAGTCAATCAGAAGACCAGATATATCCAGATCTTTGGTCTTTATAGATCAGAAGTCCTAGGATTCCCTCTTACCTGGGCATCATATTCTTCGGTTTTCTTTTCAGAGTCATTGTATGTACCAAACTGCAAAATACATAAAATGTATAATTAGTCATAGCTGGGGGGAAAAAACATTTGCTGTTTGACTCCCAATCCTGAATTGGATTTTATTTTACAGCACGTTATTGTGTTTTGAGCACGCAGATGCTTTTAAGTGTTAGTATGAGTGCTAACCAATTTCTGTTTCCAGACTGAAATAATATTGTTCTTAATGACCTAGACAGGCGATTCAACAGTGTTCCTGTAGTCTTATAAACATGTCAAAGTCTTATAAAAAAAAAAAACAAAAAAACCCACACATTTCCTTGAACAGGAACAAGGAGCAAACAGAGCAATCAGCTGCTTAAGATGTACAGACATCAAACAATACAGAAGTCTGTTCTTCTTCCAAAGTAAACACTGAAGGTTGTACAATTGTTTTTTGTTTACATTAAAAACAACCAACCAAACAAAAAACCCCCAAGGAACTATAATCTGCATTAATTCCAATCCCTGCTGCCACAGCATGTCCTGCAGACAGTCTTTAGACTTAACCTGTTACCCAGAGGATTTGGAGAAGGCTGCCATGTCCCCTGAACATGTGACAACATTCATTAGTTCCACAATGGAGAAGTTATGCCCACAGCTTCATGGAAAACTCAGTTCCTTAGTTCAAATCACAGTATTAGTTAACGAGTGCCTTTCCAATGCAGTTGTAGTAGCACAGGTCTATATGTCAAGATCTAGCAGGACTGACAGAGGAATTCTGAGATTTCTCAGATCACAAATACATACAAACTGCTGCTGCTTCTACAGAATCGATCGTAGAAATTCCTAAGTTTGAAACTATTCACCCAGTTTTTATATTAAGCCATCCATAAAGATAAGATTTACACTGGAAGCTTAAGCAGTTTTTAAAATCTTCACATCACTGAAAGCCAAGCCGCACAGTACAGTACTCTACAGTACCTACTCTAAGAGGCAGAAATCTCAACAGTGGTAACTGTTAAACCAACGAAGTACCTGAATTTTGGGCCATATGCCTTGCCACTTGACTGTCATTTTCAAAGCCTTCTTCACTTTCCAGAGCTGTGATTAACAAAAACAAAATGTATACGTAAAGAATTGCCCAAAGGAAATTCTTATGCAAGATTCATAAAATCAGAACCAAGACCCTAGAATATCCACTGTAAGCACCCTGTGTGTATAAAGCAGCAACAGCCCGACTGCAGCTCAGTCTGCATGTCAATACCAACCACATGCTGCATCACCAGACGAGTACAGTATTGTGGAACTGCACTATTAAGTCCCCACATCAGCTGAGGTACTGCAAGTGAAATAACAGAGTCCTTCCATGGCATCTGGACTGCGGTGCCTTGGTGGGAGTCAGCTGCTCTCAGCATGCACCTTAGGGAAGGTGACTGGAGAACCCTCCAGTAACCACCTGCCAAGTAATTTTTTTTTTTTTACATAGCACCACTGTTTATAGTTTTGCAAAAGCTTATTTTGTCTTATACACAAGTTTTAAGGGTTACCTTGTGGCTTTGTATTCAACAATTTAATTGCTATTTAAAAATTCAGAACTGTTTGGTGTTCACAGGGGCTATGTGCAACTACAACAGATGCATAGTCAAAAAAGTCCACCAGAGAGCCCTGAAATTGTTTTTAAATACTGAGAAATAATTAGATCTTCGAGCAGTGTAGGTAGAGGTCTTCTATTACCCTTAGTGCTGACTTTGTACCTCACTGCACATAGGCAGGCTCCTAAGCAGTATCTCTAGCCCACTGACTGGACACGGCCTGCTGGAATAACACACACAGCCATTAGGCCCTCCCTCTTCCTTTTTCCCCAAGCACCTGAGGCATTGCCAGGGAGAAAACTGCAGACCTGAGGCATTGGCACATGGCCTGCCGACACAACCTTTCACATGTGTAAACATGCCTGGTCACAAGTGCTGCATATCAGCTGATGTGACAGGAAGGAACCTCAGCACAGCTCTGTGCTTGGATTCCACCGTACCAGCTGGTCCTTCCCAGAAAAAAAATGATGCTTCCAGCTTAGTCGTTTGATAAAGGGACACTGACTCCTCTACCACTGAAAGCCACCTGAACAATGCTACTAAGACACCATACTACTGCAGTGTTTTAATACCAACTACTTGAGCATTTCTTTTCCACAACAAGCTGTGACATACTCTGCTAAACAATACTGGAAGACTCCAGACACAGGTGGTGGATGTTACTGAGAATATTGCTACTTGGCTCTGGAGTTGTAACAACTCACCTCAATCACAGCACCAATGCCGGCTGGGATCAGTACCAATAAACTTGTTTGTTCATCCAGAAGGAAAAGAAATATTACTACAGTACTAAAGCATCGCCAAAGCACTAGATTGAGAGAAAAAAAAAAAAGATATTAATATTTAAATGAAGAGTTGAGATGACAGATGACTGTTGGCCTATTTACTGTAATTCTGTCCTAAGCAGTTTAAGCACGAACTTCTGTGGATACACATCCTGATATATCAAGCAGTCCTAGAAGCAGGCAGTGATCTATATATCTAGACAGATAAAATAAAGAACAAATACTGAAAAAAAAAAAAAAAATCTTTATCCCAAAAGATGGAAGGAAAATTGTCAATTCAACAGTGTATTTGTACTACTATGATCTAAGTTTATGAAAGCTGAAAGGCTGTGAGATGACGGCAGTCTTTGAACCTCACACAACTAATTTGATGCTTGCAAATTTTAAGAACAGTATCTTACGGTTATTTTTCAGATTTTGCAAAATCCTGACTGCTTCTAAATTTCCACCAAGTAATTCTTGGATTAAATAGGGACTGGGAAGAGGAAAGGCTACAATACATTCAAACATCAACAATTATTCTGCACTATTTCAGAGCAATTGCCTGTCATAGTTTTCACTCAGGGCAAGAAAGACATACAGAAAGGTGACTAAAGTTTGCTAATGAGAGAATGGAGCCACCAATTACTGAAGACTGACACTTTGATAATAAGATTAGAAAACCCCTTGCCATTCAGTCTTTCCGATTTGACTTTACTCACTTATTTAACTGGCATTTAAAACTTAAATCTGAAATTCTCTGGTAGTTACTACAAGGAAGACACGGGACTTGTAGGACAAAATTATGTGTGACAGCACATTTTCTCCACCCACAGGATATCTCCCTTGTCCTCATTCTTTTTTTTTTAAAGCATTTTTCTGTTCCTTCAGCAAGGGAAATATGGTAACTGACTTAATTTTAAACTTACTCTCTATTGCAAGACGGTCTAACCTTGCAAGTGACAGAAGTAATACTTGAGCATCACGCTAACAAAGTTGGAACCAGTCTGCTAGCCATTGTCTTTTCATACATAAAACAAGTTAGAATAAAAACACATAGTGTATATTATACAGCACACACACAACACTTCGCATGCTGGGCCATACCTGCCTTTGTTGACATCCCAATCATGCTCCTCTTCTTCTTCCAATAACTGATGTCATTTTTGAACGCAAGGAAATCAAAGAGAAGCTGCAAATTGCAAGAAAAATTCTTGTTTGCTTAAAACAGGCAGCAATAGACTGTCAGCTGAACTGTTAAAAAAGGTTTATCTTAAAATTTAAGATAGCCCCACAAAAGAAATAATTAAATACTACAAATAAAAGCTAAAAAAGAAAACTTGCCTTAAAAGCTCAAAGCTCCAAAAGCACTGTAAAATGACAGAAGGAAGTGCAGGTACTGCTACTGCTACAATGCTGCACCCTCTAAGGAAAGTTAACAACCCAATGCAGGATAACATGGCGGAGGATGAAGGACTGAAGACCTGAAGGAATTGTTCAGCTCCTTGACAGACGAGGGAAATCCAGACTAAATTAGATTAAAAGTGCTTTGGCAGGGACACCTCCCACTAGACCAGGCTGCCCAAAGCCCCACCAGCCTTCCTGTAGGCCCCCTTTAGCTACTGGAAGGCTGCTGTAAGGTCTCCCCAGAGCCCTATCATCTCCAGGCTGAACAACACCACCTCCCTCAGCCTGTCTTCATAGGAAAGGTGCTCCAGCCTTCTAATCACCTTCATGGCCCTCCTCTGGATTCATTCTAATACATCCATGTCCTTCTCGAGCTGTGGAACCCAAAGCTGAATGCGGTGCTCCAGGCAGGGTATCACAGGAGCAGCACAGAGGGGAAGAACCACCTCCCTCCACCTGGGCACTGAGCCATTGACCACAACTCTTTGAGTGTTCCTATTCAGACAATTCCTTACCCACCACCAAGTATTTCATCCATCAAATCTATGTCTATCCAATTTAGAGAGAAGGATACCATGGGGACAGTGTCAAATACTTTGCACAAATCTATTCAATGACTTAAAAAAAAAAAAAAAAAAAAAAAAAAAAAAAGGCATCACAGATTCAAGGAATTCTCGGGTCAGTGAGCTTCAATGAAAAAGCCTTTTTTAAAAAAAAATGGTACACAAAATATAAAAAATCAGAAAAAAATAGTCCCAAACTACAGATATGTTACAATCTGATAAACAGAGGAAAAAAAAAAAAAAGCATATGGCTGGAAAATATATGACTTTCCAACCAAATTAATTTTATGTAATGGGACTGTAAAGAAAAATAATATGCCTGGCAAGTTTTTATCTCTCACTGAAGATTAGAATTGTATTCCGCATAACTGTAGACAACAAAAATGTTTAAAGTAAAACAATGAGGTCTTAAAAAATTGTTCACTGAAATGAAGAGTCACATTAAACCACCACACCCACAATGCCAATGGCAAGGGACAGAGCAAGAAGAAATAACCATGCCTAGAACCACAAGCTCCATGATTTACAGCAGTAAATTTGTGAAGCAATTTAGCTTGACTGATCTAAATTTCTGGTGGGGTTAGAAGTCAGAGACTCAAACCCTACTATGGGTTCTGCATCTATGCAACTGCAGTGGTACACCTTGTGAGAACTCTACAGAAAGCTTGAACCACTGTTAACAGGTGATTAATTCTTAGGTCGGTTGAACTCTGACTAAAAGAAGTGATAATAGATTTAAATGTTTTATATTTCAGTCGAGACTTAGTTTATACCTAGTTATCTCGTATTTCTATCTCCTATGAGATTTTTTCATATTACTGGAAATAACAACTGACTTGCACCAGACACCACTTCTATTTCTCTACTATTTTAATTACTATTTTAAGAACAGTTCTCAATAAATGAAAGAGATGAAGTTCAAATACCCTTTTTTTTCTTATATGCTATAATATCTAAAACTCCAAGTTTTTCCACTTACATGGAATGCTGCTACGAAAAATGTCAAAGCCAGAAAGTAGAGGTTAGTATCGACAAAAATTCCTTTTACTTCATCTGCATCCTTTTCAGAAAATCCTACAAGAAAGAACAAGTAATTATACAAGAAGTAGTAGACAGTTAATTGCTGTTAGGTCCAGTATGAATCTTCTTACTTCAATCTGCGTTTGGTAAGAAAACATAAATCCAGAACAAGATGGCAGCTTTACTGGTAGAACCCAATCTACGTATATTTTGGCTAGTTATTTGGGTAGCCTTAAAGAAAACCCATCACTTACAAGCATACTGATGTTCTCTTAACATGTTGTACAAATACAGCCTAAGCTGAACAGAGACACAAATGGCAAGTCATTCTAGCCCAAGTGGGAAGAATAAGGATTACTCAACTTTCGCTATGAGCTCTTGTAAAATACGCAAGAAAAGTGAGCTTCACAATAAAGACTGAAAAATGGTAAAAGGAGTACACTGTGGAAGACAACAAGGCCAGTGAGAAACTTGGCCATATTTTTGGCCAGCATTACAAACCCCAGAAAATAGATTAGACATCAGCTCTTTTGCTGGCCCTTACCAGATTAACTTGGAAGCTTCTCCTTGATAAAGGAAAAAGGAAAAGCATCCTCCAGAAATCACAACCTGTAAGCTGAGTACATATTCTTTAACATCTTATCAAATGAAAAAAGGAGGAATGTTGCCATCTTGTTACTTATTGGACTAATTCAAAGAGTTAGAGCTGTCTGTGATAAATAGGGGTGCCAGTATGAAGGACTGCGTTTTCCAAATGACACGGTACGCTTTTGATCTCTTTCAGTCAGCATTAAGATAGATCACAAAACAGCTCTTGCAGCCAGCATCAGATTGTCAAGTTCCTGAAATCCATTTTGATCCCATGAGGGTCTTCTATTCCAATTATACCCTCCAGTCAGTTGCTGTGTTTGTCCAACATGTGCTTCTTCTTCAGACCGTAATGTAATGCTTTTTTTTTGACATTTGAATAGTTTGCTTGAGTTATGACACTGTTGAGTTCCTTATCCTAGCCTAAAGAAGCCAACTAGAGACTAGTGAGAGAAAACTAAATCAGCGAAAATGACCTTGAAAATAAAATGTAGGTTTTTAAGGAGGACGATTAGACTCCTAAAGGTCTAATTATCTGTTCCACTGATGCAAAGGCAGTAAAAGCTTGGCTATATTACCAACACAGAGTGCAAGAACTGCACAGTGAACGTGTACACTTACTACAGTAAATGGAAGCTGAAACCGTCTCTCTCTAGGTCTTTCCTTCATCCCTTTTTAAGAGGATTTTTTTTTTTTTTAATTTTAATTCAGCACAGATGCCCGTTATGATCAAAGTTGAGCTAACCAAATAAAATCAAAATGCAGTAAAAACTGTCCAACCAATTCACTTGTTAAAAATACTAAAAAAAAAAAAAAAAAAAAATCACCAATGCTGTCCAAGTCCAAGCCATTCCATTTAAGCCAAACAAAGAATTTAACAGTTTAGCCTCCAATTTATCTGAATTATCCTATACATTTGTAACTGAGGTACTTGACCTGAGCCAAAGTGAGAGGGAAGCCAGTTCTGAAGTGTCTGAAGTAGTATGATCGGAACCAACACTCTTTCCTTATGCACAACTTGAGCCCAAAGTCTTTGCTATGCCTGACTGCATTTCACCACAGGTATATGTCCAGAGTGACTGGCTATATATAGCTAATATAAAAACTGATATAGCTCTGATCCAAATTTTCTGTTCCACGGATGATAGGGAAAACCTGTGGGCAAAATATTTTCTATTTTGACCTGTTATGCTTTCACAGTAGCACTATCCAAATAAAATTGAAAGTTAATACTTAAAAAAAAAAAAAAGTTAATTAACTCCTGCACTCATTTCCTACCATGTTAACACTTTATTTCCAATCTTACCTTATTAAGGTAAAGCAATTTAAGTTTTGTAGCACTAAATATTTTCACCAGCTAACCAAAAAACAGGCACAATTAAATGTCACCTGTGCATTTACAAGAAAAAAGATGCTTTTTTAAATACCTAAAGTCATTAAAGATTAATACATACCAAACTGTTGGAGGGAGTACACAGCATCCTGCATGTGGATCCAAAATCGGAGTTTTCCAAGAGATATTTTGTCATATGACACTGTAAGAGGTAGTTCTGTCGTGGAACGATTTATAACCTGAATTTCCAAAAGAAATAGTTTATGTTTAATAGCAGAACACCGCAACAATTATTTCCATTCATTCTTTCACACAGTTTAAGAGATTGACCTCTTTAAGGCTTGAAATCTTTGCTTTTATTTTTTTCCAAGAGGTGCTAAATTAAGTTTGTTCTGTTCAAGATCTTATAGCAACTTCACTGTTACTGTGTACAAAAGCCCTTGAGAAGCTTACACTAAGTTCTCTCTGCTGGTTTCTGCTGAAGTGGGAAAAGTGTGCTTAAGGTAATTCTCCATTCTGATAGTTCTTCTCTGAATGTATACAGTAAGATTACGTTAAGCTAGAAGACAAGACAAACGGAACATATTCTGAAGGCCCTAGTCACAGCTTCACTAAATTTACTTATTTGAATCTGTATTTGAAAGAAGCAAAGATTATAACAATTCATACAAACACAAAAGATGGTGAAGCAAGATGTTGCTGCCTGCTCAGAATAATGAAAACAACACAGCTAAAGCTAAGCAGTTGTAAAATATGACACAGTGGGTGTCACAATTAAGTTTAACCTAATTCTCCTGTCTCATCTGCCTTTTAATTACAATGAGAACTATCTGGGGACTCCTTAAGTTGAAAAAAAAAAAGTCCTAAATTGCCACAGCTCCTTCTGTATCACAGTTGACCATCTCTGAAATAGTTTTAAAACAAAAGAAAAAAATTGTCCTTAGAGATGTTAGAATTCTCCACAGCTACTCAGGCACAAGTTCACGCAGTATGCATTAAACTTTCAAGGATAGTTTAAGACTACAGACAGGCAGGCACTCTGCATGGTAACAGTTCAAGATGCTAATTACTACTCAATCACAATTCCCATCTCAGAATTGTTACTCCACACTGTGTATGTTTCTACAGTAATCAGTTAGCTGACGATTATCAGAGATGAATGGGCTTCTTCTGATCCTAATGTTACAGAAAATGCTTTCAGCCTCCCCATATATCAGAGTCAGATGTAAATTGGGGATTTTGTTCACTCTCCCATTCCATTCCCTTTTTCCTCCAGTGTGTGTAAATGATTCTTAATTTCATGACCCTATGAATGTGGGGGGGGGGGGGGGGGGGCAGAACACAAATTTACGTGAGGGGAAGAAATTGAAGTTGTGAGAGTTTTATAAATCCAGCAGAAAGAAAACTGTCAGGCACCTCCAAACAGTCTGAAGAAAAACAGAATGAAAACAACTGGGTTAGAGCTGAAGGCTGAGGATGCTAGCAAGATTCTAATGGTCTTTACCAAAAGCTATGGGCAGGTCTTCTAGGCTTCTCCTTTATAAAGGATGCCTGTAATCCCTCCATTCTCATTCCAATTTCTCAGCCTATCAAAGTTAACATCAACATGTCTGGCAGAAAATGGAAAGAAATTTTACCTATTCGGGACAGACAGAACACAAAAATTTTGCAAATACATAGGCAAGTAACATTCTATGCACACAGTGCACTGCTAAGGAGATAGGAATTGTGCAGGGAGAAAACTACATTGGCAAGCAAGACAGAGACAAAAATTCTTGAACACCAAAAGCAAATTAAATTTGTAAAGATCAGAAGAATGAACTCTTTCTTAAGGAACAATTAAATGTCTACAAGTGTTGCCTCAACCTAGTTGAGGTGCGTGATGCTTGCTAAGCCTTTCAACACTAGGAGGTTTTTGATCCTCTGCAATACAACCTGTTGTTGGAGTAAGGCCTCAGAACATCACCTTTTACTTCTAGCACTATCAGTGCTACAAAGCAGTGTGTAAACAGAGCAAATGAGTTCTGCAACATGAATTTTGATGCGTTCCCTTCACTACTTCAGAATCTTGTGCAATCCCCAAGCCCCCAGTACTGGGGAGAACGCGTAAGAACGCAGCGTCACAGAATATCCCAGGTAGGAAGGGACCCACAAGGATCACTAGCTGCTGGCTCTGCACAGGACTACCCATGATGTAAGCCACATATCTAAGGGCACTGTCCAAACGTTTCTAGAACTCCAGCAGGCTCAGTGCCAGGACCACGTCCATGGGGAGCCTGTCCCAGTGCCCGGCCACCCTCTAGGTGAAAAACCTTTTCCTAACACCGAGTCTGACTCTCCCTGCAGAGACTGCATGGACTCTTAGTGTGATCAAGTATGAGTCTTTATTACAACCCAGAAATGTTCCTTTTATATAGTTTCCTTCCAGATGTTTTCCATTAAAAACCCTCCAACCCCCCTTTACAGTCCTTTGGTCCCTTTGTCTTGTCATCTGTTGATCTTTGTATTGATGTATCTCTTGGGCTGGTATGTACCTTATCACAAGCCCCTGATCCTGTGCCTGGTTCTGGTCCTGCTCTGTTGTTTTTCTTTTCCCCTGGGCCTCCTAGCAGTCTTTGCTCTTATCTCCTCTTGTTATTTACCTACGCCTCAGGCTCCATGGTGACTCTCATACTCCACATCTCTCATCTTCCAGAATTCCCTTCTCTGACTCTCATGTGGTCATGAGTCCTTCATCTACGTGCACAGTTATTTAAACCTACCTCATCTGATTACAGATCCCACACCTCCCCTGTCCCAGCTCCATGCCGTTCCCTCGGGTCCTGTCGCTGTCCCCAGAGATCAGAGCTCAACGCCTGCCCCTCCGCTCCCCTCGTGAGGGGGCTGCAGGCTGCCACAAGGCCTCCCCTCAGCCTGCTCTGCTCGGGGCTGAGCAAACCCAGGGACCTCAGCTGTTTCTCACACATCTCCCCTCTTGACCCTTCACCATCTTTGTAGCCCTCTTTTGGACACTAATAGTTTTATGTCCTTCATATACTGTGGCACCCAAAACTGCCCACAGTACTTGAGGTTAGGCCACACCAGCGCAGAGCAGAGCGGGACAATCCCTTCCCCTGACCAGCTGGCAGTGCTGTGCCTGAGGCACCCCAGGACTAAACCTGGCCCTTTGGGCTGCCGGGGCACACTGCTGGCTCGTGTTCAACTTGCCATTGACCAGAACCCCAGGTCCCTCTCCGCAGGGCAGCTCTCCAGTGTCTCATCCCCCAGTCTGTATGTACAGCCAAGGTTGTGCCAACCCAGGTGCAGAAACTGGCACTTGCTCCTGTTGAATTTCATGCTGCTGGTGATTGCCCAGCCCTCTAGTTTGTTAAGACTTGTCTGCAAGGCCTCCCTACCTTCAAAGGAACCAACAGCTCCTCCTAATTTAGTATCACCTGCAATCTTCCTCAAGTGTGCATTTGAGTCCTGCATCCAGGTTGTTTATAAAAACACTGAAGCTGTGTGTAACCCCATTTAGTAAAGCCTTCTGAGCCCGACCCATCAGCTCACTGTTCACCCATTGCATTATGCAGTTGTCAACATGAGAAACACAGTCATCATCCTGTACTAAATTCTAGTACTTCTAAGACCTACAGCTGGGTGAAAATCATAGTCAGTTCAAAACCTATACAACTTAGCAGAACAGCAGATAACACATATTCCCTATTTACAGCAAAATGCTGACCTTGCTCCACACACAAGCTGTTCTTTATATACCCTTCATTAGCTCATTGGACACGTACTGTTAGACCAGACTTTCTGTAGGGCTCTGCAGAGCAGTTTGCCTCGCTGTTGAGAAGTTACATAAGCCAGTGCTGAAGGGATATTTTGCTAGTTTTGATAGATTAGTCTTTGCAGCACGTTCTCAAGATCTTTATCACTGTGAGTTGCAATAGCATTGACCATGACATGCATGACAGCTGTGGGAATGCTCTTAGCCACATGAGAACGCTGAGTTTATTTGTAAACAGGGCACATGACCAGTTTGAAACTCACATGAATGTACTGAACTTAACAATAAGCTGTGGTAAGAAACTCAAAACAAAGGACAGTGACTGCTTGTAAAGACATTACAAGAGTATCTAATGAAATACTGGGCACAACAATCTGGTATTTGAGATTGTTTGAAGATTTGTAACTGAAATGCAGAGGAATTTATTTTTCCAGACAAGCTTGGGATGAGGTAGAAATGTTCTTAAAGGATATTCTTCCAAGCATTCAGTAATGAAATTCTTTTGGATTGGAAAGACAATTTAGAAGGTCTATGGAAAGTTTTTATCTACCATAGCTCCCACCTAGAAGACGCTGAATCCAGACATGCTCATTTAACAATTCTGAGACATCCTTTAAGCATTCAAGGTTTTTGTTTTCAGTAACTCATTCCTCGTTTCCAAACTGAAAAAAAAAATGCAGGGCTTAACTGAAAGGTGCTAGATGAACATGACTTAAATGCAGGGGGCTGCGATGTATGAGTTGCAGTAACAAAACTGCATGATTTCCCCCAAATAATTCAATTTAAGAGCATGAAAAAACACCTGTTTTTACTGCAGGGGTGAATGAACACGAGAACAGGTTGCCCAGAGACATTACGGAGAATTCACCCTTGGTTGTATCTAAACACCAAATGGACAAAGTCTTGCGCAACCTGCTCTTGGTGCCCCAGGTCTGAGCAGGTGTGTTGCCTAGTGACCTCCAGAGATCCCTCACAACCTCATCCTTCTGTGATTCTGTCACCAATGTTTTCAAGTCCTGATCTGAGTGCCCAAACTCATTAGATGTACTGTTAGTGTATTGGCAGCAGGTACTAAAACACCAAACTCTCAGATGCAGAAGTTACTCTAACGTGATAGAGGGCACCACTGGAAAATTTAAACATAAGTGAATTTTTTGGAAATGTGTAAGTGGCCATTCTCTTATCTCTATGTTACTGCAGTACCACCTGTGTTCAGTACGCTTATTTCCCTAGAAGATACTAGGAGTAGCTCTGGAATGCTAACACGACTTCATCAAATGGTTTAAAGAGTCAAACTGCTCATCTGTTTGCTCCCACCACAGCTGCTGCTGCTGATTTCCTCCATATCTGCCCAAAAGGCAGGAGCGATGGAATCCAAATACCCTTTGACAGAACATAAGGGAGCATTTGGCAGATATTTCAGAATGCAGATTGAGACTCTGTAGTTGCCACAGTTGACCATGTTAAGTTAAACAACAGTCATTGATAAAATCCTTTTGTGACTTTATAGTTTTTCATTAAACAACCTACGAAGAAAATCTTGATTATAACAACACTGAAGATTACTGTTAAAACTATTAAATGTAATTAAAGGTTTTCTATTACTCACCATCAAATCTTTCACTCTGTTGCTTAGCTGATCAATAAATAATATTGGAAGGTAATGCACTGTCTTCCCCAACTGAACCCTAGGATGTTTAAACACGGATTTTATAACTGTTGTGATCTAAAAAGAAAACTGCTTTTATTCAAGTTAGCACTCAATCAGCACTTTCAGATCTACCCATGTAGAAATTTCCCACCATCTTTTCAGGCACATTATTCTTTACCACACAGCATGAAAGAAGCAACTGCTAGCCTGGAATCTCTCACTGAGAGATGTCTGTATAAAAAGTGTGTATTTCTCCTTTCAGTTTGTTTTTCAGTAGAAAAAAATAAGCAAAAAAGAATGAAAGACAAATGAAATTAGCCGTGATGATGCTGAAGCTGTTGCACGAACAAGGGCAGAGGAAATTTAAGTTAGCCAAAGAGAAACACAATGAGGTTTACCACCATATATCTGTATCCTTTGTCTCAAGTATCCCTCTCCTACTGCAGTTACAACTCTCCACCATCTCCCCCACTCCTCTCCAGCCCCAGTGACACCTAGCAGCTCAGCAAAGGCACTTGCTCTACCTAGCACAGGACCATGTAAACATTGGCTGCTATGCACACTAAAAGTCTACGTACTACTGATGAGAGTGCACAAGGAGCATCAGTCATCTCTGCCTTCTCCTGAACTCACTCATTTGGATTGCTCTATCACTTCACCAGCCTGCACAAAACCAATTAACAACTTAATCTTTGAGGCCTCAACAAAATTGACCACTGGACAATTGTTTTGTTGGGATTTTGGACAAGTATTTAGCCTAGGGCCCTCAAAGAGACAAATTCTTAAAGCTCTTCACTAGAGAGGCAGTTATCTACACTATGATATACTTAGTAAGAGGCTATGGAACTAGCACAACTGAGCTTATTAAAGTCTGAAAATTGGATTTTAGCAGTTCACAAAACAAAGAAGTCTCTATACATGTTAAGAAAAACTACATAATAAGTACTCAAGGGGCAACAGTAATATAGAAAAGTACTAACTTGAAGATCAGAAATAGTTTGATTCTTCAGCTGAAGAGAGTTCAATTTCTATATAACAACTACAATTAAAGCTACCGCTAGTGGAATTGCAGCAGGCTATTTCACATCCAAACTACTTTCTGCATGATGTGATAAAACAGCACTGAAGAGCATCTAGACATGACCAGAAAAGATCCATCAACCCCTTCCTGTTTTGAGTGTCTTAGGAGTTGCTAAGTTTATCTATTCTGTTTGGGAAGCTATCCCAGAACCCCAGAGTCTGCTGACTAAGCAACTGCTTCTGGATTTAACAGGATACTTGTAGAGAAAGGCATCAACATACGGCAGCACCAGCCAACACAGCGCTATTTATATGGTTAACACTGGAAGAAATTTAAGCAAGCTGTGAACAGAAGCTACTGCCTGCCTAAAAATCACGCTTTTTATGTTTTTGTTGAGAAAATGAAATTATGTAGGACAACACATTGTCAAAGAGGGAGGGGAAAGATGGGATAGGAGATCAGCCGTGCCACTTAAGCACTTGCTGTTTAGACACAACTGGACGTGAAGGTTAACTGCAAAAGTCCAGGGACAATAATTGCTTTAAAGGCCAGAAGTATGATTTGAGAACAAGGTGTGAAGCCTGCTGTAGCATTTTGCTTGTGTCTTTGCAGTTCTGCTGTGTGTTACCCTGGTAACCCCCATATGAAAAGGTATTTTAAACTGAACTGCCCAGTAGCAAGGTATTTCCAACGAGGCGTTCTAGTACATAATACCTTACTAACCGTCACTACTGAAACGCAGGCATTAAAGAGTGCCTATTTTTGTCTCCTAAGCTCTGATACAAAAATAAAATACTAAGGGGGGATAGGAAAGATTTTTGTAGAAAAGCCAATTAAGCTTATAATCTAGCAAAATTAAGTCATCAACTTACATCTTCATGTAACGGTGAACATCAGCAGGGAGGGACGATCCATCAAACACAAAATCTTCTACCATGACATTTAAGGTCAACCTTGACCTCCAGTGAGAGACGGGTTCATCTAAAGCACTGGTCTGCTTTTCTGCTTCAATTTGCTTTAAAAATACAACACACACACAGCTAAACAATACAGACTTTTGAACAGGATAAAACTCTTAACTCACAGAAACTACTGAGTCATTAACTGTATCACAAAATAGACATTCATTAAGAAATACCTTACCTTAATTTACACTAGACCAAGTATTTTGCTCAAATACAGCAGAACAGATAGAAATGCCAACCATAATTTGATACTGAACAACTTCAGCGCCCATTCAAAACCCTGTTCACCAAGAATTAATATTCAGCTTATTTATTTTAATTCCTTATGCATCTGCATACTCTGAAAACAGTCACTTGAACACGAGAACAGTAGAGCATTCAGATATTACTTCAACACAGTCAAAAGGATGATTGACCGTACTTAATCTGGGGGAGTAAAAAAGATCTGACCATTTGTTTTGAATTTCTGAGCCTCCAAATGCTGTGCAAAGCAGTGCTGAAACAGAGTTAAGACCGCAGCTTTCAGTAGATGCTCAGCCCCCGGGCATTCTGCTCACTTCTCCTTGGCTGACCACCACCTGCTCTGACCTTTTAATGCTGGACTCTAGCTTCAGCTCATTTTCAACTTTATTCCAACAGGATTTAGAAACAGCACTGATAGCTACAAGTGTATTTCAGATTCCGAAGAAGAGCAAGATGAAATTCTCTACCTCCCCTTGACACAGATACAAGAGCCATTGCAAGTGTTTCATTAAATAACACTACATTTTTTCCTCTGGTGAGTTATTACAGCATTTGTCAAAGGATACTACTATCGTGTTCTCTTGAATTGAACTGGAAAGTAGGAATGTCCTACAGAAAAGAAATCTACGCTTTGGTCACTCATCAATGTGAGTTAGTATCTGTTTTACAAAAGCAAAGCGTTATTTCACACGAATCTAACTCAGAAAGCAGCATCATTTTGTTACAAAACAATACAGTATTTCTACCACGAGCAAGGAAACCTTGAATAAGTAATTCATATTAACTAGGGAAGTGTTTTAATAGGAGCCACTATTACAGAGGGCTCCCCATTTGCTGTGCTGAAAGGTCTACTATTAGTGTACCCAGCTGATAATCAAGCAGAAAGGCATTTTGTTTTCTCCCTTGCTCCCCATACTTTTTTCCCCCCAATTTTTCTATAGATGGAAAACCCACCTACCTGCGTGGTTGATTCTCCTGTGAGCAAATTAATCTCTTCTGGTTTAGGGACCATGTAGGTGGTCAGAGGGCTTACTATATGCACCTGCTTACCATCGTGCCAAGGCAAAACGCCGGCATGATGAAGAAATATATATGCATATAACGTGCCGTTATTTCGAGTCTTCTTTGGTACAGAGACATTCACTGTCCTAAAACACAAAATAAGTACGTTATGAGGTGACATATGTTGGAATATCAAGCTGTTACAGATGAGGATCACTGAACATGTTAAGATGTTCTGAAAGCAAGCAAGAACATGCTGGGGCTAATGTTCTCTAATGACCATGACCGGGTGCCTCAATTTATGTACCTTGGTTTGTAACTTAGTATTTGCATTTCCAAAGTTTTACTGCTATCTTAAGACACTTTCATCTTTGTCCAATTCATCCTTTATTGTCCTAAATAACACAAGACTGAGTTATCGGTTTTGTAACCCAGCCAACAGGTCACACTGCCAAATTATCACAGAACTCATAGAAAATAACTTTCCACACACTGAGTATGATGACAGAGTGTATACATGACAAAGATCAGAAGGAAATTCAGTTATGCCAAGCACTTTGAGTTAAGGACGGATCTTCTCAGATACAGTATGCTGAGCACACAACTCTACAGAGCCTCCAGCCACAAAGTCACTCCTCTTGTACCTGCCTGGGAAGCGCCCTGTTCATTTGCTCAAAAAAATTGTTTTTTGTCGGATACTCTCACTGGCCCAGCAGGCCGTCAGTAAAACAGTTCTATTTTCACGTCTGCCAGAGATCAAGTTCACCATGACCTACACAGCGGAAGTTCACGTTCTTAAATTATGAAACACGCAGAATGTGAAAGAACCAGGGTAAGCCTCTGACCTCAGATACGAGATAACAACTTTAAACAAAAAAAAAAAAAAAATGAAGCAGCTAATACAAAAGTTGTTCTAACTGTTATACATGCATGTGTCTCTTTATAATTAAAGAGCGCAGTGTTATATTCAGAAATTCATCTAAGGGCATGATGTTAGCACCACCATCCTTTCAGAAGATCTTGAAGCAGTAAGCCACCAGAAAAGGTTTACTTTTATGATTGTCAGCACTGAAACAGTTATACCAAAGCATGTTGTTACAACACAAGAAGAAAGAACACAGTATCCACGACTTCTAGGTTCTTTTCAGGGTCTGAAGCCACAGCTATTCTGTCTACACATTATTAGAGAAAGGTCTTAAGGATATTCCGGACACAATGACTTACATTTTCACAAGGAAAAGCCACTTTTACTATCACAAGCAAAGCACGCTTCTGTAAAATATTTATGTGACTTAAAACAATATGTTGATTGAAACCAACCAACGCTGAAGTGATCTAGCACAGCTTGTGATACAAGTGTTTAGAGTGGGATCTGAAAGTTAGACAACAGACGACATCATTCAAGGCCTGTAAGATCTACGTGAGAGAAACAAATATTTCTGTATTTATTGGCATGACTTTGTTGGGCATGGATTTCTTTCTTGCAACTGAGAGTTGATCACTCAGTGTAAGAGAGCTTGTGTAAGGGTTTGTCAAAGAGCCTGCTCTTTGGCACCCCACAAATGTAGTACACTGTTTCTGTCAAGGCGGACGCTTCACTGATCTGTGATACATGAAATATTCTAGGAACCTTCCATTAAGAAAACAAACAAACAACTGGTTTTTATCTACAGTAGCACTTTGTCCTTGGCTATAAGGCTGAAGTCCACCTGACAGCTTTCCTGCCTTGGCACTGAGAATATGGAAAACACGTGCGAGCTGCATGGCCCACGGAGCGTGCAGGAATAGCTTCAACCCTGAACCAAAGAATGCAAGGACAACAACCCAGCTCCTTCAACGATACTGTCACCAAGAGTATACCTACCCGCTTTATGCGTATTTCTGCCCACGTGACTATCAGCTTACGCACTTGATGTGAACGGAAATAAAAAACTAACGTTACCACTTACCTTTCGAACTTGGACTCGACATCAAAATCCTCCACGTTCAACACCAGATCCACGTTGCTCTCGGCACCGATGTTGGACCGCGTGGTCGTGTAGACACTCAGCTGGAAAGGAGGAGGAGAGGAGAGGGCACTGAGGGCAGGGGCACACACAGCGAGGAGAGCTCAGGGCTTCGCGACGCAGCCCCACAGGCTGGGCAGGGCACCGGGGGGCTCAACAAACGGCGAAAACGCCCCGGTGCCTCCTCCTCACCCCCCCACAGCCCCGTTACCGTTACTGACCGTTACGGACCGTTCCCAGCCCGCCCCCTCAGGCTCGCCCACCTGCAGCTTGGGCCGCCGCGCCAGGTAGGGCCAGACGCAGGCGGGGTGCGCGGCGGCGGCCCCCGCGGCCGGGCAGGGCCGCGTGTAGACGATGCCGTACATCACCCAGCCCGTGTGCGCCACGTAGAGGGCGAACAGCCCCACCGCCAGCCCGCTCAGCGAGCTGCGGCTCAACATGGCGCCCGCCCGCCGCCGCCGCCGCCCCCCCCCCCGCCAACGGTAACGGCAACGGCAACGGCAACCGCCCCGCCGCCGCATCCCCCCTCCCCGTCGCCGGGGAAGGAAGCCGTTGCCCCCGCCCGTCACTTCCGGGAAGGGGAGGAAGGCGGAAGTGGCGGCGCGGCGTTGCCTAGCAACCGGCGCGGCGCTGCGGCCTTCTATGTCCCGTCCGTCCTCCCCCCCCCCCCCCCCTTACTCGGGGATTGTTGTAAAAATAAAACCACGCCAACCCCCCGCCTCCCTGTTTCCTTCAGGGTTTCCTTATTTCTTCTCTAAGGTTCAGCCGACAACATACGGAAATCTTAAAGGAAACAGTGGCGATATCCCAGGGGGTAGCTGGAGCAGGGCTGCCCTGCCTGCCCTCTTTTCCTTAACCTTTTATAGTATAATCTCTATATATGATCTATAATCAAGTATAAAAACCAAAGGTCTGTTAATATAATCTACTCCTACCAGTGTAAAACCAAAGCACTATTAATATAATCTACACCCACAAGTATAAAATGAAAGCACTGCTAATATAACCTACACCCACAAGTATAAAACCAAAGCGTTATTAATATAATCTACACCCTCAAGTATAAAATCAAAGCACTATTAATGTAATGTACTCACACAAGAATAAAACGAGCGTGTTTTTTGCATATTGGAGCAGAAGGAAAAATATATTGAAGCAAAAAGAGAGTGAAGGAAAATGAAAAAATACATTGAAGCAAGGAAAATGAAAAAATTACCTTGAAGCAAAAATGGTTTGAGTTTTAAAGCAGTTCTTCATAATGAAATGTGCATGTCTATTGGATGTCACTGGAAGAAGAAACCAAATTTTGCTTTTGAAAAATGATTATCAGTGTTTTTTCTTTAAACAGGTTGACAACGTATGCGCTTACTGTCCTCCACACTGTCTGTTTCTTCATGCAAACCACGGCATGACTAAGCCAGACAACACTACTCAAAACCTGCATGTGCACCATAAATTCAAATTAGTGACTAATTTTAAGAAAAGCATTAACAGGTCTTCACTTGAACTCTTCACGTCATTAAGAATGTGTCATTGGTAAACTTCACCACCTTTCACTCATTCTCAAAAAAACTTTCATAGGTTTAGTTCAGCTTATATCCACTGGACCTAAATATACATTTTTCCCACCTTCTGTTATGCATTTCTCACGTGTGTAGTAACTGAAGTCACCTCACCTCTTGCCTGTTTCCTGGATAACGAAGTAGCCTGAACTACTGCAGTATAGTTTAGATAGTCTTGTTCTCCAGGCCTCCAGAACCCCTTTTTTGAATCTCTTTTGATCTTCCAACACTCTTCTTTAGGCACAGATGATAAATAGAATTGGATTCCATATACCCGTCATCCAAAGGTTAAAAAGAGACCCCTCCCCACAACCTTTCCCCCAAACAAACAAACAAAAACAACCATAAAAGCCTGCATTTCTGTATTTCATACTCCCACTTGTTAGGTAAATGCTGGTCTCCTGCATACATGTGGCCAACAGAGGACATACATCAATAAAGCACATCTAAACACGTATGGGACTTGGTTTTATTCACAATTATGATTGTATCCTTTACCTTGGAAATATCCAAATATTTTGTTTATCAAGATAATGTCTAAGAACAAAATCCAAAGGAAACAGAACATTTTTTCTCTCATTTTTAATTTGGCTTCACGCTGAAAATTCAATTTACAAGCCAGTCATAAAGAAAATGTCCAGTTGGGCAGAACGAGCCGTGATTGTATACTGCAACATCAACACTTGTAGTGTATCATTTAGTTCCCTTTCAGTAAATCACACAGCTTACAGCAGAGTTGAAGCTTTTACGTCATTGCTATTTGGCTCAGTTAGTTCATCACACACTGTAGTCCATTTCAACCTATCAAGCAAAACTAGCAAGAAAAGAATACTCAAATTGAGGTATTTCCTTTAAGAATTTACTGATCACTGGTATTCAGAGGTAATGTTAAATCATATAGTTTTAAACATTGAAAAATGTACAAAACCAAGTTCATCTTTTAAAAATATTATCCGTAGTCTTCCATGCATGTTAATAAAAAATATAAAAATCAAATTTGTAGCACTGAAGCTATACTTTGCGTTCTGTGAAAGTATTTCCACAATCGGAACCACAAGCTACAGTCATCTTTAGTACGCTACCTGCCTTTCAGTTACAAAGAATAGCCAGTTCAGTGCAAAGACAGTCTATATACACATACCTTAGGAGCCATAGGAGGGAAATATACAGCAGAAAAAATGCATTCAGGTCGTTATTATCATCCAGTAGCACTATATATTGTTACAGGTTTACACTGCATATCCAAGGGCTATAACAGAAAGCTTGCAGCCAATATGCATCTTTAAACCAACTGCTTGAGCAGCCTTCAAGTCAACAGGAGTTGTACCACTGATGGAACAAGCACACCATACCTTGCGAGCGAGTTCCTACAAAGCTGTACTTCCTGCTCTATCAGCACAGGTTTTCAGCTAAAAGCATCCTCTTCATGGCAGTGCCTAACTTGGGTTCAGTAGCGGAAAGAGAAAATCCCAAACTGTGATCATTAAAAGGCTAATTTTTTTTTGCTTTTGCATTTAAATTCTCAAGTGTGTTCAAAAACATAGCAATACTTTTTAAAAAATGTATAAATTATGTCCTCAATGCAAATTTAACAGTAATTCAAGAGATCAAAAATTTTTTTATGAATTATTTCTCAGCTTGTTGATATTGCATTTTATTCTTTCAGAAAAGATGAACTAGTACCTGCGATCAAATTAGAAATGTCTTGCACACCTGGGTAGATGCTGGGAATTACAAAAAGGTTTAGAAAGTGGTCCCATTGAACAGATGCCTGATACTTTCAACACAATGCTGAACACTGAAGTTATATAGTACATAATTAAAGGTTAGCAGGTGCTTAGTCTTGGTCCTCCTCCAGGATACAAAAAAAAATCTATCACTTCTAGAGATTTACTTCTGACTTCTATTTCTAACATTACTGATTTACATGGAGCTCTTAATACCTTAGAGCAATTACAGAAAGCAATATAACAAATCACCAACACAAACAACTAGATAGACAAGCAGCCGCAACCGATGCGCTTTTTGTCTAAGTATATACAATTGCTAAGGAGAGATGTTTAATTTAAGGGATTTTAGTCCACATACTTAAAAATACAGTTTCACCTTTAGGTGTCTACTTAAAAAAAAAAAATACTTCCGTAGTCTGGAAAATATGGTAGGGGTTAACTTAAATTTCCCTTCTGAGATATAAGAAATATTTTGTTCAAACTTTATTATAAAAGAAAACATGGGACAAAAATGTATACTTAGGACATACCAGGTCAGCACAAGTTTATTTCTTCAGTATTTAAAATAAAACTGTCTTGATGAGGGGTAGTGAATAGAAGACATGTATTTCAGTTTTCCCCATACACATTCATAAACTTAGAAGTAATCTATCATCGGATAATTTCATTTCCAGTACCATGGTAGGATGAAAAGTGCCTGAGCTTCAGCCTTCTTCAGTATCCACGAGGAGAATTTGTTTACTAACACATTTACACATACTGCATGCTGAACTTGGAAGTAAACAGACACACACTAAGAATGACAAAGTCAGAGGTCAATGCAAATTAAGATTTCATCACACTGCATTTCTAAATTTAATGTCTTATTGTTCTTAAAAACATTTGGAGTCTCCAAAGTACTTACAAACTTGCTAACACCTGGACAACTTTGCAGTGGTTAGAGCAGGAGAAAAGAAAATGTGATCCTTTATCTAAAGGCAGACTCGAGCTAAAGCAGTACATGGGCTCTTAGTTTTGGGTGGCATTACCAGAATGCAAATTTAATGTTCGCCTGCCCCTTACTGGTCAGGAAAAGTGGCCTGTGAATGTCACTTGATCTTAAGAGGTCTCCCTCAGGCTGCACCCAGCCTAAAAGGAACAAGACAGCACAATCAAGAGCAAGGGATGCCAAAAACAAAATTCACCAGCCCAAGAGATGGAAAATATCCTTCTTTACTGTGCAAAAAGATCAGTTGTACAGTGAAAGCTTTGCTGCTATGCTAGCCTTAATGAATTTACTACTTTCTAGTTCAGCTTGATTTTTCTCCAACAGATTCTTTGGCTCTGGATTGGCACTCTCAAGTAACACCATTCATAATATCAAAATAGAATATTACAAAAAGTCATTAGCACTTTTATCTTGCTTCCAGCCTTTTTTGGTCAAAGTGAAAGAACCGAGACTTAACATTACATCCATAGATAAATGTACATCTTTTTGAGATCTTGATGCTAGACTCAAATGAGCTGGGCTGTTCATACGGCTGTGTACAAACAGTAGCTCAGAATCAAGAGACATGACAAGTATGTTGTCAAAAAATCCCCACAAATTAAAAGAAAAAAATACGTACAATCTGTGCTGAGGTGATTCTACTGTTTCCATCTCTACTGTTAAAAGACTGATCCTTTCAGAATCATACATCCTTTTTTTTACCAGTTACATATTCCAATGTAAGAGTGCCATCGTTACACATCATAACATCTGGGGGAAAAGAAGCCATTTTCTACAAAACAAATGACTCCTTCACTCATAAGAGAATAACTAATATCTTGAAATAAACCTGAGAGGCTTCCTAGAGAAAAAAACCTGTCTTGTCTTGACCAATATGAGATGCAGGAACTATATATCCAAATCCAGGCACGACTAGTTCTCCTTGCTACTGTATTCTCTGTAGTTATACCTCAGTATTCAGTTAAAATGCACTTTCTGATCACAGTGTGTTGGTGACTAACTTGTATACTCACTTCATTGCCTTAGCTATAGCATAGAACCACTGTGTTTATTTCTTTGAGGACATGCTGTAGGATTTTACCTCTAAGGATGTCTTTAAAGGTTCCCATCACAGAGTACTTTTTTCTGGTCTTCATAGAAAAAAAGAGGGAGAACCGATAAAACAGCACTGGCTGTGCCGCTAGTGACTTAGACATCACTTAGATGACAAATGCCTACTTAGACGTTACCTTCAGGAAATTGTCCTCTGACTGAGGAACGGCTGGCTTAATTGCTACCTGCAATGCCATGTCCCAAAAAGCAAAATTACCTGGATGGCTATCTCAGTCTTCCTGCTCATCTGAGAGACAGATCTTGAGGTTTCACTTGGCTGACTGATTGAATGATGGTGCTTATTATGAATTCTTACCTGCATTTTCAAACCGTTGGACCTAGTATTCCTTTTTGTCTTGTAAAGAAGCTAGCCACATTAGCTGAAGTTCAGATACCTAAAAAATAACAAATCATCTGCAGTACTTCATTCACAGGGAATTTCTGTTTCAACGAGCTTAGGAGACAAACTTAAGTTTTGCTGATGCAAAAACTCTCGGCCAACATATTTGTAACACCTGGGCTTAATTACAGAACACTGAAAGTGCTGCTAGAAAAAAGCAGGCCTATCATCAAGTAGAATGCAACAGCTCAACATAAAGGAAAATTAATTTAACTTGATCACATTTTTTTTTGTTAAATCAGAAGAATTTCTTTCCTAGTTCAAGTCCCATACCACATGAAAAGCTGTGGTTAAATAGTTTTTGAGATCATAGGATCTACAGCAGATGCCACTCGAGTTCTGCAGCTTACCTTCTGTAAATCCTTTCTCTGTTTTTGAAGGAGCAGAGAGCAGACCGTGACTAAAACTTGACATGAATAGCTGTACTTACCATGCAATAATGATGTAGAAAAATTCATTTAATGACAATACCAAATATGGTCTTATAAAGGAACTCAAATTAATAAAAATATCTCTTAAAAAATTACCAAATTATACCAAAGTGTAACAATTCCTTTTCCAGAAAAATATTTACTGCATATTATGAATGAAAACATTTTCCAAGTAGCCCAATGCTTAAACTAGCTAACAACCCTATTCAGTGTGCTTAAAAATATTACATGTACAAAACCACTATTTACTTCCTGCGGCTTTGCCTCTAAAGAGATTGCATCACTTCCTTAATGCACACATCTCCTTTTCAAGTAAGCCTTGTGACCTGAGGTTTTAAACCTTTAAAGCAGGATTAGCAAACACACACAAGGGTCTGGTTGCCTTTTTGTCATAGCAAGAGGATTCTAGAAGCAATAAATGCATTGAAATATATAGCGTAATTTATTGGTATAACATTAAGTGCACAACCTTATTTCTCCAAAAGGATCACAAATTCCCTATAATATCTTTTAAATGTGTCTGCTTATAGCACTGGACTCCTGAGAAATCTGTAACAGAACTTGCCTTACTGTGGTAGAACCAGTGGTTTGGATGAGCTTTGTACCTCCTAAACTTTTGTTTCTGTTTCTTTTTAATGTGGTTTTATTATAATCGAAGAAAAACAGGCGAAGCAAAAAAAGACACTTTAGTTATCTCAGATTTCATTGTTTTGTGTTAAATACATTCAAAACACACAGCTACTTGTTCAACCACATAGGAATAACAAAGCTTTGGCTGAATCTCTCTCACACAATGTATAGAAATCCAGTCTGATGTGAACGCTCTGCTGTCAAGGGATGGCAGCATTTCACAAAAGCAGGAAAATGATCATCAGACAAGTGTCAAATGTCTTCACACCTCTGCATTTTGTGTGTAAGGATCACGTATTAAATTGTCGTAAAGAACTGAAGACATTTATTTATGTCTTCCCTGTAAATTTAAGGTTTGTAAAGCTGGTAATATTGTAACTGAAAGCATTTTTATGTTATTGTTTAGTGAATGGGAAAGGAAGCTTTCACTTTTGTCCTTGCAGTACAGCAAGCCGCTGAGCGTCACAACCCAGCTGCTCCACAGTTGGATGCCTTTTGCATGGAAATAGTAAAACATTTCAGTGAGTTCAATAGACAAATTGCAATGAATGCTCTTGCAGTAATGCCATGTGCTACAGGTCTTAGCCCCCGACAAAGTCTGAGTTTACCACCTGACACTACAGGGCAGTCTCGTACGATAACCTTATATACTAATAATACTGAAATCCCCTGGACTGTCTTAATTAATCTGTTCGTGCCATTATCTGCCATCCAACAATGTTTCCATGCAGGTTGCTCAGAACTTTGCTATTTCTCTACCCAGATCAACAATCTCACAAAAGAGTGCACGCTGCAAGTCACTACAGAAGCCGGATGCTTTTTAAACGAGTTGCTTCTACCAAAAGTGCTTGCTCACCAGGCAGGCGAGATGCTGCTCACCAGGCTTTCTCAACACTGAACAGCTTAGTCACACTAAGAGCAGTTATTACACTCACCCTGCTTAGAATACTCACCAGAAACAAGTAAGAAACCAAATGAACTCTTTGCCTTTTAAGTGACAGACCCTCAGGCTATAGGCGCCATACATGGAAAGGAGGCACGCTTATATTTAGCCAACTTCAATCAGCTTTCTTTGCTCTTCCACAGATGTGGAACGAGTAATTTCTTCCTCTGGAGCTTCTCCCACACCAAGGCTGTCTGTCTATGGGATACTAAGCTTTTCTTCCCTTCAGACACACGTCTCAGGGAATCCTACCTCATGCCTTGCACTTTGAAATTCTCAAATTCCCAAGCTCACATACAAGGCAAAAGATAACTATCTCATAGTCAGCCAGCTTGGGCCAAGTGTTGTTAAAGGTCTTGCAGAGGAGGTGTGATATGCTCAGACAACAGTTACCGTACCTTACCCTTACATACTAAAATACATCCTGCCTAACCACAGAGAAAAGACCTCAGGAGATCTATCCCTACAATCCTGTGGGTTATGATCAATAAAATCAGTGTCTTCATCGTCTGTCTGTAAGGGACACCCTACCATCAGCATGGAGAAAAGACAGTTCCCATCTTCCCTCTAGTGACAGTTCCCACACTTGAAGACCGGTTTCATAACTTCCTTCAGTCTCCTTCTTTGGAGGAAACGATTCTTTCAAACGCTTTACCAAATATTTTCTTTTCTCCAGACTCTGTCCAGCTACTCCCCATCTTTCTCAAGTGCCCCAACACAGACAACTGCTTTAGATAAAGCCTTATCAATCCTTAGTAGCACAGAAATACCGTCTCATTTCTCACAGGCAACAAGCGTTTATGCATCCCACTATAACGAACATCTTTTCTGCAGCAATACTTGATACTATCTCTGCCTCAAGATCTTTTGTGCAGTTACACCCACTCCCTCTGTTTGTGCAGCTGACTATTCCTACCTAGGAGTAGTTTCTCACATGCATTATTTTCAAGTAAGGTCTTCCATTTTTCATGATCAGTTTAAATCTTGTTTGCCGATGTGCTGCAGCCCTGCCAGCATGGCATGCTAGGTAAATCTAGGTAAATAAAAAACTTAATTACTACCTCCAAATAAGGATGTACGTCTGCTACCCCACGGAAAGCATTATTTTTCACATTTTGTTTCCCCATACCCACTCTATATTAAATCCAGTTTCAGTTTGGAGACTTGCCATATATAGTTAAGGATTTCTAAGGACACGTTCCAATACACTAATAAGCTTAAAAAAACCTCCTGCTATTTAAAAATAATAACAAAAGCATTTAGTATAAACAGATTTCCTTCTGCTGAAATGTCATCCTTTCAAATCTAGTTTTACATTAACAAGTAGAAGATTCAAATCTCAATGACAGTTCTCCAGTTAGGAAACCCTCGTAATTCTGCTGCAGCCTTGCAGATTTAGTCACATAAATGATTTGAACATAGTTGATTTGAGCACAGTTGTTTTGCAACACACTTCTCCTTCCTATTCCATGAGGCCTTCGGCTCATTTCCTAATCAGTAGAGGTCTGTGGGTTTAGAGTAACTTCAATTTTTCTCTGAGACCCTCAATGGTAATTTAAGGCATCTGGCTTTACAAAAGGAAAGGTAAGAAATGTTACCGAATAGAAATGTCTTCAATTTTTTAAAATAGTTCTAAACTATTTTAAGCTTCGTATGTTATACGCAGTATATGTGATGTTGATATAGAGATTTAACTAGCATTCCTTCAGGATGTTCTGCAACTTCTTGCTGGCTTGGCTTCTGGAGTAACTGCAGCCTCTTCAAATTTGCATTGATACAACCAAGTTTTTATAGTGTGTTCCATGCTAAGTTATCTGTGTATACAGGCTTGCTACAAGAGAAACCGTGATTCCTGATGAAACAATTTTGTAAACATCTCCATATAAATGGCAGGTGGACATGACTTGAACTGATTGTAACAGAAAAGCAGTTTTGTCACGTGTTTGCAAACAGTATGTGGCATGTCAGTTTGAAAAAAAAAAAAATCACGTTTAGTCGCATTTGGAAGATGAAAATATAAAAGTGTTGGGGTAAGGGACAAGGAGTCTTTCCTTTTCATTCTACCATGGAATAGACTGAAAGAGAAACAATTGTGTCATTCAACAATAAAAAATAATCCTTAGCAAGTTTTTGCATGACTGTTTCCAAACTGTTCACTGAAACCAAAACAAAAGGGCCAAAATGTGCTTGCCTTGCTCAAGGGAATGATCCCACTGAAATCAACAAAACTGACTATGCAAATATGAGCAGCAAAATTTGGCCCCATATAAACATCCCCATAACTAGGGAAAACACTAATCACCAAAGTGCACTTAACACCATAGTAGCTACAGTTTCTTTATACATGCGCAATGTGTGCGACACTTGGTACATGAAACTAGCCAGTGGAATATAAATAAGTGTGCCGCTTCCTTTTAAATATGAACATTAATAATGAAGCACATTCACATTTTTTGCCTTTCAAAGACCTTTTGGAAAAAAAATAAAATAAACACACCTTCCCCCAAAGTAACCTGGAACATATTGTTAAATATAGCACGTACGAATCAAAGAATGGTATTGAAGTAGAAGAACTTTCACACACAAAACTGGTATTTGCTGTGTAATTGGAGTGACTTATGAAAATCCCAAGAAAAGAGAATCCTCTCACCAGGAGAGGAAGTTTACAGTTGTAGTGTTAATTCAGTTTCTTCTGCAGGGGCTTGTTTTTATCTTCAGCATTTTCAGGGCTGAAGTCAGTACAGATACCATTAGGAGCAGAAAGAGATGAAGTCTCCAAACCATGCTCAGCTACCATCTGATCAGGATAGAGATAGTCTTCTGCAAAGTGGGGGTGCAATTCAGCAAATCTGTAGAAGTCATCTGAAAAAAAAAAAAAATGCTGTTACACAGAATCAGCTCTTTGAAATAGAAGGATGCTAAATTTGAATACATGCAGGGTATAATCACATGATGACTTTGGAGAAAATAGCAGCAGTTAACATAGCGCTAGCCCCATAGCTTGTTTTAGCTTCTCTGAAGTTTACCACATCCCCAGAACTGAGATGCCACAAAGGGTTATCGAAGCCCTCTTAAAACGTTTCAGAGCAGACCTTAGCTTGCATGGCGTAGGGGTAAACAGGCTCAGACTTGAATTAAAATGCATGGGGAGTACCACGCGCCCAGGCATCACAGCTTGCCATTCGCTGGGGAAAGGCAGAAGCCCTCTAGATGAGGAACAATGAACAGCAAGAGCAGTCACTTCATAAAATCTGCAGTCTTTTGGCAAATATGCTCTTCAGTGCTTTCTGCTGATAATTCTCTTCAACCTAAAAGCAGCTCTTTGTCACTGCTGCCTTCCACTTTCAAGATTTCAGCATTCCAAACTCCTGATATTTCAGAGAATGATAGTGTGAGAAGGTAACTTATTTGCTCACTTAATTAAACATCTGTGATTTTGTAGCATTCTGAAAAAAAAAATGATTTTAATGTTGTTTACCTACAAAGCAACAGAAAGGGCAAGATTCCCTTGTTCTTGGAGGAGAGTGGATTTCTTAAGTTCAGGAAATTTCTGTATTAAATACCCAGCAATGAAGCCCTGTCACAATGCTGCCCCTATAACTGTTTATTCGGACCCGATTTATACACAAGGTACCGTACAGGAGCCAAGTCGTCAGAAGCTGCTTTGCAATGCAGACTGACACTGGAAGAAGCCAGATGTGAACGTTGTCACTAACTCTTCCTGTCACCTACAGTACGTGGCACACTGCCCACTCCAGCTCACCGTGTTATCCTGGAAGAACTCGTGACCAGTCAACACTGTGTGTGAGCTCCGTGGCGTGCAGTGCAGATGACAGCTGAAGTGACCTTCCAGAGGAGCAAAGCCCAGTTCCTCCTGGTACAAAGGGGCTAGCGTGGAAGAAAAACCACCACAGCTTTCCCTCTCCATCACCCTTCTTTGTTTGAGAGGGCACACTCTTTCAACATTAGAAAGAGCAGAGGAATGCCACTTGGCCCAAAGGGGCACTGGAGTTGTAGGTCAACACTGCCTCTGACCTGTTGCAAAAGGGTAGGTGGGGTGAATGCAGAAAGCATACTTTTGTTTGCAGAAGGGTGAAGTTATAGCTTTTATCCACAATTTATATGGATAAAGCGTTTTAGATCCTGTTACTTCAACAAAAGCTGATGATATTCAGAGCAACAAAACCAACACTATCATTTATGTCAAAAGACCTATATTTACAGCACAGGCTGTTATATCACAAACGACATCAAAGTCTTTGGGAAGAAAAAAATCTTAAATGCTTGAAAATGCACAAAGCAGATTTTTTTCCTTTGATAACATTTTCAAAACAAGTTCAACTTGGCTACTTTTTTTAAAATCAAAGAATCTGATATATCTGACGTTTTCCAAGAAGAAAACAGAACCATTTTTACATTTAGAAAATTTAACATCAGAAACACTTGCATGCAAACCAATTCATCAGATTCAAAGCATTTCAGCACATTTAGTTAATCCAACTGAGTACATTATTTTTCTCCAGCTAAGAGAAAGCCACCAGCCTTAACTGGGCCTGGCCTGCAGCAGGAACACAAAAGCATTCCCTTTTTTCAGATAGAAGCTTTAAGCCTATGCCAGGGACATATACATATTTGTAACAACACGTGCATCATATTAATGACCATGAAAAAACAGCCTTTTTGAGGAAAACGTAATTCAGACAGTTAGCCCTGCTCAAGTAAGACAAGTATAAAGATTCAACCAACAGTACCAGAAATGGTCTTACAATCATATGAAGCATAACACTTTTTGCTTGGGTAAGACTCGAGTATTTACTTTAAAGCCATTCTAAGCAATTTTCAAAAAGCTACTGCATCTTCTGAGAAAATTAATGCAGAAATTGATGGAAACATTTGTTGACATAAGTCTATACTCAAACCAGAATCCTGACAATTCTGTCATGATTTATCCCTCAATGTTCTGTCAGTTCTGGATCAAAATGAAAAAACTCATATTCCAGGGAAGACTGAATTGAACAAGATAACGTTTCTGATAGACTTGAGTATGTAAATGTTCTGGGTCTTGCTGGAAGAAGTCCTGAAGATATTTAAGAATATTTACAAACTTTTTCACAGCAGAAGCCAAAAAAGAGCTTTTGGGATCCTATTTGCCTCACACCCCAGAAACGAGAGACAAGGTGATGTAGAAATAATGACCCACTCCAGCATTATTTCTAATCACAGGTCTCATTTTGGAGTTCAAGCTTAAAGCAACCATGAAGAGGACTGGAAGATATTAACTTCAGTCATTTGCTTGGGGAAAATGTCATTTTGCTTTCTATTCTCACTATAAGAGGAAAGAAACAAAGAAGGGGGGAAAAGAACCCAGAGCAGAGTTCATTGATACTGCTAACTTTATAACAAGAATTAAATCTACATATGAACTACAGGAACTTCAAATCAAAAGGATTTTCTCCTGCCTTTACCATACCCTCCCACTACTTGATACTCCTGATGGAAGCTGTATGTTCAACCTCTATAGTTCCACTCCCCCCCACCTACCCCTCATGCTCTTCCACAGGATAAAAATGTTTTCTTTCTCAGAACTTGTCTGGATAATGACTTCAGAAAAGGTAAAATTTGCAAGTTTCCTGCCTCTTCTTCTTCACTATTCTGTTGCAACAAATTGAGCATGCGGAAAGTTACTCACATTCAAAGGCAATGCAAGACATCAAATATTTATTGCAAACAACTTTCAAGACAGAAGCGCAATACTAGAAGTTTACCTTCATCTTTCAGTTCTTTACCACAACAAATTGGACATTTATTCTTACTAATGATTATGCTTTCAGATACATTAAAATCTCTGTGCACTGTTTCTTAGCACTTTTCCTCAGAAAAAGATCCAGAATCCAGAAGCAGAATTTCAAGGAAGTGATGTAACCACCATCCTACTTCATGTAGTCACACAACAGACTACTTTTGAATGAAAAAAAAAAAGAGTAAAAACAGAGAAAGCAAGAGCTAAACATTGTGGCTCAGCTGTCCAGGTTTCATTGTGGTGCGAACATACTAATACCAGACAGGGGACATTGCAGATATAAGTGCAACTTGGTGCTATTAAAGATAAATACTAAGTAGGAATTCTTGGGTAACTCACATGAGCTGGTTTCAGTTCACTAGCATACTATTTTAAATTTAGTTTTCCCTCAAACAATGAGATGTGCCAAAATTAGAGATCAGCTTAGATTCTCTGCTGGTATTTTTGAAGCTGGTGATAGGGGGGAAAAAAAAAAGAGTTGAGTCACCACTCGAATGAGCTGGGAGACAACAAGGAGTGCCAGATAGGAGCAAAAGGGATCAAAATAGAATACGGCAGATGAGAAGTACAGAAAGGAAATGGGCAGTAGAGCAGGAATCAAGGAGGCAAACGATAAGAGGGAAAAACAGGAGGATGGTGCAATAATACTCGTTTCAATGAGTCTAAACTTGTGCTGTAGCTGAGGCATTACATAAATACTGTTTGATCAGGAAATACTCGTGTAGAAATCGTGATTTACTAACATTGATGTTTTAAATTAACATTTTTTAATACTTAAATGCCTATGAATTATCCTGATGGAAAACCACAAGAACAGGAGCATGTCAGAAGCACTTCAATTTGGGGTATGTGCTACATTGGCTATCAACAACTCAGTTCATACTTAAATAATACAACTAAATTTAGAACTTTACTGCATAAAAGATGAAGAATCTGAAGTAACACACAAGTACTTTGATTCCCAGCATAATCTAATCACCCAGATACCTCAGTTTTTCTAATGCAATTTTCTCGCCTCCATATCACCTGCATTACAGACTATATATCAAGCAGCCTTTTCAATACCCTCCCCCCCCACGACTAACTTTCAAACAGGCTGAGAAATTATTGAGGTAGAAAATCTTATATTATCCCGTATTCTGGGAGGACAGATATAGTGAGGAACAGATACAAGAGACGAATCCAGAGGACAGAGATAAGGCTGCTTTCTTAAAAATATACATTCACATGCATGGAAGCCAGAGAACAGAATATACTGGAAGAGTCAGTCTAGGTATCATCTGACAATGCAGAAAGGAAACACTGGAAACACACATGACATTTGATATTAAAAGGTGAAACTTTATTATTATTTTTTAATCTAAGTTTACTTTGTCTGCAATGTTTTTTTTCATTATAAAACCAAGCCCACTAAAAAGACAAGTCTAAGAAAAATATAACTGGCTTGTATATCAACAGGAGTTTAGACTACTTTGATATTGTGACAGTTCAGATGCACTTAAAATACTCACCATATGTAATCTTTCCTTTCTCTTCTTCATCTACAGCTCTAAAAAGATGTGTAACATTAATCTGTGACACACCCATGGCAGTCTTCAGAATATGAGCTAAGTCTTCTTCTGTTATAGTTCCATTTTTTGACTGGTATAGCTGTAAAACATGACAGCAAGACAAATCATTCCGAAGCTGAATACTAACTCCTATGAACAGCCCCACATTAATAAGTTATACAAAATTAAAGTTTGGCTTGAGAAAATCTAGTCACTCTCAGACTGATGATGGTCTACTAAGGATTACTGAGTAGTCTGGGTAGAAGATAGAAGATTATTAGTTCACCTGTGTACACTTACACAGTAAAGCTTGCTATATCCAGAAAGACTCCGTGCGTTTACATGCCTGAACACTGGAATTTCAGTGATGCTGTTAAACTGTCTTATCTCTGAAACAACATGTTTTGCAGATATGTAACTACGAATAAGTATTAGTCTATTTAGCTAGATGTCCAAACTCCCAGAGAGCCTGTGGAATCAGGACATACATTTAGGTTGGCCTAAGCAGAAACAATTTCCCACTTGGTCAGATATAAAACTCAAGATTGGCTAGACCAATGTCCATCTGATTGGACAGCCAGCTTGCTTATAGATTCCTGCATCTAAATTATTAGATAGAAGATGTATTAATCCGAAGAATCCCACTCTAAACAGTGATGAACCTATAATTTTCTACAAATACTTCCTCAATTTTCTAGAAAACTATAATTTGCTTCTTTTCAAGTCCTGAAGAAAAGAATTTGCTCATAGACAAAAACTTAGCTTTACTGATAGATAATAGATAACTAAAAATAATCGTTCATATACTCATTCTATCTTTGTATATGTGCAATGCTTTCCCCTGGCAAAAGAACTTGAGTATTCCATAACATCTGTAACAAACTTCATTACATTTTCTAAAATAACTAATTTTTCCAGTTCAATAGAAACTGAAACAAAAAGAGTTTTTGAAATATCATTGTCTAATTCTAATGCACGACATGGCTACAAATATTTTCATGTTTTTAAAAACAAGCTACTTTGGAAACTTTCTTTTAGTTTCTCTACAGCATTAAGGTGGGAACTGATGAGGATGAACAAAACAGACACATAAGGAAGTGATTTTCACAGAAGCAGAAGTTACTGTCACAGACAACACACCTCGATGGAATAAAAAAAGTCAGTGGAATACAAAACTAAAATTCTATGGAAAGAATTCAATTTATGCTCAATTCAGGACTCCTGAATTTTGTTCCCTAGCACCCAACTTGCATGCTGTTTCTTAAGTAGGGGCAAGGATGAGACACTTCTTTATTAAAACCTGCTATATTCTCACAGATCAAATACTCAGAAGGTGATACTTGGTGGTAACGCTCACAAGCATCACGTTGGCAAGATTTGCCACAGCCTTTCACTTCCTTAGTGATTAGAAAAGGAGGCCGCCTAGTACATACACTGGAGTGCTGCTTCTGGAACCGGTTGACATAATCCCCACTTCTGCTTCTAATTACCCACCACTTTAGATCTCTGGTGGCTCAGTAAGCCTATTTTTCAAGTTCTTCAGCCATAACTAAACACTCCCACTTCAAAAACTTGTTCAGCTACGTGAAATACTGCACATTATCCCTAAAAACAAATGACATGGTGGTTTGCAAGTAGCAGCACGCGGCAGAGGACAGCAACTATTCAAAGTCGTGCATTCATGAGCTAGCTAGATCTTTTGATGACTAACAGTAAGCTGTGTGAATATCTTAATATACATGATCCCAGGAAACCAGGCAGAAATGATTAGAAAAAAATCACTTCACAGTTGTTTTTTTCTCCCTAGAATAGTGGTCAGCAATTTTTCCTCAGCTGAAGACTGTTTTTTTTTTTTAACCTTCTGATCATCACTAGAAGGATAAAGTGAGCTATACCTGCTTCTCCTTGCTGAATGCTTCCTTTTCTTAATAAACGTGTAGAAATTCTGCAGTTAAATTAAAATTATGTATGAATTGCAAAATACAAAGTTCCCTGGTTATGAGTTTCCAAGACTACAGCAGATAGAGAAGAACTTATTTTTTTGAAGAAACGGTTTGATTGACTTGAAGTTAGGTGCTTCCAAAAAGAAATCACCTAGTCTGTGGTCTTTTCTTCCTCAAACTGAGGAAGTATGTTGCACATTTTGCATCATGAAAGTGAAATTTCACTGAAATACTGCCCCAAAACCACATTCAAGTCTACTTTAGGATTGTTAATTTTCAGATGAAGACAGAGATAAACACCATGTTATCATTTGTTGCATTACTTTGATCAAATGGAATAAGTGCAGAAACCTCTCTGGCTTTTCCCTCACATGCAAGTTAACCACTCCAACAGCAGCTGATTTTCCACAGAAATTGTAGGGACTAAATATTTTTGTTTCTTCCTCCTCTGTCAGATTTGTTTGACAGTGGCCAAAGGGCGAGAATGATAGATCTGAACACTAAGCGTTCACAGGAGCCTCATTTCTTTACCAAATATAGTTGAGAGTAGTACAAATTTGCTGAAGAACCTGAGAACAGCTACGCTCCCATGTAGTACCATACAACTCAAAGTTCTCAAGTCCATGCATTCATCTGTGATGACACCATGAAGTGTTAACATTCTCAGTTTTCCGTAGCACTAAAGACACAAGACTCTATGAGTTCAAGGCAATAGGAAATGATGATGTAAGCTGCAGCACAGCAGTAATATGAAAAGAAATAAGCTACAAGTACCAAATTAAGGTGTCAGACAAACCTACTGGAAAGGCTAACTTCAAGCATTGCTGCTGTCAGTTTTCCAAAAGGTGTGTAATAACTACCTATGTTGATACTGCAACAAACCACCGAGTCTAGAACAAGATCAGGAGCACCTATGGGAAGTATAAAATCTGGGCAGAGACTGCAGGACTAAAAAAAAAGACACTGCAAGACTAAGAGGGAAGAATAAATATTTTCAACAAAATAAAGGAGGAAAAAGTCATCTGTGTTAACATGCAGAAATGAAAATTTTGACTTATTTTTTTTTTTAATTTGACAAAAAAGATTTTGGTGAAATATTTTACAAGCAGCAAGCACAACTCATTCTCCTTCCGTCCACAGTAATCAATACAAAGGAACAGACTTCATGTATGGAAAGATTTTATAAGAACTCCACAGAACAATTTCACTTTGCAATATTCCAAGTTTGTCATGCAAAATGATGCATTTTTTCCTCTCTGAACATGATCTCCTAATCTAACATTTCACTGATGTTATCTTAATGTAATTAAGTATCAAAAAGGCATGTGAAACAAGCTTCTGTTAAATCTAATTGACAATATTAATTATCTCTAAAAACACCCACAAAATTTAAATAAATGATATAAAGGAAGAAAACTCTACTTACCTGAAATGCCAGCTGAATTGTTTCCAGAGTTTTGGATGGCTTACAGACAACTGACAGAGCAATGACAAATTCCCGAACGTCAATGACGCCATCTTCATTCTGTGAAGGAAAACCTCACCTCTGAATACTGCAGTTTGCCTCAGAACATTCAAAATAACTAACAGCTAATAACTAAGATGCAGAATATTCAGAAAGATCACTGCATATGCAAAAAGAAGTCTCACTGAAATGGAATTACATCAGTGAGAGAACTAGGGTTGCAAAAGCTCTGTAGGCCCTTTTCAGAGTCCCAGCCAGAATTCCTAATTCAAAGATTCTTCAAAGACAGTGCTGCTATTGTGAGCCTTTAGTTGCATATGTAAGATTTTTACATTAAATCATCTGACTTAATAGGCTGAAATTAAAATTAGAGAACCAGAGGTCAAACTACTCTGATTTAAGCCCTGAACACATGACATTTTAATCTCCTCTCTGGTCTAGGAGAGAACACTGTGAACATATGCACCTCCTGGTTCAAGGTTCAAATACCATCTCATCAAGACGAAGTTAATGGTCATTTCCCCATCCTGTCTGATTGCCAGAGGATAGAAAAACTGGCGCATTTACTATGTTCCTAGGTCCTTCAAGGTTTGCTTCGGGTATCCTAGAAGAATAATTTATTTACAAGCCAAGTGTTAAGTTTGTAGCTAATGTACACCACATTCAGTTGCGACAAGCAGTAGTAATAGTTTGGCCTGAGCCTACCTTCCTACCTCTTTATATTTTGCATCTAGAAACAAAATGAGTTTTCTGAAACTGATAAGCTTTTTACCTTCTACCTGAATGACTGCTTCATTTAGTTGATGATGGATGTCCTTACATGTAGAAAGGGAAATGCAGTAGGCAAATACTGTGGTATAGCAGGCAAATACTGCAGTGAAGAGCTCAAAAGCACTTAACACTGGCCCAAATCAGACCTCCATGAATTCAACAGGAGGCAAATCAGGCTAGAGCAGAGCTTATCACAAGCAGTACAATTTGTAAACATGATATTGTTTCTTACCTCGTCAAAAAGGGCAAACATACTTTCTAACGTGTGGGAAACTGGAAATTCCAAATATGCTGAAAATTCCCTAAGAGCAACCTTCTGTTCTTTCATTTTCATGGCACTTGTAGCATATTTATCAAGATCATCTTCAAGTGTTTCTGGTTTCAGCCTAGAAAGCACATTATTTTTGCACATTTTAAAAATAAACCTAGTTTTAAAAGACAAGTATCAATACAGTGAATGAAGCGATGAGTAATAATACTGTAAAATACAACAAAATACAGAATCAGTGTTATGAAACTGCTTTATTACAAAAATAAGTACAGGATTCCTATCATTTTAAGGCTCCCTTTAGTTCCTGAAATACGTTAGAAATTACTGGTAAGCTTCAGGAACCCTGGTCATAAACTTGTGTCCTCTATCTTGGTTATAAGACAGATGTATAAGCAGTCCAACATGTACAAGAAACATGAACCTAGAACTAGCCAGTAAGAAATACCAGGCATGGAAAGCTAGGCAGGATTTAGGTCACCTGAACACAGCTGTGTTGCAGGACAGTAACATAAACCAATTACGATTCCAAATTTACTAATATCACTGAACAGGAAAGACCTGATGCATCTCAACTAAAAGAAATCAGGGATTACATAATAGCGATTATACTGCTAATCCTGCTTGTCAGTTCTTATTTTTCACATTCGGTCTGTAGTTAGACACCATGATAAGGCTACCCATCAAACAAGGCTACAGCTGTTAATACAGCTACAAAAATTACCTCGTTCCTTCTGATTGCAAAACCAGAAGGATGATGAACGGGTTTATACTAATGCAGCTATCTGCTGCATGGTGTTTTTTTTCTGCTAAGTCAAGCTTCCTGTTTTTGTTTTGTAAAAATAAATTTTGCTATGAATATAAGTGGTGCTGCAGGTATGTGGGGTAAAGTGAACACTCTCCCTAGTAAAACAAATCAAATCTTGACCAGTAGATTTATTCTGAACTGGTTTAGGGTAATGTTAGGCACCCAAATTTTTCAGTCTGAAGACAAAAGGAGCCAGTAACATCTTCTACAGTATTCTTCTGCAGTTATCTGTTTTGCCATTTGCTGGTGCAGACAAGGGCAAGCAGTTATTTACAAAACCCACAAGCTCACAACAGAATTGCCTCCAGACTGCAGCTGGACCTCCTCAGCAGCTTTCTCTCAGTGAGGAGACTTTAATCAAATATTTAATTAATAACAACATACTCAAAAGCTTAAAAAAAAAAAAAAAAAAAAAAGAAAAAAGAAAGCATTCCTGGTAGGAAGATTATCCTATACTTAAGCTCCAGACCTCGATTGCTAGCTGAAATGACTGAACAACCCTTCCCAAAAGTTGCTCTTAAATAAAAACACAATTACAATGCTCTCTGCCATTAGCTAGCTTAACCTGCCAAAAAAGGACTAAACAACTCCAAGCACTGTATTTCTGAAGTATAACACCCAAGTATGTACGAGTTCTTTCAGAGACCGCATACCCTACAGAACATTCATATGTTCGCCCTCCTGGCAGGAAAGCACCTGCCATAAGTTTCAGTCCTAGGAAGTATAAAAAGAGCAGTGAAACACTCCCCTTCAACATTTGTTTTCCATGATGTAGTAAAAAAAAAAAAAGGAGCAGGCACAAAGGAATCCATAGAAGGCTTGAGATGCACACAGCACTCAGCTTCTAACATGCAGCATTACATGTAAAACCAGTCCACGGATGATAGATCCTCCCTGTAGGAGCTGAAATGGATTTTAACTGTAGGATGAGGCCAGCTGGCATCTGAATACTCCCTTGAGATAAGCCAGCACTGACACAGAATATGCAATCTAGCATCTGTCTCTAAACCAGAGAGATTTGATTTGGAATACAGTGACTCAAAATTCACTTTCCAGAACTGAGTAAGCACTTGTTTGGTGAGTAGTATTTGAGGCTTGATGGGGTCAAGTCTTCACCAAACATCTAGCTAAATATTCTGAAAAGCTAAAAGTTTGACGGGCAAAAGCTTGTATCGAAAATAGACATAAGTTAACACAAATCTTACAGACATCTTGTGGTTTTGGATTATAAATATAGAAAAAGATTCAAGACAATCTCAAAACCAGTATGTGGATCAGTGAGTTGACCATTTTGCTTCAGCTTGAGACTGAATGCACTGTACTTAGCTGGAATCCAAGGGGGATTCACTTCCCTCTAGCCCCATCAGAATCAGAAAGTAACTGGTGTGTGGATGACCAAGACATACAATGCTGAGGTCTTTTGAAGCCAAGCATTCCAAATCCCACAACAGGCTGCAGTTCAAAACCAATATGAAAAGGTTTGAATGTCTCAATTCCTCTACAATTGTTACTTTTATCCCAGTGGAGGCTATAAAAGCTAGAAGGCCAGTAGTGGCTGCCTCTGCCCATGAAATCACGTTTGTTTGCCTAATGGCTTCAGTGCAGCATCAAGGCTATATGGGACATAACACTGTTTGCTACTGTGGCGTTTTGCTTGATTTTGTAAACCAATCCCTAAAGATGGAAAGGCTATTTTTCAGGATGAACAGCTCTGAACATTTAATCCTTCACAGCAGACTTGACGGGAAAACCAGATCCCTGGTGGTAGGATACTTTCAGCAGAATTACCACTGTTCTTAGTGAGTGAAACGTCTTACCCTCCTTAAAGCTAGTTGAAAACAAACTCTTTCCTAGCTGCTGTGGCTACATGGCTTCTGGATTGCAATTGGATGCCCCAACTGGAGTACAGGCTGAGCAAATTTTACAGACATGTAAATGGTAATGAATCCTGTAGATACATCATAGGAACAGAAACAGTTCTGCAGTGTAGCAAACCGAGATATAACTTAACTTCAAAGAAAACAGAGGAAAAGCAAGTCTGGATTTGCCTTATAGAAGTCTTGCATTTAAAAGTGGGTGTTACCTAGAAGGTATGTTCTTGCTCAAAAGCAAGTATTAAAGACTGGAAGCAAAATCCATTTGATAAAATTTACTGTTTGAGTTATTCAGGGATATGACTAGATGATCTTAATGCCATGCTGGCCTCAAAGCCTTTCAATAAGCAGCAAATGACTGCATTTCCATCAATCATGCATTAGAGGTGAAATCACATTACAAGCTTCATCCAATTGTGCCAGAAAAATACCATGGTAATAGCCTTCTTTGCTGGCATGTACACAAATCAAGACAGGATGATAGTTCACCAATGTGCAATTGCTCAAACCAGACAAAACTTTCGGGTTGTGGGGAACCTCACTTACAAATATACATAAATCATTTTAGAGGCGAAAGCAAAGATATCAAGAACTGTAATTTAAAAACACAGCTTTAAATTCAGCAGACAGAAGCCAGTGAATGTTACAAGGAGATTAAACTGAATCCTGGGATTATCAACTGCATCATAAGAACGAGGCTTTTTTTTTTTTTTTTTTTTTAATATGTTGGAGGAGTGTTGTGTGTTTTGTGTGCATGTGTTGTACATTCAGAGGTTTTGGAAAAATGAAGCAAGAATCTATCTGGTTCATCTACCTCTAGAAGTCTCTATCATCCTACTGGAAATGCTGTTCTACATTCCTTTTTCTCTAATGCATCCTTGCCTCCTTTTTATTTTCAGTTATGTACAGAAGCTGGAAGATGAAGGAAAAAAAGTGAAATAAAATAAAGTATGGAATTGAAACATTAAAACTATGCTCCATACTTTCAGGTAAGGAGACACAAAAGGAAAAGGGTGTTTACATATTAAAGTAGTTAATAGGCTGAAAATGTAAGTTTAGTTTGTGGTTGTTTAATAGGATGAGAAGAGAAACACAGAAGGAAAGCTAAAAACAGCAGTAAGTTCTATGTGGTTTATGTGTGTTTCCCCCCCCCCCCCCACTGTTTCCTGAAGCTTTTTGGGGAGGTAGAGCCAGAGGGAACTGATGTCATAAGAGGAGAGAAGAGACGAGACATACTGCTTAAAAGAAGCTACAGTTTCATTAGAAAGTACATCTAGCAGTAACCCACTCAAAAGACCAACCACTTTGTGCTTCCTGGGAAACAGTGACCTCTCTGCCCTCTCTATTACAACACTACCCAGTCACAAGACTGTGCTATGCCAGCACTGTTCTCCTTCATAGATGGCATGGGGAAAGGGTAATTGACCCTTAGCTGTATCAAATGTTACAAGCCCCACAGTATTCCTGACCCTCCCTGGGAGGGGTCTTCCACTTTTGTACAGGAATGAACTCTATATATACACTGCTCACTTGTTAGACTGAAAAAAAAATTATATAAATTTTACAACTTATTCCACACATTTGGGTCTAGGGGTATTGCTTGCAAGTAGAAAAAATCCTGTATTTCTCTGTGCACAGGCAAACGCCTTTCAAAACGTGTTTCCATTCTCATCTTAAGGGCAGAAAAGAATGCGAGCCCTTGTTTATGCATAAAACAGCTTCCCCAGTCAGGGGGAAAGGCTTAAAGCCCTTGCAAGTATGCAGTAAACAATAATTATATAGTTTTCCTGTTCAGATGACCAGAAAAAGGTTATCCACCCTTTTCTGCAAACGAGAAGGCTTGATTCCCCAATGCATGAAGAGAAAAAAACAAACAAACAAAAAACCAAAACCAACCAAACAAAAAAAAAACAATGAAGAAATAATTTTAAAGGCATCTAGGGCTGCTCTTTTTTCCCTGATGGTTTAAGTAATTGTCTTGACATCTGAAGTTGGCTTTGAGACATTTGATTCTAATACAGTATTGGTTTAACCTTTATATTAGTTTCCCTGACTACAGTATGACTACATTCCATATGTACTCATAAATGTAATATTGTTATATGAAGAAAAACCATACATAGATATATAATAAAGATGCACCTTATGTATAAATATTGTATATGCTCACCCAAGGCTTCTCACAAGCTTTGCAAATTCTAAAAGACACGTGTCTGAAGGCAGACGAAGTTGTCCTTCAGCCAAGGCTAGCTGACAGTCTTCAAATGTATAGTCTGTCACTGAAACTCCCAATGCCCTTGAATAAACCAGAGAAACACAGGAAGCAAATTAACCTATGAAAACTGAGCAGAATGTTCATTATTTTGTTTTGTACTGCAAGAAACCCTGCAACAACTCTTCTCCTCTCTGAAGAAATAAGAGAATCCCATAGGAGAAAGTTCACATACAAAGAATGAAATATTGTACACTATGAACCCACTACAGAACATATATCCTTACTTCATAAGTACATGAAAATGTAAAAGAACAAGGCAAAAGTCTTTAATGCTTTCAGAGAAGTAACAAAAATAATTTCCAAGTTATTCATCCATAATTATGTACTTTTCAAGTTTTAATGTGAAATTTTTATACTGTTATTACATTAACATTAATAAATCAATCATCACCTGAACAGAACTGTTACCTTCAGATATTAAAATTATACAACAGGCAATATTTTTTAAGAGTACTCCATAAAGAATGGATAGAACTTAAAAGAACAAGTAAACTCTAAGCAAACATGACATATTTAAATATATGCAATAGATGGAAGAAAAAAAAAATACTCCCAAGTGTTCGCGCACCAAACAATTAAGTATTCATTTTTTTTTTTATTTTTTTTTTTGCAAACTTGATGCTGTGTGGTACAAACTGCAACAAAGATAGCTCACAAGGAAATCTTGATAAAGCAGTTACATTATGTTTGCTGCACTGAAGTTTAGAGAAAGACTGTTTTTTAAGAAGCCTTGAAGAATTCAGTGTACAAATGTAAAAAGCAATTTAGAAAGCAAACAGCTTCATACAAGTTACTCATCTGCCATATTTTCCATTATACTCGATTTTACTTGTAGTAACATAGAACATCATTTCTGCTGTGCAGCCTTTTCAAGTTTGATAAAGTCCTCACAGGATTTCCTAACTTTCATTCCTTTCATCTGGAGGTTTTTCTACCTCATTAGTAATCACCTTTTTTGTCTATTAAATTAACATACATCAATAGCAAGACTGTTAAAAAATCCTGAGACCTATCACAGTCATTTTGGCTGTGATGAAGATTCTGCATCCAATGCTGCACTTATTGTAGCCATTTTGATCTGTAATTGTAGTTTCATATAATAACCAATTAGTTTCTGTTAAGTAGCTTCTTCCTAAGAACCTCTTAAAAGGCCTTTGAATGCCAGCGTGAGGTCCACGAGCCAGATCTTTTATCCACTGATTAACTTCAGCAATTCTAATACAGCAGTGAGATATGCACTTAATAATAAAGCTACTGATCGGGGTTTCTCTCTTCTAAGGATAAGAAAGTAAATACTCATGAAAAAATAATCACTGATATTCAAGCTCAAAAGTACTAAATGTGTTAGATATTATTTATAAGCTACTTATGAATAAACAGGACGTACACTGTCGTGTTTCTGGATGAATGGCCTCACCCTTGCACAAAAAAAAACCACAAAAACAAATAACAAATAGGAAGGGAACAAAAAGAAGCAGCCAACTAAATCAAAAAGACGTATAGATGTATAAAAAGGTGTATAGAAGAGGCACTAGTATTACACAACATGAGATTAATTTTCTTTGGAAGAAGAAAGAAGGTGTGTTTATCGTGCCAGTTTAGATTACTTCCTATTCCCGACTTTCGTACTGTGTGTGCTCCAGATCATCTTGTTAAAAACTTCCCTGCCAAAGATCAGGCAGGTAAACAGTTGAATCCCAGGGCTGGAAGAATACAATATAACCCACAAGGAGTACTACCCAGAGCGGCTTACCTAAAGGAATGTGGTAATCACTAAGGTCACATCCAGTCAGGCACAGTACACAAAATTTAATTAGACCTTAAAGGCAACAGTAGATGTAGCATGCCACAGAAATATGGGAACTTACAGAAGACGTGTGGGGAAAAGACACAGAAAAAGAGAAGTTAGTTAAAAATAAGCTAAAAGAAGAAATTGAAAGGGTAAACGTTCATTTGTGGTACAGAATGAGACATCATATTAGGGAATCAGGATAAAAAAAATTATAAAAAAAAGTTGTTAGGACAAAAAAAGTCCAATATGACTAAGCAACAGATTAAAGGTGGCAATTGGAAGGATTTTTTTTTCTTAAGAAAATTTCAAGGAAAACAGAAGATGACAGACAAGTTAAAACATAATCATAAGCTGGCAAGCCAAAGCAAGAAACAATAAATTGTAAAAATAAATAAATTCTGGAAGCTTTTCAAATACCTCAAAAGGAAGATGACTAAGAAAGATCAGGCTATTCAAACTCCATGGTAGGTAAATGCCTGCCATACTGGCATCCCAAGAGCAATGCCAGATTTAAATACCAACCCCTAAATAATGGTCCCTAGACGAAGCCTTTTGAAAGAGGAACAAAAATCTTATGATAGAACAAATTATTAAAAAAAAAAAAAAAGCAAACCAACTATGACCTGCTCTTTTAATAAATTGCTGTGTACCCCCCTTACATAAGGGGCAGCATTTCAACCAGACTCAGTGCAATCGGTACAGGAAAATTGCTACTGCAGCTAATGCCTGCATCGTCAACACAGACACAAACAGGCTTGAGAAGGACAAAGCACCTCCTCTTGCTCATCTGTTGGCAGTTTTCCAAGCCTTCACACCTCCAGAAAAAGCAAAACGAAACAAAATTGTATGTTTATACATACATCCAAGACTTTTAGAAATACAAAAATCAGAAGCAAGGAAGATGAAGAAGCAACTTTTGTTCAGAGTTAAGTTCAGTTGTAGGATCAGCCAAGGCCAGATAAAATTAAGAGTTCAAGGGGCTCCTGAGTTCAGAAGATAAATCACAAGCCGTATAGGGCTAACACTTTAATACGAGAAGACCTTAATTTCAGCTCAGAACACTGAAGAAGCTGAAGCTGGGGAATATCCAGAGTTCATTATTTCTGCTACAACTTGCAATTTTTCCAGTTTCTTAGAATAAAGACAGGCATACTAGCATCCAATGTAAAAACCTTGATGCAACTGTAACTCACAGGATTTTCTACAGAACTATATCAACTCATCTCCAGCGAGCTCTCTCTACTTCAATTCAACTTCCAGGAAAAGAAAGGTTATTTCAATTTGAGATGCAGATTGCAAGTGCACCATGTTTTTTATAAACTAGGAATGTAGCAGCTTTTCCCATGCCTTCACCTGGAAGCATTTTTCTTCCCCCCTCTTTTCTTCATACTACCTCTACTTCCCCAGTTCGTTAACCTGAGCTTGCTCTCTTCAATGTTCAGCTAATTTTATGTGGCCAGATATGCATGTCTACTTGACATACCTTAAGACTTTTTTCACCCTTGCCTTCCTTGAAATGCTGGGCATTTCCCTTTCATATCACCACCCAACATGGAATTCCAAAGCCAGCAAGTCGGTTGAACCAAAACAAAAATACAGAAGTCTTCTTGCAAACCCAGTCTGTTGCAAGGGATGAATTGAAGTGTGTATCAGTGGTTGTTTGTGTTTCATCAGTGTTCTATTTCTAAAACAGCAGCAGCTTTCCTATGCTTTACTATTTGAAATAACCACGGGTAAACAACATGGAACTATTCTTAACTCCATTAAAAAGTCATAGCTGAAAATGCAACCTCAATAACACACAATTCAGCTACATTAGCTTTCATATGATTCAACCATACCTTCCTTCCCAGAGGACTTTCACACCCACAGCAGCGAAAGTATTGGATTGTTATATAAAGATGTTAAAAAAAAAAAAAAAAAAAAGCAACCCCTACAGTTCCTGCCTCCCTGCCTTCCTCACCGAGGAAGGCGAGTGCTATATAGTTTTGTATGCACTACGGAAGATTACAAACTGCTTTGCCAGCAGGCAAAAACACTGACTTGATTTAACACATTTCTTTGATAGTAAAATTAAATCATCCATCTGTTTTTATTGCATATTACAACATACTTACTCTGCCATTACACGTCTGACGTTATTGGCGTATAACACTGGATTCCTTCTTTCTTCTTCTGACGGAATATACACAGGTAGAAACTGCATACAGAAAACTGAATTATACCAAGAACATTTAACGTTTTAAGCAACTTGTATTGCAGTACCGTGGTGAAAGATTTATACAGTGCATCTTTAAAAAAAGCACAACTCAAATGCTTAAAATTCATCACACTTCCAGAAATTCATTTCTTACCTCACGGAACCCAAAGATTTTTATCTTCTTTTCATTAAGTGGGAACAGGAAGTTTTAAATCATTTGGAAGTATTAGCATTTTCTTCCATGAGCCCCTGACATTGAAATTATACTTCTTTTTTGTTCAGCTCTTCAGATATAACCAAGAAAACCATCTGCTACATGAGCTTTGTTGAAAATTAGCTTAAATATTGAGAATTAAAGTTCTCAGAACATTAGATATTTACTGTTCCCACCTCGTATTTTGTAATCATTCAATTTGTACATTAAGCAGCCATAAGCGTTTTCATCCTTCTGTTGTCGGAGATTTTTCAAAAACTTCTCCTTCAGATTGGGCACCGGGTATTAGTACTCAATTAACAGAGAAACTCTAAATGCATGCAGAAGTGACCACACAATTAAACCAGAGCTGCTGCAGACCTGTGATAGAAGAGGCAGCTTTCAGAATGAGATGGCCTACGTTCAAAGACGTTTGAGCTTTTACCTATGACTAAGTATTTATTAAACTATGATGTAGGCACCAAGATCATTCCCAGTTTCACCTACAAAAACCCTCAGAACATCTCATTTCCACTAACTCACTCTTCAGATATAAGGAGTAAGAAGGAATCACTGACTCCTCCCCACCCCATGTCAGTACAAGACAGACAATTCCTTTGGTAGTGTAATGACATGAGAAAATTTATACACTAACTGATCAAAATGTTTATAGTTCTGTGGAAAGCTTCGGAAGAAGAAAACAACTGTCATAAGCTTAGTTATATTTAACATAGTTACCTATGGGTAGTACAAAACTGGAATTATGATCCAGGAATTTCATACTGGTCTTTAAAAAGAAAGTAAGAATTGGAAAATAAACATCTATTTTTATCATTTAAGCAAAGAATTCTTAATAACTGAAGTTAGCAGCATTTTCAGTATCACATAATGGTATGGTCAGCAGAACCCAAAATGCTGGGTCATCTAAAATCATTAGAAGTTTGTTTCTTAGAAGTGTTCAAAGATTGAAAAAAAAAAATTTACTTTGAGTTTTCCTAGTTTCCCTATACTCAGCACTGTAACTGAAAACACACTATTCTTCTCTTCTAGGTGTACAAGTAATTATGTTGGTCCAGCAAGATATAACATATAAAAGGACAAAGAACATGAAGCTAACAGAGACAGAAAGATTGTTCCTTCAAATTGCAAGCCCAATTATATTTCTTTTACTTGAGTTGCAAATTGCTATCAAGTAATTCATCCAAATGCAGGACAAGTTTGAATATGAGGCAATTTCAGAGGTGTTCTATGTACCTGTGCCTAACGAGATGGAAACAGCACCGTCATTCTGGCATCACGAGCAAAACCAACAGAACTCTCAGCTACTGTGAGGTGATGGATGTTTGAACACTGATGCTGACAGGCCAGCAAAACAAACTGACACGAGCCAAAGCAAGCTGCACGTGCTGATGATCACGCACCCTTTTTTTCTTTAAGAGCTTGATTGCACACTTGGAATCATTCTGGTATGCAAAAGATGGACAGCCCAATCTTTATACCAACCTATCATAAAACCTACACTGATGTTTGCTTTTCAATATACATGCTGGATGACATGTATGGTACACCACGACATTCATTTGATACATAGAAAACCAGACCAGAAAACCTCTGATTCTGATTGCTTGGCAGTTAGACCTTACCAGCTATTATCTAATCAAAACCATACTAATACTGTACTGTCTGGCTGTACACCTCCCTGAATAACTGGATCTTCAGCTCTTACTCTGTTATCAACGTTGGTATTTATTTACCAGTATCCCTGTGTTGATGGAACAAGGCAGGAGTAAAAGCCAACTAACTTTGTAGAGCAGGGAAAAACCACGACTGTGAACACAGAACCACCCTTTCTTCCACTACATTCCTCAATCTGCAGCACTTCCTTTACAAGACCAGATTCAATATGTAGCTCTCAAGCACGCTGCCTCACCCTTGCAAACAGCCTGGCAAAAATCTCTGCTCCTCTACGCTCTGCCAGCTCGTGCTCTAGGACAGGGTATTTCATTTACTTAAAGACGACCAAAGACCATAACTTGTCCTTGTGCAAGATCTCTGTGAGCTACAAAACTCAGCAACTGCTAGCAGCTGCTGCCTCAAAAATCAAGAAAGCTCAGCAGTGTTCACTTATGTGAAAAGACTCATTTTACTTGCCTAGGGCAGAAAATCATGTTTCCAAGAAAGTAAAAATCCTGCTTGCTCATCAGCTGGTTTGTTTTATACTTGCAAGAGGCAGTAACTCCCCAGCCCTTCTACCTCATATATACCTGACTAGAAGGCAAAATATGAGTTTTGAGATATTCATCTGAATATAAGTCTTTCACACAAGTAGAGAATACTGACTGATCTTTGCAATGGAATTTTTCAAGCATGAAGAGTACTTGAAAAAAAGTTACAAGACAAACATGGGAAAAACAAAGTATTATAAACAGATATAAAGTGAAAGAATCCAGTTGTTACACACTATATAAGCAGGACAGTAGGAGCCTGGTAGAATACTTTTAAAGTAAAACATATCTCCCCTGTGAAAAAGATCTTATCTGCTGTGGGTTACCAAAACAGAACGGGGAGTAGTTTACTGTAAAAACATTTTCAGATAACTTTATCATCCCTTTTGTAAGCTGGCAGTTCCTATTATCTTTTATGCAACTTTTTTTTGTTGTTAAAGTACATCTACTTTTCTTCTTTTTGACACCATGATCAGACCACTATTTTGTAAATAAGATTTTTTTTAAGCCATTAATAGCTGAAAACTTTCAACTGAAGTGATAACACCAATCACAAGTTTCTGCAAGACATACAGTTGTTTAGTGGCCAGTATTCTGTGCATTCATTGTTTTCCAAATATTTATTGAAGAAACAAAACACAGAACATTGCAACGATTACTGTGATTAGGATATGTTGTATATAACAATAGCGATAGTTCTTCCTACTAATTTACCCTGCCATCAGATCCATCAGTCAAACATGAATACATTTTCACATTTCCACTTCAATAGCCTTCAGCCTTAAGACCACAATGTTTTCCTCAAAACAATGTTAAGAATATACATGAACTCCAATTTTGTGTTTTCTGATTCCACATTCAGAACATTGCAGAAATTGTAAAAATCACTGTAAGCGGTTTCTTATTCTTTAAAAGATAGTTCTTATTTTGTACATCAGCATTCACTAAGTTCACTGTGATTGCTAAAATAGCAAATCATAGCATTACAAGATAAGAGCTTTATTCACAATGCTAACTCTATAGTTGGAAATATATCTACTCAATTTAAATAAGAAAGTCATAAGCCAAGTGGGAAACTGTATTTATTTTTTTTTAGTTTTAGGTTACATTTTCAGATACAGATATACTTGTCCAAAATAAGTGGTATTTAAACTTTTTTTAAAAAAAAAACAAAAAACAGTGTAAGCAGAGTTTGATTGCAAACTTTTACTGCAGAATTATGAACAATATGATGTATACTGCTGTATATGATGTTGCTCTGAATACACTTTATTTTACTGACCTCAATTTCCACGGAATTGTGAAACTGACACAATGTAAGCCACAGAATTTCTAACCTAAAAGGGAGAAAAAAAGGAAAAGGATGAAGAAAAAAAATTAAACATAGTGAAACAGTAGTACATTATGCTCTGAAGTCTTCAGGTAGCTTTCCTACTTGCAGGTATATAGGTACAATCATATTCAAATACACATTTAACAGAAAAGGTCTTTGAGAGTACTTCTACACATTACGTTCTGTAAGGGGGGACAGGAGCATTTTATACTGAATATATATATGTATAATATATACAGCATCTTAAAAGACACCCAAAATTAAAAGACAAACAGTAACATACACAGTTACTCATACATACAACAACATGACTGATGTACATGTATGCAGAGAACATAAAGAAACTGCAAGTCTGTTTCAGGAAAATGCTGTATTCAACAGAGTTGACAAGATTAATTAAAACCACTATGATTATATCTTTACCTTTGTTTAGAATCAAATTATACTTCAGAAATCTGTTAATGAAATGCAGTACATGTGTTTCAGTAGTCTAAGACACAAGATATTGCTTTCTAAGGTTGAGTGGACTCCAGTAGTGTTCAAATTCAGGATAGGAATTAGTAAACCTAAGTTAGGCAGCAGCATTAGTAGGCACACTTTATACTGTATTTGGGTACATACAGCAGCCAATTATTATGTTAGAAGTGCAGATAAAAATCCTCTTAGGCAGATAAAGTGCACTTCCTAGAAGCAGTACTAATTTGCGACACACTCATTCAGGGATGCAGCACGTTTGTCTCCTTTCCAATTTAACTTCCAATACATTAAAACAAAGAAAAGGTACAACCACCACAATAGAACTTATGACTTCACGTTTACACCATTAACAGTAAATGTGAAGATCTGATTCTCTACATCCTACTTCAAGAACATTAAAAACAGCTAATAATTTATAAGCACAACTTTCTCAGTTCCAACTCTATAATCCTCAAAGATACCTAAAAAAAAAAATCTGCCCCAACTTGTTTTTACACACTAACCTTAAATTAAAAACATTAATAAATAGTTGATAGAAGCCATATTTAACTCCAAGTCTAAGGTAGAGAAAATTTAAGTTGTATGCTGTTGTCCAAGGCTTTAAGGTGCAGTCAAGTTAATCTGAGCTGAATAGCAAACTAGTAAAAACATTGCTTTCTGAAAGTGTTCAGTTTCCATGAAACACGTTTTCAATCTATTTTATGGGCTGCATCAACTTTGAATACCCTGCCAATCTTCTGTAAACAGAATACGCCTGGATACAGCAACGTTTTCAAATTATGTTCTGGCTGACACCAAAATAAAATGACATAAGACAACAGATGTTTGAGAAAGTGAATGTAGCAGCCTTAACAGTATTTTCTGCTAAGACATCAGAAATACCTGTTAGGCCACTCAGGAGAATTAAACCTAATTAAGTAAAACAGTAATTTAAATGCCCCAAGTGAATTCGCATAACATTACATGCTACTTCAGAATTTGATTCAGCTTTCATTTGACTTAAGTTTGTTCGTAGGGGTCAACAGTTCTGAATGAGAGTATTGTGTTATACACATTTAAGTGCTTTGAGGTAACCCACCTACAAGTTCCTCCCCAACTCCTACATGTTCCTGACTCCTCTGACAGGAGCTGGAAGTTTTTAAAGCTGAAAGTTTCAATTAAAAGTTTAAAATGTGATCAGTGATTTTCTCAAGTCTCCAAATTTGTGTCTTTAATTAGATCTGGCTCTTAGTCCAACTAAAGGTGAAAAAAATGCTAAATTACTTGAATCCTGGCTTATCACAATGGTTTCTTCATTCCTACTAAAATACAGGATCTCAGGTGGGACATTCAAAACAGCAGTTACCAAGGAAGAGGCAAACCATTAACCATGGAATCCAACCACCCTTCATTTAGGATTGAAAATTTCTGGTTTTGATCTTCATTTAAACGTTTTAGAACTTCTAAACTGACTCCAATGTTGAAACAGCATAGGAAAAAAAATTAAATGAACCCAAACTCCTCCATTTTGAATTTTACATGACATTAATTTGCTAAGGAACCTCTAGAATAACATAGTGTTTTAAAATGAGTCAAAGTTACAATCAGGCAAGACAATGGAAACGATATTTTCAGATTTCCTAGGTGGGATGACTGTCTCCATGGGACTAGACCAATTTCAAACAGTAGCCATACAGACTTCATACAGACACTCCAAATCAACTTGCAGGCAATAAAATATGTAGAGCAGAAGCATCTCGTTTTACTTCAGGCTCAGAGGAAGAAGAAAAGAAATAAAATTCATCCAGCAAGCCATCAAAACCATAGTATCAGAAATACACTGTTTATAACTGGATTCCTCTAACTGAACATTATCATAGTTAGGGAATAATGCATAAAAGACTAAAACCCACAGCACAATGCAATAGCCAGCAATTACTGCTTGACTACATACTTCTACAAATCATGTAAATAGAAGCTAATTAAGGAAAGCAATTATGATGCAAGCAATAAAATATAAACCACTTACGCTCCTGGGCCTTGCCATGTCCATGTGATTGTATCCTTCAGAAAGGAAGCATAACAGTTTTAATTATTGCACTTTAAACTTCTGTTAAATTATAGATAGCATAACCGATGACATATGGCTAATAGGTTTTCATGGAAAATTCAATTTCCACAAGTTCTTAGTCCCAACATGAGTAAACCAAAGATAGCAGGAATCAAACTCTTATGAAGCTAGGAAACACCCACCAATTCAGCTCATAAATGTGGAATATCTATATCTGTATTTATAAGACATGTAAAGATTTTCAGGGAATTCTTAAAAAGCTGTTAATCTTGGAAAAAAAAAATATATATAATATTTTAAACCACAAGCTGATGTTCCTTGAGATTCTCAGTCCATGTGCGTTTTCTTGACCCACCCTGCTGGACAGAGTGTCCAGCAAGTGTCCCTACACTGTAGCTGGACCTCCAAGCTACAGATATGAGCTCTGCAACAATTCTCGAGTGTCTGAGACCTGTAGAGATGACTTAATGGGAATCCTTTCAACTGAAAAGAATTAGTAGGACCAGGAAGACCACATGTTTTACCTCAAAGAGGATTTTTCCACTTGCTTTTTTTCCCCTCACGCATGGCATCCATCCATCTGCCTGATCCAAAAATCAAATGGTACAAGACATCTAAACCCACCGAGCTGCTCTCAGGGAAGACGAGCAACACTTTTAGATGGCTGACATGAAAAAGTTTACAACTCCAAATCCCAAAGCCACATGGGAACATTTCTTGGAATCCACAGTTATAATCCTGCTCAGAAAGTAGGGGGTGATGCCTAGCAGGAGTTTTAACCTCCTTTCTACTACTCAGAAATTACTGTCAATCATCCCTGAATTCTAACCAATTTTTTATTGCAATAAAAGGGTCTTGAAAGAGATGGAGATGATGCCTTTATGAACCGTCAAAAAAAAAAAAAAAAAAAAAAAAAGGAATCGTGTAAAACATTAACAGAGGGGAAATAGAAGTTAAAGAAGTAAACAAGATGCAACTAGCCGAAAGAGAACAGAGACCTTGAATGGAGTATATAACAGATCACAAGAAGGAAGATGACAAAGGTCACAAGATTTTTAAACTGTAAGACTAAGAAATAGGGTAGGAAAAAATTGCAATACTTGGAGACTTAATTTACATGTAGGAGCAAGAATGCAAAAACCTGAAAATGAGTTCCAGGTTTGTTTGTTTGTTTTTCTTTAACTGGAAAAATCATGCACAAGTCACTACAAAGCCAACAGGACTCAGGAAATTTATGTTTCTAAAACATTGGAAAGATTTCTGCTAACCTACTGACAAATTTCTAGGTTTGTTCTATGCTACCACAGAAAATCTTTAAGAAGAGTTTAGGTGATTGATCACATGCTGTGATCTTGAAAAAAATCAAGTTAAACTCATTTTAATTATGACTTTAAAAATGTGACTCAGGGAAAACTGAAAGGAGGCAGCACAGGCATGAAAAGTGAAAAATATCATTATCATGATAGATCAACAGCCTGGAATAAGGTCAATACGCCATGAAGGACTACTAAGAATTTAAATTTTGACTTCCAACAGTTATTTTAAAACCAAACAAAATATCATTAAAAAGTATTCCATTTCCAGCAATCGACATGGGTGCACGAGTGTAGACTTCTCCACCTAGTGATCTTATAGAACTCGGTCTCTAGTTCTGCCATGAAATAAAATTCTTATGGCAATTTTGATGTCTCTGGTAATAATACAAGTAAACTCATGAGGGGCTTTGTTTTTCCCATAAAGAGCTTTCATTTATAAGCCCTGACTGTTGAAGAGTAGATGGCTGACGTTCTCTCTTACCAGGGACTAGATTTGCCATAATAGAGCACCAAAGCACTCTGTGTATCTCACTCATCTCCCTAAATTACAACAGTGCAGGAGACAAAGAAAAAGCCAATCCCCCTGCCTTTGGCTAGGCAAAGGATCACTAAAGAAGAGTAGATATTTTCAGAATTCAGCCCTCGATAAACTCAAATAAGTAATATATCTATCAACAATCTGGTGAGAAATTCCCAATACGAATGTCACAGTAGACATGTGGGCTTTTTTCTCATTGAGAACATTTGGATTCAATAGGGATAAGGAGTAAATGCCAGGGAGTGCAGAAGAGGATTGCGTCCTTCAGGAGAGAGAACTATTTAGTGGTAAGCTCTCGCTAACGTATATTTTTAGGATGAAAAGAGCAAGCAGAAGACAGTAAGTAGTGTTTTCCATACCTGGGTTAAGATACTTCACAGCTACCAGCGTATGCTCACAGACAGCACACACTCTGCTAACACTGAAAGAACAGCTCGAAACTTTTATATCTATTAATGGATCCTTTGGATGGTGTGGAAGTCCATCTTTCACATAATTTTATTTGACATAGGGAAATGCTGAGAACCGTACCAAGCTATAAACATAAGAGCAAACATTGTAGCAGAAGGAGAGCAAGCATATAAAAATACAACCACTCAGCTCTGACACAGTAACACTGAAGAAGAGATGCTGCCAAACCTCACAACAAATAGCACGGCTAATTTCGGGAGACACGTGGACATCGAAATATGGTTAAAATAGATCTGTAATATTTAGAGAGGTATATAGCCTTCTATAGTTACCAGCACTCTGCTAGAAAATTCAAATAAAGGAAGAGCTATATGAACAATGAAGGGAATTAGCATAAAAATGAATTGTAAAACAATTGCTGTAGGACCTGTGGATTGGGCATCCGAGCATTTCCTTTAAATGGAATATAGTCAGTAGCTGTCTAACATCCTACATGCAGAGCACGATGGCTGAGCTCAAGCTAAAAGCAGTGGAGTGACCGAACACAATGCCTGACTCGACTTTGCTGGCTACGGAAAGAACTTAAATTCTTCTGTAAACCCCAAATTATAATATGCAGTGGTCAAACAAGTAGACAGAGAAGAAACCAGAAACAATTCAAGTTTTCCAGAAATGTAGTCCTACCCTATGAAAACCATTATCTCCCTACTCCATTCTTTCTTGCTACTTAACTCTTAACTGCAGCCTAATCAAAATCTCACCTTCATATACCACCGTATTGTATTCCTCCTTCCCCTCCTCATTCCAACTTCGATACAACTCTTCTCTGATCCCAAACTAATATAAACTTAAGCAGCAATAGCAGTTATTCTCCTCCCCCACTCAACGTTTAATGAAAGTTTGGAGGTTAAATTACTCAGCAAGGCACTGAAACCTAGCAGTATTTTACAGTAATTAAAAGTAGTAGGAACAAGTAAAGTAACATACACAGATTCAGATATTCACAATATCTACATAGATATTTACAGGTTTAAAACACGTTGTAATAATAAAAAAAAATAAATTAAAAGCTCAAAAATTTCTTATATTGAAGATAAATCAATGTGAGCCTCAGTCTCTTCATACAGCATTAGGAACATTTATATTAGCTTGCAAACACTGCATATTATGTACTACATATTTTAAGATATTTGCAGATTAAAGTTCGGTAGCCTTATTAAAAATATATATAAAATATAAAAATATATGGTTTGATATTTTCATATTGTAGTTTTATAAATATGCATATTTGCATTATAAAAAAACTGGCAGTGCAATAAAGGTTTTAAAAGCTACTCAACCCTTTCTTGGAAATAGTTATGTAATCAGAAGTCGGGGCAACGCATTACAATGCTCTTAATTCTACATGAGCATAGCAACTGCTACACTTGTCACAACATCCCTGAAGATAACTGAGTTACTGCTATCATGCCTGATCTCAGTCAACGGCAAGTGCTGGTCTATGCAAGTTAAATAAAGGAACTAAGAAAAGTTACTTATTTATTTTTTAAATCAAGCATGTTTGATATCAGCCTATAAATTGATGGAAAGTTCAATGGATGAAAAACAAAAACAAAAACCAACTTTAAAAAAAATAAGCACTCAGGAAATGAAATCCATCCTTAGTTCAAGGGGTTGTTAATGGGCTAGTCAAGGAGAGATGACACGAGACCTGATGTGACACACATCAAAGAGGCAAGGTAGTCCTTATTTTACTTCTGACTCTCCTCCCACCTTCCCCTACATAATGTCCATTTTAATAAGGGGACACACTGGACCTGAAAATAGCCCCAGAGGGCTCAAAAAAAAAGAAGTTCAATTATAAAAGCTAGCATGGTTGACTGGGAAGCATCTAATTAACTGAGGAATGCAGAAAGACAGGATTCTTGCTGCAACAGGACAAGAAAGTATCCACAGTAAGAAAGCTGAAGTAAAACACAATCCTTCATGATCTTGAGGTAGATCAGGTGAGTTTCATCTTCGTTTACCTAGATCTTTGCAACCATTTGTGACAACTGTTGACTTTACATATTGTAAAGAAACACTGTGTTTTACCTTAATCTGATGTCTACTGAAGGACTATTTCAAACTAGCTAGCGACCCAAGTGCAAAGTGAATGTGAAACATGGACAATGAGACACCTTATGAAGGTGCCAAGATCCCCAACACGTTTTTCTATTATCATTTAGCTAGCTGTGTTAATGCGTGACTAGCATCCTCACACTCAGCAGGCGCAGATGTACCTTCCAGCAATAAATGAAGAAAACTCCCCAGCACACAGTGTAATAACGGGCAGTGCCTCAGAACAAGTGTCAGTTTCTGTCTAGGACCTTTATGTCTTGTCACATGCACAGCACTTCTCACAACAACCTGAATAACTTTCAGAGCACTGTTTAATGGAGTAACTTAACTCGAAATTTAAATGCTTCTGCTTTTATTAAGTCTATTTATCCTGCTAGAAGCTTAAGGAACGCATACTCAGCAAATAAGCGTTTATTAGTACTTTCCGAATTTCTAAGCCTAATTATCTAACCTACAAGGTTACAGAAGTACCAATGAATTTAGAGGAAAATGCCCCATGTTTCCAATTACATTGCAAGCTGAACTTACCAGTTTGTTTGGGTAACGTAAAACCACTGGCTGTACAGGAACTCCAGGAATAAATGCTCCTAGAAGGCACAAGACACCCCATTACCTTATAGCACATTTTGGTACAGAATTTATTGCAGCAAAAGATTTTATGATTAATGGTCTGATAATGTATAAGGATTAGTTGATAGAGAAAAAAGACCCAGAAGTAGCCTCAAAAGTAATTAAAAAAAGAAAAAAAAAAAAAAGAGTGACAGTGTATGTCCACCTTTTCAGAAGGTAAGATTATGAATGTTTACTTGTATTTTCTAAATTATACTTTACATAAACTGTCATGCACACATCTCAGAGCCCAGTACCAAATTCAACTTGATAAATTATAACAAAAATTAAGAGAACATGCAAGATAGTTAAGTCAAAAGATTCCTCATGGTCAACAGTATTTTTTCCATGAAGAATCTAAGCTTTCTTATGCAAAAGAAGCTCTCTACATTTAGCTAAGCAACACTAGTTTAGAGGAAACGTATCATCTCTGAAGTAACAGAATGATTTTCTTTTTTTTTTCCCCACCTTAATTCCCCTCAGAAGGGCTTGTTTTTAGTCAGTTATGTAAAATACAATGGAGTATACTGAACTAGAGCTATTGCACGGAAGTGTCACTTCATTTCATGTGAAAATTATGGTTCTAATAAGTGGCACAAAATCTACGTGTCATTTGCTAATCATTTTCTTTATAATTATCTTATTCAACATTCTTCTAAACATTTTTTTTGTGAAAACATTTGGTTTGAAAAGAAAACTTTACTTAAACTAAGTTTTGTATGGTAATTTGCTAAATACTGCTGAATATTCCAATTAAAATTAAGAACCAAATGATGAAAGTATACTGTATGCTTAGCATTATGTTTATTTTACAGAATGAATAATTACATAGACGTGAAAAGAAAAACTGCTAGTGGTGTATAAACATCTTTAATGAAGGTTATTTGAACGGGGCCTTGCAGAGATGTGGTTCTTGGCCCAGTAGTTCTATTGGTTCTATTATGTCTCCAAGAACAGCAGCCTAAGCAACTTTCAAAGATGACAAAATCTGAGTGGTAGATGACAACGTTACTATTTAAACAAAGCTAGATAGTTTGCCCATGTCATTAGCTTGCATGACCACAAACAAAAAACTGCATAATAAGAACAAGGAATGTAGGCCATAAAAGCAGAACTGGGAAAGGCATCCTGAAAGCAGTTACTCAGAGACCTAAAGTTACTTGATATCAAAGTGAGGTATCTTGAGGCAAAGGAATTCTGGGAGGCTGGACGGATACAGAATGAAGTTGCAGCAGGAAAAGTGAGATAGTCAAGAGGCAGACAGCAGCATGTACTAGACCAGAGGAGAGGAAGATAGTGGGAATTGGAGGCAGAAAGTATATGGCATCTGGTGGCTGGAATGCCTATGGAACAGAGGGAGAGAAGGAAAACAGGGTTTTAAAGAAGAATTTGGATGGGTTTTCAAAGCGTGGCCAGGATTTGGGGAAGGAGGAGAGGGAAGGAATAGAGCGCGAAAGAAGCAGATGTTCTAACCACCACTCATTCATCTACAAGGTAAGCGTTAAGAAGGGTGAAGAAAGAGCTTTTTGAATGTTTGCTCAGTATTTCCTTCAGCCAAATGAATTAGTGCAAGGAACCACAATGCTGACTCACTGCATGATATTCCAGTAGGGATATGTAAGTTGCGAGCAACATAAAATGAGACACTCAATAAGAACAGAACACGGTGAGCTAGGCAGAAGCCTAGGAAGAGTCAAAAAAAACAAACATATATCACAAAGGCCTTGTTCTCCGCAGCCTGCTCATTCTCATCTTTGTACCTACACCAGGAAGACAAGTTTTTATTAACCATTGCTCGTTCACGGCAGTGTTGACAATCCCATTATAACCACAATTCACATCTGCGACAATGTTCAGTGTTATGTGCTCTACTAATTTGATAAGCTAACAGGGTGCTACTAACAGAAAACAGCCTAGAATGCAGACATTTGATAATAAAGCTTGAGACAAAAAAAAAAAAAAAAAAAAAAGAGCCCCTGTAACAGTGTTATACTGGCAAGATTCTTGTGCTATCTTCACCAGAATGCAACTCAACAGGAAAGTTCAAGAAGTCAGGAATCAACCAAACACTACGCAGCAGCAAATGCAGCACCAGTCTGAAATGGATACAAGCTGATACCTTTATAGCATATTGAAATACTACAAGACAGACCCAAAAGAGGAAATGGAGGAGGCATTAACAAAAAAAAAGAAAAAAGGACAACCACAAACAAATACCCAGTAAGAAACCTCCTTCAGCTCTCATGAATTTCAAAAGTCAAGAAAATAAATCTAATTATTCAAATCAACGTTTTACATAACAGTGGAACTACAATTCTACAAAACAATTGCAGTTCAAGAAATTTCTATTTCAATCCCACCCTACTGCAAGATTTAATTCTATTTCTGCAACAGCAAACAAATTACAATGCAAGTGGTATTTCAGAAATTGAAGAAACAAGAATAGTCTGTAGAGAACAGAGAAGTAAGCATCATACCTACCAGGCTTGAACGTAATTAGACAGGATCGGTTTGTGCAAGTGCCCTCTGGGAATATCATTATCTTCAAGTTAAAAAAAAAAAAAAAAATTGAGTTAAATATTTGAATGTGTATTTATAAAATCTTTTAAAATATAATGTTAACCAATTACATTAAAAAAAAGCAGAACTACTTTTCCCTGATAAAAGAAAAACATTTTTGACTATTAAGACAGAACTCTGCTTGACCTCTTCATTGAGGAATTTTGTTTTTTTTTTTTTTAAACCGTTAATTTGCCTCTTTCTTGACCTCTGATAACAACATGATTCTATCAGAACATTAACAGGGACTAGGAAAACCTCACGAGTTTGAAAGAATTCTCATAAAAGTCTTTGGTGCCTGTAAAAATATTGTACTCAGTTCTGCACCAAAACTAAATTCCTGCTCCCAGTCTACCTGCTTACAGGCTAAGAAAAGAAAGATTGATATCTTCTTTCTGCATTTATTACTGGGCTTGCACACAGATATGAGAATGACAGAGGCTGAAAATATCTAAACGGAATTCTAACAAGAAGAAAAATGCTCAAGTTGAACCAAATTCAGAGGAAGAGATTAGACTGAAAAAAATGCACAAAAAATCTTGGCAAAAAGCCATGAACTGCTGAAACTTTGCTGCGTTACAGAACTAGGCGTTTAAAGGAAGTAAAAAAAAGAAAGTAAATAAGACAGCAATGAACTAGAATGATCATTACTGGTTTTATTGCCTACTTTTGTACAAGTTTGTTAGATATTCTAGAAATCATTTCAGCTCTGTAATTCAATTTCATCATCTGTAAATATGAATATTTATTTGTTTTTAAGTGCTTTGAAATCTATTGATAAAAGTCATGATGTGAAAGCTCTGGATCGCCTTTCTGGCACTGTTCAGAATGTTTCAGTAGTCCAACATGTGGACATAACCACTGTAGTAGTAACAATGCCATTAAAAAAAGTAATACTTTCTATCTTACTCTAAAAAAAAAAAATCACAAGAAAAGTGCTTCAAATTTTGAGAGAAATTACATGCTTTTATAAAACATAGACCTTAGGCATTCATCCCTCCCTTCTCATTACTCTCTTCCAACGCACTTTATAAGCAGTCACGTTTTAAGTGAAGAAAAAACCCTGAAACACGATTACAGAACTGTTTTCACGATGTGGCCCAACAGAGACATACTCCAGTTACTAGAACATTTGAATTGCTTGGATTATCTCCAGCAGTGACAGTATGCCAGAATACTGAGAAGGGCAGGAACGCACAATACTCCCCAGGTATTCTACTGAGCACCTAATGATTTTCTTAGAGGTCTTCCTAAACCTGACACAGTTTTGTCCACTCAATATCACTTAAAACCTCTCTTCCCAGGAACTTATCCAGTCTCCCCTTGAAAACACACTGCAATGAAAAGCTAGGTTACTTTTTTTTTTTGGGTATAGATTAGGATCTTATGTTTGATCTTCCAAAAAGAAGGGAGAACCTCACCCCCCACAAACCACCTAAAGCATCCTGCAAGGAAATGAAGAAAACTGCCTATCTGAAGCCTTGAAATGCCAAATACCATCTGACACCCAGTAGGAGCATACAGTACCTGTGGCCATTTACCATCAGATTGAGCGCGTCTCTTTATCTCTTCAACAGTTTTCCTGCGAGAATCCTGGTCTGACCGAGACACAAATACTGGTCGGATGTATTTGATAAGAGCTAAAGAGGAAGGAAAACAAACAAGCAAAACCGCATTTTTTTCTACTTTGTTTGAAAGAGATCCACTTCTACCCCTGCAGTCCTCTGGACAAATACTGATAAATGTATATAACTACTTTATTATATTTACTACAACATTAAATTCTCAGCTGAATTACTGGAGTTTTATTCAAATACTTTCATGAATTCCTGCGAGGGAAACCAGTTTCACAATTCTGGCACTTGTTCAATCTTTAATAGACCATTATACATAAATCACAATTTAAAACACGATTGTGCATATTATGCATAGTTTTCTGTAACAAAGCTGCTGTGGCTGACTACAGCCAGTTTCCTCCTCCTACAAAACCTACAGTACTCCCCCCATCCCACCCCTAAAAGCAGCAGGAGCCTCCCTAGGCAAGCAAAAACATACCCTATGGCTTGAACTGCCATTGTCTTTATTTCCTACGACAGCTCAGCTTCACTGATGGCACTCTATCAAAGATATTGCATACGTGCTTTACGTTATCTTTTCTGGGGCAATCAGCACAATCAAAAGAAAATGCATGCTTATTTTCTAAGCTGTCACCTGTTTGCCTGTTTCTCATACTAGATGATTCAGATCTCAGGCATTCTTTTCCTGGCTCAGTGGGAAAACTTTTTATACACAGGAAGACACAAAATCTGAATTAGCAGGAGTCAGAAAGCAATCCGCAATACCCTACCCATGCATGTCTATCAAGGATACTGAAGCCCTCTCTTTTTAAAACAAACAAAAACCCCATCTATATACAAATCTGCAATGTTAAAGAGCATTACAAGAGAAGCATCTGCAAATATACCACTATGTTTTAACCTCAGCAGGCTGTCCTTAAATAACTTATCACCCCCATATCTTGTAGTCTTACTTAGAGGTTTAAGTCACTAAATCATTAGCTATTCTAGTTGCCTAAAACATACAAATAAAACACAGTTTTCATATTTGCAGCTACTGTAAGATGAGTTCCCTGACACTAGTTGTATAATCTTCTTTTGTCAAGGATATACTTGCTGCATTAATGGATCAGCCAGTACTTAAAGTGTGAAGAAAAAAAACAACACCACCAAACAACAACAACAAACAAAGCACAGCATAAAGAACAGTCCTGTACTCAGCAAAAGCTGCTGGTTCAGTTAGCGTCCCACTGGCAGTTTAGCCAGCACTCACCAAAATCGTCCTGTGGTTGTGTTAAACTAACCCATCGCACCTTGCAGCAAATTCCCAGACATCTGACCAGCCTCTGAAATTGCGTTTATCCCACAAGTTGCAGAAGCTTAGGACACAGTTTATTAGATAAAAGTTACCGGAAAACACGTTTGCATTTTTTCCTACATGCCTGCTCTTGACCAATATCCACAGAACGGTGCTGACTAGGGGAGCATCGAAGGCCATCGTGGGCCAGCTGGGGCTACTGTTGTGGGAAGGTTAAAAACAAAACAAAACAAAACAAAACAAAAAAAAAAAAACACCTCAAAAAAAGAAGAAAGAAACAGAACAAGCCAAGAAAAAAAGCAAAGAAAACCATACTGAATTTCACAGCTCTTTCTTATTGATGGTAGTCATGAGTTTCTCTTACTGTTGAAAAAAAAAAACAAAAACACACCAATTATAACAGAAAAACCTCAAGCATCCTCAGCTTTTCCCCAAAAACTTCTTTTGCATTAAGCCCAGATGATGGAATTCAGACCGTGGAACGAAAAGGAATTTCAGAGCTCCAAGGCTCTTATACAAATTGACTTCTTGTTACAGGACTTCTTTAAAACAGAAGAAATTAAGCAAGCAGGTTTTACATTATTATGAGAAAGATACCAAAATATAGGCAGATGTCTTTGAAATAGATAAGCTTGACAATAAATTCAAGATACTCTGAAGAACATGGGAGTTCATTCGTGCTCTCCAGGCAGGCTACAACGCCAACAAAAAGTGGGCTGTTGGCACTCAAGCTGTTGACCTTAATGGTGTTGTAAGCTGCTGATTTACAACATAGAGAGAAGAAATCTGCAACATTTTTGAAAAAACAAAACAAAACAAACTGCTGTAAGGTGAAAAAGTGTTTAAGGACTCTTTCAATGAATTTCAGCAGTATCTAAATGTGAGATTCTCTCTGAAGGGCCATGGCTATACAATGGTGCTCTGTCTTGTGTTGGGATAGAGAACTGGATGATTAAGTTGCAGAACTTGATGGGGAAGTAATTTGGTATCTTTTCAGTTCTAAGATGAAAACATGTCCAGCTACCCGGGCATATTTTTTTCCCTCTATATAAATATTTCTTACTCATGATGTGCAAGAAAAGCCTATCAAGCACCTTCAAGGGATAAACCTGAATGGAAACTCATACATTTACTAGATGGGGGGATCAATTGACATCAAAAATTGATAGTTTTTATAGCACAATATGATCCTCCCTTCTCCTATAGCTTCTCTGTATTCTGCAAAGTACAAATTACCTCCTCTCCTTCATAGACTTCATCTGACTATCATATTTCCCTATTCATTTCAAAAAGTACCAACTTCCTCTCTTCTCTTCAGAGGGTGAAGTTACAGACGTGGAGCAGTTGCTTAAAGTTTAAATTGGCTTATCAACTTAAATTCAGTTTCAAAATGTTCAGACCGCAAGAAAGTTTTGAATCTCAAAAGTTGCCTAAGAGCACCAAATCACATTTTGCTGACAAATTGCCTTTCCTTCTTACTGAACTATTTCTGCACTGGCACTGACTTCATCAGCTATGAAAACTAGTTGAAATATAGCTTTTATCCCAGCTGTTTTACCAGTCAAAAATAAGAGAGATGAACTAGAAGTTGGATCCAGTAGACTTAACGTAAAAATATAAGGACCTATGCTGACAGGTGAACAGATCCAGCTTCCTCAGCCCACCTAAGATGATGCTACAGATTCACAGATGCCACCCTCCTTGGGCCCCGACCTACCAAGGCTCTGGAAAGCCATCGTGCTGAAAGACATCTCCTACTTCAGTATCATGGTGATGTGCTCAGCCTGTTCTGGCACTCTCTACTTACCAGATGCTGCTTGTTTATTTTTATTTTATTTTTTGGTATGATCACTGAAATCTCACATGCATTTCACTGAATCATAGAATGGTTTGGGTTGGAAGGGAACTTTGAAGGTCGTCTAGTCCAACACCCCTGCAGGGACAAGAAGGGAAATCTTTGACTTGATCAGGTTGCTCAAAGCCCCGTCCAACCTGGCCTTGAACACCTCCAGGGGTGGGGAATCCACAGCTTCTCTGGGCAACCCATGCCCGTGCCTCATCATCATGAAAGATTTTTTTCCTTATATCCAATTCAAATCTATCCTCTTTCAGTTTAAAACCATTACCCCTTGTCCTGTAATTAAAAGCTCTGGTAAAAAGCCTTTATCTATCTCTCTCATAAGTCTTCTCAATGCATGTTGCAAACCGCAGCAAGGTCTCCCCACAGCCTTTTCTTCTTCAGGATGAACAACTCCAGCCCTCAGCTTTTCTTCACAGGACTGCTGTTCCAGCCCTCTGATCATTTTCATGGCCCTCCTCTGGACCTGCTCTAACAGGTCCATATCTTTCTTCCACCTGAGACCCCAAAGCTGGATGGGACCATGTGGGGTCTTTGGGTGAGCAGTTCCTCCCTGAAGTTTAAGCCAGTGCTAAGTAGGTGATTTTCCTCACTACTAATGACTAACTGAAGAGGTCATAACTCTTGTTAGAGCCCAAAAAGGGTTTTTGTTTGTTTTATTCTTTGTTTGCCTAAAAATAAGGAAGTTGTCCGAAGGAGTCACGAGTTAAGTCTGATTCTGAAACTGGATTTTGTGGTCCAGGAGAACTGCCTTCAAATTAGAAAGCAATAAAACATGTATATACAGACACACATGTGGAATACTTCCAGTGCCATGAAGAGCAAGCTTTTAATCATCAGGAATAAAACTGCCAATGGATCAAAAGCTTAATATTCCATGACTGGCAAACTAAGGGTACAATAATACAGGCAGCTTCTCTAGAAACCTATTAAAATAGTTCCAGAACCAATCCTGGTAAACCATTAGCATTCAGATCTTTCCATGCTTACTAAATGACCTGATCCTTCCGTTAAACAATTATAATACCCTGATCAACACTGTCATTACATTAACTACATATGGAAGACATCCATACATGGCTAGACAAAGATCATCTCTTCACCCAAAGTCCTCACCAATGAAAATTACCTTAAATTTCATCTGTTGCTTCATTTGTCACGTGTTGAAAAGTCAGCTCAGAGTTAAATGGATGTACTTTATTCAAAACTTATCAGAAGATTCTGAATGACTGTTAAAGAGCCTCAATTAAGAGATAGCAAGCTTAGGATTATCAGCAGCTGACTGCAAAACTCCACTGCAGCCAGTACAAGAGGTTTGCAAGACTTGCAAAGCTGAAGAACATAAAAACCAATTCTGACTGCTCTGAGAAATTCTAGATGAGTATCTGGAGTGTTGGCAATTCACCAAGCAATCCAAGAAAAACACGACCACCTTTTCACAGGTAGCATTAAAGAAATACCAGTAGTCTAGTACTACAAAATATATCTCTACCAAAAAAAAAAAAAAATTATAAATAACATTAAATTAAAATAGCAGATTCAAAAGGAGGAGAAGATTGGCAGTTGCATCTGCTCCACAGAAAACCTCTTTCAAGCAACATTTATATATAAAATATATATATATATATACATATTATATATATAATTATATATATATAATTATATATATAATTATATATATATATATATATAATTAATATATATATATATTAAATATATATATATATATATATACATGTATATATATATATATACATATACATATATATATATATATATATATATATATTTATATATATATATATATATACACACAATATACAAAAAAACACTATTTCTCTCTACCAGGAAGTTTTCACTAAACGTTTGACCACTCATTACAGTGATTCCTTACCTCTCTTTTAAGGTCCATTTACTTTAGCACCACAAGCTACTGTAAATGATGTTGCTCATATAAAAGTATTATTTAAAAAAAAAAAAAAAAGGTTTTTTTTTTGAATTCTGAATCTCAGTTATGACCTTTACCATACTTAATTCCATGTCATTTTTCTGAACACTTCATAATGGACTGCATCAATTTCGTGGCTACACGATATAAAATGAATGCAGCTATATAGGAAAAAACACTTAGACCGTACTATAATATTCCAGTAATAGTCCATCCAATCCCTACATGAAGTTTTCTGATTTTTACTTTTGTAAATGTTTTTGCTCACAGATGGAAAAAAAAACAAAACAAAACATTAAGTGAAACTTTTTAAAAATTGATTGCAGTAAGTCTAGGCTTTCAATTGAAAGTTTCTGAAATCACCTTAAAGTAAATTAAGTATATAGGAAGCAGTAGGAACTTTTCAATATACATTATTTGTGTCGTTGCACTGAAGGTAGCAATCTCGGTATCCCTACAGATTCTACTCAGGTTTTTCCACTAATCCTCACTGAATCCAACATGGAATATTTAAGTGGCAATTACAGTGTTCTGTCAAATGCCATCCTACCACCCATCACATTTCAGTAGCACAACATGGCCTGGAGTTCCCTCATCTAGTTGGGGTCCTGCAAGGAGTCCCGCTAAATGCAAAGAAGAGCTCCACATGGAGCTCTTCAGCACAACTGCACCAAATAAATCAAAATCACAAATCTGATGAAAATCTACGTTGGTTGTTTAAACACTACTGACTTGGGTATCTGCAACCATCTGCTTTTGCTTCTCCCTCACAAGCAAACCCACTGATGCATGAGGAGTTAGCAACACACCCTTGATGCAGGTTACCATTCAAAGCAGACAATGCTCCACGAAACACTTCTGGGACTGCACCCCTACCCATGCTAAGAAAGGGAAGTTCTGGTAGACTATCTATAGCCTCATGCTTTGCTTCTATAGCCTCATCCTAATTTGCTTTTCTAGTTACCGGGTCCTAAGACGTTGCAATTTCAGCAGAAATAGAACCATGAGCTCTCTGGAATTGTTTTGACTCAGTACAATAATTCATCTTTGGAGAAAGGACAGCTCCCCTTCCACCCTCCCTTTTCCTGTTAATATTCAAACTAGACCAAGAAAAATAATCTTGCCACGTATTACAGCATTTTTTTTCTTTGTGCTTCAGACCTTCTCATCCACAACCAGTGAAGTTCCTAAATAATGGTTTTTAATTTAAAACAAAACAAAACAAAAACTTACTTCCCCAAACAGGAATATCTTTGCTTTCTGCTTTCATCACAATGGAGGCGAAGGTCATAGTTACTGGAATGGCATCGAAGTAGGAAGAATGGGGAGCCACTGTTAAGATCGCTGCTTCTGCTGGCAACGCCCGCCTGCCTTTCACGTTTATCCAGTGGAATCCACCAGCAAGCCACATCATTCTCATGATTGCTTTCAGCAAAACATCCACTATCCTGAAAAGAGGCAAGACAACAGTTACACTGCCACAGGGGTACCTTCAAATAACAAAAAGAAAAACATTACATAAAAACTATTAGCAAGACAAAAACATAGGCAGGATGCACTGCTGAAACAGGAACATTGCCCAGACCTCCTGCTTTTTTTTTCTGAGCAGGTTTAATGCCACTTAAGGTGAGACACCATTCAATTTCATCTCATTCCCAAATATTAATACTTGTAAATCATAGTACCATTGGCTTTTATTTTAACATTAATTCTGATTCAGACTATGACTGTTGAGCTTTGCATATACAATGCCTAATAATGCTTTCTATTAATACCAAAAAAGCTCTAAAACTAAGCCCTAAAAAAAAAACAAAAAACAAAAATAAACAACACTATTAGGATGTTGTTAGAATGCAACAACCCTGATTCCTGGGTTAAAGTTTACCCAAACAAACCTCTGCAGTAACTTAGTGCAGAGATTCTCAATCAGGGGGTTGCAAACAGAACGTATCTGGGAGCTCTGGAAATATTTCACTTTCTTCCCTCTGCTGTTATAGCTGGGCAGCAATGAAAAGAGAAACATTTGTTTTGAACCAACAGGGTGCAAAGCCTAACCACCACAAGTTGTTATCCTCACGGGGATCGGAGGCTGGAGAGCTGGGTGACACAAAAGAAGACGAAATAGGAGAGGGCCTGCTGAAAGGCTTGAAAATTACTGTATGCAGAATTGAAGGCGGTCCATTATTCCTTCAGTCATTATACCAGTATCACTCCAAATTAAATGTAAAGCGACATGCCTCCGCAGTTCCCAGCCTCCTTCCCTCCTGCGATACAAAATGCCATCAGCTTCCCTCACGCTACTGCCAGCTCATACTTTTAATGTTCTCTGCAGAACAGGCAATACACTACACCCCTTCCTCGCTTCTCGAGCGGCAGTTTTCACGGATGGGTGAGCACCACCTTACATTCTACCTTAATTAGCATTCCAATACGAGAGCAAGCACAGATTTATTAACGAGCGCCAAAGCACGGGGCAAGCCCTCGGAGAATCAACAGCAGTCTTGTCAATTCATCACCGGGTAGGAAACAATGGGGTGAAAAAATTGGAAACAATTTAGAATATGAAATCTGGACGCGTTCCAAAGCGTCAATCTTCATAACTGTATGGGAATAATTAAAACTGAAGGATGGCACAATGAAGCTTTAATACGACATCCTCAGTGAGTCCTCAGTAAAGATATGATGCTAGCAATGTTTTTCTGTTTTTCTCCCTGTAATTCTTGGGTCGTTTGGTAAATCAAACATTGTTAAGGTGTTTTGTTAGGTATTTTTAGTTTCCCAACTGAGGAGAATGTGTAAATAATATTTTTCTTATATTTTTCTTTTGAATAGGAAAGCAGGTCCATGGGACAGACTTATCATGAGATATTTCCAGTCTTCTCTATTTCCAACTGCTGAACTAAACACAGGTTCTCTCAGTATTATACTACATCAGGGACTCACTTTCGCCACCAGGAGAGGGGCTTTTCAAGCTCTTGCTCGTCAGATCCCATTGAAGCAATGAATGCAAAAGGCCAGGCCAACAACATCATAAAAGCAGCAAAAAAGAGCCGGATGGGAAACAGAGTCAAGGTCATGAAGGCAATCTGCAAAACCCAAAACAAGTGAGTTATTCTAACACAATTTTAGACTGAAAGAGTAATTGCTAGAAACTGCATATTTAAATTTAAAATACCTCATGTTAAACACAAACGTGTATGTTTCAATCCCAAGCACACAATCGTAGTGTATGTGTCACAATTTTGTACTCACAGATCTGAATTACAGCTGAAACACAGCGACGCTCTTAAAAGCTAACACAGTCAACTTTCTGCACTTCTTCAGATCCAGAGTTTGTCTGAGAATACATCCGCATCTTCTCTTTCCTTTCTGCAGCCTCACATTAAGTAAATATTTAGCATGGGTGTGTTGTAAATCTTACTGCTCCGTCGAGGAGCGAGTCCGTCACAGCACACGCAGCCAGTGATGTGCACTTAACTTCTTCAGCAGTAAGTGGATGGGGTAAGGCTCCAGAAGGCTGGCTAGGGGAAAGAGTGAGGACCGAAAACTGTCTGATGCTGGCCGGGGTTGCACCAGCACTGCTCTAGTTGCTCAGGGGAAGCTGGCAGAAGACGGACAAGATGCTATGAAATGATAAAAGGAATCTGTGAAGAAAGAATTCAAAAGGAAATATGCTGTGCATCCACAGGTGCACCAGATGAAGCAGAAAAGTACTTCTCAACATCATCATGGCCAGACAAGGATGAGAAATGAAGCATATGGTGCTGTCTCACACCGTGCTTCATCTCATGCATCCCAGGGTGCTGTGGAAAGCATCATTCATATCCTGCTTCTCTTCCCTGATGCAGCCCGTGTCATCACGCAGCTCAGTTTTCCATTGACCAGCTCCCGCGTCCTCTCGCTTCCCCAAAGAGCTCACTAAAGCACCTCACTCCGGCAGCACAAACCTTTACATCTGGGGTTGAGGTAGGAAACAGAGCAGGAAGAAACCCAGAGCTACCAGTTCCTCAGACAGCCCACTGCAACGCCAGGTTTTACAGTAACAGCTCAGACCAGCACCATCATCTCTCAAGGACTACGGTCCTACTCCCCAGAACAGGACTCCAGTCCCGGGGCACACAGCTTCTGTTTGCCACAGCAGAAGAAAACTTTTTTCTTCCCTCTTTGATATGATCGTTTCCCAGATGAACCGGTTCAACTTCCTAAAGCGGCAATGGTCAGATAAGCCCTGAAGTCACACTAACTCACGCAACTTTGCATCCACAGGCTGCTGCTTCTGGCAGCAAGCAGCAATTGAGTCACATCAGCTGTGTAATACAGCTTCACTCACACTGTGGAAAAAGAGGGGAGGAATAGTTCAGGACAAGGTGACATGAGCTCTGGCAGCTGTGTGAGAAGAACGATACGCACGATCTTCATTTGCAAACGAGACTGGAGAAGAGAATGAGGAGCACAGGTGCAAGTATCGATTAGAAGCACGGACAAGCAAAAAGCGAGAGACAGCATAAAGGGTTCAAACGTTTCCGAAGATCAGAAAGGGAGAAAGCAGCAGCCCCAAGAAAACTCATAGAATAGGGGAATATTCATCTGCAAACTGGAGAAGAGAGAGCAGCTGCTTTCTAGGCTCTCCAGAAGGAAGGGACCAGCTGTGGAGAAAAAAAGGATGGAGAATGCAGGTGAGGACACAGCCTCTGGGATTCACACCCTCTCTCCAACTCCTCAAAGCCTCCTCCTGCACCAGGGCAGGAGGCTGGCTGGTGGTGAGCTATGCAGCCCTTTGCATCTGTGCAGCAATCTGTTATATCGTGACCACTTTAGAGCCACGTAGCAGAAGAGAAGCAGCTGTTGCATCCACAAGGTTTTGAAAGATAGCATGAACAAGCAGAAAAGGCCCCTTGGGCTTCTGTGTCCAGAGATAGCAGGAAAGAACCAGCAAGCAGCAGCTCCAAGCAGCCACCGTGACACCGGCCTCTTTAGCAGGTGGGAGTGCATGACCTGCCAATAAAAGCAGTCTGATAGCAGAAAGAAGAGGATGACTACACTTGGCCCCTGAAGAAGGCTTGGAATCAACATGGACATCTGGAGGTCCATCTGGACCTGTACTTTGGGAGCTGGAGCTCATGAGCAATTTTCTCAAGAGGGCTTTGACTGCAGCTCAATTACATGTGTGTTCTGCGAGATCCTACTTAGCTTTTCAGAAGCTGACAGGTGTGATGTGCAAGACCTACAGGCAGCAGAAAGGAAGAGGATGGTCTGAGAGCTTGTAACGAGTCTGCCTGAGAAACTGGATCCCACCCTTCAGCCAGAAGGCTCCAATCTGCTGCAAGGCAAGGCACTGAAACTGAAGAGGTTATCATGGTTTCCTTGTCCAGAAAGGCCACATCCTGATTTGAGTATGAACTTACAATGAAGGTATAAAACACGAACTTAAGGCCTTTGTAAGTTCTTCAAAGCTTCAGGTCCTACATATCTAAACACTGACCACAAGAATCACAGAGCAACTTTGCGTCTTATGTGTGCCAGTTTCTTGTCCTGAAAGTCAGCAACATACCTCTCATGCAGGGAAGCTGTAAAATGCACCTTTGAAATTACCGATACAGGGAGAATCAGCCTTATAAGCGGTTCATTTGCAACAAAGTTCCCATGACTTACAACAAAGTAATAGCCAAATACTGAACAAGGAAAAGGGAGGTTCTAATTTTTCTTTTTAACAGAACAGACCATGACTTGCCCTGCACTTCCACCTCTTCGCTGTTCTCACCTCTACAGCCCCCAGTCGCCAATACCACAGGTGGCTCTGAAGGAGTAAGAAGTTCCTCCAGCAGCAATCCACCTTACCACCTGCTTTCCCACTCGGCAAGCTCCTGGAGATAATTACGGGAGTGGAAAGGTTCATTGGTGATTCAGCCAACCTAACAGATCATTGCTGCTAAGGAGGGTGGTCCTGGTCGCTCTCCCCTCGGGTCCCTTCTAGCACTTATCCGAGCTCGCAGCGAGCAGTGCAGCTCATTAAGCTGAAGAAAAGCAATCCCAGCAAAAGAAAGGAAAAACCAATCAGAACAGAGGAAAACACAACAATCTGCTGGTTTAATGAGCCAAATCAGCTCCAAAGGAACACCAGCACTGGTGCAATACACAGGCCAGAAACACTGGAAGCAAGAAATACGGCACCATATCGCGTTTGTAAGTGGCAGGAGGCAAGGCTACAAATGCTCTGTGACAGCTTCAGCAAAGCTTCTGCCTGCTCTGCAGAGGTAACCAGGAAGAAAAAGTTTTGACTTACTTGACAGCTGCCCAGAGCATGTTATGATGATGAACGAAACTTGTGGTTAATGAAATCATGTCTGCCTGCCTTCCAGAAAGGATCTCTTTATTGGAGTATAAAAATAAAACAGGTAGTTTCGGGAATGATCCCCATTGTTATCCTCAGATTAGCGCCAAACAGCCGCAACTTCTACAGGAAGCACGAGACTCAGTTCTCTGTACAGCTTGCTGCTTTTGCCCTGGTACCTCCCAGTCTTTATCAAGTCAATAAAAAACGTGAACGGTTTATTGGGTCTCAAAGGGATTTTTTTTTCTTTTCTGTTTTTCTTCCTCTTTGTGGTTGCTTTGTCCACTTACTTTCTACTTTTTTGCTTCCAGTCTGAGGCTGAAATCCTTTAAGATGCATTTACTCTGAATTGCAGTAACAAGCAAAAAAAAAAAAAAAAAAAAAGTTAATCTAACCCATTGCAGAGTGCAGGATGAGGGAGGCATGAGGTGGCAGTGAAGATAATGGAGCTATCTGACAGACCATCAGCAACAAACAACAGTCTTTCAGACAAAGCAGCCTCATCTCCCCGTCCCCTGTGCTCGCCAACTTCACGTACCTCCAGTTCCTAACTTGGTGAGGCCGTGCAAACCCAGAACTCACCCCTGTTCAACTCACAGGGCTGACAGAAAAACCTATGACACAGTCTGTGCCTCCAGCTGAACAGGAAGTGAGTTCAGCTGTAATACTTCATGCTGAACTCTTAGTGACAGGCCAGGACTGCATGGAAGAGAAAGCACTGCTGTAATCGACTGTAAAGGAGCCTCCCCAGCCCAGAAGCCTCCCTTTCTGGGAGCGCGGCATTTCACATAAGCCAAATAGTTTCACAGCTCTCCTTTAAGAGTTTCTCATCCAACTATTCTTTTAATTAAAAACGAGGTTAGGAGAACATCATTAAGGCAAAGAAGAAAATCAATCATAGCTCTCTATGTCAGCTTGCGTGCTCCCTCCTTAAACACTGCAGAAAGACGATTACAGGACTGGATGGGCTAAAGAATTTTGTGCCACAAAAGATGGTTCAGTTAGAAAGCAAAACTAAGCCAGGCTTTGATAAGCTTATTCCTCTGGTCTTCACACTGTAAAACACGACGCAGCTTGCAGTTCTCATTGGGAATAACAAATCTTTGAGATCCAGCGGCAAAGCTCACGTCCGATACAGATGCGCGGAGCAGCCCACATGGAAGATGGGTGCGCTCTACGGCCAGCCACTGAGTTGGCGGAGAGGATGAAGACGAACCACACTGGTAGCTTACGTGAGCCTGCAAAAAACTATGAAACTGGTGTTCTGCCCTTCTGACAGTATTTTGAAAACCCCTTGTTAATAATCAGGTAGAAAGAAGGAATATTGAAGAGAGAGGTTACGAATGCAAAATAAAACCTTGTTATTGTTATACTGAGACACGATCAGAACGCGTATGACTACACGCTATCTTTTCTTCCCATTGCAAGACTTTTGCCTCATTGTTTCCGTGTAATTAGTGACACGAGGAATGAAGCAAGTTACATGGCAAAGACATCATTGCGACTGCACGATTTATCGAGGAGGCTCTGGGTATAAACTGAAGGAGGCAGATGACACCAGCCTTCTTCTCTCGCCTCCCATTGAAACAATTTAGCAGCAGCCACCGGATTCAGCCCTGATCTGCCTCACAGGATTAAAAAAAATCGGTAAAAAAAAAAAAAAAAAAAAAAAAAAAACCACCTTGGGAAGCCCGCTAGGAATTCCCTGCCCGTCAGGTGCTCGACATGAGGCGCGCTTCAACGCGGGGTAACGCGGGCCATGTGCGCCTCCTCCTCGACACCCAGGCGGCGAGGAGGCAAGGTAAAGACGAATTCACACCAGAAATACCGGAGCAAAATAAACCCGGGGCTTTATTCCCGGAGTAAAATAAACCCGGGCAGGCGGCGGCGGTTGGCGGGGGCGCGGCCGCCTCACGGAGCTGTGAGGAGGGGGGGGGGGGGGGAGGGGGGGAGATGGAGGCGGGAGGGCGGTGAGATGGAGGAGGGAGGAAGGGTTGGGGGGAGGATGATGAGGATGAGGATGATGGAGGGAAGGGCCCGGGGGCGGCCGTGCCCCTACCTTGGCTTTCTGCAGGGGGCCGAGGCGCAGCTGGTGCACGAAGGGGCTCCGCGGCGGCGGCCCGCGCTCCCGGCTGCCGGCCACGCAGCATCCCCGGCCGCGGCTGCTCAGCTTCATGGCGGGGCCGGGCTGCGGCCACGGCCCGGAGCGGGGACGGAGCGGAGCGGAGGGGAGCGGGCGCTGCCGCTGCCGGTGCCGGTGCCGGTGGCGGTGTCGGTGCCGGGGGCCGCTCGCTCCCCCAGCAGCAGGCGCCGGCCCCCGCCCTCCCCGCCGACCGTGCGCATGCGCCCTGCGCGCCGGCTCCGGCCGCTGGGCTCGGCGCCGGTTTCCGCGTCGGTTGGGAGGATGGCGGGGGGGCCGGGTGGAGGGGCGGGGGGGCTGCGCTCGCCTCATGGCGACGCTCCGCCCGAGACCACCCGCCCCCTGGGGCTGTTCAACCCCACATGGGGGTCCTGGGAGAGCCCCTCCGTGGTTCAGGCGCCCGGTTGGGGGTGGGGGGCGATGTTAAGGCTTCCCACGAGAGACTCCCCCCTTCATTCCCCATGGGTTTTGGTCACAGGCAGGCTGCAGGAGAAACCCAGCTCACTGCAGCTGAAGAAAGAATTAAAAATAATAAAAAGGATAAAGTGAACCCCCTCCCCCCGAGACCACTGAGCTGGGTGAATGTCTCCCACACGCTGCAAAATGTGAGGAGGTGTTTTCAGATCTCTTGGGGGGCCTTTGTTCCAAGCAAACCTAGACTTCTTTATTTATTTATTTTATAAACCAAGGAGTCTCGCTAATTTGCAGCCCGGGATCATGAAGGAGTTGGAAGGAAGTAGCTAAGGTTGGGTCCTAATAAATCTTTGGATATAAAGGAAGTTCTTGATTATTAAATAAGCGCTGGTGTTCTGCCAGGTCTCAGGAAGCCTAGCCGAGTGACCGGCACAATCCTGGGCTGCTTAAATTGACGCCAGCCACAGGCCAAGCAGTGCAAAAGGTACATAAGCCGTTTGATAAAGAAGTATGTGCAGATATCATTAGTATCGATCATCTCACAGGTCTTATAAGGCAATTCTGGTGGCCTTGTTCAGTGAGATTTAAAGGTAAGCTGATAAAAGCAACTACAATAATGCATTGCCTCTACAGTTCCTAATCATTAGGCTTAGAACTGCAAAATGGTCCCTGAATCCAATGGTTAATACCATGTATACTTCTAACAGTTAACGCTATAGCTACAGTATCAATTAACTAGGTGGTACACAAATAGTTTTTGACTTTTGAAAGATCAGAAAAGGCATCAAAGGTTAATCTTCATGATAGTGGAGTTTCCTAGGTTCTGCAGGTCCAGAGTCTCAAGATTTTTACCAAAGATCCGAAATAAGCTCACTGTTAATAAAATCTGTGGACATGCTAAATGGTAACCTGGTAAGCTACGCTGAGAGTAACTGCAAAATCATGTGGACTGACTGGTAAAATTAACAGTTTCAAACAGGCTTTTACAGCCCACTCCATATATATTTCCAAACCATATAAGATATGCTTCTGGAATGAGAGCCTGTACTGTTGTTGGGTGTACCAACAAGATTTGTGTATCGGAAGTCAACCACTCTGTGTATCAGTGAGACTGACGCTAGAGCAAGGTGTGTAGTTTTCACATTAAAGATCAGCTGGTGCAGAAAAGACCTGAAAAAAATGTTAGAGGGCTGGAAGAAATATCTTACAACAATACATTTAGAAAGCTACATCAATTTAATTTATCAAACAGATCTTTTAAGAGTTACTGCAGTGTTTAAATACCTTCACATGGAACAAGTACCACGAGCTAAAGCTTTTTAAGTACTAGAAAAACATGTAAGAGGTATCAGTGGTTGGGAACTGAGGAAATCTCAGTCAAATTTAACAGTTTTAATCATCCGCAAGCTATGCAGTTAGGTTTGGGACTGGCAATGTGGCTTAATGGCCCATGACGTAAAGGCCAGAGTACATGATCCAATGATCCCTTCCAACCCTCAGCTCTCTAAAGTATTTTAGCTGTGTTCTGGAAAATTTGGCTGCCCTCTCCTTTGCTCTCTCTCCTATGACTAAGCCGGTGATTAGTTCATAGGGGCTAGTTTCCATGACAGATAGCAGAGTTCTTGAAGAGTTAAGTGAGGCCAGCAGGCAGAAGGTGGTGGCCACTGGCTGCCCAGTGCACAGCCTGTCAGAGGACTCTGGCACATGCGCTCGTTCCCAGTCCAGCAGGCATGGAAGACAGGAAGAAATGAGGGTGTTGGAGCAGGAAAACAGGGAAAATGAGATATGAGATGCAAGCAGGTTTCCCCAGTTCTACTGAGTGTGTTGTATTAGTTTTTTACAGTCAGATTCCAAAAATGGAAGCCATCTTCTGGGTGGTTTTGGGTACAATATGAACATACCTGAGCTGTTATGGAGTTACCAGGATTTTGGATGTCATTTGTTTTTCTTAAAATTCTGCTGTGATCAGTACAACTTAAGACAGATAACTTAAAATGTCCAGCCTCACTTTCTCAAGTTTCTGGGAATGTGTGTTCCCATCTCTGTAGTCCCCATCAATGGTATCCGTAAAAACGAGCATGAACCCTGGTGTAGGGGAAATCTTGTGGCACAGCTTGAATGGGAAAGGCAGGCTAGGACTCTGCAAGCAGTTTGGCGTATGGTAAACTGGGGCAGTGAAGGGACTGGCAGGACAGAATAAAAAGCACGCTTATATGACACTACTTTCTGTGCAGCAAGCTGGAAAGCTTACCTGGATCCTTTCAGAGACGCATGATGAAACTTGCTCCTGGGTTGTTATTATATGACCCTGAGAAAAGGGGGTTAAGACTGTGCAACCGTGCATTTAGAAAGAGCAGTATTTTATCAGTGCATGTACTGGGTTGCTGAAGTGGGATTAAGTATTTAGTTATTCCATAGTCCAAATTTTTGTGAATTGATTAGGAGATTGAATGAAGTACGGCAGTAGTATTGGGGTGAGATTGCTACTTTTTGTGCAAATCACAAAACTATGGTGTTGCTGTCAAGGCTCACATATGTTATATAGCTCATCTAATAACCACTTACAAGGGCATAGGAAGGGTTGACGAATTTATTGCAGGATTTATGGAATCTACCTTGCTTCACAGGAGAAGAAAATGTGTAATACATTATGTTGCATGTAAGTGTATTATGATACAATTGGAAAAGGAAATGTTGAAGCTGACTACCATGAGAATATGTTGCGGTAAGCTCTCAAATAATCTCCTCAGGGAAACTGTGGAACCTGAAACTATTGAAATGAGACTGCACAAACATATAAGTGCCATTCTACCCCAGCACACAAAAGCTCTAATTGGTCCTTTCTGTCATTCATTCAGATGATTTATAGGGAGCTGTACAAATAAGATGACTCATATAAAAAGCATACAAATATCAATTATGAAATATGCTTCTGTGAACCCTGAAGTAGGAAAAAGAATATTCAGTATTTAACAGCTGAAGTGGCTTTCTCTAAAACAAATCAAATAAATGTTCATAAAAGAGCAAATAAGTTGACCACAGCACTAATCTTCAAAATAGTAATATTCTTTCATGCCTAGAAAAAGTCCTTGCTTTGATTTTTAAGATGGTCCTTGACCTTGATGGCCATTTGGTAGAATCAGCTGATACCTATTCCAGCACAATTCAGACATGCCTCTGCCCTTGAAATAACTGTGTTTTTTTTTCTTTCTTTCTTTCTTTTTTTTTTTTTTTTTTAAATCAACAGTTGATTTAAAGTTCTATTTGTTTTTTCTTTTAATTTTTCTTATTTTTCCCTCATGATTCCTGTTGCAAATCTATTCAGAGTTCAAGCCAAAAGACAGACTTAAAAAAAAAAATTGGAAAACAAATGTACTCTGTGAAGAGAAATATCAAATATATTCATGTTGAATTACTAGCAGTAATACAGATACTCTAATGAAATGTGCTCATATTTTCCTTCTGACATGTAGAAAGCAAAGTAGAATCCATTTGAGTTTCTTGAATCAGGAAAAGAACGACTGGAGCTAATGGCAGGTTTGTGGGAAGAACAGCAATTTCTTGTTTTGATGGTGCTGTGTTATCTTGGATGTGTTAGCCTGAAGAAATTAGAGGTACTTGTGACAGAAAACAAAACAAAAACAAACAAAAAACAACGATGAGATCTCATTCAGTATTTATTAGTAAGTGCAATTTAGCGTTTTCAAGAAATAATTATTCACTTGCTTAAATATGTGCTCTCCATCTCAAGATTTCCAGTGTTATAATTCCCACATGGCCTTGGCTTCAGCAACTGCAAAAATATTTGCAGCCCAGAAATCCAGCCATATCCTGGGCTGCATCAAAAGCAGCATGGCCATCAGGGCGAGGGAGGTGATTCTCCCGCTCTGCTCTGCTCTTGTGAGACCCCACCTGGAGCCCTGTGTCCAGCTCTGGGGCCCCCAGCACAGGAAGGACAGGGACGTATGAGAATGAATCCAGAGGAGGGCCATGAAGATGATTAGAAGGCTGTAGGACCTCTCCTATGAAGACAGGCTGAGGGAGGTGGGGTTGTTCAGCCTGGAGAAGAGAAGGCTCCGGGGAGACCTTACAGCAGCAGCCTTCCAGTACCTAAAGGGGGCCTGTGGGAAAGCTAGGGAGGGACTCTGTGTCAGGGAGTGTAGGGATAGGACAAGGGGTAATGGCTTTAAACTAAAAGAGGGTAGGATTAGATTAGATATTTTATATGTGTATGTACAATACATGTATATATATTGTATATCTATATAGTGTATATATATAAAAGATGTAATTAGATATAAGGAAGAAATTCTTCTCTCAAAGGGTGGTGAGGCCCTGGCACAGGCTGCCCAGAGAAGCTGTGGATGCCCCATCCCTGGACGTGTTCAAGGCCAGGCTGGATGGGGCTTTGGGCAGCCTGGTCTGGTGGGACGTGTGCCTGCCCATGTCAGGAGGTGGAACTGGATGATCTTTAGGGTCCCTTCCAACACAAAACATTCTGTGATTCTATGAACAGAGATCAAACTTGTCAACACTGATGATGGTCTCTGAGAGCAAGAACAGGCACATTAGATGCTGCAGAGCCTGTGCCAGGTGCTAAATTCTCCCCCTGGATGCCACAAGAGACACACAGTGTTAGGAAGGTACCTGAGCCTAAGGAACACTGTGTGCTGCTTCTATCTTTCACCAGTTAATGGCAAGAAATTTGGGGCAACTGGAGCCTTGCTTGACTTTTTCAAAAGACAGTCCAAGACTAAAGCAAATTGCTCTGGGATCTGAGATCTGCCTCATACTCAATCGTCTTCCATTGCCATTTTGCATCGTGTTTTTACCCTGGTTCTCAATACACTGTTCATACAGAAGGGCAGAAACATCAGTATTCAGTAAAAGGTTAAGTCAATAAAACTTCAGGAGTTTTGTTTGGGAGTGAAAAGAACAGGAGAACGATGTGTAAGTGCTATATAGTGTATATTGCTGCTGCAGGGTGATTAGGCCACCCAGGGGTGAAGGCATTGTGAGGGCCTGAATAGGAAATGCCAGAATTACTTAAGAGCATCTCAAGTCTTGTGTATTTTATTCCCCCCTGTTGCTCTCAAACTAAAACCAAGGAAGAAGAGACCATAGTGGCTCTGGCAGTATCTCACTGACCTTTAAACACATTGGCTCTTAGAGATGGTTCAGATCTAGGCTCAGTTCTTACTGCAGAAACCACATCCTTATAGATGGCCACACAACCAAGGTATATGAAGATGAAAGTAGGGCACAGATAAAGTGTACTAGGTACAAATTAAAGCAGCATATTTTCAGTGCTGTGCTATGCTGATAGCCCTCTACCTCTGTGTTCATTGCTTTCTCATCTTCATACACCTTCCTCTTCTTTCTCTGAATGTCTCAGCTGAAAGGACTCTTTGTTTCTAGTCCTAACAGAAAAGAACAATCCTGAGGGAATGAAACAGGCTCTGTCCCTAACATAAGATAATCTTACAAGGTAGGAAATGAAATCCTGAAATTATTTTCTGTGACTTTTCTGGTATGTATGTCATTAGCAAGCAGAGTATGCCTGCTCATCAAATTCTTTACTTACGCTCGAAAGAAGCAATTTTTCTCTGTCCGTATTTAAAACCCATGCCCAACCACACAGCAGCTAAAGCTCTGTAATACTGTCATGGTAATTTCTGCAAGTCGGAATACTAAGCACCGAGTCAACATTTTCCATCTTCCTGATCACATTATATAAACTAGATAAGAACATCTTAAGCTTTTTGCAGACTTCACACTTGTATCTTTCTGCAAATATTACAATATCTTATGAAAATACCTTCTGAGTTCCAACACATCTAACTTTTAGTTTGCACATGTTCTTTTCCACCTGCTTCCTACGATTTCTCATTTCTAATTTCCTGTATGCATTTACAAAGGTAAATACATACTTTTGTATCAGGTAACCTTTACTTACAGAGCACTGAGTTAACATTTTTTAAGAGATGAGTGAAGCAGTATCCAAAAGATTTAATTTAGGAAGCTCTGTGCATTATTCATATAACAAAATAGCGAGAGAAATAATTAAGGGCATTGCTGGTAAGGTGCATCAAATTCATATAAATGAAATCACTAGAAGCTGCCCTGGTGAAATTATTGCCACGATCCAATCAAATCCAATACCACTTTGCAATCATATGAAATGCTTCAGTTACTTTTTCTGAGGTAGTAAAGCCTGTTATTTAATATGTTGCAAATATTTATTTACTGTAAGCCAGTAGCAGTGGTTAAATATGCAAAACATAACATACAAACATTTTATGCTTTTGGAAGTGCAATCAGGATAAGCTGCCAAAAGATCCCTGGGCAAGAATGTCCAGACCCAATCTGTTGCCTTGGGAGGCAGATTTTAGGAGAGGCAAAATCACAGCCTGTAGTGAAAAAGAGACCATATGGGACTCACAGCAGCGCCAGTGGCTTTCTGCCCAGCTCATGCCCCTGACCACGCCAGCTCCACGGCAGCTGCAGCCCTCAGATGAGACAGGGCAAGGCAGGAACGTGCAGCCACGTCTCCCTTACCTGTGTGCCCAGCCCCATGCTGCTGGGAGAACAGGGAGGAAAAGCAAATAAGTAAGTCAGAGAGAGAGGAAAATAGGGATAGAGAGAGTAGTGTATATGTGTATGTATATATAAAGAGAACATATATATATGTATGTGTATATAGAGAGAACAGGGATACACTGACTGCTCTCCAAATACAGATGGATGCACAAGTCTTCCCTGGGGTCAGTGAAATCCAGGGATCACGCAACACAAATACAAAGTATGGTTGTGCAACAGCAAGTGTTTTATCCCACTTGTGCTTGGCCTCCACAAATAAGACCCACAAAGGGCTGCACCTCTGTATCCGCCGGCCAGGATAACCCAGAGGCGAGACAGGGCACAGGGAGAGCAGACGGCGTTGCCTGTAGCACAGAGTAAGACGATAAAGAACTGCCAGATACAAAGATGTTGCTTCAGGATGCGTCATCAGCTGCGTCATCCCATGGAATAACCCATCTAAATCTAAGCATATTAAGTTCTCCAGTGAGTTTATTAATGTGGGCTAACACCATCTGTTTGTGGACGCAGGGCATTATATCTCTCATTAACATGATACAGTAGTTAAATTTAGATAGGCTCTTGGCTGAGCTGAGTATCGTTTAGCTGTTCTTATTCATGCTCTGAATTATTTCTAGGCACTGGAGAGTGGAGTGGTTAATCAATATGGCCAAACCCAACTTTTCTACAGCTTAGCTTAAATTCGCCCAACCAATAAAAAGGCAATTCTTTCAACAGAACGTTTTCTGTTAGTAATGTTTAAACTCAAATGTTTTACAGAAATAAACCACGACGACAAACAATGAGGATGGTGAAACTGAGTACAATAATTTAATGTGAAAGCTTATAAACCTGTCAAGAAGCAATAATCATTTTGAATGGTTCAGTTATAAATTGCAGAGTCTTTTTCTATACTGTTCTTGTACTCAGATTTTAACGCTTTCATTGGCTCTTGCCAGAAGGTAAATGTTAATTATTATTATTATTATTATTTTTTTTAACGTCAGTTATGTAAGGTGGGAAAAGATGGCAGTAGGTACCCAGTTACTACTTAGCAGGAGCTCCCTGCCAGTGACTCCAGCCTCATAGCGTGCTGCTGCTGGCCAGACCAGGCTGTTTTCCCAAAGCTTTGGCCAGGACGGATAGGTCCTAGAAAATCTACTCAGTGTCAGAGAAGAATAATCATCCAGATTCCTTGGTCAACTGAGCAGCCCCCGTTAAACACAGTGTTTTACACGAGGTTTGAGCTCGGCTGTGTGACTTTGCACAACCCTATAGCCATCAGTAATCACAGGCCAGCCAGTGGAGGATTTTCCATGGCTATAGGAGCAGCAGAGATTATTGTCCCTGCACATAGCTGTCAATACAGAGCTACTCACACGCTGTGCTCAGGAAGCTGTGGGTGTTGCATGCCTGCGTGGCGGTTGCAGTGAATTTGCCCTCAATGAATTTGCCCTGTCTGTACCCTTTAATTAAAGCGCTGTAGTTCTTTGGCTCGCATCACAGCGAGGCAGAGAGAAGGGAAACATTTATTCAGAGGTGATGAATTTATTAAGAGGGCAAAGGGATCATCAGCCCAGCACTAGCATCCTCCCAGCACAATGTTCAGGCTCCCACTCAAGTGGTAATCATGCAATTACATGGCTCTCCTGTTCGGCTCGAGTGCCTGTCTGCCCTGGCAGTCCTTTGCTTGTTGCAGGAGTGAGATTGCTGCCAGAGTACCACATCCTCCCTTCATTAATGACACTGACCTATAAGTGAGGTTTCAGACAGAACACAAAAGAATATTCCACGGTCTGGTAAAATGCATCTGGTGAGAAATTTGGAGCCTGATGTACTTTGTAGGATCTGTAGTTAAATATACCTGGGGAGATTTCTAGTATCAGATAACTCTAACCTGGCAGAAGACAATACTGTAACAAGATTCAATAGCTACAAGAAGCTAAAAACATCCAGCTTCAAATTCAATTGGAGAAGAGGTAATCTGAGGAAGGACTAGTGAAAGTGAAATAATTAAACATTCAAAGACCTCCTTTCAGATGCTTACGTCCCTCTCACTAGAATTTTACTAAAAAGATAGAGGTCCTTCACAATGAAGTAGAAATTAATGCAATAGTTACTTTCTGAGATTTGGAGCACAAGTTATAGAGATCAGCCTGGACAATCAGGTGTTTTTTTGCTTGAGTGCTGCGGAAGTTGTGGACTTTACCTCTTTGGCCAGGAAGTTAAACTAATGAACTGCAGAGGAGGTCTGCCAGCTGCCAGAGACTCTGGGAATGGTCAAAGTCAGCATCAGAAAGAAGCAAAATATGACACTAGCCAAGCTGAAATGTATGGAAGGACTCAACTGCCCTAAAAATCTCAGGTTCTGTAACAGTATTATCAGTGAGCCTGCTGTTGTCACATGAAGTGTTTGTGAATCAGGAAATGACAATGATTTAAAAGGAGCTTTCTCAGAGCACATCCAATTCTTCAGATCATTGTAAAGGTTTTTTTCCCCCTCATTTTTAACTGCTTCTTGGGATTCTTCAGCAAGCACTGGAAAACTTTATTCCTGTAACTTTTCCTCTTTACTGCCACTGATCTGCTGCCTCTTGCTATGTGATATGATGAAGAGAATTTTCTAGACTGCTTTTCCAAAAATGAGCCATGACAGAAGCCACAGCATGCATGGAGCTGTTGGCTTAGCCCTCTCCCCTGGGAGGAATGCTGACTTCCTAGTGATTGTCTTGTTCTCCAGGTTACAAGAAATACAGCTTGATAGCCTCCCACTTAAGCAGAATCTTTGCAACTGCATCATACATATATAAATAGAATATATAATTATAAGTCATATATATTCATGCACACACGTGCATACACTGTACTCGAGAGGCCATCAGGACCACTCTGAGCACATGTCCCTTCCTGGGGTGCTCTACGAGGTAGCACTGGGATATGGGACAGGGGATGAAATACTTGACAATGAAGACCATAACTCTAGGTGAGGTAGTAAAGCTGTATTAATCTGGGGTGTTATTCTGAGCATTCAGTGTCCATAATGCTTTCCTCTAAGGACACTGTTTATCTAGATGCACAGGCATGAAATCTGTAGCATGGAGTCAGACCCTGAACAGGTAGGGCAAAGTGGGCTACCCCATCAGCTGCAGGATTTCATAAAGAGACATCTTTTGCAGTTCAAGCTTCTAGCAGCTCTCTCTGTTCCTTTCTTCTACACATCTTGCCCGCTCAGAATAGGCTAAATGGATCTGCCAGCCTCAGCCTCAGATTTCTTCATTTGTCTGTCAGTGCAAATTCCTAGGGCCAAGTTCAGCCATTCCTCTCTTCCAGCAAAGTAATTATTAAAGGGATTTGCAACCTAGAGAAGCAGAAAACAAGCTGCCTTTCCCTATTAAGAGTGATAAGCCAATCTTACTGTAACTACGGACTTCACTGTGACTCTGGCAAACAAGAGAAGTATTTTTTTCTGTGAATAAACTCAGTGTGTTGGGTACATGAATCCTACATGGGTATGTGGTATTTCTGGACATACTGCAACATGGCAGTGCAATGGCAGTGCATGCTACTGCTGTAAGAGTTGGTTTATCGACAGTGAGGTGGTTACAGCAATTGTAAATGCTCACCTTTTGGATGTCAGAGGAAAGTCTTACACCCTGAAGAGAAATCTCACTTTAGTGAACCGTAGCTGCAGGCTTAAGGCAGACATTTGGTGGTACGGTCAGGTATTGTTCTGTTCTGTTTCACCAACCAGTGATAGCTGGAGCCAGAGAGACAGTTCTTCAGTTCTTGCAAAAAAAAACTCTTTTCTTTCTTTCTTTCTTTCTTTCTTTCTTTCTTTCTTTCTTTCTTTCTTTCTTTCTTTCTTTCTTTCTTTCTTTCTTTCTTTCTTTCTTTCTTTCTTTCTTTCTTTCTTTCTTTCTTTCTTTCTTTCTTTCTTTCTTTCTTTCTTTCTTTCTTTCTTTCCTTGATGACTCTGTATCATAGACTCACAGAATGGTTTGGGTTGGAAGGGACCACCCAGTTCCAACCCTCTGCCATGGGCAGGGACACCTCCCACTAGATCATGTTGCCCAAAGACCCATCCAGCCTGGCCTTGAGCACTTCCAGGGATCCACAGCTTCTCTGGGCAACCTGTGCCAGAGCCTCACCACCCTCTGAGAGAAGAATGTGCTCCTAACATCTAATCTAAATCTCCCCTCTTCTAGTTTAAAACCATTCCCCCTTGTCCTATCATCTGCCTAATTAAAAAGTCTCTCCCCATTATAGATACATAAAAACATCTGCTAAGTTTTAGCTCCTTCCACCTCACAGGTCTTTTCCATCGGCCCTTCAGATAACTGCACAACCTGAGTTGAGCACCTCTGACCAGGCTTCTTTCTGTGTATCTGCAAAACCTCATCAGATTGTGGCACATGTGCATGGTCTGTATGTAACCCACTGTAAGCCTGGTGCTTTCGGTGTGTGCCGGGTTTGCTTACAATGCCTACTTGCTCTGCATCAGCCCAGCCAGTGCAATGTCCCCAGGAACTGCATGAGGTGTCCCCAGACGCACATGAACACATTCAGTTGTACACAGATAGCATGTTGGGCATGCTATGTCTGCATCTTTTGGTCTTCTGTTAATTCTTCCTTTCTTTTCCAGACTTGAGCCTCGATGGTGCTTAAGCAGTTTTTAACTGGACAGAGTTGGACTCTGAATGTCTCACAGGGAGACACTCTCTCCTGTCTTCAACCGTCTTTGTAGCTCGCCTCTGAAATGTCTTCAGTGTTTCAACATCTGTCTGAAGTAAGTTTCTGGTAACAGGCTGACTGGTGAAAATGCTGCTCCCCTACTGAGGTGGAAGGGAGTGCATAGGAAGCTGTCAGCAGGTGTTAGCCAAAAAGTCAGACACTAATGCCTTCTTTTGGATTTAGTCTTCACTACAGTGTCTGCCAATGGAATTTCAAAAGTGAGCATCTGTGTAGAGGATTGCTTGGGAAAAGTGTTTTGTTTGCTTGTTTTGTTTTGTTTTTGTTTACCTAGTGAAAATGAAGATGGTAAGCATCAATGGAGGTGGTAAAAAGCACAGCAGCAAGAATTAACAAGATCAGATAAGTGAACTGTGGAATATACATGTATATAAACCCTAAAGAGGCTTTCTGAGAGAAGGTGTCTCTTCATGAAGCTGCTTCGGCACGGCAGAAGACATCCTGGCAGCATCATACAGGCTCTTTGAAATTCTGGAGCTGAATGAAAGGATGGGACAGCAAGGCCAGACCCTGCCATGGGAAGGCTGGAGCATGGGCTCAGAGGGCCTGTGCCTGTCAGCAGAGGCTGGTGGACACACACAGCATGGCCAAGACACAGCGCCAGCTCATAGCTAGGGACACAGGCAGGGGACGAGAGCTGCTGGGGAGAGATGTTGCAAAAAGAGAATTAAACTGTAAAATTTTATACTTGTGAGTTCTCAGGAGACGTGAGGAAACAGCGAAATTCTTGCAGCCTGGGAATCTGGGAAGGTGGCTGAGATGTGCAAGAAGCTACCACATGTGTTGGTTCACCAGTTCGTGGAACAACTCCTTCCTCCCCTTAGACAGCACACATCAATCCAGTTATGGCTTTCTAAGGCTGGCAGCACCATCTAGTGGCAGCCTAGGCTGGCCCAGCAAATAATTCATGTTTTCAGAGGGCAGCAGATTTTTACGGCACTCTAAACCCTTGCTCTTATCCCTGCTTGCAAACACAAGAGAATTAAAATAGTTTAAGTGTAGCAATAGAAATGAATTGAATTTTAAAGTGTTTTTAGTCCATTCTCATTTTTATCTAGCCATCGTTACTATCATTTTTCCTGACCATTGTAAAAATACAGCTTATCCCTTTTTATAACTCTTTCTTTTTAAGTGCTGTGGATTCTCCACAACTACACTTGATGTTTGGTGTTTTCACCTTCATATCACAGTGCTCAGTGTCCTAACCCACTCCCTTAGGTTAAATTTATGTGCCTGTGAGCGCCTGAACCAAGACAGAGGGGTGCAGAAGCGTCTCATATAAATGTTGAGAGTCTATATTTAGTGAAAACTCAGCACAAGAGAAGACCATAATAGGAATTGCAAATCATCTATAGGAATAAATGTTTATTCTTTAAATCCCTATGCTTACATTATCTGTAGAAGAATTTCATGTTGAACTCTCCAAGATTCTTCCTAACATACGTATTTTCTAACATTTTGTAAGAACAATTTTGCACTGAGTTGTAGATAAATATAAATAAGTAAATGAACTGCTTGAAGCTGGAAAAAGAACTATATGAGTGCATGGGAAAGAATATGATATCTCCCACACTTTTTGTTACTGTTCTCTCATAACATGGCAAGTAGAGAGCTCCCAATGACTGTGCCAAGTGGTATGTTTAAAGTAACATTCATTGTTATACTCTCACAAGATGATGTGGAGATCAGAAACAGGTTAAAAAAGGAATTAGGCATATCTTTGGGGGATAGTTCTAATGTTGGATCTTCTACTCAGCAGTTTAGCTGCAGCCCTGAGCTTGGAAAAGTCCCAGGTGCTGATGACCGGAGACTGGTGGGATTTATCAGTCTTAAAAACAGAGGAGTGGCAGGGGTGGCACAGGTCATCAAATCCACTATGTTGCCTTCAACAATATCCCAAAGCAAATGGCTTGGGAACAACAAAGGCACATGTATAAAATAGTCCCCTTTGGGGACTTCCCCACCTGCGGGTATTTCTCAAGCCTGCTGTGATCCCTTTTATAACATTCAGGGGAAGTTTTAAGAACTTTTACAGCTTCCACTTGAGCCCCACTGGAATTTTGCAGCTGCAGCCTCTGGGGTGAGGAGTTTCGTAGCCCTAGAACTGCTATGTGATGAGCCATTTCCTTTTGTTTATTTTGAACTTGATTTATACTGAATTTGTTTGATGGCTTTTGCTTCTTGTGCTGAAAAAGACAGGGAACAGCCTACAGCAATTGCAATGGAAGCAGCAATTGTAATAAATTTGGAAGCAGCACCTGTAATAACAAACAGCAGGCTTCTTTGTGTTGCATGTCCTGCATTTGCAGTCCCAGAGACGTGGTGCAGGGATCCCTGGGCTGAGGTTTCGTAGAATGGGCCGAGAGGAAACCAAACAGGATTAAGAAAAAAGCAGATGAGCACTTGCCCAACATCAAAGCTCATCTCCTTCCTGGGGCCAAATAAGATAAATCTGTCTTGGATCTGGACTCAGCCATTCCTGATTTACACAGACATGATGGTACCAGTTTGCTTGTTCGGTCCATTTTACCATCTCTTTATAAATTTGATGTCTTCTACCATTACCAAAGTTATGTTTTTAATAACACAGAGAAACTTCTAGATCAAGTAGTTTGCTGGAGATATGCAACTTCAGCAGCAATGTTTAGGGTTTAGGTAATCCTTTTTCTTTTTTTTTTCTTTTCTTTTTTTTTTTTTTTTCTTTCCATGACTTTATCTTACAATTTGTTTCCTTCCAGGTTTATAGATTTGCACCAGTGTTAAGTATACAGCAGAAAAGACTGTGTCAGGGACAGGAAAAATCATCTTTTGGTGAATTCGTGTATCCAGGTCACATATGCTATCGCAGCTGAGTTGACTGCCTTGGGAACTGAGGCGAACCACTTGAAAAAGCAGCTGCTCCTGTCCGAGCCCCCGACCTTGTACGTATGAATTGTGCCTGTGGCAGCAAAGTTAATAGCTAACACAAGGAGAAATAGAAAGCAGGTGGCCTCTTGAAAAGGCAGCCAGAGCTTCAGGCCCATGTTTGTACTACAGAGCACATCCTAAACTGTGCATTTTCTTTACCCTCACTCTTACCTCCCAGAGGCCTGTCTACCAGCCTGGAAAACTTGATATTAAAATATAAGTTAAAAGAATGCATTCAGACCACGGTAAAGAGACTGTAAAACCTTGCAATGTTGCATGTGTCTATTAAGTTATGTTTAGTGCTCAGATGGTTTCATTTGTAACAGTAATCAAGTCATAAGCACCGGTACCTTTAGAAGAATGCATGATGATGCGAGGTGTCACATAGCTGAAGTCTAAATCTTCCTTTCCTAACTACAGCGAGTAGTGTCTCTTTGTTCATTCAGCTCCATCTTTTGCTGAAATTCATCAAACATATTTAAAATAGCCTTTTGAGAGAGGAGCTTGAGGCATACAGATCAGGCAGGGCTATGGATCTGGCTCCTTAACATCTCAATTTTTATTTTTTTATTTTTTCCCAGACCTGCAATCTGATCCCTTGCCCAGGAAGATCATTCCACACCAGTGGTAAAAGAAGTGAACCTCACATTTTTAAAGACTATCTTAAAAAAGCTGCCTTCTAAGACTGGCTAGGTGAGCTGCCTAGAGGTTCTTATGTGAGGAAAAGCTGTCAGACTAGGCCATCCGCTTGAATGGGTAATTAATTCACACAAGTCTATGTTGTGAGGTACATACAAATACTACAGACCAAATTATTTGTAACATTTTGTAAGTACTAAAATTTATGTTGTATGAATTTGTCATTTCAACAAAAAAGTTATGGATTGTTTGTATTATAATTTTATCTTGTTAATGTAAAAGGAGAAATTTTGCTTTCCCTGGCCTCTTGGGAAGAAAAAAACACAACAGTGTTTCTAATTATCCGAACGCTCAGGAACATAAAAGAATAGCAAGTGGTGAAATTATAAATCTGTTGGAACAAGTCCATGTTTTCTGATTAAACTCCATTTCTGGTGGCTCTCAGCAATCATGTTCCTTCTATGTTCATAGTAATTGCATGTGTCAAAGCTGAGGCCTTGTGTAAACTGTACCAAATGAGTTACAATTTTAATTTAGAAGGAGATAACTGTATTTGCCCCTGCAGGCAGATTGCATCGGGTTAGAAGTATAAAAACGAATAAGAAAGAGAGCAGGGAGGAGGCTGAAGGGCCTCCGGGTTAATAATAAGTAGAAAATCTAATAAGGCTTACATTACAACACTTGAATTTTAGAGAAAAAAAAGAAAAAAGAAAAAAATACAATTTGCAAACATGAAGTCAAACTCTGTTACTTGCATCTGATCCATGTGTATGAGTGCATATTACTATATGCATGTGGGTATGTCTGGCTTGGGTACAGACTTTTCTCTGATTTTTATAGTTTAAGGCTATGGTGCGATTTACCCTGGGTACTACACTGATGAAAAAATTAGAAAAAAAAGTTTTCAAAAATTTGCAAGCTCTCAAAACCTGATATATTTCCACTATTAAAAAAAAAAAAAAAGAAATCTGCTCAATCCCTTTAATTGCATAATATTTCAGATTTTTTGTATTTTAAACAATACTCTAGATAACTATCTTATATCACATTTTGAAAAGGTTACTGTTTTCATGAAGAATATTTTTTTTGAATCTAAAATCTTATTTTTCTTTTGAAATTTTAATCAAGACCATTAGGATTATATATGAATACTGATATGAAGCTGCAGTCATTTTGCGCATATTTGAAAGTGGTCACTTCAGCAATGACTAGATGCTGTCAGTAGTTTTGCTGAATATGAATACTCTAGGCTGTGGAAATCATTTCTGCCTCAGCTTCTGTACAAAAGACCACTAAAACCCAAAGGTTATTTGAAAAGAATGACCTCATACTACTACTTATAATTAAGGTTAACACCTTTAATTTGTCTACAGCCTTACAAATTTTCTCCTTTAAGGAGCCAGCTTCCAGCTGGCTCTGTGTTTATGCATATTTGATTTTCACCTGAAGTAGTCTGTTCATTTCCCAGACTGAGATTACAAGAAGAGGTCTGTTTTGTATCTGTTAACATTTTCTCTATAATTGCTTCATTAAGAAACCATAGTTCCCTCATGTTTTAGTGTAGGATAGTTAATTTGAAGACCAGGAAAGATGCATAATATGCTACTTCTTCTATTGCCATGTTTCAGAGGTAAACTACCCTGCCCATTAAAATATTCTGCCTATTTAGTAACGTGAAGATGTCACGTTTTAGATTTTCAGCCTTTAGTTCTTGTTGCACTTTTAGCTGCCAGTTTTAAAATGGCTTAATCCCTGTATTAGTGTTTTTCCCTCATGGAGATAATTGAACTCTGTAATCATTTCTCCTCAGTCTTTTCTTTGATAAGTTAAAGAGGCTGAGGTCTTTAAGTCTCACTACTTCTCTCTCAGAGGCATTTTCTACAGATTTTGAATAAGTTGTTGAACCTTTGAACTATCTCCTTATTATGCGCTGCAAATGGCAGTGTAATAATTTCATTGCATTTCTTATTAAAGAGGAAAGATAGATCTTGTGATTTTTTTAATATCTTTTACTGTTCGTTGAATAAGCTTCTTCTGAAATGTTTTCTGTTCACACTACAATGTGAGATTTGTTCTTCAAGACAATGGAGCTACCTGATTTTTGTCAGCACCAACAAGTCTTCCCTCTTCTGTAAGGCCCTGTAGTACCATGTGCTCTGTACCTGCACCTCCTACCCATATTGCACTCACTGCTCTCTGACAGTCTTTGTGCTTCTTACAAGTTAGGAAAAAAAAATATTAGTAGCTAAACCTATAGCAAGCTGCTCGCAAAATATTCCTTTCCCCCCACACCGGTTTTGTCTGCGGTTTGCACTCAGGAGACAGGTGTGGACACCACGAAATCTGCGGCCAGAGAGGTCATGGAGCTTACGCAGTCACCCCACACTGTTCTTCATGGCACAAGCAGAGAGTGCAGGAGTTTTTGCTGGCTGCTTCCCACATGTAGTGCTGACCTGAGGACACCTAGACCTCATGGGGGCAGATGTGACTGGGGATCTTTCCTTCACAGACACACTGAAGCCTTCCTAGGCAGGCCTGTTGTCATGATTGTGACTGGAACCAGAGATCAGTTTTTGATAGTGCTTTCCTGGGAATGAAGGACAAAGGAAATGAAATGGGAAGAGAAGATACATTTTCTGCATGGACATTTAGGGGTGTGGGGCTTTTATGGGGCTCATGGTACCATGGTCACAAGAGAGTGGACCTGCCTACCTGCTTGCTTACTTGTGTGTGCTTTGGAGCAAGTGCTGAACCAGGTTTTGGGCCAGCTGATGGGCAGTGTGTGAGAGTGGCCTGTTCCCAGGGTGCCGGGGCAGAGCCTAGGTGAGCCTGTCCATGTCACCTGGCTGGGGACCAGGGTCTGCTCCCTGGGACAGGCCACAGACACACTGTGGGCATAGGCCTCGCCTCGGCTCTCAGCAACATGCACCCACTCCTCAGGAGATGCTATGCTGTTGGAGAGTTCTCCTAACACCTATAAGCATTTGTCTTTTTTGGTTATCCTTTTCCAGCTCCTTCTAATTACCTGTCACATTTTTATACTTGTACAGGAAAGATAATTTTCTGTGTTTTACTCTAAGTTACAGAGATGTTGGGTTCAAGTTCTTCGTGATCCTGACTACAGTGCAGCGCTCTGACAGCACTATTTTGAACTTGACTCTGGCATGGCTGGTGATGAAATCAGGAGCTGTTTCTCCTCCTGATTCTCTAGATAGGTTGATGCCAATCATGTGGTGTTACAGCAAAGGACAGCTTCAACATGAGTGTTTTGTGCCTTGCAACTGTGTGGCTTTGTGATTTAACAGCTTTTAAATGGAGGAGATGGGTTTTATGTCTTATCAACATTGTGTTCAGAGCTCTGCACTGACTAATATGGTCAAGACAAAATATTTTAATAAAAACTTCAGGACAGAGCTGATTTTTGATTGACTTATCTTAATTTGTCATTGTTTTGATAGTGTAACACCAGAACACTTTCTATAGACATATACAGAATAACTGGAATCTGGAAACACAGGAAAAAGGAGCAAGGGTACAGGAAACACTGTAATATCATTCTTCTTCCCACAAATGACCTTCACGCATCTTCTTTTTTTGGATAGGATCCAGGCTGAGAAATCAAGGGGAGAACACAAAATAACAAGGAGATTTCCTTTCATAAAAATTGGTTCTGCATTAAAGTGAAGTCAAGGCTTACAAGTGCTGAATGGGCAGCTTTGTTAGATCAGTAGTTATTTTAACAGTGTTACAACAATTCCAGAAAACTAGTATATTTAATCTAAATTACACTCTTCTTTAAAGCAAACTTTGTTTTTACACCACCATGATTATAGACTTCAAAAGGCCTAATGAATCTTGATAACTGAACACATTTTCCACCGGCATATTTGCTTAAATACATCACATTTATTTATCCTGTATTTATTTACCTATCCAATTTTATTTTTGTGTGGCACTTTTGAGCAGGATGACCTAACAATCAATCAAAAATACTAAAGCCTATAACCTAAGTGTTGGAAATTAATTGTGGTACTGAGTTAATATTGTAAGAATGATGAGAAGACAGTAAGTAATGTGGGCAGAAAGCAACTTCTTTTTGGAGAGAAGCTGTGGTGTAGTTTTGTGCCAAAATTGACCACAGATGTGAATGTGCTCATGCATTTTAGATAAAGGAAAGAATTAATCAAATTTAGGGGAGTAAAATCAATTATAGGTTATATGTTCCTTAGCAAACAGATCTATCATTTCTGTTTCAATCTCCTATAAAAAATAATTCCTAGGATAACTCTTGAATGTCTTTTGGACATATGAAAGCACATGGAAATACCTTAGCCTTTTTGCAAAAAACCCTAGCTCAGAGTAGTCATCTGGGGTATTTCGTAAACTGATGTTTTTTGGGAAGCAGTAGTGTTTCCATAGAAAACTTGCTCCCCCACAGCCCAAATTCTAGAGAGAAAATCCTTTTTTGTGCTTTACTACTCCAAAGCAAAAATGCTCTTATTGTGAAAGCCAACATCAATTTATATAATCAGACAGTTTACCGTGAACTATTCAAAACCAGAATAACATGACAAATTACAGCTTAGCTGATCCTCTTGGAGTTGCACAATGACATAATTAAATGTTTGTTCTGTTCCATCTGGTCTGTTAGCAAACATATTTCTACTGAATATGGACCTTGTATTTTCTCAGAAATAAATAGTTGTCTAACATTGGAGGAAGTGTAATAACTATAAATAGGTGCCTAGGAGTCTTTCTGTGGATTGTAGCTTTCATTTATACATTACAAAGAATGATATGAAATAATCACATACACATAAGCTTCTTGGTTTAGCACTATTATATACAGGCAATGATTGCTTTTTGGTGTTAGTAGTTTTGAAAATAAGCATAGGGATTGATGTCCAGGAGATGAGAATTTTGATAAAGGCCAATGGCCTATCTTTGTTCTCTACTATTGTCCAACTTGAGTGGCTATATTCAAGCAATCAAAGTTACTGCAGATTTATATCAGTATTACAAGAAATGGGAAATTTTCTCAAAGTAATGAGATGACTTCCTTCATTCTGCTTAATCCTATTTCACTGCAGCAGTGTAATATGACTTGCATGCTATTAATTACTGGTTCCTAAACTCTATTAGTGAAGCATACTAGACTTTGATTGCTCCTCAAAGTCCTGTTCCCTGATTCCAAATGACTTGGTGTGAACTGGAGATATTCTCTGATGAACAACAACAAGCAAAAAATGACATTGTATTTATTTTTATTACTGCCTTAGACTATCAGTTAATTCTATTTGTTTAACAAGATTATTATTATTATTATTATTATTATTATTATTTTCTGGAGAACTGTTGTAGTAGGACTTCATTCTTTGTATGAGTGAAAGCCAACTTTTTTTTTTTTTTTTCAAAATCTTATGAAAGTTGGCTAAAAAAACCCCATGACTCAACCTTGAAAAAATTACAAGTTATGTTCTTCATTTTTTTCACTTTTAAAAAGAATCTATTTTAGTTAACACAACTTTGTATAGTATAATTACATATATTGATAACATTTAAAATCATTGTTTTATAAGCACAGTATGCAAGTAAGTAAAGTATACAAGTTAAGTATTGAAAATGTTTATTATTATTTTGAAGAGAAGATCTCTGTGCTTGAGTTTGCTGTTTTGCCATCCTGTTAGTGCTCTGCCCTCTTCATGAGACTTCCTAATTTCTTACTACAAAACAGAAAAAATCCCTGCCTTCTTCATCCAAATATTCTTCTTTGAGATTTGAGCCCACTGGTGAGGAAAATGTTACTGATTTTCAGAAGTATCAGGCCTTAAGACTGAAAAAGCAGTAAGGCTTTAAGACTGAAAGCATCCTTTCACTTTTCACACTCTCTCCTTTTCCTCTTGCACTCAATCTTTTCTTAAGTTTTCCTCAGAGACAGCAAAAGTATTTTCACTTTGTATACAAACCTTTCCTCCTTGCCCATGATTCAGTAATGGTGCCCTCTGTATAAAAGGCCACTCCTTTTCACTACTGCTTGACTCTTTGCCAAACACTCTTTGGCTTCCCTGCATGGGCATAAGCCTCTTGTATTTTCTTTCAGAGTTGACATGGAAATATACAGTAATGTTTTCAGCTGATTCCCAAGAGTCATTATTAGGAAAACCCTTCTTATCAACGAGTCCTCATTAATAATTATGTTTGGGCAACCATCATTTAGCCATTTTACAACCCACCTTATGTGAGTAATGATTTCTGTAGCAATCTTGTATTTAAGATGCTGTGCATTGCAAAACAGAAATCTTCAGAAGCAAAGCTTGTTTTTATAGCTATGCTGAAATACTAATGCTAATAAAAATATAACTATATTCAATGCAGAATGAAATTGGATGGAATTAATGTGTTGTGATGACAGTCTAAGAAAATCTCAGTATCTTCTTTGTCATAAGGTCATCAGTCCCCGAAGTCAGCTTTGTTGACCCTAGAGGGAGTGAGTCACCAAGACAGAAAATTCATGACCACGGGATTCTACCTTTTTATACAAAAATCCCTAGTCAAAATTGCACAGCTATGTGTACAACAAATATAATTTGATCATGCATGCCAAAGATTGAAGTGAAGGCTAATCCACTTTGGTGACAACTCTTCAGAGTGATGTCAAGTTTTTATCTGAAAGGGGACTCATGCCACTCATTTTGATTTACCCCAAGATCAAAACGAGCAAACAATACAGAGTCAATCACAGTGCTTGTAATAGCAATGAGGTTGGCAGTAAAGACCTTGTTCTTTTCTGCCTGAGACTCTTCAAATACTGACTCCAAAGAGCTCAAATTGTAGAAACTTCATTGCTGTGTTTTTCATAATGTCTATCTCCAGCATTATCATGTGGTGGAAAATGAAGGCAAGGTTTTGTGTACACAAGAAGAGACTCTGTGCCCCAAATCCTCATTTTTTCTTTTTTCCCAAATACGAGTCAGTCTAGTAAGGGGTGATTACAAATCTTGACCTGCTTACATGTATGTCATTAGTCCATCAGGGCTACCAGAATACCAATATGTGTGGTGAGAGACAAGAGTATATCTGTAAAGAGAAGTTGTATGAAACATATATTTTTTTTTTTTTGGTGTGTGTGTGTGTGTGTTCCTCTCTGAGAACCAGTGAGCCATACGGTGAATCCCTCTTGCTCTTTGCTCTTCTATTTCATTAAATAATAAATTATGAAAGCCATCAGGGTTTAATGCAACAGAATATAAGGCAGCACAAATTAAAACATACAGTAAAACACTGTCTCTGGAATAAAGAGCCTCCTGATAGATGGTGCAATGATACTTTCTCCAGATGTTTTCAGTAAAACAGCAAAATCATTATGGATGTCAGTTGTGATGCAAAGACAAACTCATCTGCTGTAATGAAGTCTAATATTTTCAGTAATTATCATAGATTTGGTCTATTTGTTTCAATCCCACAGTGGACTTTTCACTGGCAGGGGATGACAAATATGCTGCTGAAGGTTCATCTGGAGAGGGAGTTGATTCAACTGGTAACATTCTTATAAAGCCAGTCTTTTTCTGGCAGCAGCATTGCTCCCTTCTTAGTGGTGTCAGTGTGGAAAGGGCTTTCCCATCCCTCTTGGGTTCCTGGAACAACTGTTGTTACTGCAAAATTAAGCCCAGAAAAGTATGGTTCCATGCACTGCCCAGCTGCAAACGTAACTTTCTGATAGTTTTCATGACATAGTTCCTTATCAATGGGAAGGTGTTGGTATTCTTCTAGCCTCCTAGAATGTATTCAGTTCTGGGTTAGGGTCTTATGGTCCCTCGGGCTGCTGGAGTAGGTGGCAAGATATTTATTTTGCTCACATATTGGTCAGCCATCTCTGTGGCTTCCATCACCGAGGCAGGTTAGACAACTGCTCTGCAAGCTGATATCAAGGGGAATATTCCTGAACCTTTCTAGATATTTACAGGAGAAAGGACTGAAACAAATACATTAATTTTAGTGTTTGGCTAGCTCAAGCTCAGTAACATTTTGTGCTCACCTTAAGTGTAAGGTTGAATGAGCAAAAACATCCTAAGAAACAGATAGCAACAGAAACAGTGAGGAAACTCTCAATCCAGACTGCCTGCAATAACACTTCTTAGTTATTTCCCTCTAGTAACAGGTCTTAAAGCTTTTTTAACAAAAAGGATGTGAGGAGACATGAATAACTTGCTGTCACAACAATCCAACCTCTGAGTTCAGAAGCAAATCCATCATTTCTAAATTCTGGGTGGGGGTAGAGCTATTAATATAAAATAAGTAAAAGAGAGATATGCATAGAAGGCAAGGTGGTTTGGGTTTTATTTTTCCACAAGGTTTGATATTTCTGAGTATATCTAGTTGGAATTGTTAATTCTAATATTTGAGTACAGCAGGATAATTAAGATATAAGGCAGTAAATGAGCACAGATGTTTCAATATAAAATTGTCAAGGATTATGTTTTGGTTCTTATATTTGCTTTCTATTGCCCTGGGCTTGCCTCAGGAAATGGAACCTTATGAACAATTTTAATGAACAAACAAACAAAAAATCCAATCTAGGTCAAATGACATTTGTTTTAGGTTCAGTATTTCTCAGGTTAAATTCTTTAGTCAGGCAATGGTGTTTATTACAACAGAGAATTGATTGGGTCATGTAGGGCACAGAGTACAAATAGCAGTGTCATTCACCAATAGGTACCACAATTTCCTCTAACATGTACCGAACTCCTACCGGTCCTTCCAGCAGCAGCAGAAGAGAAACAGGAGAGAGTATCGCTAAAACACACTTCGTTTTCATTTCTATATCTTAAATAAGCCTTGAGGGTAAGGCTCAAATGAGTGACAGCCTGGCTTATGTTGTTTTAGTCTACAAAAGTGTTTTATCAAATCGGTAGTGCTGTGTGTCAGTCATATGTGACCTCTGTATGGAAAATGTTTACACGATATTATTAACTGTTTTGCTCCAGGGCTTCCTCATGAATCTACAATATTCTCTGCATTAACAACATGAATAGCTGTTATGTGTCTGTAACCGAGCCTCCCAGATCTCCAGCCAACTTTCCGGAAACAACTGTTTGAAAATGCACTCCTACATATGCCCAGAGTCTTATCAAAGACCTTTATTTCAAACTTTTTGGAAAAACTTATTACAAAATTCCAGCTTGGGGTTTCTCTGTAGCTTAATGGACTTCATTCAGCCACTGAATAAGTTTCCAGTTCAGACTCTCCTACTTAACAGTAGACAAAACCCAACAACAACAATGACAACAAAAAAACAAACACCAAAACCCTCCAAAAAAAACAACAAAAAACCCCATTGACATGATTATCTAAAAGAGTGATGTGAATATGATATTCCCTATTGATTGTATTATTGTTAAAAATAACGATGTTTCACAAAAGAAACAACATTTACCCAAATAAATTCTGCATCACGTCCACTTTTTCTAGCACAATGACATTTCTGTCAGGTCACTTTCCAAATCCTTTTCAGATACATGCGTTCCCTGCCTCCTTTTACAGCACTGTATACACCACCTCTTTGCTCTGTGTTTTCCTTTCTTTCTTTCTGTTCTGTGTTATGAAACCCATTTTACTTTGGCAAGGTTAATTCTTCAGACCGAGAAATAACTGCGTCATGAGTGACTGGTGATCCACTCTTTCCCAATCCCAGGAAGGACTTGTATTCGAAAGCTACACATGATCCTTTGTACCCTTAAAGAGAAGACAAGGTGTGTCAGGTAGAGCCTTATTCTTAAACTGTCTCGTGTTTTCAAATAAAACAGGCTCTGCAGACTTGTGGGTGAGCAAGAGAGCAGAAATCTGTTCATATAGACGAGGGTGTTTTTTACCAATGTTACCTGTTTTACTCGTTACGTCTTTTTTGTGATACTGACCCACAACTCAGTTTTGTCAGTAAAGCTGTGATCCCACTAACTGTGCCTTATGAGAGGTGACATGCTGCTGTTCCCCAAGCAGAAAACTGCTCCTTATATTGGCATCTTTTGCCTCTTGTTTTGCTCCACGGCTCTGCCTCCTCGATGGCTCGTGCTGTATACATCCTAGAACAGTAGCATTCTCATCTGTAGTGAACCACGTTGGGCTGTCTGATGGCACCCAGGCATTCTTGAAAGAACAATTCACTGAAGTCACCACACCCTACAGAAATCACAGAATCACAGAATGACTTGGGTTGGAAGGGACCTTAAAGATCACCTAACTCTAACCCCCCTGCCATAGGTAGGGATGCCACCCACTAGATCAGGTTGGCCAAGCCTGGCCAAGCCATCCAGCCTGGCCTTGAGCACCTCTGGGGTGGGGCATCCACAGCTTCTTTGGGCAATTCAAAAGCACAGATGCAGGAAGGTTTTGGGAATGGTCCTCCAGCACATCACCTCACTTTAATCACTTGCACCTCACTTTGACAGACTCCATACACCCTCATAAACATGCTCCAACATTTCTGCCACCTGCCATCTGTGGAATGGATGTAAAGTGCAGGAAGAAACAGTTCATGCTCCATAATCTCACAGGACTGGGGTCAGTGCTCCCTACTAAGACTTGGAGGAGCATGGTATATTTTGGTCCTCTTGGCCCCCAAAAGGAGGAAACAAGGATGTAAAGGAGGAGCTGTCTTATGGGATGCCTTATCGACCCTCCTTTCCTGCCATCATATCCAGAAGGATTTAGGGGGACGCTTGGAGTGTGCAATGCCTCTGGTGCAAGATTGGAACCTGGTGCTGGTACACATTCTCCTTTGTCTACTCTTAATTCACGCTTACAGGAGAAGAACCTTTCTTTCCATTCATCCAGCTCATACTGCCTCCTGTACCTGACAACCCCGAATCTTTGCAAGGACACTTCCATGTAGCAACTCGCTGCATCATGGCTCAGGTTTTAGCTCATCAGGACCAGGGAGTGTGAGGCACTCCCTTCCCAGGCAGCCCAGATGGGCAGCCAGGTGCCACTGCACACAAACACACCTCTGCCTGCCAGCATAGACCAAATGGCAGAGCATTGCTTTTGTCCTTGTGAGGCTACAAAACCATGCAGATAAAGTATAGATATATGCTGAGGAATTTTGCACTGCTCACATTATGAAATTTGGCCATTTGTCCAAACAAATTCCATACAGACTTGGCAGAGATAGGAAGTGGTACAAAATCAAGCTTTCCTAGATGATTTTTCCCCAGAAAAATTGCACGATGTCAGGTTAAATCGATAAATTTGCATGCCGACATGATAATAAGAAGAGTTTTGGCTTGGTGTGCACAAGTTTGGAAGTGCCCAATTTGCTGTTGTTTAGCTTTCATTTCAGCTCTCTTGCACTTCTGACCTGTAAAGTATATGACAGGGGAGTCGTTCAGGAGGATTTGCACTTAGTCACACATAGTTTGTGAGTTTTATTTGTCTCTGGGATAATTCACCACTAGTACCTTATTATTGTGTCAGCTTAAATGCTGTGTTACAGGCTGCAGACACACTGAGGATTTAAAGCCCTCATGTCACTGGCTATGTTAAATCAGATGGCAAGCAGTCAGCAGGGCTGATATGAGCTAAAGATGTAACCTTTTAACAGCAATCGGGATGAGTGGAAAAGCTTATCTAAATGTTACACCAAGGAAGAAATTGGAAGCTGAGCAGGAGATACCTACAGATAAGTGATCTGATAGATGAAAGAACCTAGTGCTGTGCATGGCTTCGAGTGAGAGAGCATTGTGGTGCAGTGCTTGGTTCAAAACCCAGTGACTTTTTGAGCTGGTTGGAGAAGAATGTACGTGGCACTGAGTAGCCACGTGGAGATGTGCTTATTCAGGAGCTGAGCAAAGCCTGTGCAGGCTGGCCATCTCTGCCAGGTCCTTGGCCTCCTCCTGCACCTTGGCCATTCACTGCTGCTGAAGGAGGAAGTTGCAGGGTGGAAACATTGAATCTGTGGTGCAGAGAAGATGGATCTTGTTTATAAAATGCCAACTAAAGGTAGATGTTGCTGAGAGGTGAGGAAAGCTTTGCTGGTTTGGCTTGGGAGGCTGCAGTGTGGGGCAGTTCAGGGCAGGCTGTGTTTGGTATGCAGGTGCTGTTGGACAGGAATCCTCTGCAGGGAGGGGACGCTGCTGCTGCCCCAGGGCACTGAGCCTGTGCAGGGGGAGAGAGGGGCAGGGTGCAGCCAGCAATAGCCCTGAGGGACTGACCTGCCCTACATGGATGCCAGGAACCAGAGCACTTCTTAAAGACTTGCATTTAACAATTTGTGTAATTTTCTTAGCAAACTTTCTCTACCTGACAAGCTACTTTGCAGCAATATTTTAGGCTGAGTTCCAGTCCATCCTGCTTTAAAAGCTGGAGAGAGGCAGTGCATATCTTTGGGTTGGCTGACCCCACTGAAATGTGGAGCAGGTCCACGTCAGGGCTTCCTCTGCTTCAGTCCCACCACTGGATCTGTGCCTCTGGGTAGGGCTAGCAGATGAAAATCTGTAAAGGAAGGGGTTTGCACCTGGGAAGAAAGAAAAGCCAAGTGCCTGCCTGTTTCTTAAACTGAAAATAGAAAGACCTAATCTGGCAGTGCTGTCTTCTGAGGTTCAGATGCTCAGATGCCCACTCAGGGAAAAACAATGTCAGTGAGGATAATCATGTAATTTCAGTGGAAAATATCAGTGCTTGAACATGATTTCTTGTCACCTCACACCACAGCCTGCAGGCAAGGACACCCACTGTTTTCTGGGAAGGAAGGTCTTGCCAGCCAGTGGTGATGAAGGACATTTTAAGCAAGATGTTCCAGTTTTGGCAAGCAAACTAACTCAAAAGCAAGCTTGGAGCTTGGTGCAAGCCTAACTGCCAAGAGTTGTCATCCTACTGCATTCACCCAGCAGGGTGAAATATCACCATAAACCCATCACACAGATTTTATGTGCAGCTTTGAGAATTCAGCACCAATTCTACAGGCAGGTTTTTATGTCAATAAAGAGCATTTTTTTGTTGTTTGTTTATTGAAGTAGTGCTTCTGATGGGAATACGTTTGTAACAGTCCAGTGAAACACGATGGTAGTTGTGACAGCTGAGCAAACTGATGCTTGCAAACATTGGATACTTTTCGGCTTTTCTTAACCTGTCAAGGCCCTGCCTGTCAAATCTTTCATTTTACATTATTGTCTTGTATTTTGGCACTGAGTATATGTAAGAATGCAGATTTTTTTTTTTGTTGTTGTTATATTATATGTTAAGCATTTACTTTCTGAAATTTGCTCTTGGAATTTTGTTAATGATAACTTCGGAGTCATTAGAACTGCGAAAGGACTTTGGATTTCAAAAACCATCCCCCGCAGCATGATAAAAATTGGTAACACCTGAAAACTAGCCACTTGTGGAGAGAGAGTCAAATTTACCAATTCTTCTGGAGTGGTACAACTGTAACTGTAAATAAAGACCGCTCCATGATGCTCACACTGACATAGATTCTCCCTTGGAAATGTTTGGTATTCAGCCACCATTGCCTGATAATGCCAAAATTACCAGAACAGCAAAAATGTGACTGGAGGATATGGTGACTTTTAACTGTTTGTATCTCAGTAAAGGTAAAGGAAATGTTATGAGGCAATGGAAAGGCACCCCTTTTGCCTCATGGCTCTCACCTGAACACAAACTGGCTGCTACAGATGGTGCAAACAATGTATAGTGGAAAATCTGGGAATGATTCATCTTAAGTATGTCAAGAAATGCTTAAATTTAAACGTTTAAATGTAGAAGATTTATTTATTTGTATTTAAATGCAGATTGAATTTGAGAACCTAAGGCAATAATTTATGACAGTTTACAATTACACATTTTTTTCCCTAGGTCCACTGCCTCATCTACTGTACAAAAGTGTTAGCTCTAACCGAGTAAAAGTTTCAAAATCCATTTTTATTTGAATTAGTCAGCAGTTAGGTTCCGATTTTACTTGATGAATGCTGCTCAGTGTTTGCACCAAAAAGGGGTGCTAACCTGGCTTGCAAAGGAAATGAGCTGTAGGTGTTGCCAGCATGTGTGCCCATCGCTCAGTTCTAGTGACTGACTTGTACTCCGTTCAATGATATTCAGAGATATAAGTGGTCATAATTTTGGGATATTGAGGGTTAAATATCATCATAAGAACACTTCCAGCAATTTTATTTGGGATGTGGAGGCACTCTAGAAAAAAATTGTGTCACAGCATGGCGTTGGGTCCAATTCTCTTGTGCTCATTGTCACAGCCACGGATCTGAGAAAGCTGACCTTCAGCCTGTGGGTGGCCCTGAATGGATCTGACACAATGAGTGATTTTAAATGTTCATTCTTAAAGGATTCATGGGTTGATCTATTTTTGTTAAACACCTGTTCACTATTTTTCCTCCAATTAATTTTTAGACACAAGGAAAATCACCTCAAAACATTATTTCTGCCCCTGTGCCTGGATGGCACCCAACGACAATCCCTGCAGGCGGCTGCCTGAAGTAGAAAACAGGGTGTGCAGAGCTGTTTGTAGCTTGATTTATTTAACTTTAAACACCAGCTCAGGACTGGTAGTGGCTACAGTGTGTTGAATAATGCTTTCTTTCAGAAATCTTACATCCACATGAATGTATGGCTCAGAGGGAACAAATCCACCTCAAGAGGTGAGCATAAGCAGAGGCTAAAGCAGGCCAAACAATTGTATTTCTGGTTCTTTAAGGACTTTGTATAGTCAAAGATGGCCACCACACATTATACCAAGCCTGAACTAGTTATTGGTTTAAAAAAATGGAAAGGTCATGTGAAACAGCATCTTGGCATATTCCCTTAATCTTAGCAAAGACCAGGTCAAATTCATTCGCATCAGAAGGAAAAACGAGACAACTGTACAGAAGAGAAGTACTGACAGCTGTGAGTACACAGCAATTCACATTTATAGTCAGAGCTTCTCAAGTTGTGATTTCTAAACCAGTGCTTAACCGAAGAATGGAGAATAAAGTTTATCACTGTAATCATTAACAGATATGTTTCTTCAATCTGAGTAATTTCTCTTACAAGAGCTTAGACACAGCCACCCACAAACACTTGTGCAGAAACAGGGAACTGTAAAATATTGTGGCTGCTACAATCTAGGGAATTGCCCAAGTCTGGGCTGCTTCTGCTTTATCTATTTTCCCTATTCTGGAAATCCCCTCATTGGTAATTGCTTGCCTTATGTATGGCCTCCTTTTTGGAAACATGTATTATGTATTATAGTGTTTTCTTCCTTTCTTTCTCTCTTTCTCTCTTTCTCTCTTTCTTTCCTTTCTTATGTGTATTGAAGTCCTTTGCATCCTCTGTCCATTTCTGAGTGCAGCAGTTGTTTTTTTCTCAAAAGCTTCATCATCGTCCTGGAGTAGCAGATGTGTTGAGAGATATGGCATGTGTTTCTCTCCCATAGAAAGGGCCACAGGCCTCTTGGCACCAACAGACATGATGTGTACACCAAGGTCATTACTTTACATTGCCAAAATTGTCACCTTCCCTTGCCCTTTACATCATTCAGTTTGCCACTGCACTCAATTTAGAGCATTTCAGAGCAGTGGCTGCAAGCGTTGGGCACCTGCCCATGTGTTAGGGGATGATGTTGGCAACGTGACCATGAGGCTGTCTCCTTCTCACTTCTTGACAGATCAGATGAGGGTGCAGGTTCTTTACTAGGGAATTATATTGTGACAAAAAGTACAGTAATTTGAACTTCTGTGGCCTTTTATTGCTCCTCGAAGCAATCTTGAGATTATTTCCATATTTTTTTCAGGTGTATCCGGTTTCATGGGGACATGTAGAAGACTAGTGTGTGTCACATGCACTCTGGCTACTTCCAAACTCATGACACTCAAAGCATTCACAGAAACGCTCTGTGGGAGTGGAAGTGGCAGCCACAATATGGTGGCAATAATGATATCTCAGCAATGGTGTGTTCTTTGGAATAGAAGTTTTGGCATTTCCTATTTTTCAGTCAGTGCTCCTATGAATGGTTTAGTCACAGGATCCAAATGCAGAGCTGAACATGTGTTCCTCTTTAAGGACGTTTCTGTGGCTTTGCCAGCTGTACTCACCCTCATGCACAGTGACAAAACCTGATTACTGTAGAAGGAGAGCTGAGAGCTGTGTACTGCACTGGGTGCAGCAGGAGCAAAGGCAGTGGGCTCATGCCTCAGGGCTTTGGCAGCTCTCATTCATACAAACAATTTCACTGTTTTGTATAAAGAAATAACCAGCTGTTACCGAAACTGATGAGAGAGGTTTCCTTTTCACTGCTTTCAACAGGAGCTATTGTAGCTGAGGCTGCTCTTGTAACCTGCTGGTGTCAAAATCTTCCAACTTATTCTGAAATAAAACTGGCAAAGCTATTAATGAGTGACACAAGCCATTTTTCCTGCAAGTTGATACCTGACCACTGTAGACAGTCAGAGAACAAAACCAGAAGAGATCTCAGTTAATATGTAGCTTAATATATATGTTAATACAAATTATACAGAAAGCACGACTGTTTCACATGTTAGCTCCAAAGAGGTAACTGTACTATCAAACATGAAGAGAAGTCTTCACCTCCAGCAACCTGCAGAACTTTATGTCTGTGTTAAATGGGAAACTTAGGGAAGATAACTGTACCTGAGTGTGATGTGAGCACTCCTTTTATTTTCTCTTTTAGATCATTGATCATTCTGTCTCTGTTAAGCTTATGGAGCACTCACAAGTAGAAGTCTCAGCCAAAATACTTAGATAGTAACTTGCACACTTTTAGCATTTGAACATTTTAGTTGTCTGCTGACCCCAGTAAAAACCTCTGGTTTTCATGGCTTGCCATCTTTCTGATGGCAATTGTGTTAGCACTCCTTCTCTGCACCCAGCTGGACTTGGGATCCCTTCCTCTGTGAGACATGGTTCACTGGAGTATCTCTCCGCACTTTGTGCAAGCTGCCCTGTTAACCCTTCCTCTTATAGCTTTATATATTGATATATAGCCATATAACCACAGAGCCGAGTGGTCTCAGCTCCTGTGGTAAGCTGAAATTTTGGAGCTAGCAGCAGGTGGGCACACATGTAAACAGAACACAAGGCCAAGAAAATGATGCTGAGGTGTTTTTGCTCTAAAGGTGTGTGTATTAATTTTCTGTGAGGGCATTCCTTGGCTGTATGTTTAACTGCCTCTATGTTGTATGGTTTTGTGGGATAAAAGCTTATAGACACATGGTGCTTGGGGGTGAGAAAATTCAGATTTTCCATGGGGATAATCATGATGTGGTATGTGGTGGTTTTACCCAGCTGTGCAGCCAAACTCTACGACAACCGTTCTCTCAGTCCCCTCTCCTCAAAGGGAAAGGGGGAGAAAATACGGTGCAAAGGGCTCAAGGGCTGACATAAGGACGGGGAGATCGCTCAACAATTATCGTGACGGGCAAAGCAGACTCAGCGTAGGGAGATAGTAAGAGTTATTGCCTACCACCAACAAACTAGACAAGTGAGAAACAAAGGAAAGAAACCAAAAACGCCTTCTCCCCATCTGCCCTCTTCCACCTCCTCCCCCTTAGCAGCACAGGGAAATGGGGGAATGGGGGCTGCGGTCAGTCCCTGACTGATGCTTGCTCTCTGCCGCTCCTTCACGGTCCCTCCCTGCCCCTGCTCCCCGTGGGGTCCCTCCCACGGGATGCCGTCCTTCCCCAGCTGATCCCACACGGGCTGCCCACAGGCAGCAGCTCCTCAAGCACTGCTCCCACACGGCCCCGTCCCACAGGGTCCATCCATCCATCCCCCAGGAGCAAACTGCTCCAGCACGGGTCCCCCGTGGCTGGGCGGCAGCTCCCCCCAGACCCTCTGCTCCTGCGGGAGCTCCTCTCCACAGGCCGCAGCCTCCTCCAGGCCACATCCACCTGCTGCACCGGGGGCTCCTCCACCCACGGGGGGGCTGCAGCGTGGACATCTGCTCCATGGGGCACCCATGGGCTGCAGGGGGACAGCCTGCTCCACCAGGGGCCTCTCCACAGGGTTATAAATGAAGTCTCAACTCAATCTGAATTTTGTAATATTTAGACTTCTATATGATTCCCCATAATGCGCAGCTGCTAAGCAGCGAAGAGCAGTTGTGTGCACGGGTACGCTTCTCTCAGCTCGAGCTTCTCTCCAGCTCCCGTGCACCCATTTCCAGTGACTTTCTGGACGAGCTTCTCTGAGCGGTTTGCTGAGTCTGCCCGAAGCTATCGTCACGAGGCGATCAATGTGCCTGTTCTCGTCCTGGTCTCCGTTCTGCTAGCCTGTTCCTTTTCATTCCTTCTTTCTGCTTCTTTGTTGATGACATAACTTCAACACATCGTGTTGCCTTTCTTTTGTTTTCTTGTCTTGAGGGCAGGCTCCCCTCTTACACCCTTCTCTCCACAGCAGTTCTTTTCAAAACAACTTTTCATTGGTCAAACAACTTTGAATATAACAACAACAGTAAACACCCAGAAACGTCCATGCCTTAAGGGCTGGAGAACAAGAAACCAACCGGAGACTGCATGGAGTCTCCTGAATCACCCTTCTTTCTTCCCTCTAAACTCTTTTATATTCCTGATGGCCTCAGCGTTAAGAGTCGAATGTTATCTCAACCACGGGGCTTTCCGACCCACCCCCATGGCCACATTCCCAAATCTCCCCCTTCTTTATTAATATCAACCATTTTCTCGACACAAATTACCACTCCATACATAACAACAGGCCGCAGGGGAACTGCTGCTGCCTGCCTGGAGCACCTCCTGCCCTCCTGCTGCACTCACCTTGGGCGGCTGCAGGGCTGCTTCTCCTCTCTTTCTCCCTGTGAAGCAGCTTTTTTTGGTTCTTTTTTTCTCCTTTCTTAATTACGCTCTCACAGAGGAACAAACGACAGAGTTGCTTGGCTCGGCTCTGGCCAGCAGTGGAGCCCTTACCTAACATGGGGCAGCTGCTGGGCTCTGCTCACGGAGGCCACCCCTATGGCCCCCTGCTACCAAAACCTTGCCACGTAAACCCACCAGAGCAACTCTTTCGGTGAAGAAATTCTTCGTAATAACCAACCTAAACCTCCCCTGGTGTAACTTAAGGGTTTTTTGCTCTTGTCTTGTCACTTGGGGCTTGGGAGAAGAGAACGATCCCCACCTCTCTTTAAGCTTACTGTAGAGCACAGGAAGGTCTCCCCTGAGCCTCCTTTTCTCCAGGCTGAACAACCCCAGCTCCCTCAGCCGCTCCTCACCAGACTTGTTCTCTAAACCCTTAACAAGCTTCAGAGCCCTTCTCCGCACACGCTCCAGCACCTCGAGGTCTTCGCTGAACACAGTGCTCGAGGTGCGGCCTCACCAGAGCCGAGCACAGAGGGACAACCGCTTCCCTGGTCCTGATGGCCACTCTAGTTCTGATACAAGCCAGCTGTACAGATATTTAGATACATACATATGCAGCACTAGGACGCGTTCCTTGGAAAACCGGTCAAACTCTCTTCAAAGCCCGTAAATTGATGGTTTCCTCTGACTGGCACTGATGCTTCAGCTGGATCCTCTAAGTCCCATTTTACTGCTTCTGCTTCCTAAGCAGGTGACAGAAACTCCTAACCGGAGAGCAGAGGAGTTGTAGTTCTGTATACAGGCAATATCTGGAAGTTTGGAAGATGCTTCCCTTGCTCAGCTGCCATCCCGATGTTAATCAATCAGCCGATCTTTTGCCTTCCAGCAAAAGTCTTGATGCAGTTCTTAAGGAAAGTTATTTCTGAAAATCCTCAGCCACCTCCGTGCACGCCAAACCTTTCATGGCACTGTGCAAGGCACGGATGGCAGCGATAAGTCAGGTTGTGGAATGAATGGCAACGTGTGGGGAAGGAATTTGCAGGTGGCTTGGCGCTGTTTCGCAGGTGTCTGAGTTAGAGAGAATGAGGAAACAAGCGGTAGAAACACAAACTTGAGCAAGGCTGAGATCAAGAATTGGCTACAGTGTTAAAGAGGACCTTTGGGCAGTGGGCAATTGCTGGCTGGCTCCAGGCGCGTGCCTGAGGGTCTCTGACCAACTGTGGGATAGATTCGGGCGCGTGGACAGCACGTGGGGCTACGGGGAGAGGACATGTAGGAGTGAAAAAGGGCAATAAACGCCTCCTGTTCAAGAGCCATCAGGAGTCCGTGTCTTGCATCCCTTCAGCAACGCAAATATTTGGCTCCAGATCCAAACTGTCATGTATTTGGCAATTTTATTTATGGTAGCACTCCCCACCCCTCCCATCCCCTCTTTTTCCTCCCCTCCCCTCCCCTCTTTTCCCTCCCCTCCCCTCTTTCCCCCCTCTCCCCTCCCCTCCGCTCCCCTCCCCTCCCCTATGCTCCCTGTCCCTACACTCTGCTACACTCCCCTCCACTATACTACCCTACACACCCCTATACTCCCCTCCCCTACACTCCCCTTCGCTACATTCCCTTCGCTACACTACCCTACATTATCCTATGCTCCCCTCCCCTACGATCACCTACACTCCCCTCCCCTATCCTACCCTACACTCCCCTAAACTCTGCTCCCCTACACTACCCTATACTCTCCTACACTCCCCTCCCCTATCCTACCCTACACTCCCCTAAACTCTGCTCCCCTACACTACCCTATACTCTCCTACACTCCCTTCCCCTCTACTATGCTACACTACGCTACACTACCCTATCCTACGCTCCCCTACACTATCTTCCCCTGCCCTCCCCTGCCCTCCCTGTCCCTCCCTGTCCCTCCCCCCCACTCCAATCCCCTCCAATCCCCTCCAATCCCATCCCCTCCAATCCCCTCCAAACCCCTCCAAACCCCTCCCCTCCCCTCCCCTCCCCTCCCCTCCTCTCCCCTCCCCTCCCCTCCCCTCCCCTCTTTTCCTTTCATTCCCTCCCCTCCCCTCTTGTCTTCTTTTCTCCTCTCTTCTTTCTTTCAGGTAACTTCAGATCGCTTCAGTCGTTCTCATAGCTCCTATCCCTGGCTGATTCACGGGAACCCAGCAGCAGCAACCAGAAGCGCTCCAGCTGCTGTGTCACTGGTCGAGCAACAGTCTCCAAGTGGGAATCGCTGACTTGGTTCTGTGGCTCAGACAGGTGCCTTTCAGTTCCAGCCTGGCCTGGACGTGTCCTCTTGCTGTGTCCCCACCTACAGCGCAGCCCTGCTTAGAAGCGGCAGCAGGGTTTGGAAGTAGTCCCACTACTTCCATTTTCAATGGGTTAGCTTGGCTAGCCGGCTGCTGTCTGTCAATAGAAGACAACAAAGAGATTTGGGTTAGAAACAGCTAACTGAGTAGTTCCTTTCCACAAGGGCAAGGAATATTTACCCCCTCCTAATGGAGACTGCGGTGTCAGAGATACTGACAGGTCCTTCAGAGAGCTTTGAAATATCCCTTAGGGATGCTGAGTCCAGAGGACCAGAGGAAATCTGTCTAAAGTACACCGTGGAATCACTCTGGATTACTTCCTAGCAGAACAGAAGCATGTGTCCGATACGGCTTCAGCTGGTTGCAGTGTTCTTCTTCACCTCATACCTAAAGTAAGATAAGAGGTCTCAATGCAGATGGAAAGATTGAGAAATATAGAAATCACTGATGTGCTTGGAGAACTTCTAAGAACTGAGAACTAAATAAATCCAATGCTGTAACATTAAGGATTGGTTAGAAAAGTAAACGTTACAAACAAGTAAAGGAGAAGAACAAGTAAGCTTTCTTAAAGTATCTATTCTATTTCAAGGATCTTTAAAGAAGTAAATAAGTAATGAAATATATACGCAGAGAGATAGAGAGATATACAGAAACCTAAGAAACTGCTGCGCAGGTTAGCTTCTTGCTCTCTTTTCTCAAAGTCACAGTGAATACAGCATCTGTGTGCGTTACAAGCATTACCCTCAGTCCACCACGGGTACACACGCGAGGACAGCCTGCAGGTTCCGCAGGCAAAGAAACTGCTCTGGCTGGATGTGAAGAGCCAAGACAGAAGTTGCTGTCAGGGAAAAGATACACAGAGGGGATGAAAAACACGGAGTGCGCTTCCGACCTTCACAACTTCTAAGCAAGTGGAGATGAGGGTGTGGAAGAAGCAAATAAGATTCTTGCTGATCGAGAAGCAGCCTGAAGATTGTCCTTAACCAGGGCCTTGCATTCTTCATTTTTAGAGCATTGCTTGCCTTCAAGTGCACGATCATGATTGTATTAACTTTCTACCACTACAGAACTGCACCCGATTCCTTCACAAAACTTACGGGTGGCAATTGGAAGTATTGGTCTGCATTCTCTATTGCCTTCTTCATCTCAATTCTCTTTTGGCCTGTGAAGCTTTTCGGATCAGAGGAGAAGATCCGCTGCGATACGGACTTTTGGATACTGCAAAGGAAACGAAGAATCGTACTGACAACTCTTGTCAACCTCACCTGCAACCATCACAGAAAAGGATACCGAAAGCACACCGCTTTCTCACGGGAAGCATACATTTGAGCGTAGGTGTCCTCTAGCTGAAGCGAGGTGAAGCAGGTTCCAAACAAGGTGAAGGAGCACACCCAGAAGCATTTCCATAAAGCTGTGTTTTCAAACAAACGGTTTAAAGACTTAGATTTTCTTCCAAGTGAAGAACGAAACAATAAATAAACGAGAATTACCTGGACATCCAGTTTTCCTCTAGCTTGCTTTGCTTCTTTCCGAATCTGAGTCTGGAGTGACAGTCAGGGAGCAGCGTTGTGCAGAAATGCCAAAGCCTCCCCAGCTTGTTGTACCTTCACCAACAAGGCCTTTGGTACTGCTGCCTCCTCAGCAACATCAGCAATTTCCTAGGAAAGCTGGTGTCCACCAGGTCAAACAGGAATGGGAAACCCCTCTTGCCACAGCTTCACACTCACACCAGAGCTGGCAGGACAGGCCGATGGACAGAGAAGTGTCTGTAAGAGTGTTAGAAAACAGCCTTGAAACAGATTTCCGTCAACCCAGGACAAATTACTTGCTCATCCCTTCAAACTGAACTCCAAGTAGAAGGAGGTGATCCCAAGCTGCACTCCTGACATCTATGCTGCAAAGTCATCGAATGTGACATGTTACTGTACCAGCCTGTTACGAACAGAAACAGGACTTCGAGCTTATGCTGTCCACCAGCTTGAATGAACTCGGTCATAGGCGCAGTTGTGTCCAAGCCATTCTGTTGCTAGACGTGTTGTGAAGACAGACAGCTAAGTGGTGGGGAGAGGACGTGCTGCTGGCTGCAGTGTGACCTCAGCGCTTACCAAACAGTAGGGAATACACAGAGAAGGGCCTTAGGAAAACTTCAAGCACCAGATACATTTTAGGTGGAAACCATGTTTCCCAAGATAACACTGGACACAACTCCATAATCAAAATGTGTTCGTTTCTTGGTTCATCCAACTCCTAGGTTTTAGGTTTGATACGTTTCTGCCTTGGCTTAAAGCACTCTTCCAATCTCTAGTTCCACTTCCTATGATTTCCTGAAATAGCTAATCCCACTTTTTCTTTTTCCAGTCTCACAGTCTCTTCTTTTCTACCTCTCCCCAAGAAACTTAGAACTGCTCTCTTCATACTTGACAACTAGATATGGAGCTGTATCAGCCAGAAGGAAGTTTCCTTCACACTTGCTGCTTCTTACGGTAGCTGGGCTCTCACCTTTACTCTTACTCGCCCTTCCTACATTAGCACAAAGAAAGCTGCTTTGGAGATCTGATGTCTTGTTTTCCAGAAACTACCCTGAATCACCTTTACAAGAGCTGTCCCACACTGCGAGCATACGTCTTGCAGTCTGCCCAGATATTTGCCTTCCAAGTCAAGAACCAAATCTGTCAAGTTAAGAACATGGAATTAATGGAAAGGAAATCCTTTTATTTTTATTTTTATTTTTATTTTTATTTTTATTTTTATTTTTATTTTTATTTTTATTTTTATTTTTATTTTTATTTTTATTTTTTATGTTTTTTATTCTTTTTTCCTAGACGGAGAAGGGATGAGTTGTGGGGAACAAGCAAAATTCATGTGAAAAATGAAATGAAAAATGTTAAGGTCAGGCAGCTTGCCTACTGCAAGTGCTAGCCTGAAAGCAGATGGAGTGTATCTTCATACACCAAATCCTGAGACACTACTCGACAGGCCAGCCCATGTGATGAAGTCCATTGCTGTCCTGAATTTGAACGTGACAGGGGTACTCCTAAGCCTCTTGTTTATGCTTAACAAAACAAAAAACACACTTTTTTCCTCAGCCAAGCATCAAAACACTTACAGAAGGGCATGGGCCCTCTCTGTGCACCTCAAGGGGAGATCCACAAATCCTCACGTGCTTTCGTCACATCCAGCACCCTTCTCTGTCCCTCCCAGCTAAACGTGCACAGAGGCAGCTGTTCCCAAAGTGCTGTGGTGACAAAATTCAGGTCTGTTTCTGAAGTCGTCACCGCAGGCGCCTCGCAATGACGGCACAACACTCCCTGTAGCTAATGCGTATGTCTCAGCAACAGCTAGAGAAGTACCACTATGCCCACACTGACTTTAATTAGAGTAGTTCCCCAATTATTCTCTGCTCCCCTACGTCTGTGGAAGGTGTGGGATAAATCTGTTCCTTGAGAAAGGATTACAGACAAAAAGAGCTTGATTCCGATACGTTGCCCGTACTTGGAGAGCAGTTCACCTTTGATTTCCATGTAAGAAAAAAGAAGGGGACATCAACAATTCTCTTCCTCCGAGCTGGCAATATGAAAGAACCCCAATTCTCCAGGAAGCCTGAAGAAGGAAACTATGCATTTCCTTGTTAAACATCTTGTTTCTTCGGAAAACTTTTCCAGTCCTTTGCAACTGCGGTGGTCTGAATTGGGTGGGCAGCCGAGTTCCACCACGGCCGCTCTCTCACTCCCCCTCCTCAAAGGGAAAGGGGGAGAAAATACGGTGCAAAGGGCTCAAGGGCTGACATAAGGACGGGGAGATCGCTCAACAATTATCGTGACGGGCAAAGCAGACTCAGCGTAGGGAGATAGTAAGAGTTATTGCCTACCACCAACAAACTAGACAAGTGAGAAACAAAGGAAAGAAACCAAAAACGCCTTCTCCCCATCTGCCCTCTTCCACCTCCTCCCCCTTAGCAGCACAGGGAAATGGGGGAATGGGGGCTGCGGTCAGTCCCTGACTGATGCTTGCTCTCTGCTGCTCCTTCACGGTCCCTCCCTGCCCCTGCTCCCCGTGGGGTCCCTCCCACGGGATGCCGTCCTTCCCCAGCTGATCCCACACGGGCTGCCCACAGGCAGCAGCTCCTCAAGCACTGCTCCCACACGGCCCCGTCCCACAGGGTCCATCCATCCATCCATCCCCCAGGAGCAAACTGCTCCAGCACGGGTCCCCCGTGGCTGGGCGGCAGCTCCCCCCAGACCCTCTGCTCCTGCGGGAGCTCCTCTCCACGGGCCGCAGCCTCCTCCAGGCCACATCCACCTGCTCCACCGGGGGCTCCTCCACCCACGGGGGGGCTGCAGCGTGGACATCTGCTCCATGGGGCACCCATGGGCTGCAGGGGGACAGCCTGCTCCACCAGGGGCCTCTCCACAGGGTTATAAATGAAGTCTCAACTCAATCTGAATTTTGTAATATTTAGACTTCTATATGATTCCCCATAATGCGCAGCTGCTTAGCAGCGAAGGGCAGTTGTGTGCACGGGTACGCTTCTCTCAGCTGAAAACCCAGCATTGCTCCCTGGCATTAGGTCCATTTTGGAGCCAGCTGGAGCTGGCTCTGCTCTGACATGGGGCAACTGCTGGGCTCTGCTTGCAGAGGCCACCCCTGCAGCCCTCCTGCTACCAAACCCTTGCTGCACAAACCCAATACAGGGGCTTGAGTTTCCCCCTGCATAGCAAGGCTGCACCTTTGATATGGTGGGGGAACCCCTCAGTCCAAAGTAAAAAGTATCATATTAAAAACTGTTTTGAAAAATGGCCACCGATTCCTGAACAGGACAGTGGCTGAGGTCCAGCAGGAGGTTCAGCTCATCCCAGAAAAGACACTCAGGGCTTAGCTCAGGTGTTCTGAGCCTTTGTGAATGGATGCTGGCTGTTTGTCCTGTGGGTGCTGTCAGGTGCAAGCACAGAGCTAGGGGAGCAGTGGGCCAGACAAGTGCAGCCACAGAAGTACTGGTCTCAACTGGGAAATGACCAAAGCAGGGTTGCAGAAGGGTTGGTGGGATTGTATGCTGTGTGGGTATGCAAGAACAAGGGCTAGAATAGCTTTGCCTGGGACAATGAGATGGGCTGGTGTTGAAGGTGTACTGTGCGTTTCAAAGTATACCCTGGAGCATTAGCTTATTATGCACATCACCTTCTTTTTTTCCTATTTTCATAGACATGTTAGTAAATCAAAGATTATAACCAACATAAAAAGTGCTGGGTTACAAATAAGTTACAGTCTGAATACAAGTGTGATTTATAATTCAAAAGCTCAAGCCATAGATCAGTTCAATGACTCTTAAATGAATGCAATAGCATTCAAAGTGGCATGACTTATAAATCAGGTTCGGACTTCATATATCAAATTGGTGGAATGCAGATCCATTATTTGACAAGGTATGTCGACAATCCAGGACATAAATTGTATCATAAGTATATTTTGACATGGGTTGCCTTGGTTATAACCAGCCCTCAGTATGGTGAGTAAAGAACAGGTGCTACTCCTGCATTTGCTACACAGAAGAGCTGAGAGAGGTCATTTTGCCACTGTGAGAAGGCAGCACAGCCACCTCAGTGGGGAACACCTGCTTTGTGCAGCAGAGTGAAGATTTCAGTGCTAGCCCTGACCCTGCAACTCCAGTGGAAAGAAGCCGTGTGTATATAACACTGAGCTGGGATAATCCACATACGTGCATGGCTGCACTGCACTTGGGGCTTCAGGCCTGTGTGTTGGTGGTATTCTCCCCCATCCTATGTGGGTGTACTGACTCCCTCCAAACTAGGCTAGAATATCTGGCTCTGCACTGAATTGTGCTGCGTACACGTGCCCTCTGCCAGCTACACACCCATGACTAGCACTTGTGAAAATGCCAAGGCAACATAGCAGCCTGGCTAAGGAAATCACGGCTGAACGACAGCCCCACCACAGCTGCCAGCAACGGGGCTAGGCTGGACCCTGTGTGGCGTGGCCGGATGCGGTGTCTCTGGAGTGCGGGGCTAGTCCCCTTTTGCAGCAGAGCACCAAGAGTTTTTGTGTTCATAGAATCACCGAATGGTTTGGGTTGGAAGGGTTCTTAAAGATTATCAAGTTCCAACCCCCTGCCACGGGCAGGGACACCTCCCACCAGACCAGGCTGCCCAAAGCCCCATCCAGCCTGGCCTTGAACATTTCCAGAGATGGGGCATCCACAGATTCTCTAGGCAAGGTTATCTAAGATTTATGAGGCATATGGCTGTTGGCTGCAGTCACCCAAGAAACAATTTTTCACCATTATACTTACCTGCTGTGGAGTGACTTGCTGCGTTACAAATTGACCTGAAATATAAGACTTGTCAAAAACCAGCAACTGTTCAATATACTTATATTGCATTCAGAAGTACACATAAAAATGCAAAAAATGAAAATCCCAAGTTAGCTACATCTTTTTATTTTTTTATCCTAGCATTTAATTTTTTTTTTAGTTTTATGTACTTTTATCCTTTCTCTTTAGAAAGATGAATGAGGTTTATCTAAGCCTCTGTATCTCCTCTGCTTCTTGCAGATATTTTACATCTCAAAATCTGAATGAGGTAAATTTAACTACTTTTTTTTTCTTTTTTTTTTCTTTTTTTTTCTTTTTTTTTTTTTTTTTTTCCTTGAGATGAAGCTGACAGATCACATGGAGCCATGTGAAACTTGTTTGGGATTATTCACAGCTACCAGATTAAAAAAAAATAATAAAAGCACACCAAGAAACAGAACTTCTTTAGAAAAGCAGAAGTTTCTTAGGAAGTGGTGGCTATTTGTCATTATGGCAAACAACTTCTTTCACCATTTCAGCAGAGGAGGCTGAGCAACTGCCACATTCACCAAAAATGGTCTCCTGCTGAAACCAATCTTGTTTATGCAGCAGGGAGCAAGGCAGTGAGACTCCATACCCAATTATAAAGAAAGGAAGAAAACACCTGTCTGAAGGACCACGATGTGATAATTATCACGACCTGGGCGTATAAGGGCATAAGGGCAATGGTGGTGGATGGATTCTGCTACCATCTAGTGGTACACGGGTTCCCGAAGAAACAGGTGTAAGGATCAACCAGATGTTGCTGAGGGGTCCCAAGATAAGGTAGCAGAGATGCTGCTGAGCAAGCAGTTATTGAGACTCAGCTTTTCACCCCATCGGCACCCTGTGTTGCACACCCTTATGAACACTCATGGTGGAGTTGGTTGGGAAAGGACCAGAGTTGAGCCAAAATGACTCTGAGTCTCTGGCAGGATCAGGGCACAGATTTAGGATCACAAATGTTGGTTCTGTCAGCCTCTGCAGTCAAAGTAAGGAGGCATCTTGCAGACAAGTAGATAGTTTCGATTCTGGTGTTGGCAGAAGGCTTTTGGGATTTGCCAGCAGTGGGATACTGTTCTGAAAGCTGAGGAGCAAAGATAAGAGTGCCTCACACACAAATGCACTCAAAAGAGGCAAGCAATTTTACATATCAGCTTGCTAATCTAGTGAGAAAAGCTTTAAAATAGGATAAGGAATAGGTGCAATAATCCTACTGGTAAGTATGATTATAAGTGAGCCAGACAAGTGCATACAAATGCTAAGGCATATGTTTACTTCGGTAACATACTGGAAGCAGTAACAAGAGGACAGTGGGCCCATCTTAAGATGCCTGTAAACTAATGCAAAACACCTTACAAATAAACAAAAAATAGTGAAATTTTAATAAAGCTCCAAAATGATGATTTAGTTGGTATTACAGGGTTGCTAGAATAATTCACATAGTTAGAACTGGCTCCAGCTGACTCCTCAGTAGTACAGGCCAAGTCTTATTTTACAAGAATAATACAAGGCCTATTTCCCCCTTACTCATAGAGGGTTAATAAAATCTGGTTTCATGAGATATTTATGAGAGGATTTTATGAGAGAATCAGGCCACCATGCTCCCTGTGTGGCGATGTCCCTGACATATGGCCTGGTTTTGGGTGCGCTCCGTCTGCCTCCACCTCCGGCCTTGGTGCTAGCAATGACTGGCAGAGGCCTCCATGTTACAGAATCACAGAATCACAGAATTTCTAGGTTGGAAGAGACCTCAAGATCATCGAGTCCAACCTCTGTTGGTGGAGGATGGTTCAGAGCATCTCCTGGAAGAGGTGTGTGAGGCAAAAAAAGGGAACGGGGCTGGCTGAGGGGATACTGTGGCAGTGGGGAGGATGGTAGGAAAGGATCTGGCCCTTGGGTCAGTATGAAGCCTCAGAGGTAGCACTGCCAGATCCCAGGCAGGAGTCATTCCCATTGACATCAGGGCCCTGAAAGCAGCAGCTTAGAGACAAAAGGGTAAAGAGTTGTGAATGTATTAAATCACCTCATGTTTCTGTCTCTGTCTTACAATGGCATCAATTAGCCTACTAATACAAAAGGCTTGTCCTGTAAGAATAGATAAGAGAAAGACTTAAGCAAGACACTTCAAAGCCCTTGCCCTGAAAGCCTGGCTGCCCTGCTGTAAGCAATCTCTGCCTAGTGGCAGAAGGGACAAACACGTGTGCTGTCACAGAGGAAATCTGCTACCAGCCACAAAACCAGGAATGACATGAGCTGGATGAGCAACTGGCAAAATCACTCAAAGCAGCAATCTGAAGATAACATTTTTTTTTTTTTTCAACAAGACAGATAGTTACAGAGAGCACTAGAAGAGGGCTCAGACCACCCAGCTGTCCTTGAGTGTACGAGCCAGATGTCTTGATTTGGATGCCAGAAAAGACAGGTATCAGAGGGATCTCCAAAGACTGATCGTCACCAGCAGGGAGGAGCTGGTTGTGGAGGTGATGGTGGAAGATGACTGCAGCAAGAGTAAAACGGTCTGTAATCCCTTGAAAAGGGTGGAGGAGGAGGCACAAAATGAAAACAGCAGTTTTCAGGAAGGCTGGTGTCAGTGGCAGAGATAGCAGCTGCTGTGTGAGAACCAATATTAACAGCAGCAACACAAACAGTGCTACTGGGGGAAGAACATGACATGGCAAGAGACCAACTTGTCTAAGTCATGATGTGATGCTTAAAAAAAATAAATCAATCAAAAAGGAAGAAAGGAGAAGTGGAGCTATGACAGAAAAGTCAGCTTAACTTTGAATACTGAAAAAAAAAGTTATAACCTATAAGCATCTCTATAAAAAAAAGTAAAATGAGTTACAAACAATGCAGGCTCATCGGAAAGAGGTTGAGTTGATTTGTTAAACTTCCACAGGAAGATGACTAATCTCCAAGCTGGATGAGAGGCAGTGGATGTCTTCTGTTACTGTCTCCCATGATACACTTACAGCTAAGGTAGGGAAGCATACTCTGGACTAACCACAATAAAATAGTAGAAAATGTTTGGAAGGCTGGTCTCAAAGATTGTTTCCCACTGATTTCAGTGTCTGAAGGGACAGGATCCACCTTGTACTCACAACTGCCCTGTATTTTTACAGAGGATGACGAGAGGATGGGATAAAGAACATGTCTATGAAGCTTGCAAGGGGTACAAAGAAGAGAGGACAATGATGGAAGACACAACCTGAAATAATGTGCTCTGTTAAATTGCAGAGAGAAACTAGAAAAGATCAGAGGTCTGTAAAATGTCCCCTGTGATGGAAGTTCGAACAAACAGGTGTAGCCAAAAGAGAAGTAGGCAGCATTAAGCTTTGCTAACAGCCTTTGAATGAGAGAAAGGTGGTTATAGGGTAGATAGGAGATGTGTGGAGAGCTACGTAAGAACCAGCACTTCAAACTGCACATCAGAAGCCTCAGCTTAGACCAGGAAAATCTTCTGCCTGCTAATGCTACTGAAATCCTGGAAGAAATTCCCTTCACATGACAGAAAGCCTCCTTTGCGGGTATTTAAATTCAGGTCATGTAATCTTCTATAAGGATAATGAATGCATCCCTAATGTATGGGAGCACGGAACAAACTGGATGTCCATTTGAAACCCTCTCCAGTCCTAGATTTTGTGATCTTGCCAAACAGTCAAGATTACTGTGAGCCTGGCTGGTCCCTGGTATCATCTACTACGTGGCCAAACTATCTGTAATTCCCATGCTTTTGTCATTACTGATTTTATTTTTAAGTTTATGACAATATGAAATAGTATCAAGCTGAAGTCTGATCCTTCTTTTACTGCACTGACAAAACAATGTATGCTATAATATTTTCCTACAAATGACTATTGAGGTCTAATGATAATTAGTCATCATTCAAATTGGATGTTGCTGAGTGCTTCAGCTCCATGAGAAAGACATGTGAGGTAAGTGCCAGTGAGGGTGTGTTCCCTGTTGAAGTACAAGCTTTTATTGTACAACAACATAAAAATCTGTATGACTGTCTCAGGAAAAAGGAACTATTGCATCTGTATTATACATATGAAGAACACTAGCAATAACAAAGTCTGTATGCATATTTTATCTTTCACAAAATTTTGAGCAAGACAATGATTTAAGCCTCAAAATGTCCTTCTGAACTGGGTAAGCAAATACATGTATTACTATTCCTAGCTTTTCAAATGTAAAAGATTAAGACAGTAAATAACTAGCTGAAAGCTCCTGTACAGAGGCCTTGAAATCACAGGTTCCTGATAGAGTTTTGCTTACGTTATCAGTTTTATGTTATTTCCCTATATTAATTATGTAATTAGAGGATTGAACTATAACCAAGAAAGAAGGGGCAGGGGAGGAAGAAGGGCTCTGGGGGAGAAAAATAAATCTTCTTAGAGAAAAAGGAGGTGACCCTAGAGAAAACCAACCTAGTATTGTGTTGTATTAAAATAACTATTCTTGACTGGTCTAATTCTTCCATAGCTTCTTTGTGGACGACAGGTGCTAAAAAGCCAGTTACAGTCTTTGGTGTGCATAAGCACTGTGGACATGTCCACAAGATGGTCACAGAGGTCTAAACCCCCAGGTGCAGTGAGGTGCAGGTCCGTCACAGCAGCTGTTTGCTTCCTGTAGGCATGAAGCCATTTGCAGCCCCTCCAGGGGGGGATTGCTCCTTTCTGCAAGGGTGGATGTAGATCTGACACCAATGACACTGCAATCTGCACAGCTGTGCTCCCTGGCTGCCTCACCAAGCACCCCTAGCCTGCTGGTGCTGCTCATGGAGGCTCACAACAGCTTTTTCTCTCCCTCTTGGTCTGTATGTGAATGCTTAAAATGAGAACCTCACAGTTTAATGGACCCATGTCTCTTATTTTCTGTTTCTCAAGAGGAAGGTATCACCAGTGACACCAATAAGAAAGTAGATGGACTGGCCATTGCAGAGTTAAAACGGCAGAGATAAGGCACATCCACTGGTTTATTATTCCATATTTACAATACCTGCCCTGAATCTTGTCATTTGGGAGGCTTTCTTTTTGTATTCAGGACATTTCTTTTTGAACTTAATTCACTTTCTGAGCATGACATATCTTAGTTACAGGTCAAGGCTTGGCTTTTCTAATGCTATCATGCTAGTCAAGTGAGCGTTGTTGTTTAGTATCACACGACACTTTGAGTTGTCACTGTTGTGAATATGATAACCTGCTTCCTCTTCCCTGCAACATGTCATCCATTAGCATTCCAGCTGCATTACGTACTCTCTTGAGTGAAACAAAGTTAGGGCAACAGTCTCTTCAACAAGGCAACTGACTTGTGTTTAACACTCCGAGCTCAGCAATAGCAGCTAATTGTGATGAACACTCACTTGACTAAATTTAGAAAGAATACAGTCTCTTTAACCATGTTGCTTGGCCCTTTAATAATTAGCAATGTATTTTGTTTACAAGTTAAACAGTTGTTGTAATTTCTGAAAAAATATTTACGTTACTTATGCATTACATCTGTATTCTTTGCAAATCTACATGCAAATCCTGATTACTTAACATACTGAAAAACAATCTTTTTTTTTTTTTTTTTTTTTTTTTTTTAAAGCTAACCAAACATTACCAGAGCAATGAGGGTTTGGGTCATATGAAATACTCCACTGGAAATAGAATAAATGGTCATTCAATTTTTATTTTGATTGTTTTGAAACAACAATAACAGATAACAGAAATCAGAATGGAAGGGATCTTTTAAAATCCAAGTCCCATGCATTTGCTGGTGAGATTCATTGCAATAGTTTTGCTTGTAATTTTTCCAGTCCAATTTTAAAAATCCCAAGGGATATTAAGCAACAAATTAGATATGAGCTTCCAATATGTTGTGCCTATGGAAAAAGGTCAATGTGATTTTTGGTTGCATTCACCAGGCACCCTATCATCATATATTGGAGCGGGAAGCTAATAATCTTTCTTTATATGGTTTTAGGATGCACAACATGCTCTTGCAATGCTGTGCTGAGTTATGGGCGTCTTATTACCACAAAGATATTGACAGATCATAAAAGCGCAAGGGCTCAGGTCATCTTCATTTGTCACAACAGTGTGACATTCCACCCTTCTTTTTCTCTCAAGAGAAAAAGAAAAAAAAAAAACAGCCCACAATGGTATTTGACTCTAGAAATATTTTGATTTATTTTTTTTTTTTAGTAAGCTATGGTAATAAATACATCATTCTCACATTATATTCTGCAAGTATAAATTACTTGCTAGTCTTGTGAGAACAATTCTAAATCCTTGCTGTGTATAAAAAAAAATCCAGAGTATTATGGTTGAAGGTGCAAACGAAAAGTAGAAGGTGCTGTTGGTGTACATCTCCTGCATTAGAATGACAAAAATAAATAAATAAATAAATAAATAAATAAAAAATGCATGTCCTCACATAGATTTGCCATTTGATAGAAATCACTGGCATCTAGTTGCCTTTCCAGGATAGCAAAAGGTCATAGCATGTCTATAAAAAATTCTTTCTTTCTTTCTTTCTTTCTTTCTTTCTTTCTTTCTTTCTTTCTTTCTTTCTTTCTTTCTTTCTTTCTTTCTTTCTTTCTTTCTTTCTTTCTTTCTTTCTTTCTTTCTTTCTTTCTTTCTTTCTTTCTTTCTTTCTTTCTTTCTTTCTTTCCTTCCTTCCTTCCTTCCTTCCTTCCTTCCTTCCTTCCTTCCTTCCTTCCTTCCTTCCTTCCTTCCTTCCTTCCTTCCTTCCTTCCTTCCTTCTTTCCTTCCTTCTTTCTTTCTTTCATCCTATTCTAGCCATTGCTATTATTTTAAGCATTTCAAAATCTGTAAGAATTATTTAACTTATCACACTTGTCTCCTTAGTAGAATATTATTAAGGCTTCTTAATTATTAATGCACGTATATTACAAATCTTTTGTGATTTTACAGATTTTTAAATTTGTTTCATTAGTCAATGCCCAAACAAAACATTTCTCATTACTTTAATTATGCAGCAGATAGTTCAGTAGGAATTTTCTCATTGCATTCCTTGTGAAAGCTTTTCCTTTCAGAGTTTCTTCAGCTCCTCACTCTTCCAAAAGACTTCCAAATGCATGGCAACTTCTGCATCTCTATTCTGAATGTGATACATGACATGGTATAGTCTATAGGTAGATTTTAATATCCAGACATGTATAATAACATGCACAGAGCTGTGTGCACACACCTGTGTAGATACAAGCCGCACGTCTGTATCGCACGCATGCACGGCCATACACGCACATGAATACACAACCACACAGTAGTAATGCTTCAGCACGCATCAGAAGACCACGTAAAGACTTTAGAAGGGTGTAAAGGTCCCTCCTGCAGAGGCAGAATGGGTCGGAGTGGGGATATGCCTGTTCCCTGCCTCTGTTTCTGACTCTCCCTCTTTCACAGTCCCACAGCCCATATAAGATCACACCATAGCGTGAGCCCTTGACCACTGCACAAGTGCACAGCACATTAGACAAGAATGTGCTTTGCAGGAGACAAGAGAAGATCCTGGGGGAAATTTTGTGGCTCTTGCCATGCAGGCCAGACCCGGCAGCTCTCCCCGTCTCTCCAGCCCTTCAGCTGTCTCCGCTGGGTTCCTGGCTGGTGGGGGTTACCGTGCCGGGCATGGAGCTGCTGCCTCAGTCCCTGCTCATCGACGGAAACGCATCTACACACAAGCAGGACCCTGAAATGCAGCCTGCAGGGTGCACAGTCCCCGGCCGCCAAATGGTGGAGCTGTTGGGTCGGGGAATGGGGCGCGCAGCCGGCGGGCACGGCTCGTGGCGCCTCTGCCTGCGCCGGGGGGCGCCTGCGGAGGATGCAATGCATCAGAGCTAAAGAGACCGCTTGATTATTATTATTGTTTTCGTTTTTAATTCTGGGAAAGGGTGCTGCTTTGTGGAAGCATGCTCCCGGGGCATGTCGCTGTAATCTTAGTTTTCCGAAATTGGCATAATCTGGAGTTAAAAGAAGATTATATATTTATTTATTTTTTAAATTAAAAAAAATTATCTTCGTGTGTAGCAATTAGCATTTTAATTTTGTAAAGGAAAAAAAAGACAAAACACTTTCATATTTTAATATTAAGTCTTAGTACGGAAAAAGTAGGCTGTGAGTTTTCTCATGCACTCCATTTTTGTAGTGCCTCCAACGGAGCAGTTCAGATCACCCACCAGAACTTTTAAAAACTATGTTACAAAAAGGAACAGTAAAAAAATAGCTTTTGTAAGACTATTCCGTCATTCAAAACAGATTTTTAGCATTGCATTTTCCAGAATTGCTTTTGTGTACAACCTCTGAACATTTTCCAGAGATATGTTCCTAATAAATAAATATATAAGTATTATTTCAAATGAGACGCTAATGTCAGGATTAAAAGGGTTAAAATACTTTATCCCATGCAGAGAAACATCGGAACATGGGGAATAAAATTGTATGTGGCAGACATACTTTTTTTTTTTTTTTTTTTTTTGATCCTTAAACTTAATGGATGCTAATATGTATATACATATATGGGAAATGTATGTATGTATGTATGTTTACATATTTATTCAGCTATGTCTGTCTACAGCTGGGAAAAACCCAGATCAGCCTTTCTCACCATACAAATGCACCACCCTGTATGATACTAGCAATGACACGGCCACAGCTGTGACAGTCTTACAGATTTGGGGCCCAAACATCTACATGTATGTTACCCTTCACATGCCCTCAAGTTGTACTGTCTTCTCAGACCCTGAAGGATCTACCTCTTCAACCTGCTAGAAAGCCATGATATTTGAAGCAGTCTACTTTGCTGAGATACTATTTGTCTTACTATCTCATAAAGGAAACCAGTTCTGAAAGCATTTAGTTTTGTTTGCTTGTTTTGCAAAGAAACCCACATTTCCAACCCTGCTACAGCAGAGTTCCCAGGCAGCCCTTAGAGCCTAGTGTGATGAGCATCATACACAGGGCTTGCTCTCCAGGGGCCACAGTGTTTCAGGTGCTCAGAACTTCCTAATTTCTCAAAACCTTCTTCTGGAGCAGACTGTGCTATGATTTTAATAGCTCCTTCTTATAAGATACAACATTGTAGTGATAAAAAGCTTCAATTAAATTTCTGACCTTCTATAAAAAATGACTGAAATGCAATTCAACATTATAAGTGGAAGGTGCTTAGTTGGAAGTGGATTTGGGATCTTCATTAGAGTCAGTGGCTTGGAAGGAGGCATTTAGATACATTCCATCAGTTTCCATCTCTGCTAATGTCAGAGAAAACCAGTCTAAATAGCTGTCTGGAAAGATTTTCCCCCTGTGGTGCTGTGCTTTAAATTAGATGATTATGAAGTTTTCAATGCAGCTAAGTGTAATTTATATTAAACTGAAGTATATCTTATTATTTCTGGGGCTGCGCTCGAGTCTTGGGTTTCAGGTTGATGAATTATTCTGACAGCATTGTGCATATTAACTCACTTCTTAAAACGGATGCAAATGATTGAGAGATGGGAAACGGCTGGTTAACTAACTTTTGATGCTGCAGCTCTACCAAGCTGGGCAAGTATATGTGAAAACCATTCAACTTTTACCAAACCAGTATCTCTACAGATATCTTCACATATTTCTCATGTAGGAATTCTCAGCAAGATGGATCTGATGGTGGCCAGGACTGAGCCATTTATTGGCTATCAGGGTCTAGAGAAGCTTGAGACCAGCACTTATCCTGAATCATTCAGTTCTCCTGCATAGCACAAAATACTTCCTTTTAATTTTCTATTTTTTTTTATTCAGGTGGTTATTTACGTTTTCAGGTTAATTTTGCCTTTATATTACATCTGTTTTGCAGCCCCACTGATGTCTGTTCTGCCACAAATAGCTGGCTACTGGTACCAAGCTAACCAGTTTGAAGCTAGCTGAGGTTTCTTTCTGGTACAGCGTACTCGCTGCTTGTCACATCCATGTTAGCTGCAACATATAATTACTGATAGCTATAGACAAGCTGGCACCAGGCTATTCTTATGAGTACCAGCTATACCCAGTGCTAGTTAAACCAGACAAAATTTCATTTCCATTTGCCTACAGAAAGATTCATTTGTGCTTTCCTTTCACATTTCCTCTGGGAGCGTGCTGTTGGATCTCTTCATCTGCCCTTAAAATTTCTCTTTATTTGCTTTTACAGACACTTAACTTTTTTCCCCCTGTAACACTTAGGAGGAGAAAGGTAAAGCTTATGCAAAAGCTCACTCAAGGATGTTGATTTTGAAATCATCTACTTCTTGAGGGGATACCCTAGGCATATTCCAGGAAAGTTAAGCTGTCAAACCTCGTTAGCTATACCTCTTCAACCCACGATACATCTTTCTCTCGGCTCTTCAGCATTTATTAAGATAATTCACTTCATATTTTTTTTCCTAAATAAAAAATATATAGGGCCTGATCTTACACTGATGCAAAGTGGCTACTACACTCCAGCTGAAGATGCAGCCCCACGAACTGCTGAAGATGAGATTAGTATTCAAATACATTTACACCCAACAGTAATACTGAAATAGAACAGAAATATTTACTCTGTTTACTTCCTTTGTATTGGGGTAGAGTTACCCCAGATTAAGACCTTCAAAGCCAGAAAATATCAAAATGTTCTTCAGGGAGTGTATAGATTTTGACACTACACTGTTGAATGTATTTTCTATTGGACAGACTATACTGGAGGAGCAGAATGTGAGTATGTAAATACTTGCCACTTTCACATCTCTGATTTTTTTATTTTAGCTTGTCATAAGGTGTCTTGCAAATAAATATTCATAGATACTGAAAGTATAAAGCAAGGATTTTGTTTTCACAAATAAATAATACCTCAAAGCCTTGTGAATGTCTCCCTTTGAAAGACGGACAAAACACGTTGATGATACTCAAGCTGTCCTTGAACAATGATCCTCAGAAATCCTTTACTCTTTCCCAAGGTCTACAGAACAGTGAGCAAACTCTACAGGATTTTTTTTTTTTTTTTATTAGCTACTTCTGTAATAAAGGCTAAAGCATACAATTTATACATATTGAACCTCTGGTTAATTATTTTTTACATGCATTAGCACTAGTTAAATTAATCCACATTAAGCGACTATGATGTTAACTCTGCCCTGATTTAGCAGCAGTTATTATCATTCAGTACGTTTGACTAAGTACCTTTCCTAGGAGAAATCCTAAGACAACATATGCTTGCAATAGCAGTGGGCAGTTAAATACATTGTACTACAATTATATTTCACTGTATGGAGAACTTTTCATCAAAACATTGCATTACGATTGAATACTGAATCATGTTCCTGCCAACTAGCGATGCATCAGATCAGTATGATTACAGTCAGGATTGAATCAGGAAATGAACTGTCAGAATCAATTGACGGCTACCCTGCTTTTGGAAATTAGTAGTTGCATCAGTTAGAAGTGTGTTTGAGAGTGGACCAATAAATTCATATGAGCTCCTGAAAATAAAAAAATCACAGATACGAAACAAAACAAAATCTCAGAAATAGTGTATACTTTAATACAAGCTAACCCGTTTTTAAGATTCGTAAATCCATCAGCTAAATCATAGGTGTAGAAATGGAAAAAAAAAAAACACAACAACACAAACACACACAAAAACAAACAAACAAAACAAACAAACAAAAAAAACTAGAGCTGAAAATTTTAGGTTATGTTTCGGACATCAACAAAAATGGAGAACCCAAAAATGGGTTTAACACTTCTTCCCAATGAGTTTGGCTGGGCTTGGTTCTTCAACTCTTATTTATAAATAGTCATAGAAACTCTGAATGCAACTCATGGCAGTCTGCAATGACTGGTTTGAATATAACTCATGAAATGGGACTGTTTTGTCATGCAGATTATTAGATAACTTATAAAAGGAAAAAAATATAGACCAAAGTAGAAAGAAGACAAGGGTTTGCAAATTACAAATAGGACACCAATTTGCAAAGAGCCCTATTCACTGCAAGCAGTCCTGCTGGCTCCGTTCAAATTCCTAACAGTGTCTCAAGGCGACCATATACCCAAGACATCACTCAAAAAGTTTTCATTAAAAACTAACAACTACCATTACATGACAAACCTGAACAAAAATCACAACCTGAAAATAAGAATAGTTATAAGAGGAATGCTTATTTTTTTTTTCCATGCTAAATTGTTCAGAAGTAATTGAAAGATACGGGTATTCTCTTTTCATCCAGAACTAAAAGGGGATCATCTCTGCAACACAGGATGCAATCACAGTTGGCTCAGTAGTGTCAATGATTAGCTTTTATTCAAGTCCCTTAAATACATGAACATATTACTTGATATTGTACAAGACATATATAAGAAAGAGTCAAGTGCTGCATGGGGCTTTGGGCAACCTGGCCCGGTGGGAGGTGTTCCTGCCCACGGCAGATGGTTTGGAGCTAGATGATCTTTGATGTCCCTTCCAACCCAAACCACTCTGTGATTCTAAACATCTAGAACCCTGTGAGGGGTGAGACATAACACACAGCCTCCCATTCAGCATTTCCTTCACTAGCATCTCTAGCTTTTTGTCTGGCATGCTGTTTTCTGCAAATCGCACTCCCAGATGTTTTAGTCTGTCTGTGTTTTCTTCAAAGAACCGTTTTCTGCTTAATTCATGGCTGTGAACTTCACTAGCCAAAACTGCCTGGCAGCTACTTGCTGTAGTGCTCAGCATCCAAGGGCCCTCATGAACCAAGCCAGAATGCAGATACCATACAGCAGTATTGTGGGACATCATAGGAGATGGTGTAGGTGGAAGAGGAAAATAGGAGCATGATACCAAACCTCTAGTCATGTGAAATGTAGCAGTAAGATTCAGAACAAAAGATTTTTTTTTTTATTTTTAATCAAAGAACAGCCCTCCTTGAAGTCTTTATCCAGTCACCAGGTGCTGAAGTTTCCAATGAAATATAACATGTAAAATTTTATGTGTCTGCTTTCAGTTTTTTTCTTTCATTTTTTTTTTCCCCAAGAAAATTGGTTGTTCAACTCCAACTGTTTTAACAGCAATTGTTTAACCAAGCACAGTTCCAAGTGATTAACAGCCCTTCCTACAATGTAGCAGCAAAGACCGTGTATTTAGAAAAAGATTGTATTTGCTCACTTAGAATAAACACTAAAAAATTAATGGCAAGACATAAAATTATGTGTAGATATTTCTTGTAAATCAAAATTTAACCCTCTAGCAAAAGCAATTGCTTTCCCCTAGACTTCAATTGCTACAAAGCATTAATAGAAGTATTAAGTATTGTGGTGAGACTGTGCATTGTGTCTGGATCAGTTCTGCCAATTCTCAAAATAAAAAATGGGAGAGTACAAAATATGCTTTACTCATAGAGAACTACAAGTTTCTTTCTCAGTTAAAAACAAACAAACAAACAAACAGAATGCTTTTTTTTTCCATTTCCATTTCCATTCAGTATCACTAAACATACCATGAAACCTCATAGTCTATGGGATTAAGTGTGGAAGTAAGGTGGCTCTTCTCACCTTTGTCATAAATAGTATTCTGAACTAGAATTTTACAGGCATTTTTAGTTATAAGGTAGAAGTTCACCCTTTTCTTTCACTAAGGTAAAGTGTAGAGACTTCCGTCTTATTTCACAGAAAATTAGCATTAGAGCCAGGCCTACAACAGAGATCCTCATTGCCCAAGACTGCTCTTAATACATCTTTCTTTCTATATAAAAGACAGGCAATTACATTTACCACAGGTAAAAATGTATTGGATTCAAGTTGTCTGCAGCCTTGGGTGTATAGGTAAATGAATACTATTAGCCCAATTTTATGGATTCGAAGTATAAGATTCTGACAAAATAAAGATCACATCCTATGGCTACACTGAATAAACCTTGTTACATGAAGAGATACATTCTTTTTTTTTTAGTGGGATTTAATGGTAAATCATTACTCATTGTGAATAAAGCGGTAATGAGTACAGCAACCATCTGTCACGATTTCACTTCCCACAGTAGGGATTGGACTGAAAAGTGAGTTAAGAAATTTGATATTTCATCTCACATACTGCCCAACTATGGACATACCAAGCAATTTTCCAAAAAGTGGTCCATTAGTTAAAAAGTTGTGCCTTTCCTTTCAGAGATTTAAAATCTCATACATAACAACTTTGTGATTTGGTCTAAGGAATGTAATTCTCTAAACCTTTTCCTATCAGGTCTATTTTCATGCAGAATGTTCTGTAGGACTGATCCCAGTAAAATGGGACTAAATCAACTGAATTTACCTACATTCTGAAAACACATGTGATTTTAGAAATGTTTTCATCTTTTGAACATCATTATTATTATTAAGTCACTTTGCACACAGTTGCAGGCTCGTTCCTTTCCCTTTATACTAGAAATCATTGCAGGTTAAACTGAAAAAAAACTCCAATACATTAATAGAGAATACACATTAAACTCAGTAATGATCTACAACCCTTTATTGTGGAGAGGCTGCAGGGACTAAAATAATAAGTCAAGATGAAAGTAAAGTATTGCCATGTTCATGAGATCAAATGTTGTGAATCTGAGCTTAAAATTAGAATTATTTTTTTTTTTATTTTTTTATTTTTTTTAAGCTAAACACTCCCCGGATAATTTTTTTAGGTAATTTTTTGCTATTTTCTGACCATCCTCTTTTGCCCTCTTCCATGTGTGAAACAGTCCTGCTTGTTTTGAGATTTTTGTTGTGCCTAACAGATCTGCTCTAACATGGCTCCTTTCTCCACCTGTACAGCTCAAATCAAGGCAGGGCAATCTGTAGGGGCCATACCTAGAAAATGCACAACTCAGGAGACTAATGCAGATTGGGATTCTGTCCCCTCTATTCCTTTCATTGATTATTTGAGAGCACGTCTAATTGTCAAGTAGAAAAAAATGTAGGATTGCTCTGGCTACTTCTGGCTACTTGAATGTTTTCCTCAGATGAAGGGGTTTTCCTCAAACAAGTCCAATATACACTGAAGAAATGGCATTTCTTTCCTGCTTGCTAGTGACTGCAAGATAAACCAAAATTTCAAAAATAAAATGAAAAATTCCCACAAACAAACAAACAAACAAACAAACAAACAAAAAACATCAAAAAAACTAAGACTTGGTAAAACTGAAACAGGTAACATAAGTAACAAAGCTTAGGTGCAAATGTGAATGTGTAAAATTTTCTGAAATTCTCAGATTTATAAAGTTCCCTTTTAAAAACAGGAGCCTTCTATGAAATCTGCATTCAGGTTCAAAACTGAGCATTGGAAAGCCAAAAGATCAAGAGGTGCATGTGTCTTGGTCTTGGGTTTCTGTTGACTGAAAAGGTCCTCCTGGCCAGCAGCCATGTGTTAGATAGCCTGTCCCATGTCTCTACCAAACAAGAGACCTCCCATGCTAGTGAGTAATGCAATGAGGTTGGAATGGGGAAGGCTTACAGAAGTGCAATGGCCAGTAGAGAAAAAAAGGTCAAATTGCCACTTGATACTTCCAAAGACCAAAGAATTCCAGCAAATAGTGAAAAGTGTTGTGCTTCTGCACTTGTTAACTGATTGCACAAGAGGAAAGACAAAGGAGGAAAGCTTAGTCTAGGCATCTGCTTCTCTGTGAACTGTGACAAAGACATGAAGAGGCATTTACTTGTTATCATCAGCCCAGGGAGAGCTGTTCTGAGAAAGGAAATGCTAATCATCAATCTCCCTGTGCATGCAATGTCTCTGTTTAATAGCTGATAGAGCGTCTCCAAAGGGGCTTTTTTTTTGCTCTTTGTTTAAAATGACATATAATGGACCTGGACTTATCAGTGTCTCTAAATGCATTTTCTGTGCTTTATCCTTACTAAGGGATTTAGTTCGTTCTAATGAATATGTGCAGAATTGATTTTGAGCTTGGTATAATTTAATCCATCAATTTAACATTAAATTAATATGCAAAGGGGGTCTCTTTGTGGATGAAAAACAGAAGGGGAACATTCTTATTAATTTAAAATGGACTTGAGAAATGGAAAGAGGCTGCTGCTATTAGTATCTGCCACTGGGCTTAACCACTGGTTTGTGAGGTGCCTCATGTGAATACTGTGGCTGCTGAAGCCACAGTGACTGGGAGATGCCTAGTGCATGCCCAGCTGGAGCTCAGGAGGTGTCATCATCCCTTTAGGCTTCAAACTGCTGGGTGAGGGCTTTCCAGGAGCTCTGAGGGCTGACAGCTCCTTGCCATCCTACTGAAAATAATTTTCTGTAGACTAGTGATCCCCTGACAATTTTTCACATTGCAGAGAGGAGTTCAAACCAAGGACGTGTCACAGGCACTACTGAATGTTTGGGCATGCCATCAGATTTTACAGCTGACTCCTTGTTCTTGAACTGGCTGAGTTCTGAAGAAAGATACCTAGAATGGGACATTAGGTAACTTCATCAAGCAGCACAGTTTTAAATGATGTTCTAACTAACTCAGTTATGATGACCTATTTGGACTTTCAAAGATGACAGAAAGCAACAACTGAGGTTTAAAAATTACAGATAACATTTTAATGAGGAGATGCAAGAAGAGCACCAGTGGCTGAAGCAAATTTATCAAGGACAACATGCCTATGAAAATCTTCATTAAAGACCCCTATTGATCACTCGTTTATTTTCCTTGGGATAGGATCAGACTAACAGGCCTATTATCTGAGCTATCTTGATTCCTACTTGCAATCAGGGGTACAATACTGGGAATTCTGGAGGGTTGGGAGGAAACTACCTTCCAGCCTCTGTTCCAGGGGGTTGCTTAGCTTTGCCTTGCCAAACTCCTGAGAGCCACGTAATCCAGATTTACTGAATCTTTAGGTATTTTTAAAGGTTGCTGTTAAAATCCTCCAGGATTATGGATGAAGTGAGTTTTTCACCATCATTTATGATGGTGAAATCATTTATGATATAATCATTTATGATTATATCATCTTCCTCTGAAGAGCACTAGGTTCCAGGCAATGGGAAGGTGGCAAAAGAAATGCTCTGGGGCTGATGCGGCAGACCTAATATATTCCAGAGAAGCATGACAGGGGGAATCATTGGTTTAGCTCAGACAGCAGAAGATATAAAAAAGTATAGCTGGGAAAAATTAATGTTTTATCATATCCAGAGAACACAGTGACAACCCAGTGAAGTTATCAGGAACAGTTTAAAGCAAAGGAAAGTGTTTTTCATAACACATAATTAAATTTTAGAATGGATTGCTGTAGGGGATTGTAGAAGCTAAAACTTGAATTCATAAACACACTGGAAAGATTTGTGAACTGATTTATGAATATTAATATTTTAATCAGTGAGTTGGCTGCTCAGGTAGAAATGATACTGTAGAAGTATTTAGGTTACTGTTACACTTTGTGCAAGAAAAGCATCTTTTCTTGTATCAAATTATCAAGGCTTTTATCTAATCTCATTTTTTTTACTGTATGTATCATTTGCTGATTTACAATAGCAATACAAGAATTTGATGAAGCAAGAATGCAGAGCACAGGGTGGGGATGCACTGATAAGGGATGTGACACCCTGATTAGAGAGAGTAGATGGTCTTCTCACCTAATAATATATGGAAAATTTCTCGTGAAGTATAATGTTAACACATTAAGCTACACAAAGACTGATCTGTATCACATGAAAATCAGGAAAATACTTCTCTTGAAATGATTTGATGTCATTTAATCATTTTATCTGTCCCAGTTGTAGCGTGTTTATGTGGTAAATTTTTAGTAGCAGGGGGCCGTAGGGGTGGCTTCTGTAAGAAGAATCCAGAAGCTGCCCCATGTTAGATAAGGGCTCCACTACTGGCCAGAGCGGAGCCAATAAGTGATGTTGTTTGCACCTCTATGAGAGCAGATTTAAGAAAGGGGAAAAAAAACAACAACCCTGCTGCTACACAGCAGCTGTGAGAGTGAGAGGAGAGAGAAGCAGCCCTGCATCCCCCACAGTGGGTGCAGCAGGATGGCAGGAAGCAGCAGCAGTTCCCCTGCGGGCTGTGCAGGGAGAGGCCCCTGGTGGAGCAGGCTGTCCCCCTGCAGCCCATGGGTGCCCCATGGAGCAGATGTCCACGCTGCAGCCCCCCCGTGGGTGGAGGAGCCCCCGGTGGAGCAGGTGGATGTGGCCTGGAGGAGGCTGCGGCCCATGGAGAGCCCCCGCAGGAGCAGGCCCCGGGCCGGAGCTGCAGCCTGTGGAGAGGAGCCCCCGCAGGAGCAGGGGGTCTGGGGGGAGCTGCCGCCCACCCACGGGGGACCCGTGCTGGAGCAGTTTGCTCCTGGGGGATGGATGGATGGACCCTGTGGGACGGAGCCGTGTGGGAGCAGTGCTTGAGGAGCTGCTGCCTGTGGGCAGCCCGTGTGGGATCAGCTGGGGAAGGACGGCATCCCGTGGGAGGCACCCCACGGGGAGCAGGGGCAGGGAGGGACCGAGAAGGAGCGGCAGGGACAAAGCTTCACGGACTGACCGCAGCCCCCATTCCCCCATTTCCCTGCGCTGCTCAGGAGGAGGAGGTGGAAGAGGGCAGATGGGGAGAAGACGTTTTTGGTTTCTTTTTTTTTGTTTCTCACGTGTCTAGTCTGTTGGTAGTAGGCAGTAACTCTTACTACCTCCCTACGCTGAGTCTGTTTTGCCTGTTACAATAATTGTTGAGCGATCTCCCCGTCCTTATCTCAGCCCTTGAGCCCTTTGCACCGTATTTTCTCCCCCTTTCCCTTTGAGGAGGGGGAGTGAGAGAGCGGCCATTGTGGAACTCAGCTGCCCACCCGGGTAAAATGCACACAGCAGTTCAGAAAACTGTCCATCAGAAAGTGCCGGTGAAAATAAATATTGGAATACTGTCTACAGTGGAATAGATATCTCCTCACCAACTAGTAAGTGCTCATAGAAAAATGCTAAACACCATGTGCCTACAGAATATTGTGAGCGATATACAAAATGAGGATGAGAAAAAGAAGAGAGATGAGGAAGAAAGACTTCTCCCTGCCAAAAACTCCTCTCTACAACACTTAACCCTTTGGTGAGACACTTGTCACCAGGGCCAGTCCCTGCTGAGAAGGGCAGAGTCTTTGTCAAAGCCTTGTACACTTGGAGAAGGAGCATGCTCCAGCAGCCTGAGCAAAGGGGGATACACCAGTCTCCTCCAAACATGGCTGGGCATGTTCAGCCCTGCCCCTCCAGTACTAGTGGAGAGGAAACAAGCCTGTGATGCAAGTGTGTTTGTTGTATTTTTTTTTCCTTTGTTTGTGTATTTGCTTCTGATTTTCACCTCTTTCACTTTTTGATGCTTCTGCTTAAATGTAGCCAAAAGAAAAGGGGGGGGATGGGGGAGGGGGTGGGGGGGAGGGAGGAGGGAGAGGAGAGAGTGAAGGGGGAAAGGTGTGGTTCTGCCCAAGTAAAAGGTGGGCACAGAGGCTACGCCATGCACTGAGCTGGCCAGGCACTCCTGCGACAAACTTGCTGTTGTCTCCTGGTGGACAGCAAAGACATGCAAGGGTAGCTCCATGCCTGCCCCATCAGCGGTGGATCCACTTCCATTGGTTCTTCTTCCGCTGGAGGATCCACCTCCATGGGTTCTTCCTCATCTTGTGGTGGATCCACCTCCATGGGCTCCTCCTTGTTCTTTGGCAAATGGACATGCCTGTGCCCCCGGTGATTCACAGGATGATGGGCGTGCCGTGGTCCCACACTGTTCTTTGTCCAAAGGACACGTCGCAGCCTTGCGATCCTTGCTCCTGGCCTCAAAGCCGTGCTCTGCTTGCCACTGGAGATCTGAATGCTGGCCATCGCTCTTGTGACAAAGTGTCTCTTCTTCATCTCATTCTGCCTTGTCTTCCCCTGCCTCGGCCTCTTCATCTTCTTGGATGCTGACAACCCCACCAGTCTCTTTATCGTCTCCCTCCAAGATGGGCAGCCACTTGGCTTCCCGCTCTGGCTCCTCTTGCTTCTGCTCAGCCTTGGCGTTCGAAAGCCTCGCAGCCTCGCAAGTGGTGGGCTGCCTGTGGGGTTCCTGTATTTATAGGACCCAGCAGGAAAGGCGCGGTGGCGGTGGCTGCTGTGACATAAGCGGGCTGCTGTGGTGGCCATTGCGGTGGTGGCCCACACCTGTAGCCAAGCATGGCCGTGTTGCCATGGGAAAGAGCTTCAGTCTGAGGGCCTACCCCCTCCGGGCCCGAGGACCTCGGGGGCCCTCTAACAGACTCAGAGCAGGGGAAAGTTGCAAAAGAAGTTGAAAGGCAAAGAATTGTGCCGTACTGAGAGGCACGTTGGTAGTGCGCTAATAAGGAACTCCAAAAGCAGGCACTGGTTTGGAAGGAGTTGTGGGGAACTGGGCAGGCAGCTAAACCCCATAGAGCTGTTCACTCACTGCACTGCCCTCCAACCCCCCCCCCCCGCCCCCCCTCCCCAGTGGGATAGGGGAGAGAATTGGGAGAAAAAGAAGGTAAAAACTCATGGGTTGAGATAAAGACAGTTTTATAGGACAGAAAAGGAATGGAGAAGAAGGGAAAAAAGAGTGTAAAAGGGAAAACACAAAGCAAGTGATGCCCAATGCAAAGGTTCGCCTCCTGCTGACCGACGCCCAGCCACACCCCAAGCAGCAGCCCCACCTCCCTGGCCAACTCCCCCCATATTTATTGCTCAGCACGATGCCGTATGGTCTGCAACATCCCTTTGGCCAGGCTGGGTCACCTCCCAGGGGCTCTGTCCCCTCCCAGCTCCTGCTGCACCCCCAGCCTCCTTGCTGGCAGGGCAGCACGAGAAGCTGAAAAGCCCTTGGCTCTGGGAATGTGCTGCTCTGCCACAACTCAACCATTGGGGTGTGATCAGCAATATTGTCACCCCAAATCCAAAACACAGCACCACACCAGCCAATGTGAAGAAAATTACCTCTATCCGTGCCAAAACTAGGATAAGGCACCACTTCTTCATGAGGGTTGGGGGATGGCACAGCAGGACTCCCACAATCAGAAGGGGAGACAAGCCTGCATGCAGTCCCCAAAGAGCTGAATAGGAAAGGAGAGCATTTGTACCAGGTGGTGGTATCGGTGTTTTATTGCTTCCTGACCAGTCATGGGAAGAGCTCCTCATGAAGCACCTCAAAGGGACCTCAACACTGAACCTCAGCACTTCCTTCCTGGCAGACCTGAAGCCTTTTGCTTCTCCAGAGGAACTGCTGCCCCTCTCACTTCTTTGCTCAGTCTCCTGCTGTGCTTTGGGCACTGCCACGGAGGCTCTGGCTGCATCTTCAAGCACCCTCTCTTTAGCCTTCTCGTCCCCAGACTGAGACACCTCCCAGCGTCCCCCCTCCCCAGTCCCATGGCGGTCCTCTGAGGGACTCCTCCTGTGACACCAGTACAGCAGACACGTCCCCCCCTCCCCTCTCCCCTGGGGCTCCACGAAGAAGAAGAGATGCCACTTCTTCAAGGGCGATGGGAAAGAAGAGCGCACACAAGCCTCAACACTTATCAAAATAAATATCTATTTACACAATGTCTTACAGGCAAGCCTGCAAGACATCCAGTCTGGTGGTTCTGCCCACGTTAGTGGTGGGCGTGCAGGCTCTGCCGCGTGTAGGGAGCTGTCCGGGCACTCCTGCGATGGTCTTTCCGGGCTCTGACGGTGGACACCAAAGACGTGCCAGGGGATCTCCATGCTTGTAGTGTCAGCGGCGGATCCACTTCCATGGGTTCTTGCTCATCTTGTGGGGGATCCACCTCCATGGGCTCTTCCGAATCTTGTGGGGGATCCACCTCCATGGGTTCTTGCTCATCTTGTGGGGGATCCACCTCCATGGGTTCTTGCTCATCTTGTGGGGGATCCACCTCCATGGGTTCTTGCTCATCTTGTGGGGGATCCACCTCCATGGGCTCTTACTCATCTCGAGGTGGATCCACCCTCCCTCCCCCCCCCCCCCCCCACACACACACACAGTGGGATAGGGGACAAAACAGGTTAAAAAAGGAGGTAAAAACTCATGGGTTGAGATAAAGACAGTTTGATGTCTTTAGTTTGATGTCCCCTCCCAGCTTCTGCTGCACTTCCAGCCTCCTCGCTGGTAGGGCAGCATGAGAAGGTGAAAAGCCCGTGGCTCTGGATATGCTCTGCTCTGCCACAACTAAACTATTGGGGTGTGATACGCAATATTGTCACTTGAAATCCAAAACACAGCACCACACCAGACTGCGAAGGAGATTACGTCTCTGTCAGCTGGAAGTACGACTACTAGGTAATGCCATTATTAACACAAATTTCAGATTGTTTTAACATTACATATGATGTATTTTTTCCCTCTACTGCTTGTATTTGATGGCTGTTCCAGAAATCGAATTGTGTATCATTTAGAATTTTTTTTCTAATTTCCAGTGTAATTTTATTCATGACTGTGTCATACTCTTTGTTCTTTCAGTAACATTATCTTTTTCTTAAATATCTTTCTGTTATGTATAGTCACCTGCTGAATTTATACTTTGCAGTCTTAAATCCTGTTACCTTTCATTTTTCTATTTTAACCAAGGAACTTTTAAATTTCCTCTTGTGATCTGGGTTTTCTGCTCAGTTAGCCATTTTTCTTGAACTTTATTTTTTGTTTTACCTTTGTTTTACCTTTTCCTACTTAAATCATTGTTTATTTATTTATTTATTTATTTATTTTGCAATGAGTGGCCATAAATATATGTAACAGTTTGTGTAGGGAGATGTCACCGAGGTCTTATATAAAGCATTCATATTTTAGTCTGTATGGAGATATTTTGTTATTCCCTATATTCTTACAACCAATGTTTTATCCTTAAAAGTAGTTCTTTTCTAAAAATCTGCTGCAGGGCCATCATTCTGTACTCTGCTGTGGCTACAGTACTATATGTATATCTTGATGAAAAACTAAAAAGAAATGTAAAACATTCTTTTGGTTAGAATGTCTGTGATCACACCTTTTAAGTATTTACCATGAATATGGTTGCAAAACATGTACTAGAGAATAAAAATAAAAAGAAAGAAGAAGAATGGATTGACTTGCTGTTTATACTAATTGATTAGGGAAAGACAGGCTAAACAAAGGTGACAACTTTTATAAAATGAGGACACAAATTTAAAAAAGCAATAAAAATTAATGCCTCCTATGTTGTACAATGCACTAATTCCTTCAAATTCAGTCATATACACAACCTCTTTTAAAATTATTCTTTGACCAGAATTGTTATCTTGGTTCTTCTATAAAATCTCTAATATTTACCCTATATTAATGTGTAGAAACTGTAGCTTATACACAATACCTTTATATGCTAATGTAAACAATGATATACTTTACTCTTCTATGTCTTTTTTTTTTTTTTTTTTTTTTTTTTTTTTTGAAGTGAAAAGATGTAATACAAGAGATCTCAACCTTAACCATTTAGCAGGCCTGGCTTGCAGTCCTAGTGGAAGTAGCCATCCCTACTTCCATAGTGCAGTAGCTTTCTGCTCTTTACTATGTACAGCTCCTAACAGGAATACTACAGCATTTAATATCTACTTTCAGATCTTGTTATAAGAGAAAAATCATCCTCCCTGGAGTCAGTGATTCTTGTTTTGTGTAGGAGTTCCTCATTCCAGGGGGTGAATTCTTGCATGAAGTTAGGGTGATTGCTCAGTGGGGATAAGTCTATGTATTTTTTATTGCCTGTGCTTTTCACACAGTACTGCCATTACCATCATTTTTTCAACTTTTGAAATAAATACATGCATTTGGAGACCCCGCCTTCATATATAGCAGAATGTGAAATACAGTTGAAAATAAACATGCATAGTACCTGTTATCTTCTGTTACAGTAAGTGCTAAGTGCCAACCACTCTGTATCTAAGTTTCTATCTTCCTTCTGCTGTCAAGAAGGGTTTGTTCCTCTCCTTTACATTTAGATTCTACATATCTTAATGCACCTAAAATGCAAGGGGGCCAAGCTTCAAATCCTTCCTGGACTTAGGGAGACTCATATACACACTATAAAAGCACAAGGCCCATTAAAATACAAGGGCTCTGAGGAAGAGGGAAGGAAGGTAGCTGATGAATATCTATTAGGCAACTACATCTCAGATAACATCATGTCCTTTTCAAAACCACTTTTTAAAAAAATTATTATTATTCCACCAACAGATGCATCGCCACATTATAGGAAATAGAAGTAGCCCTTCCTTTATCTGTAACTGTATTTTAAAGTCTTCACATGTACTACTGACTGATCAATTGAATACAACATCAAACCTAGACACTCTTGTGAAAGTTGAACACTTGCAACATTTATGAACGACCACTTTTACAAATACTTCCTTAGAGACATCTGGTATTGAGCTATTTTTAGCGATCCCCTTGAGAAAAGCTGAGCTCAGACTGAACCCAAGTTAGGCGTCTCTGCACGTGCTGTGATAGCTATCGTGCTAGACTCCTGTCACATAGAAATTGTGTAACTCTAGGGGTTTTTAGCTAATGATGAAAAAGACATGGGAGATTATCCAAATGCACATTTCTTGGTTCAGTGGAAAGAGAGCCTTTTTTCCACATGCAGTGTGTGACACTTTAGGTTTGCTTATGAAACGTGATAACAACAAACACTGGCCATAAATGAAGCTCAGCAGCAGCTCTGGGCAAAAAATTGCTTAGAGACAGTGAGAAGACCCAATAGGAAGGTTTTTCTCTGCTGTTCTGAAGTAGTGCCCACTTGAACATCCATCTTCGTGTAAGACAAGCTAGTGAGCAAGTCTTCAAGGGCTCACATAAGAGTCCTATCAGAATCTTAAGGAATACATTTAAAAGGGGCTAGAGAACAAAGTCTGTTGCTCTTACAATTACTAAATTTTGCCTTCCAAAAGCTACTGACCAGCAGGAGACTGGCAGAGATTACAGCATAGTGAATAGAATGGACAGATAACTTTTGAAATCCAGGAGTCTCCACTTCAGGGTGAAAAGATCTCATTGCAAAATAGGTCTACCTTGTTTACCTGAGTGTCATGAAATCCTTACAATGAAGAAGAATATCTCACCCTGGTGTTAAGGAGTGCTGTTCAATGGTTGAAAGCCATCTGGATCATATTTCTGTACTGGACAAGCAGTCATTATGGCTCTTCACAGAAGATAAAGGATTACTTTATTTGGGCAGGAGGGGAAGATGACCACTCTGTATTCTCTGTACCGCTCTGTACCACTGCACAGTTTTGCAGTCAAACTAAATGACCACTATGGTAGCCTGTAATTTATGGGAAAGAAGTCAAAATGACACTCCTGAGTGGGCCTCATCATCACAAAACTGAGGAAGTGATGTAGGTAGCACACTGTGATGAGCATTGACATGTCAAAAGATAGCACCTCATGAGAGCCTTACGTTAATTGAAGGCACAGGCTGGGCTGTACCTCTATAGAAGAATGTAGTTCTTCTATACATCTTTGTATTAACAATCAATGCCTCTAATGTTTCAAACGGCAAATACCTGTACTGGGAATGGCTGCAGTTAATTTTTCTGTATGGCAATTTTGGGGCTTCTTCACTCCCAATTTGCTGAAGTCGAATATGATATGGTTATGATTACAGTGTGATCTTTTTTAGTCTTGTGCATTTGCTGACTAACTGTACTAAGAACCAGCCATTCCTTTGTTTCCAAAATTCCTTGACACATCATGCCACTGTACACCATTTACCCAGTTTAAAGAGGGGTAAATGAACTCATCCATTATTTCCAAGTGTTCTCTCTTTAAAGCCACCACAATCTTCTGTAACACATCACATATCATATAATGGAATCCTAGGAGGTTTTCTGTAATATAACTACAATATCTGCTTCCTAGACAGACATAGAATTCAAATTATTACATATATATTTAATTATATATTTAATGACTTTTTCTTATTTAACGCTACACTTTAAACCTAAAAATTATACTTCACAAGCTTGCTTGATCTGCACCCTGCTAATTAGAATACCCTTCTGATATTTCTTCTACTGGGTTACTTAAAATCTGGCAATCCCATTTTATCTCCTTCACTTTCCTTAGAGTTGTATAGAGGTACATTCATATTTCATCTTAGTGTAGTTGACTAGTTTTATGTTTCCTGATAAAAAGGAACTTTATGTATTGACAGTGTTCCTGATTTTTATTGATTTGTTCTACTTTTTTTTTTCTTTCTTTTTTTTTTTTTTTTTCATGCATACAGAGTGTATATAGCATCACTTGTAAATGTTATGTCATTCTGAAAATGTTTTATTTTGCACCTGCTAGGATTCCCCCATTTTCCTATAATAATCTTGACTGCTTACATAAATGTGCCAGCAAGTGGTTCTGTTTTCATACAGAGGTGGAACTCTCATGGGAAAATACCATATTTGTAAAAGTTTTTTTTTTTTTTTTTTTTTTCTGCAGATAGTTCACCTCCTTAATAATAATAATAGTTATCATTTCTGTTGCTGTTGTTATTATTATTTTGCTAAAAAAGTTCATTGAGTTCTGAGACTGAAGACTGGTATTCACTGAAGAAATTAAAACATATAGTCCGTCAACAGCTCCAGGGCAATCTTTCACTAGAGGTAGTTGTCTGGAACATACTTTTTTCCTCTCTCTCTTCTGATTTTTTATTTTATTTTGGCAATTACATGAAACATTACTTCATCCCTTATTATTCTCTTGCCATTCTTAATAAGCTGTGTTTTAATTTAAAACAGCAATTTACAATTCAATTAATATATAACAACACAATCCATTGTAATCACAATGCGATAAATTTGTGTTTTAAGTAATTTTTAATGCTCATAGCAGCTGGATCTGTGAAGTGTGGAAATAACTACCATTTTTCACCATGTGCAATACTGCCTGTGCAAAGCACCACTTTTTAATTATATCACCACCAAAGTCCAATGTATGGAAAATGGAGCAGCTTTAATTGCAAAGGAAGAAAATCTTTGCTTAAAATGTACAGATAATACAGAAAATATAAAAATGATACCAAGATACAATTAGTAAAACTGATATAAGAAGGAATCCCCGATACAATCACTAATTAAAGATGTGTTTTAGATTGATATATTTCAAGAGGTAAAGGAATATGAATATAAATAGCTTTCTTAAACCAGGAAAGAATTACAAGATGATTACCAGAAACCTATTATTTAAAGATTGTAAGTGATGTATTGTGATATATAAGTGATGTATTGTGATAAGTGATGTATCTCATTGGTGTTTTTTTTTTTTTCCTTTTATTTTGTCTGTCATGTACTGTTTCAAATTTCTGAATTTCTATACTATATAGATAAAAAAAAAACAAAAAAAAAAAAAAACAAGCAAAACAAAACAAAGCAAAACAGAAGAACTCCCAGATAGCTAAGGCTTCAGTAAATTGACAGTTCCTTTGACTTCAGTGAAACTATGTGAGTTCTCATTTATTTGTTGCTTTCTTTGCCTGAACTTTAGATGTTAAATATGAATCACTATAAGCAACCTGGAAAAAGTATATAAAACCTCCAAAAAATAGGTGCAACACCCCCAAGTTAACCCCTCTTCTGCTCCTACCAAGGTCATCTGGACTCCAAGCACAAGCTCTCAGCACTGTTGACCTTTAAAAGGATGGGAGAGTGTTTACTCTTTCATCCATACCTATTCTCTTTAAATCAGGAGTAATCTTATTGCTTTGAAAGGAATTGTAGTGCTGTAACCGTAAGTAGGAACATAAAATGGTATCACTAGATTTTTTTTTTTTTTCTCTTCAGACTATTAATGTAGTGAGTTTATTTGTAATCCCAATTACAAACTATTTTAAATTCCAATCATTTCTCTATATCATTTTTCTTTTCATTTCTCACCCTGACAGTGTGTCCCATATCAGTATGTTCCTGGTTACATGCAGAATTCATCCTGTATAGAATTGATAATTTTACCAATGAAACTTGGAATAGAAGTGCTTGAGGATTGCAGTTTTTAAAATTTGCTTTCAACAACCTGCCATTTGAATTAGATATTTTTTTCTATTTTCTTGTTGAAAAAGCAGTAGAACAATATTCTCAGAATTATGGAATATCATATATGCCAAAACAATATAATGGAATATGTATCCCCTCTTAAGTTATTGGATAACCAATAGATTCTTAATTAATAGAATACCATGATTTTCACATTTCTGAAGGTCAATAAAAAATATGCAATATTAAAAGTCATAAAATAATATAATATCCTGTAGACAGAAAATAGAGAACATTGTCATATGGGAAGGTGTATCTATAAATTCGTTATCGGCAAAATAATTTTACACAGGCCAGTTACATAATGAGCTGGTATAAATATATACATAGTAAATATTCTTGAGGCTTTAGAAGCATCATTATAAGACTTACTGTTGAGAAGTATACTGTAAAGGACATGCAAGCTTTATTATTGGAAATCACTCTTGTATCACAGAAGTCATTTTAAGTTTAGAAAATGTATTTACTTGGAGCAAACTGGGACCAAGACCCTAAAAATATTAATTTCCTACTATTCTTTATTCAAATGAAAAGATACTGTCTCCGGCAATAGCACCAGAGGTAAAAAAAATGTAGTTCTTTTATATTATTACTGGCTTTTCAATTCTTACATTTGTCATTGATATATGTGGCATGAAAGTAAAAAATGCATACATAACATAAAGGCTGAGTAAATATACATTAAGGAGAACTAACCCATCAAGTGATTTTACTCTTATCTGCATTTGCAGGTTGGTTAGATCCATCAATGTATGTACCGCCAAACTCTGTAATTCCATTATAGTGGTAGGAGGAAGAAGGTGGGAGTCTTTGAGGTGACGCCATGTATTGTATAGTAAAATCCAGCAAAGTTTCATTTTCAAATATCTATTGGAGAAGGGGCAAAGTATCTCCAGTAATTTTAAGGACATTTTCCAAATGTTTATTTAGATAAAAGATAGATAACAGTAAAACTATAAAACCTGCAGCCAGATAACTAGGTTTTATTAATGACCTGCCATATACCGTGGCCGGATAATTAAAGTTCTCCCTCCCTCCTAACCCCCTCCTCCCAGAAAGAGAGAGAGTGGACAAATTTATTTGATAGTTTGATAACCAGGGGACACTGGTTGAAAACTATTGATATAATCAGGGTCTATTCAATTTGCCCACGACAGACACTCCTATCTGCTAATTTCACCTGTGAATAGTTAATTATGCCCTGAATGCATATAGTTGAGCCATTAATAAAATTTGTCTGTCATAGGTTTTTGTATTTTTTCTTTTTTTGTCATCCTCATGTGCATTTTATCAATGGGAATCTTTCCCCCTCCTCCTTTTTTTTTCTTTTAGCATTGCACAAGACAGATGTTAGTGGTATCGGTATTTCAGCAAGGCTACGTTATAGATGGCATGCAGCATGGATCAGGATTGCTCTTTTAGCCTGTAAAAGACTGGGCCTGTGTGCATAATGAAGTTGTTGAAGCATGAATGATAATGGAGTTCTTAACCATTTCACATTTTTAAGCTATGCTTAGGGAATTTGCTTTCTACTAAACAAATGCAAGGGAAAATGCATTTTTTTCTTTTTTTTTCTTGGCAGGCTCATGAGATTTTACATATATAGGATGGCTGTTTTTACTTTGTTTCCTTTAAATCTTGCTGTTGTCCCTTTTTGAAGACATTTCTTAGGGCGATGCAGGTATCAAAAAGCAGATTTTCTCCCTCCAGTCATCTGAATTCAATAAAGTGCATTTTGTATGCCGAGACAATTTGTTTTAATCTCTTCAGGCTTCTCAGGACTCAGAAAGCTCCTAAATTTCACATCAAATTTCCCTAATTCTGCCATTTCCTTCAGCTGGGACAATTTTCCTTCAGTCTTTCCTACCTTATAAAGAGATTGCTCAGTTTATCAAAAATCATCTATTTATTCATAATACTGCAGGCTAGAAAATTCTGCTTTGTATAACATCTTTGAATAAAAGTGTATAAAAATTGCTAATAAAATTGTAAGCATTTTTTCCTCACTTCTGCCTCCTAATTTTTTTCTGCAGTACAGACTGTTTTGTTAAGAATCCAAATAGAGTCTTTAATGTAGCTGAGGTCTTCTCTCCTTTAAGCTGACACCTCTCTGAGGATAAAATTTTTCCTGGTTGCCTTGTTCAGCAATTTTGTTTGTTTCCCTGACTTAGACATTCCCATTATAACAATCTCCTCTTCTGACTTGAGGAGATCAAGATGGAGAAGACCATCAACAAAGGACAAAGGGTCTGGGCCTTGCTGGGCTTTCCACCAGTGGGCATCATTCCAACATTGTCGTAAAACCTAGCCATACCTTTTAATACTTTTTAGCCATACTTTTTTAGCCATACCATAACATTTTAACAGAGGATCATTTGTTTTTTTGTCTGGAATCCACAAAGACTAGTGAGTCTTCAGGCCTTAACTTCAACTTGATCTTACATGTTTTGGGTCCAGTCCTCTTTATGATGACTGTGACCACCATTGCATGGTTTTCTAAACAACTCTTTCTCCCTGTTCGACTAGGTCAAGGCTGACTGAGTTTTTTATGTTCTCTTCCATTGAGCTGAGTTGTCTATGTGCATTGTATGTTTTCTGAACTCTTTTCTTTTTCAGAAAATACATTTCAGAAAAAATAAAATCTAGAGGTTCTTGTTATCAAATTTCCCCTAGGTATATTTTTCTCCCATTCTATTAAGGTTTCTAAGGAATTTTTACATAGAATCATAGAATCATAGAATATCCTGAGTTGGAAGGGACCCTTAAGGATCATCAAGTCCAACTCTTGACACCGCACAGGTCTACCCAAAAGTTCAGACCATGTGACTAAGTGCACAGTCCAATCTCTTCTTAAATTCAGACAGGCTCGGTGCAGTGACCACTTCCCTGGGGAGCCTGTTCCAGTGTGCAACCACCCTCTCTGTGAAGAACCCCCTCCTGACGTCCAGCCTAAATTTCCCCTGCCTCAGCTTAACCCCGTTCCCGCGGGTCCTGTCACTAGTGTTAATGGAGAAAAGGTCTCCTGCCTCTCGAATTTTTGCTTGTTTGAAGATGAATGGTAAGGATTAGCTTGGATATTTTGCTTCTCACATCATCCAGTCTCACTGGCTGACAGTGTCAGATAGTCTTGGTAGGTTGCCTTGCTGTATTCATCACAGGGATGATCATAAGTGTGGTGGACACAGCAGAACCTGGAAAGCAGACGTACTATGAGTGTGTACAAAGCTTAGCACAATGTAATTAGAAACAATAAACACCGTCACAGACATAAAAACAAATAATTATAGTTGATTGAAAACTTTCAACATATTTTTGCATTAAAAGTGAAATAATCATCAAAGGTAGTCCAATTTTGACATAAAATGTTGCCAGTCAAATAAACAGAAACAATGACATTCAGAACAAAATGGAAATTAAATAAGTTGTAAAAGGTTTTAATTTTCTTGAGTGAAAATTTGAGTTTTCTGGGCAGTTAAACAGTTCTTTATCTAAAATTGAATCACAAGCATATAATTGAAATTTCATTTTGTTGTTTCTGTTTGTTTTATGAAATTTCAGAACTCTTAACAGTATTTGAAATCAGTGACACTGTTAACCATCACCCTGAATACTGTAGCAGAGTCCCTTTGAGATGTCTGAGAGGGTGCCCAGGGTTCTGTGGGTAAATCTGTGTGATCCCACTTCTAGGAACACTCTGGTGGAGAAAAGGATAAGTTGTGCATTTGCTACCCATCTTCCCACCTGTTTTCACAGACCTGCCATGGATCCTCCTGCTATGGCTGCTGTTCTTGGAAAGGTTTCTGCTCAGCTCTTAAATTTTCCTTGCCATACCACAACCTATATTTTGTGGCACAGCATTAGCAACAGAAATCCAAAATAATGAGTTAGTTTGCTCAGAAATGACTTTGGCTTAACAAGTAAGAGGCTGTATTAAAGAAGAATCTGGGGTTTACCTACAATCTCCTTTTGGAAACGTTAGGGTGAACTGAGGGCATATTTAATTCACTCTCCACAGTATGTGATTTAGAAATGTACTTGTTTAAAGTTAAGGCTGAGATTCTCACACGTCCTCATACCTCCAGCTTTTCTTCTCTGTTCACACTTTAATATGCAGGATGGACATGATGACATTAACATATACAGAAGTTTAACCTGAAAATCAGAAAAAGAACACTAATGTAAGGTGTACCACCTCCTGGCTTTCCATGAGTTTTGAGTGTTCCTCTTCTATTCATTTACAAGGTTAAATACGTTAGCTGAAATCCCCAAAAGGCAGCTAACACACACACCTTGATTACATTGATTTGGTCCAAACATTATGTAACAACTGGAACAACTATTCTGTACGTGTACTCCAGAACAGATTTATTTGTATATAAAAAAAAAAAAGTAAAAAAAAAAGTAAAAAAAAAAAAAAAGTGTGTGTTTTGGCTGGACTTTGAAGAAAGACAAATGGAGGTATACAGCAAAACATGTATAACGTTTGATTAGGTGCAGCTGTTTAATAGAAGACACAGTGCGTATAAGTAAACATTTGTTTTATTTATTTTCATTTAATTGGCAGAACATCCATATAACAAGGAAGAATGATTGGTGTTTTAGAAAAATGAGGATCTGATGCAAGAAGACCTCTTCTCTCTAGAAACAAGAAAGACTAAAGCCTCAAGGTCTCATAAATCAAACATGAAACCACAAAGTGAATGGTTGCCACTTTCTCTGACTGAGCTCTTGGAAAACTCATACACCTGATAAATTTCACCCAGTTGCTGCATGGCCAAGGAGTTACATTGTAGTGGAAGATTTTGGCGAAGGATTCATCTAAACTGTCTATGCTGACAGGCCAGTCTGAACTGTCATGTTTTTTGGCATAGAGTAGAAGATAATGATCGCAACAATCTTGTTTTGTCTGAAGTCCATGTTAGTGGAGGTGATATACCCTAACAAGATATCTTGCAACCCTGACTGTATTTAACTTAATAACATTACTTGGATGTGACCTTATATATCTAGTTTACAGAGTTGAGCAACTACTTCTTCTTCTCCTCACTCATAGGAAATACCTCTTAAGGAACACCTCAGCTGTTTTATGCAGCTATTTTGCTATTATCTTCTGCTTATGAGTGATCCTCCAGATGTAGCATGATTTTGCAGAGCATTTAGTCAGGCTGACTGGGAATGTTGATGAATGTTAACATTTTCATTTGAAGTTTAAGGTTGTTCTTCAACCCACTTTCCATGATGTCAATAAAATGCAGAGGTGGGGACAGGGAATACTCTGACGTCATCCAGAGTTACAAGGATGAAACTCTGCTATCTATTTTCCCTGTCATGCTGCCTTGATTAATGAGGTAATATATATATATAGTTATATATAAATGCATTATATATGCCTTATTGACACTATTAAGCTGTGCAAAGCCAAATACTGGTAATTTTTCAATATTTCATGGTAAGTCAAATCTGAATTTAGTTATATTAACTTATTTGAAAAGCATCTTTCCTTCCCAATTATTCATTTGCATAGAAGGTTTCCTACAAACATTGGAAATGTTGCAGTTCTCAAGAAAATGTTGTGCATATTTCTTTAATGGAAAGTCAGAAGTATGAAGTTAATACCAACACCCCTAATACTTGTGCAGGGAACCTAAAAGGCTTTCTTGCTAAATTAGACTGTTTCACATCAGTAGGTTCATAGTGTGAGCAGAAAATACACAGAGGACAGTACACATAAAACATCTATAATGACAGCTTGAATACTCAAGACTTAGAGGTTGGTAGATGGATATAATGAATTCATCCAGCCTTAGTAAAAAAATAAAAAAAAATAGAAAAAATATTTCATAAATTTATTTCATAAATAATATTAAGTCAAGATTGTATAAGGTTTTCCTTTTATTCTTTGAACAAAGAGGAAATTTATTTGTGTAATTAGACAATCAGACCTGGTACTGGTTCTTCTGTTTTTGTTGTTGTTGGTTGGTTGGTTGTGTTTTTTGTTACTGTTTTTTGACTTTTTTGTTTTGTTTCTGTTTTCTGGGCTTGTTGCTTATTTGTTAAATATGTTTTAGTGAGAAATGGATTTTGTGGACAGATTTCTGGAAACATCTGCTCAGTACTTAGCTATTATCAAAATGACACATGGAACAGTAGGAACTGTGGGGATGGAAATAGAGAACAAAATAAAAGGCTTTATCATGTCATTACATAAAATACTGGTGTGCCCAGGGATATGTGAAAGTTCTGGCCCTCTCTATCATTAAAAAAAAAAAAAAAAAAAAAAAAGTAAAGCTATAAAAATGTGCGGGAAAGAGTGACACAAATGGGATTTGAAGTAAGGAATGATTCTCTATGTGAAGAGATTAAACAGCCTTGTCCTGCAAATTGCTGGAAGATGGGTGAGATACTGCAGAGAGATACTGTCTCATGCTTTGCTTTGATATCTTCTCTCTACGCATCCATTAATGACCAATACAGAGTGAAATAAGCTTTTGGTCTGAAACTCTGCAGATGTTGTTATGAGTAAAAAGGCTCCTTGTACAGCCTTCTGCACATATGGTGAGAAACGTGTGTTCTTGTAATGCAGTGTAAGAAATCAGATCGGAGTGTGGAAGCTGTGAAAAAAGTCTCCAGTAGTAGCGGCTGGAGAATCTCTGCAAATGCCAAGTGTTTGGTAGCTGTTACCATTACTGTGAGCAATGACACCGGGCCTACTTCCAGAGTTAATTTTCATAATGCTGCCTAAACACAGACATTTGTCTGTCTATCATGCTCTGTATAGGGAAGCAGTATGATGATCTGCAAGTACCAGGCTTCCAGGACTATTTAAATTATAGTCTGACTAGTAACCTTGGTTATCTAACATGGAGCTCTTCCCAACATCCCCTCTGCTAGCTGGCTTTTAGGTGTGTGTGGTTTGAAAGAGACTGAAGAAACCAGAAGTAATAGATGGCTCTTCTCTGGAGAGCAGAGGTACCATTAGCCAGCTGTGGAGAAGGCAGATACTGTTTGTTAGAGAGCTCCAGCAACATGAAAGCATTATCAAAACAACACAATATGATCTTCCTTTACCCATGCGAGCATCTATGAGCCCCTGAAATGGTGGCATTTGTTGTGGGAAAATGCTGAAGTACACTTGTGCCAATAAATAGCATCAGTGAACTTATCTGGCTGTGAGCCATGGGTGGTTGTCAAATCAAAAGGAACAGACTAGAAGTGATCAATTAAATGGCAGCCAACATCAACTAGGAAGTTTAAATCTGAGAAAACCAGAAGTGTCAGGCCAGAAAGATGTCATGCACTAAGGGACAATGAGGGGAAGCTGAGTTGTCATAACCAAAGTGTCTAGGTCGTGTTGAGCTGACTCTTGGAGGCATGGCATCTCAGTCTACCCAGCTCTCTTGCTCAGTTAGCTGATTCATGAAGCCAGGCTGCTGTCTGTGTGGGACGTGTTTGGAAATATGGCATATCTCCACAGTATGCCCTGGGAAATCCTCTCCCTTCAGCAGCCTGTTCTCTCCTGCCAGCTTTCCTCATAGGCCCTCCCTCTGCCTGAGGTCAAGTCACATGAAAAACTCACGGAAGACCGTATTTAGAGCCACCATGGCAGGGGAAGATGGAGAATGGAGTGTTGGTGAGTATCTTCCTGAGTCTCTAAGTCTGGAGCTGGGCACATATGCAAAGCAGGCTGTGGGGCAGAGCTGTGGGGCACTGAGCACGGAAGCTATAGGCACTCTCATGGTGGGGAAATGTCCCCCAAGCCCATGCTAGTATTCTTATCCCTGCAGAGCTCTTCCTCATCTTCAGAGAGCTTTAGCCTCTTTCCCCTTTCAGGAAGGTGATATAATCCATTTGCTCCTCCTGAGACTGCTGTGCGTAGCTATGGTAGGATGACATTTTTCCTCTGTAAAGAGAAGGGTAAAAAATGCAGAAAGGTTTGACACATTGCTTGGGATGGTTTGTTCTTAGCAGGGTTGTGTTTCCGCAAAGAATGTGGCAATAAATTTTAAATGTAACAAATGTTCTCTCTCATTGAGATGGATCATCTCCTGAATAAAAACTTAGGCTGAAAAAAAAAAGAAGTATTCACTCATATATATTCCTTTATAGGAACAGACTGAAAAATCACTCTTAAGTAAATGCAAATGTAAAAACCCACCTCTTTTACACGATGCATTTGAAGGTTGCTTGTTAACAAGGCAAGTTGTAAAATAAACTTAGTTGTACCTTTACATGCACACATATTTTTTCAATTGATTTTTACAAGATACAATTAATAAAACAAGAGATATTTCTGTTGAACAATGAACTGCTTGCACACATTGTAGACAGCCATGTTAGATTCTGAACTAAATCAAAACCCAACAATTAGATTTTAGATATAATTGTCCTAGGAAGAGTCAAAGAGGGAGTATTTCCTATGAGCTGTTGTTAAGAGATTGGGATCTTCACTTTCTCTACAAGATGCATTAACCTCCGCTACAACTCGTTGTGCAAGTACAATTCCTCTTTTGATCCATTAGCAGAAGATGCAGGAAGTGGGTCTATCTCACTGCAAGGCTTAGTCACATTAATCCTGGCACTTGTCATTAGGCATTTACATGCAATGTTATCCATCCTCCGTGTGTTTTGCTAGACAGCAGAGGGTCAGAATACATATTTATCACTCTGGATAAGCAAATTCTCACTCTGTTGAGTGCTCCTGTAGTTGAACTGGACCCCATGAGCCAAATGCCTAATTTAATTGCAGTGCAGGTAGGCACTGAGAGCATCCTTTTGGACAAATCAGACTGTTTTCTTGAGGTAAATTCTGTTTTTAAAAGTCTTTGTAATATTTTTTCAGTTTCTGCTAATACCAAGGAAACTGATAGTCAAAAATTTTGGATTCAAAATCATAGTTTGCCAGGCAAAATACATAAACAATGCCTTCCTAGAACAACACTGGTACCAGTGGCAGCACTAGGATGAAATTCTTAAGGTTGTTGTACTTCTTTTTGTTATTTGTTAAAATATTCAGTTTTCCACCATTAAGAAAAAACATTTTCCACTACCTACAAATAATTTTATTAGATTTTTAAGCCAAACTAACATTTCTTTTAGCTGTAATAATGAAAAAAAAAATACAAAAATGAACATGGAAGTGTTGCAGCAGAACAGTATTCATCTCATTATTTTTGAAAGCAGATTTTGTGTATAACCATCAAAACTGCAGAAATAGGTAAGATTTAGATATGGCACCACAATGCATCACTTTACATTATCTTTTGTGCATTTGAAAGAATAGCACCTTTGGAAGTGTTAACAGTGCAAATCTTTCCATCTGTAAGAACAAGCACCATGAGGATGATTATTAGTATTTAGAAGGAAAAAATTGTAAAACCTCGGCAGAACTGTTAGATTTTATCAAATAGTCAGGGACTCTGCTACTTACTTTTGGTAGCAAAGTTCCCCAAACTCATGATATTTTAGTTCAGAAGAATTAATTTCTAGTACTTTAACTTAGGTTAAAAGAAAGGTTTAATTAACTTGAAGATAAAATCTCTTTGCTTATTTTTTTAGTTGTTTTATATTGTTGCTCATCAGTGGACCAACCACCAGCCATAGCTATGCAGTGTCAAGTCATATTTCTTTTCCAAGACCATGTAAAGTTACTGCCTCCTTCCAGGTTGCTTTGTTTTCTAATTTTTTATTTATATTTTTTTTTTGATTACCAATGGACTTGTATGATTCTTCTTTGCCTTTCCAAAATGAAGAAAGTTGAGCTTTTGTTGGTATAACCATGCAGTGATGCTGACCAAAGTTCTGGTTCAGACTGGTATCAAAGTTCTGATCAAAGTTCTGATACAGACTGGTTCTGTATCAGAGACATCTCAGTTATATTTCTGCTCTTTCTTTCTTTCCTTATTGATAATACTCCCTTAACAATCACTATATTATTGTGCTCAGTTTCACCATCAGACTTATCAGCCTGTGATTATTCCTACCAATACACCTTCTGTTTGAAAATATCCATACAAAGGTGTTTTTCCTCTGTCCCCAGCATTTTCCTTACAATTCTAGTACTTATTAAAATCAGTGTCAGCTATTACATTCCATGCAATGCCTTTAAAATCTATGTGAAAATTATACAGAACTGCTAATTTAATGTTTAAATTTACAGAGATACTATTTAATGCTGTCTTTAGATAATGTTAAGGACATAAATTGGAAATTTTAATAACTATTACTATTCTGCCACTAAATGCAAGCCTCTAAATACTACTTTTTGACTATTTTTTAACATCTACAAATGCTATCATCTGATAGAAATGGATTTTTAATGTCTATTGGTATTACTTCTGATGCTGTATAGTTAAAATCATATGCTTTTATCCTGAAACCAGATTATGATAAAGCCCTCAATGCCTTCTCATTACATCTGTTTTTTTGACAGTTTATTTTCTTAATATAAAATCTACATCATAAATTAAATACCTTTCAGCATTAATTGTTTATTAATTTTAATTGTATTGCTGATTTTGTCCACATTTAAAATGGCAGAATTGTTTCACTACTGCTGATGTGTTTTTTTTTTTTTTTTAATGGTTCTAACAGTGTCAATTTTTATTCATATCTTCTTGCTGAAACTCATGTTTCCAAGCCTTTTTGTTCAAAAATATTCTAGCATCAAGATGTTAGTCTTTTATGCTAGGTGCCTAATTAAAGCCCCAAATGACCGAGACAGGTGCTTGAGTTACATGATATGATGTTTACGTGAAGTTGAGTGTATATGTGCTTTGTAGACAAGAAGAAGGACTACTGAGCTGGGCCAATCTGAGAAATATGAATTAGTCTGGTGAATGTTCTAGTGCATAATTAGAATCTGGTGGCAAGATGCTGCTTCAAGATCTGTGAGATTTTTATTGCATGGTATGTGATGAGTCACAAACTTTCTGTTTCTTGTTATCGTAATCTTGGAAATGCATGGTGAAAGAGGCATGAGCCCTTCTGGATTCTGTTTTTCATTGATGGAAAGTTGTTAAGCTTAGTTTTACTCATGACAAAAAAGATTATTCTATATATTGCTCTCTTCTACACCTTATTGACAGAAAATTGTCATATTTTAAAATAATAGAAAAACATGATGCTACAAAAAATAGAAGTGATCTAAGTTATAAAATTTTAAATTATACTCAGTTCATTTGGAAAGATAAGATTTGTACGTAGTATCTTTAACAGTATCATCTATCAGAACAGTTGGTCTTGACTAGTTGGCCTGTTGAAATATGTTACTTCCTACAAACCTTGTCCTGTTTATGTTGTTAGACTGTTAGAATTACAAAAAAAAAAAAAAAAAAAAAAAAAAAAAAAAAAAAACCAAAAACATATCACGTGGCTTTAAATACTATCCTTGGTTGCCAGAAGTTTGCACAGGTTCAAAGACATGAAAGAGAAATCCCACTGGGTCTCCCTCATAATGCTTCAGAGCTGCAAGTTATAAGAAGCAAGGGAAATATTCAGTATCACTAAATTAGGTAGGCAGTCACTAGCCAGGTGCCATGGCAATGTGACTCCATGGTTCCAGAGCTTATAGTTCTGAAGAGAGCTGAAGTTCTGCTCTGATTCTCTTTTGGTGCTAGATGGCCTCATGTGTTGGTTTGATATCTTACATTCCTGATCTGCTGGTGATGACAGTGCAAGTTTGGGCACACAGTAACCAGAGGGCTGTAACATCTGGCCCTCTAAGTCTCTGGCAAGAGTCTTCTGCATCTCAGTGGTCTTAGGCCCTACCTCGCAGAGATGTGCTGTCATTGTGCTAGCCTCCATTCTGGAGAAAGAATCTGACCGCTGATGGGATGGAGACAGCGTGAGAAGATGTCAAGTATAACCCCAAGCAGCAAACACTGGGTCAGCAGGTGTGGTGGTGGTGCACAGAAGCAGTGGTGGGCAGCATACATGTATAGACAGCAAGACTGTTGAAGAGAGAGAATCATGTGTCACCATCTGGAGTCTGGTGCAATGGTCACATGCAAGATGCAGAGCACATGAGCCTTGACAATGACACATTCAGGTGTGCTGGTGAGCAAGGAAAAAGGATCCTGGAATACCTACCAAGGCAGGTATGGCTCCACGTGCTACAACGTGTGGAGACGAACAGTTTGCAGGTAGACGTAGGTTATGTTGTGTTGCTTGTCCTACGAGGCAAAGATCACTTAATGTACAATTCCAAGTAAAATTTCAATAGCAGCACAGTAGGGCTTGAAAATATCTATAACTAAATAATGTTAAAGGCTTTAACTAGAATCATTTCTGCGTGCCATTGGCATGTGAAATTTGGAGTAAGTACAAAAGACATTATTACTATATTTTTATTAGAAGTTCAGAAAAATATTAATGAGCAATTTTATGAGTAAAACTTGTCCAAGAAACATTCGGATGGGTCTATCTTATGAATGAGGTTAATTTAAAAACAATAAGCAAAACCCCTCTTTTTTTTTTTTTCCTTCAGATTAAGAAGTAACAACATTCAACTAAAATATGTAGTCAATATTATAAGGTAATAAAAATACAACTTTGTAATGGAAATTAACTGCAATGTAAAGAGGCAGGTTTCTGTCTTTCCTTAATCTTCTCAAGGGTGTATTATATTTATAAAAACAAAACAAAACAAAAACAAAAACAAAAACAACAACAACAAAAAAAACAACAAACAAACAAGAAAAAACGAACACGCAAACAAACAAAACCAGACAAACAGAATTAAGTAACGGCTGTGCATCTCCAAATTTACTGTGTCTCTTTTACTGTGTTTCTTTAACCAATACACCTGCTTTCTGCCCCTCAGTAGTTTCCTTCAGTGTTCATCCCAGCCCTTGAAATTCCTCAGCATCTTGAAAAGTAGATAACAAAGAACAACTATTACAATAAGTAGTGTCAAGCCAACAAGGACAAATTTTTAACTACTCCTAACATCTCAAAAGATGTGTAAGATGAAGCCTTGCAGGAGTAACTGGTTAAAAGCTTGTAATATTTTACTCTTTTACTTTGCCGATTTCCTTATCTCATGTAATGAAATAAAAAAGACCACAAACAAGTTCCACCCCAAAGTCCACTATCAGTGCCTAATAATGAAAACAAGCACTATAAACTTAAAATAATTCATTACCACTATCATAAATGAAATTAAATCAAATATACAAAGGCACAAAAATGTACTCCAAAGCCAAAAAAACTTTGCTGGGCTCTGTATTACAGTATCATGATAGAACTGAGATTATTCTTTAATGTTATGGTAAATATCACTGCAAGCTACATAGTTTCAAAAATTATTTTTCAAAACATCAAAAACCTCGAAAGAAGTTGTATACTGTCAAACGTGATGCTGGGTTTTGCAAAAGGCTTTTGCAAGTATCAGGAACACTTATTTTTTTATTATTTTTTTTTTCTGTACTCCTTTAAAATCAATGTACAGTGCACAGCTGTTTTCTCTGAGCTTGCTTTGATGTTGAAGCTGATATTTCTGGGGAAAAAAAATCCGTTTGCTAAAGCTTTACAAATGAGAATATTAAAAGAGGAAAAACATCTGATCACTCTTTAAGGAGAAAGATAAACCAAACTGAAGTGAACAAAATAAACAAAAGACTTTAAAGTGTAGCTTCAGTAGGCTTCCTTTACGTATGTTATAATTCTCCTCTCCACCCCCATCCCCTTCATTTCTCCACAGTGTTTTTTCATCCTGTGCTGAGATTAGAAACAGTAATCAGATGAAGAAATGAATATCATAGACATAACAAAATAGTTATGATGTTCATGTGTAAGAATCATTTGTGTCTTCAGAATATCAAAATAATAAAACGTGTGATTATGTTGTCAGTTATTCTGTTCAAAACTAATAAAACCCTCCACTGAAGCGGATTCATTCTTATATGACTAACTGGAAGCATATTTTAGACATACAGATGTATATTAGTAATATTTATGATAAAAAATAATAATTTTGTATTCTTCATATGAAACTGTGCTAAATCTGCATTCTTCAGGACATCTGTTGCAGATGAATATGCTCTATTTTACAGATGAAATAAGGTTTCGTATAATAGATCCATAATACATATGATAATGCCTAAAATAAGATCATGGAATCATGTAATAATGCAGGTTGTCTGGTATCATCTGGTGTCATCTGGTCCAAGCCCCTGTTCAGAGTAGAGTTGTCTCTGAAGTAAGATCTAGCTCCGAAGTTTGATCAGGTTGCATACTGCTTGAGTTTTGAGCCTCCCCCAAAGAGGGAAATTCCACAGCCTCTCTAGGCAGCCTGTTCTGATGGCTGATCACCTCACTGTGAAATTGTTTTCCTAATATTGAATTGGAATTTTTCTTCTTTCAACTAAAGCCCGACACCCCTTTTCCTTTTGCTCACCTTCGAGAAGACTCTGGCTCTGCCTCCTCTGTAATGTCCCAGTAGGCAACTGAAGACAGTGCTAAGATCCCCCATTAGTCCTCTCTTCAGAAGAGATCCCTTGAGGCCTCACACAAGTAAATAAAGAATGGTTGTTTCTAACTTCTTTTGGGAAAGAAGGTTTTCTAGACCTATAATATATATATATATATATATATATATATATATATATATATATATTTTTTTTTTTTTTTCCTAGACCTAGGCTTTCTAAAACTAAGTTTTCTAAAACTACACTTTGCAAGCCTTCCTCCTTTAACTATCAGGTGGTATAGACCATTCTACCAACATTGTGAGTCCCTAAAAGTGTGCAGAGCATAGAAAATTCTCTTCAGCTCTATATTGGTAATCTAATGATAGTGCACTCAGTAGCATGCTAAACTTTGATGGCTGTACCTCATTTTGTGTTCAATAAAAGATAACATGAGAGATCATTAGAGTAACTATGTCAGATTAAATGTATTTTCTTGTACAAAAGTCAAGTCCCTTCAGGAATCATTGCAATTTAGTTTGTCTCATGGAGAACAATATTTTCCCTCTAGACCTCAACACAAAGGGCCATTACAAAATGTAATTCATATTTCATATGTTCAGAAACGTTCAGCACAAATTACAAATGGAGACTTTAGTGAAGTATTTATGTTCTGTTACCAACAAGATATGTATAAGTAATATGCGTCCCAGGGCTCCAGCCTACACTGCTTACATTTATTTGTTACAGAGCACACTTACCCTTATGCAGTTAAACATAAGGTAAGTCATGTTGCTTCTTTGAAAACATAGAAAAGTGCAGCAGACAAAAACATTATTGTTTCTGAGATTTTCCAACAGCTGCAAAATGAAGAAGGTATTATATGTAAGTTAAAAAAGTGATATTCTCCCCAAACTTCAACAGACTCTTCAGAGAACTTTATTTCTGTTACCCTGAAAAACTTGAGGTTGCACGGGTGCATTTAGAGACTAAAATAAAGCCCTTAGAGAGGACCAGTAAAAATCATGATGCTGGGTACATTCGTGCTCTATGTTGAGTTCCTACACTGGTACTTGTGCTGGTGAGGAAGTAACACATGACTCTGGTGGAAACCTTCCCTGCCAGCCCCCTTCCACTAGAAGGGGTTAGGCACATTTAAGTGTTTTGTTTGTTTGTTTGTTTGTTTGTGATAAAGCATTTTTCTGTGTGGGAACAGTTTTCTGAAATTCCCAGAACATGGAAACACAATGTTTGTAGGTACAAGAGAGTACAATTTGTTCCTTTTAGACAAGAACATGGTCAAGGACAATAAGAAAATCCATGTGTCAAACAAAGTTTTCTTGCAGAAGGCTTTAAATACTATCATGTATATTGAAAACTTTTCCCTGTTCAACTAATCAGAGAGACCCAGAGTGCGATCTTGTAAAAAAGTTGTTTTGTGTTTTGGTAGAAACTGGTGCATCCAGAAGTAATATTCTATTAGACAGAATCATCATACAAATGGTTTTCTGTTTCTCTCTTTACTTTTTTGCACTTTTTTCCCCCCTAACCTTATGATATTTCAGTTTTAGTAATAGGACAGATTAAAACTCCATTGACATCTGAGTTGTCAGTCTCAAACAAATTATGAGCATTGAAAATTATAGCGAGACCAAGTCAGAAAAAGCAGACTATCTGACAACTGTAATCTCATATTTTCCTTGCCAAGCAATTATAAATTCAAGAGTAGGCATATCATCCTGCAATATTAATTTTGACTCACACTCAGTAGCTGTTACTGTCACAGTATTTTTCCTTCATTTCAGGTGAGTCACCTATCAGGGACCACATTAATGTTTCTTTTCCAAGAGTAGGGTAGTTAGCAGTGCAGCCAGGCACCAGGTGGGCACATTGTCTAATTCCTGAATCTAGTTCCTAAATTTACTCTCAGATTGTACAGAGAGAGACAACCCTTCATGCTTTACCCTTTATTTCCACATGGCTTCTTCATCCCCCAAGGCAGTAATAATACATCTGTGTGTGTATGTGTAAAACTCCATGTGTGTCTGTGCACCATTGTGAAAATAAATCACAGAGAGTCTAGATCAGCATGTAAGCACAGTCAATCAACCCGATTTGTGATCAAATTTTTTATTTTTTTTTTTTTGGTGGAGAAATTCCTATGACTTTGGCATTTTTTTTTTTTTTTAATTACATTTAAATTTAATTTTACTTTTTTGTTTCAATTTTAATTTTTGTTTTTGTTTTACCTGGGCATGCTAACAATTCTAGTGCTCCCCTTGCACTCACAAGCAGATAAGCAGATAGTGGTAACAATTTGTTAATCTTTTATGCATCTTCCAGGAAAAACAGCTAATAAGGTTGTTCAGTATAAATGAATAGGAGAAGAGTGAGTCACAGTAGAAATAGAAGTAGCGCTAAGGCTCACACCAAATAATTATCCACACTCATACTGTCCCTATTTTTGGAAGGATGTAAGACAACGGAGAAAAAAGTCACAAGTTCTAGAGCTGGAAAAAATACTGTAAAATAGGAAACATAAACAGGTCAAATATTTTATCAAAAAGGGGACTGAGAAGGGACATGAATGGAGTATCATTAAAGGGAAAAATATATCAGACAGAAAAGCATTTTAAAAAAATTAGTGAAGAAAGATGTAATCAAAAATGACAGTTTAAAAACGGGAAATTCGAATTACCATGGGAATCAATGGATTCTCCATCTTCACACCCCAGATTTATGGCTTCCTGAAAAGTGTTCTTTTGTCACACAGGAAACATCCTGGGACAGAGTTAAGTGGATCAAATTTCAGCACCTTATGTTATAGGTGGATCGTTGCATGGTCCCCTGTAGCCTAAATGTTTCTGAGGTTGGTAGAGGTGAGAAAGTTGAAGAAAAACTCAGTTCTTTCTAAGGAACTGAGGTGGGAATCCTTTAAAAAAATGGTGCTTACATTTTAAGATTTTAACTGAATGGCAGTATCCATATGCATCCGCTACAATGCAAATCCTATTGCGACATAGCAGTGATTTCTGACAGGAACAGGGATAGGTGATATAAACTTGAGAAGAAACAGAGTTTTGATCAATTTTGAAAAAGATGAACAAAAGTATAGAAATACCTAAATAAGCAATAAAAAATATGTTACAGATATTAAAAAAAAAATAATGGACTAGACAGGAAGGCTTCAGTGGACTGAAAACCTGACAATCCAGGGAGAATTTCCAAAACTCAACATCAAATACACCATGAAATGAATAGTAAATCAATCAACAAAGGGCCAAGGGAGAAAAGTGAAACTGCTACATAGCGAGTATTTAACCCCTAGACAGAAAACATCTTCAGTATAACCTGTGCTGGTGCGGCCTCACCTCGAGTACTGTGTGCAGTTCTGAGCACCACAGTCCAAGAAGGACATTAAACTGTTGGAGTGTCCAGAGGAGGGCGACGAAGATGGTGAAGGGCCTAGAGGGGAAGACATAAGAGGAGCCGCTGAGGTCACTGGGCCTGTTCAGCCTGGAGAAGAGGAGGCTGAGGGGGGACCTCATCACAGTCTACAACTTCCTCGCGAGGGGGAGTGGAGGGGCAGGTGACCTATTCTCTGTAAACACCTGTGATAGGACCCACGGGAATGGTGTTAAGCTGAGGCAGGGGAAGTTTAGGCTGGATATCAGGAAGAGGTTCTTCACCGAGAGGGCAGTTGCACACTGGAACAAGCTCCCCGGTGAAGTAGTCACTGCACCAAGCCTGTCTGAATTTAGGAAGTGATTGGACTGTGCACTTAGTCACATGGCCTAAACTTATGGGTAGATGTGTGCGGTGCCAGGAGTCAGTCTTGATGATCCTTATGGGTCCCTTCCAACTCGGGATATTCTATAATTCTATGATTCTATAAAAAACTAAGTGAACACTTTGACTCAGTTTCAAATAATGTGATGTTTTGGTGGGAGGAAAAGGAAGAAAGAAAATGTTAACAGATGGTGGAGACATAAATAGCTTCTTCTGAGACAAGAATAACTTTCAAGAAATGCTACTACATTCAAGTTGAGGGAGATAAACAATCTCAGAGTTAACAAACAACTGGAAAAGCTATCTCCAGTTAAAGGATTCCAAGCAACATTTTCCAGCAGTTTTTCTGTCAGATGAGGAGAAGGCTATTGGGGTGTGAACTAGTGTTGGGATGACCAAGAGTATGTATGATTGAAAAATAGTGAACGTAGGGCCTGCTTTACAGAACAACAAAAAAGTGTGAGCTAAAAGAATTGTAGCCATAAAAACATTTTCTCCAGGGCAAATAGCAGTTTATAAAATTTTTGAAGGAACAAATGAAAAAATATAGAAGAAAAAAAAGGTGATATGAAATACAATAAGAACAAATCTCATATGATTCACCTGTTTAGATTGATGAGATTGATATACAAGCAGAGGGAGTAGATTTCGTTGGCTTGATTTGCATTAGTGAACCTGAAGAAGTGTTGTGTGGGAAACTTCAACTAAAAGGGAGAAAATTGGAGTTAGTAAAGGAAGTGTAAGAAAAGTAAGAAGCAAGAGGCAGAAGTGAGGAAAGAGTAGAGTGGGTCATGCTGAAAGTTTGAAACACCAAGCTGACATGATAATAGCTACACTCACGAACTTCTTAGTCCACCATATTTAACATTTTAATGAGTGAATATCACACTTGTATAGGAATTGTTCTGATGAAGCTGATACAAAGTTGAAAGCTCCATCAATACTGAAGACTTCTGGAATGCTGCAGGGATGCACAGTATTGATGGAGAAGTGTCATGGCATGTGGCTTGCTAAGACTTCACCTTACATATCCAGGAAATTCTTCTCAGCTATGAACAGAAACAGTGAACTGAAATGGGATCAGGTACAGGGAGAGGTTGCTAGGAAGGCTAGAAAAACAGAGAACCCATCTTTATGGAAAAGATATTGCAGCAGGCTGACTTGTTTATCTAAGTAGATTGTAGTGTGGAGGAGGTTGTAACTGTAATCTATAAATATATCAAGGGTGTAAATACACTGAAGGGAAATATCTATTTAAATTAAAATCAATGTTAGCATAAGAAGGAATAGACATGAAAAGACTATAAGTGCATTCAGACCTGAAATTAGAAGAAGCATCATTTTAGTTCTGGAGAAGTCAATCAAAGTGTTGCAGTTAAAAAGAGCTAATTTTAAAATGAAATCCCACACATTTATGAAATCATTTTTAAAGTATATTTGTTATATCAAGGGACAGGATTTAAGGAAAATCCTAGTCCTATGTGCCAGTGAACCATATTTAAGATCTTTTTCATTTACAGAAACAGAGTTATGGCTACAGGATAGTATATGCACCTTCCTCTGTTTCTAGGAATATAAGTACTTGGTATCTTCTGGGCAAAAAAGTGTTTTTTTTTTTCCACGGTGGGAGTAAGGCTAACAAAAGTGTATTTATCACCAAAGTCATGCAGTCCCTGCTGTGCTTTCTGCTACCGCAGCTTATAAATGTTTGCTTACTTTTGGAATTATTTGTAGTAGAACAAATTTGCTCCACACTAGTTAAAAATTGGTTACAAAGTTAAGGCTGCAATGGAAAACACAAGTGTGATGTCAGAAACATACATTTGGTTGAAGGTTGTAACTTTGGGGCCAACTGTGGCTGATGATTCAGTTCCTGTGTCTTTTATAGTGAGACCTATGACATATAGTGTGACAGTCTGTGGAAAAGATCTACAAACTCAGAATTATTTGTAGGACTCACTGTGTTGACCTTTCATACAGTGAAAGTATCGTGAGAACTGGTGGGGACCATAAAGTCATTATTAGCTGTGAAAGACTACCCAGGAGGGTAACCAGAGCATCCTCTAGGACACAAAGAACAATGGAACAACAAATGTAAGGCACGAATCACATCTGCTATCTGCACAACACTGATTACAGGGAATGACTCAGAAAAATCTTTAAAGAACATTTGAAGGAAGTTTTGAAGAAATTTCAGAATTTATTGGGGAGATTGTATAAATTCAGAAAGAACATTATTGCAAGGGGAGTCAAAGCCAGCAAAACTGTGCCAGTGTGACAGAACATCTCAGAACTGAGTGAGTTTGTAAGTGGCCATTTTAAGCTGATGTTGTAAAATAAGTATCTGATGTATTAAGTTTTAATCAACCCAAAACCTGGTTGAATTCTAATACCATTGGTGTAGACTTACAGGGGAGTCAGAGCTATGCCACATACATCATTGACTCCAGAGATACATGTATGGTTTCTACATACCCACATACATACTGCACCTTCAGTAAGGCTCATCCACCACACTGGGACTAAATTTAAGCATGTATTTTGGTTTTCTCTTTGGGACAGCAGTCAGAATGGTATTGTGCCCTTAAGGAATTATGCATGAGGAATTCATCCCAAATTCAAAATCAACTTTCGATTAACTGCAGTATTGTTCTTTTGCACTATAGAAGAAGCATCATATGTTTTACTCCTTACCTGACACCAGAGTTATGTAGCAAGAGCAAGAAATTGGGAGTCTAAGGAAAGAAAAAAAAAAAGAAAAAAAAGAAAAAAAAAGAAAAAAAAAAGAAAAAAAAAAGAAAAAAAAAAAAAGCATAGATTCTTTTCATATATAAGGGTGACTGTTAATAAGAATACACCCAGACAGGGACACTCAGGCACACAAGTCTAGTGTCCTTATCTACTCATTCAAAGACTATAATTCCTTTATAGCAATATGTGTAGACATCTTGTATTGGAAGAGGATACCTCCTCTCCCACACTGTGGGAATTTAAGATTGATAATGAGATTTAAAAGAAGTTAAAACAATAATCACAGATGGAGTTGCATTTGACAGTCAATTACAAAACACTGAGTGGAGGGTTCTTTCCAGAAGAGACAGTGTAATTCTTTTACATGTAATGGGTTCTAGAGGATGAATTTGGTAATGCTAAGATGCAAAAAGAAACATGTTTTGTTAAGCAGAAAGCACCTTGGTAGAAGAAAATGAATAAGAAAAAGAAAATGTTTTGACAATAATTTACTGAGGTCTTCTTATATTCAAGTTATTTTCTTCCCCTTGAAGAAATAGCAGTTAATCTAAAAATGTTAGTATTGGAAAGAATATGGGAAAGCAGTTATAATTTGTGAGAGTGTGTGATTTTCCCATTTGAAAACTCTTCTGGTGATGTTTCTTCACAGATATTATATTTGTAGCTTAATTTCTAGCTGAACTTCCTTAATAAATTCTTAATGTAGTCCAGGCATGTATTTGAGGGCATCTGAATCAGCAGCACTGATAAAGGCAAATACATACTCCTTTCTACATGCTTTGTACTATGTACCTACTCCTTTGTACATGCAGAGGCGATCCTTTTCTGAGAGCTGATCTTCCTAAAATTTCATCGCTCTTGTTGAAAGATTTCAGCTAGATTAGCTCCCTGAACTGGCTATTCACCTGCTCGCATTAGTGCAGATACAAGGCACAGAGCAGAAACATGCTTTCAGTTCTGCATCAGCCCCAGATCAGAGGAGCTGAAGCCTCCAGGGATCCCCATCTGCAGTGGTTCATCCATTCCCATACGCAACTGGTCATGTCCATATGGTTCCCTTTTCTGACCACGGGGAGAACAGACAAATCCTACTCAAACACTGTCCTACTCACTAAGGGAAGGAATCTGTGGAAAAGGGAGAAAGGACAAATTCTTATCACTTTTTCTCTCTAAAGCATTTCCCTCCTACAATAACCAAACATTTCCAAAAGCAGGTGGCAGAACACTGTGACTGCTAGGACCACTGCACAGACCCACTATGCAGGCAAGCTCCCTTGACACCAGTCAGTGGAGCTGTTCTCACAATCTTACTTGATATCACTGGTTTCCAATGGAGTGAGACTGGTCCAACTGGAGAAACTAGGAAAGTTGTGCCTCAGAGTGTCTTACAGGTAAGGATGCTCCACAGTAAGGTACAGAACTAGCTCAAATTCTGCATGAATGCATTACAGCAGGTGATTATAAAAAAATGCCTTTTATCTTTCTGAACGCTGCAAATATAGCATTTGTTTTGTTTACTATCCAATTCTGATGAACTATGTATTATTTGTGAAGTCATAGTTGTAATAGGACAGGGAGAGGAAAAATATTTAATGTGACTTTCAACAAAACCTGTACTGAGATTTTTGCTTAAAATGCCTCTTTTCTGCTTTGCACTTCTGCTTTAATGACCTAATAGTGAAAAATGATCAGCTTGAAGGCAACAAAATTAGAAGACTAAAAAGTCAATGCTTCCTAAAAGATAAAAGCATATCTTTATGTTGGCAATGACTGCAAGTATTTCCAAGGCACAGGCAGAAAAAAAGGATCCAAGCTATCAAGAATAATAGGAAATTTATTCCTGTTTAAAATAGACAATGAGAAGTGTAGAATATTTTCCTCTTATTGCCATAAGCACTGAATAAAATGATATGAAAACTGATTTCTTGGAACAAAAGGAAGATGCATGAGGCCTCCCGATCTATCATTCAGTCTCTTGTGATAATGTAGATTTGTATAGGAGACGGTCTAAATTGATTCCTGCCTTCACGAGTATACAGAGAATAGGAAGAAAAAGGTAAGATGTCAATTCATGTCGATGGAAAGACTTCCACTGATTGCAGTGGACTTCAGACTGAACTCCAAGTACTTTCTGTAGTTGGAAAAAAAGATTTTATTTGGTGGGTGTCTTTATAGATTTACATCTATAATGTATGTTTGTAATCTGTTGTATTTTCTTAAACTAATGAAGGTTGTGTGCAATATAGTGAACCAAATAACGACCTTGGTGTACTTTGTATATTTTTGGATATTGTATATTGTTTTCCTTTGTATATTGTTTTCCCTTCATGTTGTTTGTGAAATCAGACCCGGCTATCCCAAATGACTGACTGTAGTTCTGCAGGTGGCAGTCATGGTGACCAAAATAATCCTGCTCTTGTTCAAAAGAGAATGGTCTCAGACCTTCCTGGTGAGAGAAGTTCTGGTGCTAGAACAAGACTAGGACTTGGTATTACGCAGTAAAGAATGATGAAGAAACGGAGGGTTATTCTCTATAAAACTGCAGTGGAAAAAAACGGTTATTAGTTCTGAGCCATTCATTATGATCCATTTTTTCTTTTTCTTTTCTTTTTTTTTTTTACTACTTTTTCCAGAAATATCAGAATAAAAGAATGCTTTATTGAATATGTGGATAGACTAGTAAACAATTCAACAAGGCATGTCTCAGCTTCACAGTCATCCACTGTAAATACAAAAGTAGGGCCAAATGTTTTTTGGCTTTACCTAAGTGAAGCCTATTTCAGTTAGCTTGTTGGGGCTACTTATCCCTGATTTGCCTCAGAATATTTAATAAATGCAAAGTGTAAGCTGATTGTAATCAGCCATATCTACTGGGAGCTTGGAAACAGGACAACAATGAAAATTCAGTTCTTTGAGGGAAAAAAGAGCATCTTATTTTTGATTGTATTCTTTGAGCTATAGAATTGTAGTTAGGATTTAAATTTAATATGTAGTTAGGAATTAAATAAAAATTGTATTCTTTTGAGAATACAATTTTTATACTTTTGAGTAAATGAATCTCTATTTTTGAACAATATAAATGGTGTATGATTTAAAATGTGTACTATTTTTTTTCCTTGCATTGTAGATTTTTAAACCATATTGTGTGAGTCTGTTTACTTCAAAGTTGTCCTCTTCCCCCTGCCCGTTTTGCATAATATATTGGTAAGTAATAAGAAGCAGCACTACAGCTAAAACTTAATGGGAAACACAACTGTTTATTGAACCAGATACCCATTATTAATTTAACAACTGAATACAAACCCTTCTGGCAATCAGTGCAATAATTCTGTTTCCTTGATTACTTAAGGTTTGCCATTGGCTTGAGTGGAAGCTTAATCCAAACCTCAGAGGAGAGAAGTGCTGCTTTTTAACACTTGTAATGAAAGAACAAGTACACTCTTAATGCAACTATCCTGCATGCATTCCCTCTGTCATCTTTTATAGACTTAAACACCTCTCATGTGGTTTTAGGAAGAGATTAAAACTGTTCTCTTTTTCATCATTTTCCTAATATTTTTTGATTCAATCGGAATGCTAAAAGTATGATGTAAAGAGGCTACAAGTAATTTTTAGTAATGAGTTAACAGAGCTCATAGTAAGTGAAAAAAAATCCATATTTGTCTTGAAATTGTACTATCCATTTTTCTCAAGCAAACACTGTAGCATTCAGAATGGATCTCCACATAATGGGGACCATAAAGATGCACGTTTCAAAGCTAATCTGATCTGGAGAGTTGCACCAGAAGAGCAATTTGGCCCAGTAAGACTCTAGAGGGCAGTCTTGGTATAGTAAAAGAAATGTATATTTTTCTGTCAGACATCTCAACCACTGTACAATCAGTGCAAAACATTATGAGAGTTAAGTTTTTTCAATTTATATGAAATGTGAAAATCTTTTAATGTATGATAACAATTCACAATAATGTAACATAATCTCAACATTTGGTAAATATATATATATATTTCCGTATTGTTGAGGAAGATATATATAGGGTATAATGTGTAAGAACCACAAGCACAACATTTTCTTTACTTCTTGGTTTTATCTGGCTCAAGCGAAAGTCAGTTCATATAACACATTTGTCTGAGCAGCTTAAAACTCCACCAAAAGTCCTCCAGAAGTCCTTTGCTTACAGGCAGCAGACTAAAATCCAATATATAATGCAGATGCAAATTTAATGCCAATTTTTAAAAGATGTGTTTTACTTTATAAGTAATTAATCTTTATACACAAGTTTTGACTATTGTCGGCAGAAATCAAAATTGCGTGCCTTCTAAATTTTTAATTGAGCAATTCTTAGATTAAAAAAATGCATTAGTCACTTTGACTATGTTTAATATTTTAGAAGAAGTTGTTCTGCAAGAAAACAAATCATTGGTAATGAAAAACAATGTGCAGCTTGTAAGTACTTACTGTGCAAACTTTTGAAACATGTAACCTTTGTTTCTTTGCAGGCAAACAATATTGAAGGCTTGTTTTAAAATAGGAGCTGAGTTCCTATTGAAGACTTTCATCTGTATATTTCAAAACGTTTAGAAGGGGAAAGAGCATCATTATTCCCTTTTTATAGAGGGAACTTTGCTTTCTCTAGTTTACAGCAAGCCTATTGCTAACTAGTCCATGCAACACAGTCAGTCTTGCAACCTGGCCATAGTCTTTTTGTGCTTTCCCCCAAAAAGAGGATGAAAAATTTGAAAAGGAGCTGAGCAGAGCATGAACCAAGCTGTCATTCCCTACACCTGGACTCAGCTGCCCTTCATTGATGTGATTAAGCTTCTTAGATACCCCTGCCTTTGCCCTTAAAAATTTAGAGGGTGTTCCTCCTGCCCATTCTGTGACCAGGAGGGACTTCTCTGTCTCAGTGCTGCTCATTTGTTCTCCTGCTTAAGCAGCACAGTGAAACTAGCTGTGTCCTCATCACATGGGAGGTTAACCAGGTGCGGGCTCAGGGCCTTCCTGCAGACTTGGGTTGGTAGCCAAAAATATAGTTACATCCCTTCAAAACATAGTCTGACAAAATAAAGCCACGTTTGAAAAAAAAAATATTAGCTACTTACAAATCTCTTTTTATCTGGCAAGGAAAGCATTCACTTGGTGAATCAAAGTTAGAAAAGTTGGAATCAGCTCTCTCCTTGGCCCAGAAGGATTTGAACCAATACCCCACAAAAGCCTGCTTTTCCTATCTCAGTGGGATGTCAACCTGCCCTGAGGGAGAGGAAGATTCATAAGGCTTGTGAGAGAATTAACGGGGACACGTTGTTGGGATTTCCATGCTAACTGTAAGCAGGCTGCAATGCCCTACCTATTAGACCAGATAAGAAGTATTTGCAGAACTTTTCTGCCTTTTCTATGTTGTTATTACCATTTTCAATGCTGCAAACCTATCCTTAGCCTGTGATGATGTAATCCATTAAAATAGAATAGTAGTTGCTATAATGTAGTATTTTGAATAATGCAGTATAATGTAGTATTTTGGAAGATTTATTTATGTATGTATTTATTTACTGGCTTGTGGATGTGTCTTCTGTGTCTTTCACTTCTCTCTGAAAGTATAAGAAAAACTTCCTCAAATATTGGATATTTTTGGTTTGTTTTTTGAATTTCAAAACTGGATCCAATGTTCCTCATTGTCAGTGCTTATGCTGTTTTGCAGTCTTTCTGAAACTAAGATTCAGAATAAATTATATATAAATTAAAATTACGAGGAAAAAGAGCAACAAACCTCTATACCATTGTTTGCCCACTGGAATATACCTTCAGATCCCTATTGATGTAAAGTGCTCTTACTTTTTTTTTTTTTTTTTCTCCTGACATCCAATTTCTTAATTCAAATTGTCATTGATTTTGTGTAATGCATGATTAAGATTAATACAAAAAAAGCATAATATTAAAAAAAAAACACACACAAAATACTAGCAGATTCTCCAGTCTAATCTTCCTTCAATGCTTACTAAAACATAAAGAATAAATGCAAAAATGTTATATATGCTTATGTTTTTAAAATGCATATATTATATGAAGTAGCTAACTAATGTTTTTATTGATTTTATTATTTGAAAGGAGAAATGTTTACTAAAAACAGAGTACTTTTAAAATATAATAATTTTGAAAACAATGTAAGTAAGCTGTTTACATGCAAGTTTCATCCAGTGAATAAAGAACAAAAGTCTATAACAATATTTATAAATACCACTTAGTTAATTGTATTGAAAAATATAATCTAGGAAAGCAGCGTCTATTTCAGGAAAGTTTACTCTTCTGTTACAATACATATAATTATTACTAGTGCTAATAACCCCAACCCCTACAGAAAACTAAGTGGATGGATACTAAAAGCAATGTTTATTCTAGGAAAGCATAACAGTCAGTAGACAATATGGAAAGCAGTTTCCTTTAAACAAATACTATGTTCTCATTATGTAAGTCCACATTTTTTACAAATGTTAAAACAGAGCACCTCTCTTCAAGAAACAAAAACTATTAGTCTATAAATGTAATGGCTTCATCTGAAACTGGACTCCTTCACACAATTTCAGTTCACATGTTTATCTGAATGTCTCAGTACTAGTACTATCAGAATTTCATTGCTGTGAAAATCCAAGTAGAAAAATAGGTAAAATTTACAATTTATTCTATTTTCTTCTGCAGGGAAACTGTCAACATAATAAAATGACTGCATTTATCATTCTCATTGTTAAAAAGTGGACTTAAATATAGATTGTTATTGCCTGCTACAAGCTTCCTGTTGATCCTCCCCTGTCAGAGGGCTCTCACATACTATAAGGAAAAACAGCTGGGTTCATGCAGCACTGCTGAGTCAGCTGGGCAACATGGGGCAAGGGAGAGAAGAGGGAGAAGATCCAGAAGCCAGTACTTTCCCTGGACACTTCCCCTGGTGGCACCTTAGCAGAAGAGCAATTGCGTCTCACCTGGAGTTTTTTGGGACTTTGTTGCTTCTCATCACACCTGTCTAGAGGGTTTGTGGTAGAAGTTTGTTGCTGTCAACTGTTTCAGCTAATCTATTGAGACATATTACCTTTCTTTGCCAGTCTTGCTGATAGGTTTGTACTTGCAATTTAACCCCCCCCCCAAAAAAAAATAAAATAAAATAAAATTAGATGTGTATGTAATTTGTCATAGATAAACATTTAATAATGCAGCTCATAAAATGATTTTACTCAGATGTATCTTCAGTTCTTATCCCCATAAGCATTTGGTTGGACACTGTAATTTCTAAGGAAGGACAGACCTTAACAATCTCAACCATGCAAATCTGCAGGCTTCTAGGTGTCATATATTCCTATAGGTGGAAACCGAAACATCTAAATCCCTATCATCCACACCTTGGACATTTGAAGTAACAGTAGAAATTCTTGCAAGTTTTCAGGACTATAGTAGATCACATCATCTAACAAGCTTCATGTTCCTTGGAATAAAAAGGTGTGACAAGGGTTTTCTACTTTACCCTAAAGCAGCAGGTAATGTGGTAAGGCTTTTTGTTTGTTTTAATTTAATTTTATGTTTCATTCCAAACATTTTGGAGAAGAGTTAGCTGTTTGTAGCAACAAAGAAAAAGACAAGTTTTCTGGTAAAAAATGTTAATATCATACTAGATCAATATAACAGTAGTAAAAGAATTTATCACAGTCTGTTGATCTTAAATGGTGATTGTAAATGACAACATCTAATCAAATGGATATATTTTCCTACATGGATTGTTTGTTAGATCTTTTTCAAGATCTGGAAGGCAATGTTTTACTGGTTACATGTTATCTCAATATTGATGGAGCCATAAATAGCAAGGTACTTATGTGAGAAAAAAAAAAAAAAAAGAAAAAGAAGATAAAATCTGGGCATAATATGATGGAGGAAGTACAGTGTCTTTTTAAGAGAGAAAAGAAAATTGCATATAAGGGAGCAGCAACTTAGAAACATCTACATGCAACTGTGAATAACAACTTGAATGTCAATCTTCTGTGTTATGTGAATAACCTGAATGGCAGCTCAATGTGGAGGCATTTTACAGTCCTTCACAGATAGATATTATCCATATCATTTTGCCTGTGTTCCAAAACAAGCAAAAATATATGAGCAGTATTAATACAATGCTGAAACAAAGTCGAAATGTTTTGTCTTGTTAAAGCCTTTTCTTCTTCTGTTAACAAAGTTCTTATATGGCCATAATATGCATTGGAAAGTGGAGTAGCACTTGCTTCTATTTGCCTAAAAAAATGGAATGTAATGGTACCCTATAGATAGCTATTCTGATCTACCTACTATTTAATACCTGAAAGGAAGGTGTGGGGAGCTGGGGGTTGGCCTCTTCTCACAGAAAACTAGTGATAGGACTAGAGGGGATGGTCTCAAGTTGTGCCAGGGGAGGTTCAGGTTTGAAATGAGGAGACATTTCTTCTCAGAAATAGTAGTCAGGCATTGGAATGGGTTGCCCAGGAAAGTGGTGGCATTATCTTCCCTGCAGGTGTTTAAAGAAAGGCTTGACCTGGTACTTATGGACCTGATTTAGTGGGTGGCATTGGTGGTATGGTGATAGTTGGACCAGATGATATTGGAGGTATTTTCCAACCTTTATGATTCTATATGTAAAAATAGGAAGAGATACCTGATAAGTTTCAGGAGGCTGTAACACTGAGACTATCCTCCAGATGATGGCATCTGCATTGTGGTCCACAGTCTCAAAAAGTATATCAATATGCATAATAGGAATGTTGTCAGATGTTCCTTCTGTAAAATCAGTGGTGCCCAATGAGACAGTCAGACCCTGCTTTAGTTTGTTCTCCAATCTGAAATATACTCCTGCAAAGCTCAGTGCTCCCTGCAGTTGCAGATGTTTCTGCAGCTTGATGGGTTAGAAACGAGTCTTTCCAGAAATACTGACAATATCTTCAGGTAAAGACAAGTAAAACTTCACAGAATTGAGGTACTGAAAGATGTTTATGTACACTCTCAGAGTATACTAAATAACATTAACCACAGGTGTAATTACATCAGCCTTTACAAGAATTTCATTAGGCACAACTTTGAACTCCAACTTTTCTCCTAGTCATTATACAAAAATCACATGAATATAAACACTGTCAACTGTCTCATCTGCTTGTGCATATTTACTTCTCCAGGAAAGGGAATCTTTCCAGGGAGGAAGAGAAAGAATCTAGACACCTAAGTCCTGAGTGAGAAAAGGAAAAAGAATTTGCAATGCACCTGACTTCTATTATATACATACTCAGATATTCATGTGGGCTGAAAAAATGGGTGCTTTTAGTCAAGGTCATTTACACATCTGGGCGTGTGAGACCTTGTGCTGCAGCAATGAACCCAGGATTTCCCCTTGCGAGTGGAGTAACTAACAAATAGCTACAGCTGAAGGTATTCCAGCATGAATTAAGAGAGATGTAAATCACTGTCAAATTAACAAGGTTGACAGAGTGGTTCAGAAGTTCAGCTCTGCTCTCTGAAAGTGTGAAAACACAGCACAGAGAATACAAATGAAATCCACAGGACTCCTCTTAGGGGTCATTAATCTTCATACCGTAGTAAAACAGCAAGCTCTACCCAAGGAATGTTGAGAAAAACTGCAAAGAGACATTAGTTTGATGTGTAAAAAAGCTCACAAATACTTAGATAGGCTTCCTCTTTAGGATGCTGGGGCTAGGGCTTACGATAACCATTTAAGGAGTTTTTGGGCTTGGGCAAATACAACGTGCTAGACCTGAAACACAGGGGTTATCGTTGAAACAAAGTCAGGAGACCTCCAGCAAGCTCTTCTCTGTGCAAGGGGAACTTTAGCTGGCAAAAGGCTAAGGAGTACTCTTTTCAAGTGTAAGGGAACTGTCTCAGATAATGATTAATTGGGAAGGAGTGGTAATTCTTCTATCATGAACATGCTAGAGGATTAGGTGGCTTGCTCTTCTTTGTCAGGATGGAAGATTATTCGCGGTTGAAAAGACTTGAGTGCTAGCAAGGTCAGCATTATTACTTTTGTTAATCTCGATGTGGTGCAATGTTTCTTATTTAATGCTTGTTATTTGTATATCTTTATGCTGTGTAAAAAAGAGTTGCTGCCTAAACTTCCAATTATGGTGTGTGACTGAGATAATGTGAACGGGATACGGGAGTGGGAGTATGCCAGCCCTGATAAATTCCTTCTTTCTGCCTTCTGCTGTTAAGCACTTGTCATCTTGTTTATTCTCTAAAATTACTAATTGCCAAACTACAGTCACATAAAAGCAAAATGAAAACACCACCCAAGCACTTCCACGATTTTCTTCTGCTGGTGTATTCAACAGATGCATGAATTAGGGTTCGAGATATGGTAGGGTTGTGAATGCTTTTTTCTATAAGTTCCATGGCTCATCAGTGGAGGGTACTGTGCCTCTGAAGGAAGGGGTGTTTCTGCAGGAACCAACTGGCATTTATCTGCGACATTGCTTCAAACTCTATGCCATATTTTAGTCTGGTGGCCTGAGCACAGTGAAGCATACCATTTAATTAATTTTACAGACAAATGAAATATGATAACAAGACTCAGCCTTTTTTATTTGGGGAAAGTAACTCTTATTTTATCATCAAAATAGTTCATATATTCCCTGTCAAAGGGAAATAAACCATCCAGACAGCAGACAGTGATGTAGCAAATAGAAAAAGATTGATCTGTGAAGAAATCCCATTATATATTCTATTTTTGTAAGAGATGCCATACTTTTAAGTAACGTTTATTTTCAATTTCTTACTTGTTGTCCCAAAATAGTGGAAAACCATTGTCAACTAAATGAACTGTTGTCTTTTTATGAGTAAGAATGTTCCAGCACATATTCAGGGGGAAAAAAAAAAAAAAAAAGTTCTAAAAAGCAGAAGTGTTGCTTTAAATCATTAATATATTGTCTGGAAAACTTTTTTTATGTAAGGAGAAAAAAAGTAAGTAATAACTTTTAAAAGTATAAATAAAAACATAATTTTTATTTTGTTGACTGGCAAATGAATGAGATTGCAATGCACATTAAGAAGGAATTGTTGAGCAATGAGAAAGGCATCTGTGGGTATTCGTCACAACAGAGAAGTCAGAGGCCCAACAGTACAGCAAGCCGCACTCCAAGCCTAATGACTCTAAGTGGGAGCACAAAGTATTTGATATTCCATTAAATCAGAGCAGGAGTAGCTGATATGTTAATGAGGCCAACTATTATAAACAGAAAAATCTTTGCTTTCTTCTTCTTCTTTTTTTTTTTTTTTTTTTTTTTTTTTTTTTTTTTAATTACTACTCTGGGACAGTGAACAGGGAGAGCACATGTGCATCCTGTTCTATCCCAGTACCATCAGTGAGACAGCATCTTCTTCTAATTCTGAAGCAATCACTTCACAAGGCACAATAAAGTAACTTCTACATTTTCCACAGTCTTTTTAAAGCATTTCAGCTGATGACCTGTACAACTGATTATTTTGCTTTTTTATTCTGCTGTATTAAAATTATTTTATTTTAGGTCTTTAATACTCCTGATATCTTGAGTTTTACCTTTGGTATTTATTGATATAATATTTTTACCCTCTGATTATTCATCTTCCAGGGAAAGGAAGCAAAGCACAAGCCAGGGCTCAGTTTTCCTCTATTTTGGAGAGAGAATTGTGCTGTACAACATCTCAGACTGCTGCTACTGGTCCCACCACCACACACATTGATGAGATCCGCCAGGCCAACCTGGCCAAGCGTTTGCTCTTGTTCCCCTGGAGAGGGGAGTCCTCTGAAGAGGAGAATTTGAAGTAAGTCTCTGTTACTGCCCACTCTTTGTTCCCCAATGACTCCAGGTGACCAGGACAAGCTGAAGGAACCACCCTCTCAGGCCAAACCCTTGGAGGTGCTCTCTGGGTTGCTCCCCAGTAAGTCCCTGGTCACTGATCTTTAGCCCAGAGACACTTGTGTTCCTGACCAAGTCCTGAGGCAAACGTGTGCTCCTCCTCCCAGAGCGGTGGGCTGGGCTCACTCTGCTGTTGAAGGACAGCCCTTGTGAGCTGATCAGGTGCCGCATATAAGGTCACAGACGTCATTTCACTACAAAACCAGAAGTCATTTTACTATAAAACCAGGTTGGGGAGTCTGATTCTTTTGGGCCAGACCTGTGCTTTCTTAGACAACAACTACTACGATCATCTGTGCTGCTTCCAAGATCTTTAACTGACATATAAGGATAATTTGTCATTTGGCCTTCTAGCCTTGACCAAAGAAAGCATCTGACAGGCTGAACAATACCCCCCCCCCCCCCTTTTTTTTTTTTTTTTTTTCAAGGGAGAGGGGTGGGAAATAGGGAGGAAAGAAGAGTTTATAACATCTTCACTTCAGAGAACTGTTGCTCAGACACTTTTTGCCTTGAATGAGTTTTATTTTCTTTAACTGTGGAGGCATAAAATTTGGGGTCAATCAAGTTTCTGAAAGAAGAGAATTCCAAATTAAGAACATTCATTTTTCTTTTTGCCTGAGAAAGGCTTTTAATGCTTCTGTACTGTCAACTATAAAATATGGAGCAAAAGGGTGGTAACATTTAATATACTGGAGCTGAAACTAAAACCTGGACAATGAAGCATGAAATGAAGTATGCTTGATATCACAGAGAAACAGAATTAACAAATAGGTAAGACAGAGAAAGTATGTAAAAGAACAATCCTTATGAATAAAAGGATGCTAGGATGATTGTATCTTGAAGAGGACAAAATTAAAGATGGAATGCATTTGTGAAGAAATAGGTTACAGCATGTATAATCATCGGAACACTTAAGGATGTATCATAAAAATCTCTTTCCACATCTGAAATATTTCAAAAGTGATACATGACCGGATTGCATGAAGAATATTGAGTGCTTTAATGATGTAGGAATTTAAAGTATTATAAAACAATTAAAAATTACATTCATTACATTGTACTGTTTGACAGTGTTATATACTTGCCTCCTTTAAAGGAAGGATGCTCTTCTGTTTCCAGTGACAAGCTTTTCTTAAGGAGAAACCATAACAACAAGAGAAACATAAGGAGGTTCTATAACCTTGTAATCACACATGTCATACACAATGTACTATTTCCCCTCTTTATGGCAGAAATGCTCAGAAATAATATATAGTAGACGCTTCAAATTATGTTTTCTGTAACAGAAGTTAATTCTGAAGTAAGTATTCCCTGAAAGAGAAACAGAGAAAACATTTTTACATGTCTATCATTTGTCCTTAGAGGACACAAAACAAATATGTTTTTTAAAGCTTGACACTGGTATTATTCTGTGTGGCCTCCGGCTATATGCTTTTTCCAGTTTGTAGAATTGAAGGGATAAGAAAACAGCTTTGCATTAAGAGGAACACATTGTACAGGTTAATCATAACCATGCAGAAATCAAAATGCTGCCAACAAAATAATGGCGTACTAGTGCCAAGGGAGTCACCAGGATGACTGTGAGGGAAGCTGTGGGATAATAACAACTCCTTTTCATGTGGGGAAGTATTTCAGGCATGTGCTTCTAAATTAATTATTGATGTGGCTGAAACAGAAGTTTTTACTACTGTCGACAATAGCAAATACTCGTAAAAATTTAATTGGCTAAAAGTTAATTTCAGTGTTCCTCAATCATGAAATGCATTAATTGCAATGAGATTTTTTTTTTTTAACATGTTTAAATTTTAAAAGGAAATAAAGCAGAAAACCAGAATCAGGCAGGGGAATTTAACAAATGTAAAAATGTAGGCAGAACTGAGAGTCATTAGTTAGTCAATATTGTATCAATTAACCAAATTAACCATAGTCCCTGCTGAGAGCTAAGTAGAATAGCATAATTTCCTAGTTTGTCTGACTCATTCACATCTTAGACTGTGTGTACATTAGCTTATACAAATCAGAAAAACTAAAAGACAGTGCCATGTAAAATGTGGAAGAATTAAACAAAATAGTGGTTATAAGAATTTAAATTGTTCTAAGCCCATTAAATAATAAATTACTCATATGTTGTACTGGTGTCACTTGCTATTTCAGAAGGATGGGGGCTAGTCTGTGTCCAAATACAAGCTTCCCACAGTTTGCCATAGGAACATTAGAAAATCCTTTGCATATGTTGCAAAAAAAATAACATCCTAAGCCATTAGTAGAAGTACTTATGAATGTTTAGTTTAACTAATTAAAAAGCAACAATAAAAGGAATAAGGAAAATGATCATGAAAAAATACTTTCTGGCATCAGCTTGAGCCATAGCTGCAGCACTAGTCTTTTTAGGTAATATTGGCAGTGAGATTTTAATTCAGCATTGTTGAACAGCATAGTGTAGCCATATTTACATAACTGAAATGGAAAACAACATATATTATTGTGGTGCAGAGCCTGCAACAGATTTTCTCTTCACTTACTGAGCTTATATTTTTAGCCCTGAGCATGTATTGTATCCATACCTCTGAGAAGCTGTTGAAAAGAATCTGTTCAGAAGGGACAACATAAAAGATAACAACATGCAATTTTATCACTTGAGTCAGGACAGCCTTTAGCTCCCTAGAATATAGGGACTTGTCGGTAACCCAGAAGAAGCTCATATATTTGTTATGCCTGCCGAGTGTCTGGGCACAGCAATAAACTTACTGAAACACCAGCTGTAACTTGAGAAAGCCACCTGCCTACCAAATTCCTCGTACTAACACTATTGGGAAGCTTCCTTTGACACTGGTAGGGAAACCATGGAGGAGCACTAAGAGAAAGTGTTCACAACACCATTAGATTCACTGTATGTTTCATACTTTCTCTTTCTTGATGGCAGTGAGACTGAAACACTTCAGTGAGCAATATTGCTGGCATACAACCACATCTGATGTTCTGTCTCCACTGTTTATTAGGTATGAGAGCATTCAATGAAAAAAAATGTAAAATTTAATTATTTTAATATTAAAAGATATATATAAAGGATATTTCTTAAAAGCTAAGAATCCCATCATTTTCTTACTGTATTTCCTCTGTTAAAAAGAAAATAAAAAATATTGTTAATTGGTAAGGACCAGTTCTTAGCTCTGAGCCATAATTGCTCATGAAAAAAACTGTTTGGATTTAACTGTGCAGGAAATTGTCCTAAGTACATTTCAGCTATAAGGTTTACATAGATGAAGACACCACTCTGCAATGCTGTATTGGTTTGCGACGGTCGTGGTCATCTAACAGGTGCCACAAAGTTCTTTCTCATTGTAGCTTAAATTAATATTGGTTACTGTAATGTACCACAGTAAATTTGCCCAAAGTACTCAGTCATACATGGGTGCAAGTCTCTTTGAATTTCATCCTATTATATTACAAATATTCATTTGTAAAACTTAAAAAATTCAAAGGACAATAAACTTTTGTTGGTATAGTTTTCCCAATACTAATAACACAGTATCACTCTAACTCTTGAAAATGAACTACATACAATGTGAAGCCCGGATTTTTTGGAAGCAAATTTTTCTGTGGTTCTTATGACAAAGCTACAATGTGTAGCCAACAGCAAAAGCATTAGGCAGTATGTGTTCCTGCTTAACTGAGGCTGGATTTCTTATTAAAACTCTTCTGAAGGGGCTTATTTGTACAGAAGCTCAAGATTTGGTCTGAAAAGGCTGCTTCATGGGTTAATGTATTCACCTATAAATAAAAGCAGTGACAGCTCTCCTGTCAGTACATGCTGATGGACGGTTCCTTTTTCCACCATTACAGCCTTGTGAATGTGGGAAAATTAATTTAAGTGGTAGTTAATTTCTAATGAATTCCATTCAAGCGGTTAATATGGTCCCTTGATGTTATGGTAACCTTCATGGATCATTGCATTATGTAAATAAATTCTACTTTATGCTGGTTTATTAAAAAAAGGGGAGATTGGTGAGTCCAGCCAAATCTGCACATATACAAACGTGTACAAAATTTCTTAAGAAATCACTAAAATAGACTGTTTAACAGGATTAGACTTGATTCCTACATAGCATATCATTCCCCTTTATAGGACACCCATTCTTTATATAATTTTAACAGGATCATCTATTATTTGCAGCACAGAATAGGAAGACTTTTGGAAAGGAGACCCTCGCCCCTCAAAATTGTATTAGAAATGCAGCATGTGTATCCTTGAGGGACCCTCCAGTCCCTTAGAGCAGCTGTTTTGCACAGGCATGAATCACTGAACAGGCTTCATGCATCCCAGCTCCCACCTTGTCCCCTCTTTTGGGGACAGACCTCTGGTAGGGTGTGCTCTGCAGGGAACGTATACATGGCATCTTACTCTTCCTGCTCATGTCACTTGGCTTCTTCCCACTTACACCAGTGGGGTTTAGGTCAGGCCTTTTGTTGGCCTTATTACTGGGATTTAAAAATCCTCTTAAAAATAACAAAGATTGTGCAATACTTATTTTGAAGTAGTAATACATTTCAGTATTCAAATCCATGTACATTTTTGAAAGGTAATGTTTTTACTCTCTCGTACATATTACTTGATGGATATAAAAGCCTCTGTATGAGCACAGAGATTTCTACGGTTGTATAATCTGAGTGGCTAAGAAAAGCCTGGGTGTGCCAAAAAAGCAAACTTTCACTGAGAGGAGAAGCTAGTGGTGTGTCCCTTACAACCTAGTGCAAAAAGTGGGAAGTTCATCGAAATGCCTGGACAAGGTAGCAAGAGGAAACCAGCATGGGGGGGTAGTGGGAATATCCTATAGGAAGAATAACACCATGCATGAACTGAAGGAAAGTAGGCTGCTGGCTATTTGTAGGAGAAAAACCTGTGCATAACAGTATCTCAAGGAAAGATGCTGAGGCACTACTGTAAGCTGGCCCATGAGCTGTTCAAAGGCAATCCTAAAATATATAGGGTGAGGTGTGTTTCCTTGAAGCACAGAGGCAGCTATTCATCTGTCATATTGGCAAAACCTGAAATATTTGGGAGGACAGAATTATATAAAATATTTCAGGAAAGATTAACTCAAAAGACATATGGTGTAGTCAATAATGTCTAAGAACATATGAGAGGAAATGCTTGTAGGCAGAGGCAATATCTTTTATTAGACAATTGAAACAGTCGGAAAAAAATCTGGTAAGCTTTGGGCATACGTGAAAATAACTTGTATACCCAAAAGCTTTTCTATTTTTTCTAACAATATCAGTGATCTAATAAAATATATTACCTCTCCTTACAAACCTTATCTCACAAATTCAGAAGTTACACAAAAGGTCTATTAGGGTGAAGAGAGAAGCAGAAAGTCTGTTTCATGAGAAAAGACTAAAATGACTTGTTTAGCTGAGGAAAACAAAGATTGAGAAAGGACATGATTGCTACCTAGAAAGAAATATCAAGAGGGTGAATTCCACAGGAACAGAAGTGCTGTTTAACATAAAAGATACTGCTGGCATAATATAAATAAGTCCTGAATAAATTTAGAGGTGGAGTTGGAAGATTAGGAAATGGAGGGCAGTTCTACAATATCTTTCAAAGAATGGTGTTAGTAAAAGAAACTTAATTTTCAATGCAAAATGTAATTAATGTATTTTAATATTTAAGTAGCTGACAGAGTATCAGGGAGTTGGAATTTATCTATACATTGCCTTTATGGTCAGTGACATTTTCCAGTGATCCCTTCACTCTCCCAGCTGTCCCAGAGCTGCTTGTTACCATACGCTCATAGGCAGCATCATTGCAAGGGACTGGAGGCACTGCAAATGCTTAAGGAGACTCCAGATGTTGAACTTCTGAGAGCCCTTAACACCAGTGTCCTCCACCTTGGCCCCTGCTGCCACCGCTCTCTGACCTACCACTCAAGTCATACGCAGTCTTTGAGCAATGCTTAGCACCCAGCTGTGCCGTCTATGACTGAGAACCTTCACGAGGGCTGCTTTTAGTTATGCTCTTTACTTTTTCATGCAGTATCAAGGGATGCAGCTGAAGCTCACAGTGTGGAGGTGTTCTGCCACATACCTGGAGGCCAGAAAGGTACGTTCACCACAATCTCCTTGTGTGCTGGGCTCGGGATACTTAAGCAGCTGCCCAGTGGGTTTATTTTCCCTCCTGCCCCCTCTTTGAACATTATGCATGCCACAAATCTCGAGTTCCTTACAAAATAAATTCTCTTTACTATGTGTTCAAGGCAATGAGACGGGTGATGAGACAGCCCTCCGTGTTTGTCTGTTGAGTGGATGATGCTGAGGATGAATGCTGAGTGCAGAGGGCATGGTGTGAAGTTGTGTGAGACATCAAAGCTGGCTGAATAGCAACAGACACCCAGGATGGGCTGGAGGAACCAGCCCAACTGTGCATGAGAATAAGCCACACACGTCGAGACACTGAAGAGTTTCCGGGTTTTGTCTGAGCAATGAAAGCATCTGGAAGTTGTCCATTATGCATGTAGTGTGGATGTTCAAGGGAAGAAGATGCAGGAGCAAAATCAAATAAGCTGGCACAGGACATGAGATGTCCTATGTTTCAAAACTTCAGAGAAAACCTAACGTGTATGGATGAACAACTGCTTGAGCAACAGATGTTGAAAAGCAAGTGCAAATTGGGAACCATCATAAAATTTAAATTTCTTTCACTGTGGTTTCAGAAGTATCAGAACAAATGACAGATATCTTGTGTTTTTATCAGTGACATGGGAGTGATATAGATCAAACAATGATAAATGTGGGGTAATAAAAATCAGCAAAGAAGTAATAATGATAGGAGAGTCACAGGGAAAAATAATGTATGCTGCTCAACACAATGAACCTACACAAAACAATTTTATTTTGTTACATTCAAGTGCAAAGTTGTACATATAGCAACCAGGCGTTGCGGCCATACCTGCACAATGGAGAATTGCTTGAGGTGTGAAGTCTTTTCTGGTCATAGAAAAATGACCACAAACCTGAACCCTTAATGGAAAGCTGTACCATTAACGTGACTTTCAGATGATGGAAGTAGAAGATTGGTGAGTGAAAACTTCAGGAGCATTTTAACCTCGGTGTTCAGCATTACTAAGGTTGATTCTGCACACAGTTCCTGTAGCTTTATATGAAAACAAAGGAAACCAAAACAGCTCACCAGCGAAGTGGCAGTGTCTTGGACCAGAATTTTAGTTGCATGACAAGCTACAGCCTTGTGTTTTTTGACGTTATATGTTTACCTGTTTTAGGATAGAATTCTTCATCCTTCAGACTGAGTCCTGGATTACTGTTTTGTATTTACTGTCTTGTAGTTCTGTTAAACATATCCTATAGGTTTCCTTTTCATGACTTTGCAATTGGAGATTAGGATGAATGTTAAGACAACTTTATTGAAACCAACATATCATTTAATAGCAGAATGAGCATTCAAAGCAAAAATAAAGTACTTGGAACACAATCTACATACAGTGGCTTTTATCTAAAACTTCAACTTCCTATGAAAGTGGCCAATTTTAGACATCACAAACACTTCTTCTATAAAGAAAATGTTTCCCGCTTTATCATGAAGTTTCCCTTCATGATAAATCCCTTTTTACACCCTGAGACTGCTTGTTCCTGGCCTTTTCCTCATTTGGGCATTGTCCGTTACCAATCTTTAATCATTTACAACAGAGAAGCTTGTATTATTTCCTGCATGTTTCTTGGCTTATTTTCAGCCACTAAAGGGAACCAATATATTTTTAGATCAACAACTCCACAAAGTGCTGAGTTCACTTTTTCTTTTTGCACAATGTGGCATATGAAAACATGTGCCTCCTTGAAAAACAATGTTCTCTTTCAACTCTGTATTCACATTTACAGACAACAGAGTTCAAAGTCTGATGCCCAAGTTTCTCAGTGAAATGTGAGTTTTCCATTTCTGGAGGCTGGTGGATAACTCTAGTAAGTGACAGCTTCATCTTGGGTACCAATATTCTCTCCATAACCATTTTCATCATTTTTAGATCAGGTTCAATGTCTTCACTGTGATGAATCTCTTATAAAGATTGCTGCCTCCACTATGAGTGGGATATGGAGCAATAACTAAACTGCTGCAGTTTATCTCCCAGAGGTATAAAAGTAAAACAACACCACGTACCTAAATAAACTGGGCTGAAAGTGTGACAGTTCAATAGCAGCTTCTTGGGCAGTTCAGCTATTCTAACACACAGAAAAATTCTGTCCTGGAGAGTAGGAGAGACTGGACAGATGAGGGCTTGACCCCTCCTGTTTTGTGAAGTAAACCATCCCAGCAAGTCAGAAAGATCCAGCCCATTCTCAGACTCTTGGACTACCATGTTCAGCCCACCGTTTAAACTACTGGTACAGATTCTGAGCTCTAAATGAATAATCTGATGAGCTGTGACAGAATGCATACAAGTATGTAAATGGATAACCAGCCTCATTAACATGAACGGGACAACAGTGCCCTTAATTTATACCTTAAAAGTCATGTGATAGTTTTCATCAATACATATTATATGCATGTACCTTGTTGATTCAGAACCTTAGAGTATGGTGGTGCTGCAGATAGATGTAAACTACCTTTGGTAATGAAGCCTATCTAATATCAGATGCGTGGAACTCACTGAAACTACAGGAAGACCCTGGCACTACACAGAACACATTCTGAACAGCGTCTCCAGTGGTGCTGCAGTGTCCCTTTGCATTGTTAAACAATGAGAAAGCTTCTCACTTTCTTCTTCCTTGTTCAAGAGCACTTATTTTTTATTTTTCTTGTAAAAATTAAAATTCCAACTTAATTTTCCTCGCATAGTCACACTTATGGATATTATCGACAGATGAGTCATCTATTTCATCCCTCTACAAATGAAAGCTTCCAATTGTTAATATTTCACAAAGCCATTAGCAACTGTTCTTAAGGCTTGCCTTTTCTTGTGCTTATTTTTATCTTTCTGATTGTGTAGATGTGTATGTGGCATGATAAAATAATTTGAAAAGCTACAAGGTGTATACAGAACCAAAAAAAAAAAAAAAAGCTGTTATAGCTGTTATGAAACTTACTTTGGTGATGTCAGAATCCTGAAAAGTCACCTGTCAGTCAGCTAACCTCTGCATGCACCTGCTGGATCCAAGCAGACACAGCTCCCCCAGTAGCACCGTTTCCAAACATTTCTCCCTCAACTGTCATCACTGAAGAGCTGTTGTCCTGAATTCAGCAACCAACGCAGTAATTCCCATACATGCAATCACAAAGTCTGACAGTCATTAATATACATGAGTTCTACGATTTATCCTCCAGTTGACCTAAATACATATCCACCTGTTGCGTACTGGGAATGTGACAGTCTCATTCTCTGAAACAGTTTGGAGGAATTAAGCAAGTTCAGTCACTCACAACTGCAAATTATTTTCGTAACTGTACAATGGAGGCAGTCACAGGAGACATCAGTTGTCACACTCCTACTCCACTGCAGGGATTTAAAGAAGAATGAAGAATTGCTGGAAGGGGTAACCTAGACACAAAATCAGCAGAAAACTAGAGGCTGAAACTGTAATTGGAGCCTGAGTCTTATTTCATTTTTTAGTGTAAGGATTCTTCTTCCTCTGTGTTATTGGGTCCTATTTTCCCCTAAACCATTTTACATTCTAGCTGCGCTCTCCTTATCATTGCTCTACCTTTCATCTTCTGCCCTCACAACATCTTGTAAAAAGGACGAAATAAAAAAGAAAAATCATACATTTATGGAACTAACATTGACGGTTTTTTTAGTTTTACAGGACTAAATTTTTGGCCTGGGTAGCTTAAGTAGCAGTTGTATACCCTAACCTTTGAAAAAAAAAGCTATTAAGCAACACGACGTCCAGAAAGTCTGTAATGAAAGATGTAAACCCTCACCTGCCAACAACTAGGTTAATGACTGACATTATTTCAGCATCTAATTTGGCGTTGCAAATAAACCTAAAATAAACATGCACCGCCACCAGTTCTAGTCACCTTCATGATGTCACCCAAATTACAGAAAGCTACGAAATCTGATTTTATTTTTTTAGAATACCTCTATAACAATTTGTGGGTGTTAACAAAACAAAAAAGGTACTTAGAAGCAGGAGATTCAGTATTCCCATTTAACAGATGGAGAAATAGAGACAAAGGCAAAATTACCTTCTCAAGATAATACAGTAAGTCAATGGCAGAGTACAATTACAGTTCTGAGCCTTCTGTTTTCTAATCCTATAATCCTCTTTCCAAAATCTATTAGCACTACCGACGTTTCTACATGACGTTTCAGTGATGACCACGAATACTCCCTTCTTTTGAACACTCCACCCCAAGGTATCACAAGCTAACAGTTCAGATGATGACACATGAGTAATCTACAGCCGTGTTAAACATCTGAATTCACATTACTTCAAATCTTAAAACTTCTGACTAGAAGCACTAAATTTAATGGCTTTAATCGTAACACGATTTTTCCTAATTATAAGTTGTTGAAATAGGCTGCTCAATCTGGATTGTATACAAACTTGAACTAAAGCCTTGGGCTAACAGGGAAAATGAAAGCATAGTAATTTGTGCCCCTCTCTCCTGTAGAGTAAGCCATCTGTAAATTTCATTCCCTGTTGCTGAGCAGAATTAGACCAGACCTAACAGATACCAGCCTGACCTGGGTAAAGCTGCCCCTGAATGCCATGTGCCCCTGATTCTAACTGGAGAGCGATCGCTGCTCCTAGCCCTACCAACTCGTACTTGCAGGTCTCCCTCTTCGCCATCTGATGTTGCCCTTGGCAAGCAAGCCCCAGACTGAACCCCTGAACGTTTGGTCTTGTACCAGAGTGCGAGCCATTTTTCTGACAGAAACATGGGTCTGGATCAACTGCTTGGGAGGCAGTAGGTATAGCTGATAACTACTTTTGCTAAAAATCCCCTGCAGACCCTCTCCTCATTTGATGGCCAACTCATTCGCCCCATGGTCAGTCCTTGCACATTCCCCATGACCTTCTAGAAAAGGGGGTGGACCTCACCATTGGGTTTTCTGAACATACGCACACTCTTTGACTGCTTAGCTGGCAAGCTGCATTAAAGCAGGGGTAAAACTGTCCTGGAAAATTTATTTATAAAGTAGGAGCTCTTATTTGTGAGCATGTAAACTTCAGCCATGCTTTGTGAGGTACATCAAGTTTTCAACTACTACAAGGTTCTTTGGTTCTGAGGAGGCTTCCAAGTTTTGACTCAGTCCATGTCTCTTTGGTGTGATGAAGCTAGCCATTTTTCTCCCCATTCATTGCCATGAATTTCCTCAGTGCCTCCTGAGATGGATGTCTATGTTAACTAACCTGTTCCTCTCTCTCCAAATTCTCATTTCCTGTAGTGAGATAGATGAGTGAAAAGACAAAGTGCTCAGGCACATAGGGACCAGCCAATAACCGTTGCCTCTGGGTTGTTTAGCCACAACTTTCCAGCTCCTCAATGCCTGCCAAGCACCTAGTGAAAATGAAAGGATATAATTATAGAAGCTGGTACAATTTTCAAGTTGTAGAATTTTAGGAGGGCAGAAAAGTCCTTCTAGACACCATATCATTTGAGCAACCTCAAATATGGGTGGTGCTCCATCACCTTCACCTCCTCTAAGTCTCGGACACTATCTCACACTACTCTGGCAGTCTTGTAGCTGTAACCTACTTGCCCAAATGCTTAGTTTGGTACCTTGTGCTGAGAACTTGCGGTTCACAGGAAGACCAAACATCCCTGCTTCAAGCATAGCAATATTCAGAAGCAGTAGGAACACACTTGGGGATTGCAGCAATTATGGCTGTCTAAATTTTCACCTGCTGCTACACAGACCCAGCAGTTTGCATTCAACAGTATGCTTGGCCATATGACCCTTGGGGCATCTATGTTCCTAGTCATTCTCCCCAGATTCTCTGCTGGAGAGTTGTTTCAGGGGATACACAAAAAGCTGTATTAAAATAATTCCAGGGCCTCATTGTTATTTGTCGATGAGCCTAAATCTTTGCAGAAACTTAGGACAAATTAGCTGGAAGCTGAAATTACTATTTTCACATTTGTTGTTGATACCTACAAAAAGCAGTTTACAAACTCCAGTCAAAAGGCAGTAATTCCTAGCTACCCCAGCTACTGCCTTTTTGTGTTAGGGGTCAGGAAACCTTTTACTAGTAGAATAGCAGGTACACCAGAACCATCAGTGGGGATGTCTCAGAAGGATGAAGACACTAAGAACACTTCAATATATATTATATAGATGATAATATTATTAAATGATAATGTTAGATAACTTTAACTTAAGATTTCTAGATTGTCTCACATTACACTGATAAAATGCCATCACCTTGTGTTAAAACCCATAATGTTAAGCAAGGGTTACTTACACTGGCGTTATGAAACTACATTAGGTTGTCCCTGCTGTAACTCAACAGTGAAAAGAATTTTTTATGTTACATACAGACTAACCCCAAAGTTGGCATACCATCTTTTGATGTAACTTATTTAATACTATTTCCCACTTCAGGGCCCAGCTAAGTTTGACACTATTGGTTCTGTTACCACAGTTTTCAACATCATGGTTTTCTTCATGGAAGATTCATAGTGTGTTGTAATAATGCACTATCAGCCATGTTTATTTCCATTTTACTTTAATTAAGCACAGACGCACCCAAGTCAGATTTAGCTTCACTCTTGTTAACTTAAGAGCAAGCTACTTGGTTGTAAGGCTAATATTAAGACTAAATAACCAAGAGATCCTGAAAGTCGTTCCTTTGAGTTCTCAGCATCCACAGTTTGAAACAAAGTTAAGGCAGTGATCACCACGAACTTGATGTAGTCTAGTGTAGCACTTAAGATCCCGCCCTGTCACCTACAGCACTTTCTGCCTTGGCTCCCTAGCAGCCAGTTGTCAGGAGGCCGCACACACTCGGACCCAAGACCTTACACAGCAACACCACGTTTATTTCTTCCCTCCCGGGAGCCCCACAGAGGTCCCCTTTCGGGGCGACGCTCCCCGCCGCTCCGCCGGGCAGCGGCCGCGGCGCTACAGCTTCCGCTGCTTGTGCCGGGGGTTGCTCTTGCAGCAGACGTAGAGCCGGCCGCGGCGGCGCACCACGTAGCAGTCCTTGCAGCGCCTCCGCAGCGTCGTCTTCGTCTTCAGCCCGGCGGCGAGCTGCAGGAGGCCGGGCAGCGCCGGGCCGGCGGGCAGGGCCGGGGGGGCGGCCGCCCCTTTCCACAGCGCCGAGGCCCCGGCGGCCCACGGCGGCCCCCAACGCGGCGCCAGCGAGCTGAAGGGCGAGCGGCACAGCCGGCACAGCGGCACCGCGGCTCTAGCCAGGAGGGACAGCATGCTCCGCGCCCTGCGGGGACAGCGCCGCCATCAGCACCCCCCTCACGACCCCCTCCGTCCCCCCACCGCCCCTAACGGCCCCCAACGGTCACCCCATAACGGCCACCAACCGTTCGCAACCGGCGCTCCTCGGTAGCCACGCTGAGGGAGGGAGGGAGGGGCGGCGGCGGCGCATGCGCACGGCTGAAGGAGCGGGCGCAAAATGGCGGCGCCCGGCGCGACCTTCCGCCGCCTGCTGCTGCCGCTGCTGCTGCCGCCCCGCGCGGCGCTGGCCGCGGCCTCCCCGCGGCGCTACGGGCTGCGCGCCGCCGCCACGGGCGAGGCGGTGACACACACCGGGCAGGTGGGGCCGCGGGGAGCCGGGACGGGTTGCCCGGGGAGGTGGTGGAGTCAGCGTCCCTGGGGGTGGGCGAGGAGAGGCTGGACGTGGTGCTTGGGAACATGGGTTTAGTGGGTGACAGTGGTGGGAGGGGGGTGGTTGGAGCAGGTGGTCTCGGAGGTCTCTTCAGAAAGTAAATAACTGTGTATGTACATTTATATACATATTACATGCCATGTATTATTTATATTACGTCTCACAGTGTATGTCATCTTCCGGGTGGCAGTGTGGGATCAAAACCCATCGCTAGAAGTAATAAACCTGCTGTTTGTATCTCTGGTCGCAGCCAAGGCTTCTGTTTACTGGCTTTAAGCATCCCTGTCTTGCCCCCTCTGCCTACTCTTTTTAACTTTCCAACCTATAATTTGTTTTCTCTGTGACAGAAATGAAAATTAGTTTTTCCTATGCAGTACGTAATTGTAAGATGATGACAATGCTTGAAACTGACTAAAAGATTTAAATGATTTACACTTGATAGTTCTGTAAGCCTTTGTGTTCTTCAAGGTCATTGTTTTTTTTAATCAGATCATTTTTATTTTTCAGGTATATGAAGAAAAAGATTACAGGAAAGTTAGATTTGTTGGACGACAAAAAGAGGTAACTCCTACCAGTTTTCCTCAGGGGAGGGGAAGTAGCACTTCCTTTAAATACTTGATGTCTTCAACCACCAAAATCCAGAAATGAAGTTTGTTGGATTTCGGGTTTTGTGTGGTTTTCTTCTCACTAGAGTGAAAAATCTTCTTTCAGTACAGCATATGGTAGCTTCTGTGTGCCACCCTATTCTTGTTAATGTAGCTGTTTGATCTTGTCTATAAAGAAGTCTGCTTTGACAGAAAACCAAGTTTTCAGTAGCGTGGTGGGCTGAAGTTTAAAACGGTCAAAAATGATGAGGAACCCTGCAGAAGTTTATAGGTTTTTAAAATATTTGGCAGTTGGGCCTGAAATCTAATGTTACATTTTAAAACTGTAAATAATGGCATGTTTTCATTGTTTTCTTTTGGTAAACTACAAAATTAATGGTGTTGTTTGAATATGCCTTCTTTTAACAGCAAAAAAAAGTGAAAGCTAAGCTTTAGATTGTATGTTACAAACATAAACATTTGAGATAAGAAATTTAGTAACCTTAGCTATCTAAGTACATGTTAACTATGTAGGTTGATGGCATGTTTTCATTTCTGGTAATCTCAAATGCAGTGACTTATTTTCTCTGCTGAACATCATAGTGTATCTAAATACGGGAATAGAAAAAAATTGAATATCATTTATAATATGTAATAACTACCCAGGAAACAGAGCACAAACATTAGAACTCATGTCTTAGCAATATGGTAATTTGAGTATGCAAAGTATACATACATATGTTGATACTCCTGGAATAACATATTTGCATGCTGCCCATGACTTGTCCTTGAAACTGGGATCCAAGTTAAAGCATAGTGCTGATGTAGTTGTGTTTCTCTGCATGATTTTGTCAAGTAGAAGACTTGTGGGGAAGGGGGGAAGAGTCCAAAATGCCTCATACTTTTCTGTTTGAGGTAAAATGTTTTTTAACCATGACTTACTAAATTCAGAAAATACAAATATTATAGTGCTGTATCACTGCTAATAACTGTCTGACAATACTTTTCTATAGGCATAAAGTGTAAAACAAAGTGCCATGTTGCTTGCTTTAAGCGTCCAACTTCAATCAATAAACATTTTTTTGTTTTACATGTTTCTGCTTTTCCAAACTGAGAGTACTCAAAACTGAAGTAAGCTGGATAGACTTGGAAATGCTAGTTTCCAACTGAACTTTGGTTGAAATAACTAATATTTCAGGATAGTGGAAAGCATAGATGCAGAGTAATTGGATAAATCCATAACCTTGTGTATCTAGTTAATGTGAAGAAAGATCTTAAATTTGCAAACTTACAAGTTATCATTTCTGTGTTATGCATTTTACCTTAAAGTAAGCTATAAAGCCATCCAATATCATTTACAAGTTAGTAGTGTGATTTTTAAACATATTTCTTAGTTACTTAGTGGTATGATTTCAGATTCCTAAGAGTTAAGTTCTAGTGTAAATTTGTGTATGATAATACACTAGTCTCTAAGAAAGTCTCTCTGTCAGGGTTTGCTGTATGTTTAAAGCTTGAGGGCTTTTCTCGTTTGTTTTTAGACTACTGGCTGATGAAGTTTAACTTTGTTCTCCCTCTCTCCAAGCATTTGTGACTTCAGTGGAAATTCCTTCTCAAATTGCTGTAAAAATTCAAGACTCACCTTATATCCATTAGGTGTTTACATTTAAGGTGGGAGCTGTAAGCATTTGGCATCTGAAAATTAGACGGTGTTTTCATTTGAAAGAAAACTTTAAGAATGATTCTAGTGCCATTTTTGTTCAGCAGCAGCACATAATTAAATGCTTTGCTGAATCACCTATCTATATATCTGTTTAAATACGTGTTTTGAGGTGTAATTTGCCTTGCATATTTAAAATCTGAGTCCTTACCCATATTGCAAAGGTGTTTTTATGAAGGCATGCGAGCATTCGCTGAAGCAGCAATACAATTTAATAAATAAAACTAAGATTTACAGTATTCTAAAGTAATGAAGCCTCAAAGGCAAAATTAAGTAACACTAACATCAGCCAAATGAAAAGTTATTTTGTAGGCTTGCTGCTGCTTTGTATCAACAGAGTGGGTACGTGAAACTATGTCCTCCAGCATTCAGTTTTCCCTAATAATCAGGCACCGCAATTCCCTGAGGGATCTGCTGCTGTCCTTTGGGAGAGAAACAGGAATTGTTTTAGCTGGTCTGTATTCTCCAATGCGTGATCAGTGTGTTAGTGCTAATGCTCCAGATGTGTATGGATATTAGAGGTATTAACTATAAGATGTGGTAGTTTTCTAATGCATACATATATAAATATTATTTTTCTATTTTAACCTGAACTCATGCTTATCTTTGATTTTTTTTTGTGTGTGTTGTTGACTTCATTGTATCATGAATTTCATAAGATATATGCTATTTAACTTAAGCTGCATGGCAAAAATAGGAATTATATGTGGGAAATAATTAAATGAAAATGTTGCTTAAAATGTGGTCGGAAGCTTACTCCTGGGAGAACAGTGATTGAGTATTTCCCAAATGCAATGTCTATTTCAGTTCTACCTCTGTAACTTTGTAGGACATGCTCTTTGACTCTAATTTTCCATGGCTTGCCAGTCCTGCTAATGTGTCTTCATGACCAATTTATTTCTGGTTCACTTTTTGTATGAAGGAACGCTGAAAGCTTCAGGTTCAGCCCAGCTCCCCTTTCCCCAGCAAAAGGCAAGCTCTAGGTCTGTTAAGCAAGACTTAATGCTAGTTCTTAATTGTGAAGATGGAACAAAATCTACCTATTAACACTGAAAATAATCCTAATCTGTATTTATCTGTGGTGAATTTATCTGTGGTGTTTAGCAAAGTGGGATATCTTTCTAGTGGCTTTTTTTTTCCTTATAGGAGTTCCCCAAATGCATTTCAGCTGCTAGTATTGGAATTTCACAGCAGTGTTGTAGTCTGAATGCTGCCTTGTTTCTGAAGCTAGCCTGTTGACATGGTGACTGTGCTTCCTCACTTACTTCTTTTTCTTCACTGCTTAATCAAATCGGACTCCTTACCAGACCAGTACAGCCTCTGTAGCCACTTGTTTCAAACCTCAAGCCTTTGGCTCCATGTGCCCCCAGCGAGGTCTGGCCGCACACCTTGGTTCTGCACGTGGCCCTTCTGAGCGCCTGCCAGGCTGTGGGAGAACAGGGCCAGGTTATGTGGATGCTGTCACTTCAGTTCTGCCAGTCTAATTGTTTGGCTAACGAAATCCATGTGTTTTAGCTGAAATCATTGTTCTCTGTGCTGGATCTTGAATGTTTAAATCTGCAGAACTGGGGGATTAATGATCTCTGGCAAGGGTCTAAAACAAGTAGCTGTGAGAAAACTGAGAATGGCAGCTATTAAACTGCATCTGTGCAGCCAGACCAGTGTAATCCTGTCCTCGTATAATCCCTAAGATGACACAGAATCTAATGCCACACTGCAATTTCCACTTCAGCTCCACTCTTCCTGTTGTGCCAGCACAGCAACAGAAGCCGTGAGAAGAACTGACATCAGAGATGGTCTGGTTTAAATACAGACTTCTTTTCCTTTGGACTCTTGGACCTGGGTGGGTTCCAAGTTTGGTTTTTCACTCTCAGCCTCACAGACAATGTGCTGGCACAGGCAAGTAGCTGGAAACAAGCAGCAGTGGGATTGTCAGGCTGGCACTGGGGAGAAAAAAAAAAGTTGTTCATTGAGTTATGCTTTGGGTAAGGACCATGCTGTTTGGGTGTGCTTAGGGAGAAATCTCCCTTCCTCAGTAACTACTACTGTGCTTTAATTGAAGGGACGTGATATAACTGAAGCAAGAATTGCTTCTTTTTTTTCCCCACATAATTTTTTTTCTCAGTCTTTTTTTCTGGCATATTTTCCTCGCACATTCCTAGACTTTTGTTTAGCATGCTGAACCAGAAACAAGTCATTGTTGTACAGTAGATGAGAGGTTCTTATTCTCCCCCTATCCCCACAGATATTTTTGTGGTTCAGAAATAAGCCAGCATATGGAAGAGTGGAGTTCTCTTTATGATCTTGAAGCTGAGTTGCACCAGAGTGCTGTCTTCCTCCTTCAGCATAAAAAGAAAGATCCAAGATCTTGATCATTACTTAAAGCAGCAGTTAAAATCCTTGCAAGCTGACTGAGATTGCTTGGGACTGACATCCACAAGTCATGTGCAATGAGTTCCTTGACATTGCCGTTTTGCTACAATACTGAAAGTTAATTTTTTTTTGTTAACTTTATATAGCTTTAGGCAAATAAAATCCTGTGGTTGACAAACTGACTTTTCTATTGCTGTATGGAAAACACAGATTTTTGTGGAGCTTTAATTGAAGGCTTGGCAAAAGAATCCAAGTTGTCATGTACTAGAACTACATAAAAAAAACCCTTGTGGTTCTTAGATTCATTTAATGGGCACTTAAAAATCTTGTATTTTTCCTAAGACTCAGATACTGACAAGTTGATGGAACTTATGCACAGTATGGTAGATAGCACCTTCGTTGGGTTTGCATGTTATTTTATATTCTCGTGCGTGTAACGTTGCTTTTGACAGGGATGGTTGTCTGCTCAGTGCTGGCTCTGAGCTAGCTGGAAGAAGGTGGCACAGACGAATGAGGGAGGTGCTGCAGGTTCTGCGTAGGTGCAGCTCACTCTGTTGCCTGCCTCTGGCGCTCTCCAGGAGGGGGTGCGTTCAGCAGGTCTCACAGACGTGCTCGAGTAAAAAATCTGACAGTCAGTAGTGATATACATATTCAAGAATTGTGTGTAAGATGGATTTACAGAGTGGCATAACAGTGCTTAGAGGCTTTTCTTCTTTCTAATTCTTTACAATTTGCCTTTATAACTGTTGTGTACTAAGTTAATGTCTTCCTGAGATTTATGTGCAGTGATGGAGTAACATGCGTGGTGGGAGGCTCTAAATTACTGGCAGTTGTTTTATCTCTCTCATGACCTTACTTGTCCCACCATTATTTTGAGTTTATCAGCACGGATCTTTGCAATTTTATCATGTAGTGGCAAAAGCAATACAGAGGCAGTGTCAGTTAAAAAAAATTCTGTTCTCAGCTGCTTGTTCCTGCTCCACCTCTTTGCTGAATCTGCTTAGGTCATGTAAACCTGAGCATTGATGTGGTCTGTGTCAGGGTATGGGCATTATTTTTGTGGGGTTTAACACCTTCAGTTCACTGGTCTGGTGAACAAATACAGTGCAGCTGAAGTTGTTACAGCTGTGGAGAAGGTCAGAAAAAAAAACTGTGTAGGAACTTCTTAAGTTGGTTGTAGTGTAACTATTTTGGGAAGCAATTGTTTTCTGTCTGAGTGTGCAAGATAACTGAAAACTTTCTTTTTTCCTTTTTCTTTCAGGTGAACAAGAATTTTGCAATTGATTTAATTGCAGAGCAGCCTGTGAGTGAAGTTGAAAGCAGAGTGATATCATGTGATGGTGGTGGTGGAGCTTTGGGACATCCTAAAGTATACATAAACTTGGTAATATCTTTGTTCTTCATATAGCATGTTTTGCTTGTTATTTCTTGTGTGTAAGTTCATCTGCTCTTTGGCATGTTAGTTCAATGAAGTAAAAAAAAACTACTAAGAGGCTCATTTTATTTGGTTCCTAATACAAAATTAAGATTTATTTCTACCTAGAAGAATTTGAGTTTCCATTTGAAGTTACCAGAAATTTCTTGCTTGTGATTTTAACTTTCTAGAAAAAAAATAAATCTCATAACAAAACAAATAAAACGTAATATTAACGAGCAGTGCCTTGTAAGCAAAACAAAAAAGCTTGCTGTGTCTTGAGGCATTTAACTAAAATCCACTGTGTAGACTAGCCATACTTCTGCATTATTCTTGGGACTGTGGTTTATTCTAGAATCCTCTAAGGTCAAGGGGGGGGGAAAAAGGAAAAAAAAACCTGTCTTTAGAAATCTAAATCTTGGCATTTCTGAAGACTGAAAGATTCATTATAGGCAGAGAATCAGTGAAAAATAGATGTCTTATCCTCCTATTCTCCCTGGCAGTAGCGATGTAGCTTCCAATGTATTCTTATTCTGGATTGAAGAATATTGAGGCTACTGATGAACTTGATGGAATCAGTTGAATAGGCACTGTCCTGAGGCAGACTGAAGATAATTTAGTCTTTGCTTGGTTACCTCAAATTTGACATTTGCCTAATACCCAAGAGAGTGGTGGGGGAACACACAATAGTGTCCTTTAGCATCAGCATTGTTGAGACAATCATAATTTCTTCAATTTTGAACAAAATAAGCATTTTATAATGATTTATTTTACATTCTTCAAAAGCAGATGTTCTAATTCATAAAACTTAGGGAGCTTGTATTCTTTAGTCTTAAGAAGTTAACTTCTGTAGCAATCTGTTCTGACTTAACGTTAATTTTTTTTTACCTGCATCACACTGTTCTTGAGAAATGCTTTAGTTTCTGTAACTTTTGATATCTTTTTGTGTTAACAATTAATTTATTTGAGGTCTGTAGTTGAATTATTGAATGCTGGTACCTGCAAACAGAGAGAATGATACTAGATCAGCTTGTTCTCCTTGGCCATAGTAATTGAAACCCCAACTTTAGGGGGTTGGAGGGTAGTCTGGATTTTTTCACTTGAATATTAACTTGTGGATAGTCATGTTGCTAAATAGCAGAAAATCCTCCTTGTCTGCTTGTCTTGTCTTTTCCTCATGTTAAGGAGGACAACGACTGCTTGCAATCAGTCACACTTCTAAATTTTAATTATATATAAACTTTTTATCTTTTGGAAAGAAGAATAAAATCTTATTCTGTAGTAATCTGTTTCTCCAAAATGTTTCTTTTCAGGATTTCTCTTGAAATTCTACTGAACTTTCCTCCTTCATGTAACTAATTCTGTCAGTGTACATAATTGGCTGAAATTCCTATCTAGATATAACTTGAAAATGAAAAATCACGTTCTCTATTAAAATAAATACAAAATGATCCTTTCAGAACACTGGAACAAATATGAATGAAGTGACTTAAGTTGTCCAGTTTGGTAAGAGAATCCTTTATTGCTGAAAAGATACTGTTTGGCTGGACTTAAAAATTGTGTTTAGAGATCAGGACTGGTAGTTAAAAATGGCAGCAGGGAAGCTGCGTATGGTGTAGATACCAAGTATGAATCTCTTACCACCTTTCTTACTTGCAGTGTTTCAAGTAAGCATAAATTCTGTACTGACCTATATTGATCCGTTTTAAGATGGTGAATGTAAGTAAGAGAAACTTTGTAGTTTCTAAAAGTTCTGTAAAGTGAAACTAGCATCTTTTGTGTCTATATTTTTGCAGGACAAAGAAACGAAGACAGGAACGTGTGGCTACTGTGGACTTCAATTTAAACAGAAACATCACTGAAAGATTATCCCTGCATGCTTGCAGACTTCTGTTAAGATGTTAATGTTTAACTATAAATAAACAATATAATTAAAAGCTCAAGATTTACATTTGTGTTTCTTAACTATGGAAAGTCCAGTTTGTGCCTTTTTAAAACTACAAGTATTGATGATCCAAGTGGTATTACAATATCTACCTTGTATTTATTTTTGCTTTTATGGAACAAATGTCCAGCCTTGTTTGTCAGACTTCTTGTGGGCTTGAAAGTGGCATCTGACTGAGGCAAGGGGTGACTTGTAATGAGTAATTTGTATTCTTTTTAACAGTGAATCTGATTATAAATCATAGGGTGGTTGATTATCCTAGGTGTTTGTCTTTTGATGGTGTTTAATACTGTTAACTTGTTTATTGCCTGCCAAATTCAAAAAGTGGAAGCACAATTCAGCATTGTAACATTTATAGGCATCTATCTCAGGAGCAAGATCATGATACCTGAATTAAGTAGCTATACTTCCTTTACTGTGTAAAAGAAACAGTGCCCTAAAATGGTAATCAGTGTAAGCTGATTCCGCAGTTGAAGCTGACTCCACAATCAGTAAGATTGTAAAGAAGGCATGTTTACTCAGTGCTGGGCGGCACAGGGGGTGGGGGGTAGTCCCACCAAAGTCATGCACTGCTAACGTGGCAACTTGCTTTGGTTATATCTAGTGAAGAGTTACACATACATGAAGTTTCCCAACACTCCTATACATATGCATACCCTGTCCCTTTGTGAACAGTCCTCCTTATTTCAGACCCCTTGGTTAAAGTCCGAGCCATGAGGTTGTTTTGATCTGGTTCTTGGGGTCCAAGGGGCTCCTGTTATCTGGAGGTCTAAGCGCAGCACAGGCACAGTACATCGCAGATGTAGCACATATTCATTCTTAATCAATTGCTCTCTAACTTCTAATTCCATGTGTCAGCTGCAGCATACTTGTTCTCTTCTGGATCCACAGGTATTCTACTATTAACATTAATGTTCAAAGCCTGACAGACCCAGTCCTCCATGGACCCAAATATCAGCCAAAATACAAGGGGTCTTAAGGGTTCTTTTGATCATTCTATCATGTAGTATTGGACCATTTTTAATTTACTTTTTCATTTTCTGGGGTCCCTATTGTTCCAATTTCTAATTGTTATTCCTAATGGACTTTCTGGTGGTATGTCTGGTAATTTGCTCCCTTTCTTCTGGTCCTTGGTCTTCAATTCTGTCTGACCCATCTAGAAATTTTGCTATGGCAATTCCCACAGCTCTTGGTTACCTTAGTAAGAGTGTCTTGCAGGGGGTTTAGGACCTATCACCCACCCACAAATCCTATAGGAATGTCATGGTTTAACCCGGCTGGCAGCTAAACACCATGCAGCCCTTCGCTCACCCTCCCCCCTCCCTCTCTGGGACAGGGGAGAGAAATGGAAAGTGAAGCCCGTGAGTTGAGATAAAGACAGTTTATTAAGACAGGAAAATAATAATAATAATACAATGATGATAATAGTACTACTAATAATAATATGTACAAACAAGTGATGCACAATGCAATTGCTCACCACCCGCTGACCGATGCCCAGCCTAACCCCGAGCAGTCCGGCCCCCTCCCCCGGCTAGCCACCCCTATATATTGTTTAGCATGACGTCAGATGGTATGGAATACCCCTTTGGCTAGTTTGGGTCACCTGTCCTGGGTCTGTCCCCTCCCAGCTCCTGCTGCACCCCCAGCCTGCCCGTTGGCAGGACAGAGCAAGAAGCTGAGACGTCCTTGGCTTGGTATAAGCACTGCTCTGCAACAATTAAAACATTGAGGTGTTATCAGCACTCTTCTCATCCTAAGCCAGAACACAGCATTCTACCAGCCACTAGGAAGAAAATTAATTCTGTGCTAACTGAAACCAGGACATCTATCCACCCCTTATTCCATACCATTTATGTCATGCTCAGGTTACACTCTTTTCCATACATTCTAATCAGTCACCATTTTCATGTAGGGTATATAGTAGTCATGGTAGTGATAACATACAGTATTGTATTATATAGTAATTAACATGGTACAATTCAGTTCATGGGCTATTCTCACCCAGTATTAAATCTCCTTGAGGTACACACCAGACCTCTCCGTTCTTTTGCATCACCCACCAAGTGTATCCAGGTCCCTGAGCGAAAACAATTCCACGAATGGGTTTGCCTTTTCCTGAGGCAGGAGTAGCCCAGACTGTTTTACCCAGCATATTTCTTACATGCACTACAGGAACTTTATCCCCATCTACAGTACATAACAGGTTTGATTGGGCAGGTCCAGCTCGGTTGGCAGATCCCCTAGTATTGACTAACCTGGTGGCCTTTGCCAAATGCGTATCCCAGTTTTTGAATGTCCCAGCGCCCATTGCTTTCAATGTAGTCTTTAACAGTCCATTGTATCGTTCAACTTTCCCGGAGGCTGGTGCATGATAGGGGATGTGATACACCCACTCAATACCATGCTCTTTGGCCCAAGTGTCTATAAGGTTGTTTCGGAAATGAGTTCCATTGTCTGACTCTATTCTTTCTGGGGTACCATGTCGCCATAGGACTTGCTTTTGAAGGCCCAGGATAGTGTTCCGGGCGGTGGCATGAGGCACAGGATATGTTTCCAGCCATCCGGTGGTTGCTTCCACCATTGTAAGTACGTGGCACTTGCCATTGCGAGTTTGAGGGAGTGTGATGTAATCAATCTGCCAGGCCTCTCCATATTTATATTTCAGCCATCGTCCTCCATACCAAAGAGGCTTTGACCGTTTGGCTTGCTTGATTGCAGCACATGTTTCACAGTCATGAATAACCTGTGCTATAGCATCCATGGTCAGGTCCACCCCTCGATCACGAGCCCATCTGTATGTTGCATCTCTACCTTGATGGCCTGAGGTGTCATGGGCCCATTGGGCTATAAATAATTCACCTTTATGCTGCCAATCCTGGTCCACCTGAGCTACTTCAATCTTAGCAGCCTGATCCACCTGCTGGTTGTTTTGATGTTCTTCAGTAGCCCGATTCTTGGGCACATGAGCATCTACATGACGTACTTTTACAGCCAGGTTCTCTACCCGAGCAGCAATATCTTGCCACAATGCAGCAGCCCAGATGGGTTTGCCCCTACGCTGCCAGTTGTTTTGCTTCCATTGCTGTAACCATCCCCCCAGGGCATTTGCTACCATCCATGAATCAGTGTAGAGATAGAGAACTGGCCATTTTTTATCGTTCAGCAATGTCTAAAGCCAGCTGAATGGCCTTCACTTCTGCAAACTGACTCAATTCACCTTCTCCCTCAGCAGCTTCTGCAACTCGTCGTGTAGGACTCCATACAGCAGCCTTCCATCTCCGATGCTTCCCCACAATACGACAGGACCCATCAGTGAACAGGGCATATTTCTTCTCATTCTCTGGTAACTGGTTGTACAGTGGGGCTTCTTCAGCACGACCCACCTCCTCCTCTGATGATATCCCAAAGTGTTTGCCTTCTGGCCAGTCCATAATCACTTCCAATATTCCTGGGCAACTGGGGTTTCCTATTCAAGCCCGATGAGTAATCAGTGCAACCCACTTGCTCCATGTAGCATCAGTTGCATGATGTGTAGAGGAGACCCTTCCTTTGAACATCCAGCCTAGTACCGGCAATCGGGGTGCTAGGAGGAGCTGCGCTTCAGTACCGACCACCTCCGAAGCAGATCGAATTCCTTCATATGCTGCCAATATCTCCTTTTCAGTTGGAGTATAGCGGGCCTCAGATCCTCTGTATCCCCGACTCCAAAACCCCAGGGGCCGACCTCGAGTTTCCCCAGGTTCTTTCTGCCAGAGGCTCCAGGTGGGGCTGTTCTCCCCGGCTGCAGTGTAGAGCACATTCTTCACATCTGGTCCTGTTCAAACTGGCCCAAGGGCTACTGCATGAACTATTTCCTGCTTGATTTGTTCAAAGGCTTGTTGTTGTTCAGGGCCCCATTCAAACTCATTCTTCTTACGGGTTACTTGGTAGAGCAGGTTTACAATCAGACTGCAATTTGGGATGTGCATTCTCCAAAACCCCACAACACCTAGGAAAGTCTGTGTTTCTTTTTAGCTAGTTGGTGGAGACATAGCTGTTACTTTGTTGATCACATCCATTGGGATTTGATGACGTCCATCTTGCCATTTTATTCCTAAAAACTGGATCTCTCATGCAGGTCCTTTGACTTTATTTTGTTTTATGGCAAAACCGGCTTTCAGAAGGATTTGGACTATTTTCTTTCCTTTCTCAGAAACTTCCTCTGCTGTGTCACCCCACACAATAATGCCATCGATGTATTGCAGGTGTTCAAGAGCTTCCCCCTGCTCCAGCAGAGATTGGATCAGCCCATGGCAAATGGTAGGGCTGTGTTTCCACCCCTGGGGCAGTCGATTCCAAGTATATTGGACTCCCCTCCAAGTGAAAGCAAACTGTGGCCTGCACTCTGCTGCTAGAGGGATGGAGAAAAATGCATTAGCAATGTCAATTGTGGTGTACCACTTGGCTGCCTTCGATTCAAGTTCGTACTGAAGTTCCAGCATGTCCGGCACTGCAGCACTCAGTGGTGGCGTCACTTCGTTCAGGCCACGATAGTCCACTGTTAGTCTCCACTCACCATTAGACTTTCGCACTGGCCATATGGGACTATTGAAAGGTGAATGAGTCTTGCTGATCACTCCTTGGCTCTCCAATTGACGAATTAGCTTATGGATGGGAATCAGGGAGTCTCGGTTAGTGCGATATTGCCGCCGGTGCACAGTTGTGGTAGCGATTGGCACTCGCTGTTCTTCGACCCTCAGCAACCCCACAACAGAGCGGTCCTTAGAGACCAGGCAAGGTAGATAATTGTTTAATGCCCTCTGTCTCTAAGGCAGCTATACCAAAAGCCCACCGGAACCCTTTTGGGTCCTTGCAATATCCTCTTCTAAGATAGTCTATGCCAAATATACATGGAGCATCTGGGCCAGTCACAATGCGGTGCTTTTCCCACTCATTCCCAGTCAGAGCTTACCCTGATACCCCAGAGAACTTCCTCGGAAGAAGACGTCTTGTTGGGATGCGCCTCTATTCCGCGCCTCTTTGCAGAGAAAGATGCTTACCCCTGATAGTTGAGACTCTGATTCATGGAGCTTGGGAGGACGGTCAATTCTCTTCAAGTTGCTGGACCTCTTCAGGAAGCAGTTCCCAGCTGAGACCCAGGCCTGAAGGGAAGATGACAGACTTTCTCCATACTGCTTTTGACCTGCATATTTTGAAAACAGTATTTCTTTTATGAAGAACAGCATGTTCTCACCATTTCCACTTAGTCAAAGTAGCCATCTTTCCACCAGTATCCATCCCAACCTGTTTCTACTTACCACAAGGCAAAATCTGCATTCACATTAAGGCACCTTTTTCACACAGCCCGTTTTTCAATCTTCCAAATACTTAAGAACCTTCTTCAATGTCAGGCTGACCTGTGTGCACTTGGGCTTCTGAGGCCTTTTTTTTTTTTTTTTTTTTTTTCTCCCCTCCAGTGCTTGGAAGGGAGCTTAGAATCCACCTAAGTAATTTCACAGAAAACAGACAAGGTGAAGGAAGTACTCAAACTCCTCAACAGTAACAACCACAGAACCCAGGAACACTTACCTGCTGTCTTCTGAACTCGAGTCACTTCCAAAGTGCTTGGCAGTGAAATAATGCCACCAGGGTTTTTCTGAAGAAGGCACCACCAATGTAACTAGCTCATAGAGTCTCTAAAACTATTTCACAGAGAGGGCAGAAAACATGAAGGAAAAGCAGCCTAGTAGGGAACACTGAGCCCAATTCACCACGAGAGAAAAACACCCTACGCTACCCAAGCCTCAGTCTCTCCTGGGGAGGCAATTCCCCCACAAGTCCTCAGGCTTCCTATAAAGCAAAGGTCAAATGACCCACACCTGGCAGGTTTCACTTAACAAGGGTGGAGCCAAGAGACCTTGTGGAATAAGCTCATCTACCTGGCTTCAAAGTTTTAAGGTCTATTGCTCCTTGTCACTGGTAGAAATAACCTGACAAGGGGCTGAGTGGTTACAGTTGACCTAATGAATTAACTACAAAAGGTGCACAAGGGTCATATTTCTGTTAGTCATTCTGTGAGCAAAATTAGTACAGAGCCTGTTAAAAAAATAAATACAAATAAAGAAAAGAAATGAATAAAAAAGAAAATGACCTTAAAGGCAAACTTGCCATCATAGATTTTCATCTGTCTAGTCATGACAGATATAGAATTTAGCAATCAGAATTCCTTTTCTTGATATTAATGTTATTTACATTTTCTTCTCTGAGATCCCTTCTTTATGCAGGACTTTTCTAAATCCAGCCCCATGACCTCTGACTACACTATTCATAGAATCATAGAATATCCTGAGCTGGAAGGGACCCATAAGGATCATCAAGTCCAACTCCTGGCACCACACAGGTCTACCCAAAAGTTTAGACCACGTGACTAAGTGCACAGTCCAATCGCTTCTTAAATTCAGACAGGCTTGGTGCAGTGATTAGTTCCCTGGGGAGCCTGTTCCAGTGTGCGACCACCCTCCTCTCGGTGAAGAACCTCTTACTGACGTTCAGCCTAAACCTTCCCTGCCTCAGCTTAACACCGTTCCCGTGGGTCCTATCACTGGTGATTACTGAGAATAGGTTAGCTCCTGCCTCTGCACTCCCCCACGCGAGGAAGTTGTATGCTGCAATGAGGTCCCCCCTCAGCCTCCCCTTCCCCAGGCTGAAGAGGCCCAGTGACCTCAGCCGCTCCTGATACGGCTTCCCCTCTAGGCCCTTCACCATCTTCGTCGCCCTCCTCTCGACACTCTTGAGCAGTTTAATGTCCTTCTTGTACTGTGGTGCCCAGAACTTCATGCAGTACTTGAAGTGAGGCCGCACCAGCGCAGAGTAGAGCGGGACAATCACTTCCCTCGATCGACCAGCAATGCCGTGCTTGATGGACCCCAGGATGTGGTTGGCCCTCCTGGCTGCCAGGGCACACTGCTGGCTCATGTCTCATGTTCAACTTGCTGTCAACCCCTGCCCCCAGATCCCTCTCTGCGGGGCTGCTCTCCAGCATCTCGTCACCCAGTCGGTACTCAATTCACTTTGGTCCTTCACTGGCCAAATCCATCGCAGGAGATTGGAATTGTAGTTAGAAGACCTCCACACTCACTTGGGAACTGAGTTCTGTCTCAGCCATGCTCCTACACACACAGGCAACCGAATCCCACCCAACCGAATGGTATACTCCTTAAACACTTATGACTCCGTCGTCTTCGTTCGGATCTTCACGCGCAGAATTACAGGCAAAATACAGTGCTGCAGCCGGCAAGGGAGCTCATAAAAAAATGAAAAGCTTTGCTTACCTTTATTCAGGTTCAAGATGGCATTAGTTCTGACCTGACTTGAAGAGGAGCCACCAAATGGTGGGATGCTTCTCCTAGATCAAATCAGAATGCAGGAACCAAAGCCATCCCGGATGAGCCCCCAATTGTTATAAATGGCTCAGTCTTCAAAATAGGACTATAATAAAAGTTTACAATTTATTAAAGGAATAGAGGTAAGCAAACAGCACTGGGTGCGCCGGGAGTCTCTACTCTACCAAGATCCACACCAGTTACATCAAGCAGCTGATTTTTATGCTCCTAGACTAATACATATTCATTACTACTTCTAAAAAAAACAGGGTTATTATAATTAGTTTCCGGAATCCAAACCCTCCTACTGGAGCATGCGCATCCATATCTGGTGGTCCCTCTGGGGGTCTCTCATGCTGAAGGCTCATAGTCTTCCTCCCTCTTGTCCTTCTCCTTTGTCCAACTTGGCTGTATGTCAGAGACTTGTGCAGCATCCCCTGCAAGCTTTGTCTTTTAGTCGTTCTTCAGCTTTCCCTTGCTCCTTAATCTCCTGGCCAGATATCAGAGACTTGCATAGTGTCCCATGCAATAGTTATAATAGCAGTTATTCTGAACCCCCCCACCCCCCAGATATCAGAGACTTCAAGGAAAAGCCTACAAATACATTTCCCTTCAAGCTCTCTATTGACAGGAATTGCTAAAACATTCTTTTGCAAGATACAAGAACTATATACATTAACTACTCTGTTTTTCTTAGACTTGTGGTTATATGAGGATATGTAAGACAGAAGGTCACATTCATCATGCCATGCGGCCCTAGCATTATTCCATATTGACACAAATCAGATGAACACATTTCACACGGCTATGGTTACTGAACTTGCCTGTATCAAGTTATAGATGAAATTCAACAAGTGCAATCAAGCTTAAGGGGAGGTCTGAGCTATTCTGTCTGGAGAAGATGTGTTTAGAGGCTATCACTGCAACTGCTCAGATGCATATACAGCCCTTTTAAACATTTTTTTTCACCTGTGAGAACTTAACCTTCCTTTCTATATCTTTCACCTTCTTCCTTTCCTCTTTCCTCCATTCCATTGCTGCTCATTTCAGTGATCATCAGGTTAGCCTTCGATTTATTCTTTGTAATGACCTAGACCTAAGAAATAATGAGTTATACAATGTTATATATGACTGGTGCAGTTCCGTTAATGTGCTGCCTTCTCTGCAAATAGACACAAGAAATATGTTAGTGTATGTGGTCATCTGTGGGCTTTTGATTTTTCTTATGAATAATACAGCTCTTTGGATTAGTGTTTCTCATAATGAATTGGCACGGCATCTGCTGAGGACCCTGACAAATCCCATCTCACCAGTCTTGGCTATGGAACACTGTTCTTGTTCTCCCTGAGGTACTTATTGTATGTGGAGCTATCGATTGACAACAGTGAAGCAAAGAAGGTCTCTGCTCTGGGAATCTTCGTAGGCAAACTCCAGACTTTGCTCATTTTGTATCTGCTAGGCTTAAATATCTAGTTGTGAATGGCTGTTTATATGAAGTCTTGCACATTTGAGTTCTGCTGTCCACATACCTGTGGAAAGGCCAACCTTAACCTCCAGTAGGTGGGGGAAAAGTGAGAAAAAGCAGAAATTCTTGGGCTGGTCATAAGCAGATGTGTGAAAATGGATCTTCGAGGGTAGACTAAAACACTGAACAACCATAATGCTGCTTTGATACTTAGACAGCAAATTCAGACTAGAAAGCATAATGGAATAAAATTTACAGACTTGAATTCTATCAGTCATTGTTCTGCTTTTCATAGTTACAGCCTGGGAGGAATTATCTATGGCCTATCCCAGTTACTACAGTAAAAACTGCTTTATGTTCAGTCACTATGAAAATAGGAAGTGTTCTACATTGATGTGTAGCTAGTCTTCATGGCTGTATCTTTCTTTCACCTGCTAAATAAAAACAGTTTGCATATCTTCTCATTATTTTTGCTACATATATTAAGCTTTTCATGGTGAAAGTCACTATGTATTTAAACTTTAAAAATGAATAAAGATGATCCATTTTTCCCCCCATAATATTCAGTGCTCTCTATTCTCAATATTCAGTGCTCTCTATTCTCTAATTAAAAAATAACTAGAATTAGTTTACAAGCCAAGTATAGTTAGTTCATAAAGGCATGAAGATCTGACTATGCCATAACAGGCAAATGCATGCTTTTGAAGCTTCTTTGAGTCCTATGGCATCTTACTACTCTGGAGGATGCTCTTGTACCATGCCTCTCAAAATTAGCAGACAGCATCCTTATACCTCCTACTTTCTGACCTGTAAGTAATATTTGCATTGTTTATTTAATACTGAGCAAGAACTAAATAAAATGCAGAGTACTGTCACAGCAATAGAAATGGTTGGTTTATATTAGCCATGTTGCATTGGCATTTTTTTTTTTTCTGCTATAAGTCTACGCTGGTTTGAGAAGTAATTAAATTTTTCTGTAGCGGTCTCTTGAGTTTGCTGCCCAAACTTAAAGCTAGGGATTCCTTAGAATCACATATGTCAATTCAATCTTGTCAATGGATTGGACTGATCAGGGTAAAAATGACCCCACATTCAACTTTTCATAAAATTTATGGTGTAAATTACCATTTGTCTCCCTTTCTGGAGGTCCAGCAGGGACTTGAGTAGCTAAGGAAGAATAGCAGTTTGTTTTCATAATCAGAAGCAATATAGCAGAGCAAGAAAAGTAGAATTAAAAACATATGTCTCCTTTCTGCATATGTCAGTGACTTGTATGATTGAATTTCACAGAGTTTTCTTTATGTCAAGCTCTGTTTGGTGTTAGTGGCCTGTGCAACAAGACACATTAAAGACCGTGCATACCCAGGTAGTGACAGTTTTCACTCTAGTCTTTCCAGACCCCAAATAATTTTCTACGGACTGGTCGCAGTGGGGGATTAGAGTTGAACATGCTGACTATCTTTCCATGCTGAGAGCAGCTCACAGAGCTCAGATGTGTTTGAGATATGGTGAATTTAACTGACAGTAACAGGAACTTATTTTTCTCAGCCTGAAAGTTATGCAGTCATTATTGATTATTCCAGGTCTACATTGCCACTTGATGCTCATTTTGCCATCTGAAATGCTTAGCATTCAGGTGTCAAAAAATTGAGATGACAAAGCAAAAATCGTCATGTGGAAGAACAGATTATGAAAGAGGAGCAGAGGAACGAAGAATGCAATTACTGCAAAATGGAAATAATGTGATGGAACACTGGGAATATTGCTTCTAAACCTTTTTTCTTTTTTAAAGGGGCTGTTTGTTTCCCTTAGAGTGATGCAAATATTGTGAGAATATGCATAACTGCACCCATCCATATTATCTTCTGCTGATACTACATCCTATTTTAGGAAACCTTTCCAATGACCCTGCTGTGCATACATTTTTATTGCCATACTGGCAACTGTATACCAGTACAAACGCTATCAACAGCACTTTCTAATGGAGATGCTGTTTTAGCAAACACCAGAATTCAAGCAAAAAATTCTTATCCCTAAGCAGTGTGAATCCAGTCGTGAAATAAGAATACAGTTAAACATTACAGAATTTGTAAAAACTGGCTACAGCTCCATAGGCATTCCCACCCTTTTTAACATTCCCCAGTGAGTATATTTTCTCCTTTAAAGTTTTTAATTTTTTCCTGTTTTCTCATTGTTTCCTTTTCCTATGTCTTCTGTTTCTTTCACTCATCTGTCCCTTCTTTTATACCTTTATTAATAAGGACTAGATCTTTGACAAATCAGTGGTTTACTTGTAATAAACCTGTCTCTCTGGTTTACCTCTAATGCTTATCTCCTGCTTCGATAAAACAGAGTGCCTAACTCAAAAGCCTGTTCTTTATGAAACTCTGTTGCTTGGTCTGAAGCATACATTTAAGAAGGCAGTCATTTGGCTAGAGTTTTTTACTCTTGAGTGGATCAAGAAATCTAAAACTGCATTCACTACAGTGATTAATGATCAAAATGAAATCTCTATTTGGAAATTTGACGCTTTATAGTGTACTGGCCTGGCAAAGTATTGCATAAGATTTCTTAGGCTTCACTTATGATTTATCTTAACAGCAAGTCATTTCTGTTTGTGTTAACTTTATGTCAATACTGGTATATTTGCAACTTTTGTTGTCATAACTTCCAAAAGTTATTGATTTTTTTTTTTTTCTTGTAGAGATACTAGAGAAGCGGAAGAAATTAGCTTAGAAGTCTGTTTTAATGTATTCGCTGTGGACATAATGATTTTTATATATTTTTTTAATGTAGTTAGGAATACAAGAATAAAAATTACCTGATTTTTATGTTCATGTACATTTTCTTGAACTTTGTTTTGTAGGAAAAAGTCACTTTCAGGAAAACCTGGAGTAAGGCAGTTCTTGGTTTCTAGAAAGGATTTGCACAAGGTGCATCTCTTCCCTCCTCTCCAAGGAGACATCTTCTGCTAGCAGACCTGTGGTTTAATACCTAAGTAGACTTAAGCAAGTACTATAATCTTTGGACTGTGCAATGCTCTTTGAATCTTCTCAAATTCACAGATCATAAAACTAAGTTCTCATGCATCTGCTACTGAAAAGAAATCTGAAGTGTTTTAGGTGCTAAAAGAGGATTTGTAAACAAATTGGGATACCAGTGACTATAGCAGAACCTCAAATGGTTCTCAAATTTGTTTTTAATTTTTAATTTTAGGATAATACAATGCCCTTACCCTTGTGTAATGAAAACAAGTTAGAAGCACAGCAGTGTGACTGAAGAGTGGGATCTGCCTGACCTAATTTTAGATTGGAATGCTTGGGTGTAAGGGAGGTTGAACACTTGAAATAAGGGGATATCAGAAATAAAAATGACTTCCAGAAATGTACTGCATATAACGAAGATTCCACTGATGTTCTGGGTAGCACAGGCCTGTCTCTCAGGAAAGAGGGCCTGGACAGATCTGGGATGAGACATTGTAAGGGCTGAAGTTGGCAGGGGTACTGTAGCAGTTGCTGCCTTTTGGCATCAGAGCTGTAAATCTAATCAGTTGTGGCCTCCTGCAAAGCTCTCTCTGGATGCTCACATCTAGAGTGAGAACTGGACTTGCTCCATGTACAGTTTGTGCCAACTCTAAAAGCAAGCTGAGTGACTTACAGAGCAGGAATACATGGGGTAATGTCTGCATGTAATCTTATTAGTTACTCATAATCCCAATGATCAGGAATGGGGCGGTTGCCTACCTACACTAAGGGGATTCTTACTTCATATTGTTGATATATTGATTAACTTATAAATTTCCATAAACTTAGTATTGTTCTTTTGTCCTCTATACAGATGTTTCTGGACACATAAATACTTGGATTTGATGCCTATATGCTGGATGTGATGAAATCTGGTATGTTCAGATCCAGAAACTGAGTTTCATAGATTCCATCATGGAAATTAAAGTTGGCTTTACACTTGAGAGGGAAGTGTTGCTTGAGTTTGTAGGAAGGGGCAGTAAAGTATTTGACATGGCTGTTTTTATTCCCTGTATTCCCTGCAGCCCTTCTCAGGTCACTGATATTTGGAGAAAAGCATGTCACTATGTAGTCTACAACTGTGGTATTCCTGTTATCAAGAGTGGAGGTCAAGCCAGAACATAGGCCAAGAATCATAAATGTGCTCCTAGATGACCTCACTGTAGCCAAAGCATAGGAGAAACATAGGGTCAAGACAGAGAATGGGATTAATGTACAGCTGGATATAGCTAAGATTTGGGGTCAGGTTTAGGATTAGAATATCACAGAATCACAGAATTTCTAGGTTGGAAGAGACCTCAAGATCACCGAGTCCAACCTCTGACCTAACGCTAACAGTCCCCACTAAACCATTTCCCTAAGCTCTACATCTAAACGTCTTTTGAAGACTTCCAGGGATGGTGACTCCACCACTTCCCTGGGCAGCCTGTTCCAGTGTCTAACAACCCTTTTGGTAAAGAAGTTCTTCCTAACATCTAACCTAAAACTCCCCTGGTGCAACTTTAGCCCATTCCCCCTCGTCCTGTCACCAGGCACGTGGGAGAACAGGCCAACCCCCACCTCGCTACAGCCCCCTTTAAGGTATCTGTAGAGAGCAATAAGGTCGCCCCTGAGCCTCTTTTCTCCAGGCTGAACAAGCCCAGCTCCCTCAGCCGCTCCTCGTAGGACTTGTTCTCCAGGCCCCTCACCAGCTTCGTCGCCCTTCTCTGCACCCGCTCAAGCACCTCGATGTCCTTCTTGTAGCGAGGGGCCCAAAACTGAACACAGTACTCGAGGTGCGGCCTCACCAGAGCTGAGTACAGGGGGACGATCACCTCCCTAGCCCTGCTGGCCACACTGTTTCTGATACAAGCCAGGATGCTGTTGGCCTTCTTGGCCACCTGAGCACACTGCTGGCTCATATTCAGCCGACTATCCACCATCACTCCCAGGTCCTTCTCTGCCTGGCAGCTCTCCAACCATTCCTCTCCCAGCCTGTAGCTCTGCTTGGGGTTATTGCGCCCCAGGTGCAGGACCCGGCACTTGGCCTTGTTAAACTTCATGCAGTTGACCTCAGCCCATTAGTGCAGCCTATCCAGATCCTCCTGCAGAGCTTTCCTACCCTCAAGCAGATCGACACACGCACCTAACTTGGTGTCATCTGCGAACTTACTGAGGGTGCACTCAATGCCCTCGTCCAGATCATCGATGAAGATATTAAAGAGGACCGGCCCCAGCACCGAGCCCTGGGGGACGCCACTAGTGACTGGCCTCCAACTGGACTTGGCTCCATTTACCATGACTCTTTGGGCCCGGCTATCCAGCCAGTTTTTAACCCAACGAAGCGTGCGCCAGTCCAAGCCAAGAGCAGCCAGTTTCTTGAGGAGAATGCTATGGGAGACGGTGTCAAAAGCCTTGCTGAAGTCAAGGTAGACCACATCCACAGCCTTTCCCTCGTCCACCCAGCACGTCACTTTGTCATAGAAGGAGATCAGGTTCGTCAAGCAGGACCTGCCTTTCATAAACCCATGCTGACTGGGCCTGATCCCCTGCTTGCCCTGCAAGTGCTGCGTGATGACTCTCAGGAGGATCTGCTCCATGAGCTTCCCTGGTACTGAGGTCAAACTGACAGGCCTGTAGTTTCCCCGGTCTGCCCTCCAGCCCTTCTTGTAGATGGGCATCACATTTGCTAGCAGCCAGTCAACTGGGACCTCCCCCGATAGCCAGGACTGCTGATAAATGATGGATAGTGGCTTGGCCAGCTCCTCTGCCGGATCCCATCCGGCCCCATTGACTTGTGCACATCCAAGTGCCGTAGCAGGTCACCAACCAGTTCTTTGTGGATAGTGAGGGCCACATCCTGCTCCCCATCCCCTTCCACCAGCTCAGGGTACTGGGTATCCAGAGAACAACTGGTATTGCCGCTAAAGACTGAGGCAAAGAAGGCATTGAGCACCTCCGCCTTTTCCTCATCTCTTGTAACTAAGTTATATCTCCATATAAGCATCAGATATCTCCAATATCTCCATATCTCCATAAAAGCATCAGTTCAAATATCAGTAGTGGTCACAAAATCAAGTCTGTATTAGAAATTACTAGGAAAAGAACAGTGTGAAACAGAAAACAGTTGTGCTGCTGCCTAAACTGAAATCTTACCTGTGCCTTGTATTTTTCTGTACAGGTATGGTCCTTCTGTCTTCATTTTTTAAAAAAGAGAGTCAGACTGAAGGAAGCCACACTGGTTAAAAACTTATTCCCATATTCAGAGGACAGCTAGAAGAGCTATAAAATTAAGCAGTATGTATACTGTGAACAGCTAAGAGAAACCGAAAAAAATAAGAGGGAAACAAGACCAATAGAGAACATAATTAAGGCCAGTAAAAAGCACTGAAATTTTAGAAATTGAAAGAATTTTAACAAGTGTATAAGCCTAATGTAAGAAGGATGTGGTAAAATTTAGGGATGCTAAAAGATGAAAATTAGAGGTTTATCTGTTACGTTATATAACTGTATGATAGGAAATCAATAAAATATTTTCCAGTAATAGAAGGGGCTGCTCTTTAATGTCTGCTAAATTTAGACATTTTTAAATTGGCATGCCCAAGTAATTAGTTTCCACAGAGCTGTCCAATGAGCCTTCTGGATCATTAATGCTGATTTTTGATAAGCTTTGAAATATTGGAAAAAGAGAACAAAAATGGCTAATATGCCAACATTCAAAGATGGTAAAAGGCATGACCTGGATAATTACATGTCTGTCAGTTTGACATCACTTCTGGGCAAAATAATAAGGGACCTAATTAATAATGAATTAAAGAAATGTTGTATAATTAGTGCCAATCAACATGATTCATAGGAAAATCAGACCATGTCCAGCTAGCTTGATTTGTTTTTGATGAAATGAATAGTAGTGGTTGATAAAACTAAAAGTGTTAATGTAATACCCTCTGATATTTGCAAAGATTAGATTTGGTAGTACTCCATGATATTTTGATTCAGAAGTGGAAGTCTTGCATAATCAACCAGCTGCACTCATATGGATTATGTGTATTAAAGAGTAGCCCTTTTCTAGGTGTGAAAACCTCAGTGTAAAATGAGGATCATTGCTGAAATTATTTATTTCTGTCAGACTCTTGATGGCATCTGTTCTCAACTGTGTGGCACTTAGCTTCTTATCAGTGTCGTAAGGCAACATTAGTAACTACAGATGGTTTGAGGGTTGAAAGACTGAGGGGCTATTAAGTAAGACAGAGGATTCAGTGGTGATACTGCTCACTGCCTCTTGCCCAGCCAAAGCTGGCACAAAGCTGTATATCTTAATGTGAAGAAAAGTAAACCAAAAATAAAGTGCTGTCTATATTTGTAGAAAAAAGAAGCATTTTAGTGAGGGGACACCTGTAACAACCCAAGTTACATTTTATCCCAGGTGAATAGCAGACAATAGCAAACATTGAATATTACATTTGTCCTTTTTTTTTTTTTTTTTTTTTTTTTTTTTTTGATTGTCAGATCCTTGTAAGTTTACAATTGTTTACAATTCAGTTCTGTCTTGAATAACTTTTGTGAGCTTTGGAAGAATAAGTAGAGCTGCATTGCATAGGCACATCTTTCTAAATTTTTCATGAGTTCACCTGTTATTGAATACTGAGTCCAGTTCGAGGTCTATGGTTCATTAACTAATGGGGATAGATTAGAAAAAGTTCAGAGAAAGCAATGGCACAAATTACAAGAGTAGAAAACGTGTTGTGTAGTGAAAGATTTAACAAGCTTCATCTGTGCACTTCCTCATAAATGAGGTTAAGGGCTGACTTGATCAGGGTCTACAAGTACACATACAGGGAACAAAGCTCTGATAATGGGGTCTTTTCTGGCTGAAAAAAAAAATAAAATCTAATTGCTGGAAGATATAGACAGGCAGATTCAGTCATGAGTGTCACTTACCAAGGCCTGTAAGATTCTGCAGCACTGCTGATTCTATTTTTAGTGTTGGTAGTTTCTGAGACGTATATTAATTGAAACAATGGTGATACCTGAAAACCACTGTGGACTGTGTTATAAAGGTAATTAGATCATTGCAATAGTCCATACTCAATCTGTAGTAATTAAATGCATATTAAGTCAAAGACACTGGTTCTATTAAACATGGTACTGTTAGAAATATATTCCAAGCCTTCTTCTGAATAAGGTACAGAAAGGACTTGAACTTTGTTTCTCCACAAAAATACTCCAGTTGTCTGAGGGATGGTGATTTGAACCCTGTTTTTGCAAAAAGAAAGACCAGATCTCAAATCCTGATATTTATCATTGACAAGGAATTGTCATCATGTCAGTACCTAACAAAGCCAGATGAATTAAAATGAAATAAAGTTAGCTTTAGAAGGTGGACAGACAGGTGGATTTCCTCTTTGCTCTCACTTTTTTTTTTTTTTTTTTTCCCAGTTAAGATTACATATGAAACCTGTATTACTTTTTGGGATGAAAATGAAAAAGTGATTCCATTTAAACTTTTAAAACTGGGACTTTAATATTATTTTTGACAGTACTGCTTTTTTGGTGCTCTTTATACTATAGCTGCTACTGGAATAAAGGGGCTTATGCTTCTTCTAAGCTTTGCAAGCTTTGCTTACCAGTTTGAATGGTACTCTAGATTAGTGCCTTAGATTTTCTATGGTTTTGATGAAGTAGCTAGTATTCAGCATCTCCATATGTGTTGAACGGTAGCATCATCTTCAGAACAGTCATGGAATGATTGATATTCATGCCAATTAGCATATATTATTCATTGAATTAAGGCATTTTGGGAGGGCCTAAGATAATAGTAGGAGAACATGTACATATGAGTGAAATTGCTCCTTATTCTAGGAGCAATTGGAAGGTTTAAGTATATTCCAAAAAAAAAAAAAAAAAGAAAACCAACAAAAACCACAAACCACCAACAACAAAACCCTTGATCGTGGTCTGCATTAGAAATAAATATACCAGAAAAAATAGGAGACATTAAATATTTAATGATTGTGAAGGATATCATACATTTATACTAAGTGATAATGAAACATATTCTATTCCAACAGTAAATCGAAGGGATGTTAGACAACCTCCAGACAAAGATTTTCAGGTTTACAGGACTGGATAATGGGTATTAACCCGTTTAAAAGAAATTGTTCCAGGAGCTTTCCATGTTGCTTATGTTGCCTAATCTAACCTTGCCTCTTGGAGCACAGGTAAGTGTTAAGAAAACTGGAAGAGTTGACCTAAGGAATTAACTACAAAAGGTGCACAAGGGTCACATTTCTGTTAGTCATTCTGTGAGGGAAATAAATACAGAGCCTGTTAAACAAATAAATAAATAAATAAATAAATGACCTTAGAGGCAAAATTGCTATAATAGATTTTCATCTGTCTAGTCACAACAGATAAAGAATATAGCAATTAGAATTACTTTTCTTGACATTAATATTACTTAAATTTGCTTTTCTGAGATCTCTTGTTTATGTAGGACTTTTCAAAAATCTAGCCCCATGACCTCTGACTACAGTATTTACTTCGGCTATATATAAATTATCACATATAAATGCCAGGATCTAGATCCTCACTCACTATTCAGGTCAAGGACTGGGCTGGAAGTTTTGGCTTTAGTTTGGTTACATGCCTACATTGCTCTTTCCTGGCAGGTCATGGGAAGAAGATTGGCTGGCTTGTAGGAGCTTATGTACATGTGGCTTTTAGGCTACAGCCAAAGTGTTCCTCTAGATCTGGAAGTCTGAAGATGGTTGCAGTCTCCAAGCTCAGATACAACCACATATTAGTCTGGCACAACTGATTTTTACAAGTATTTACAAGTTAGTTTTACAAGTTGGCATTATTTACTTGTGTTGCATTCAGGGCTTGATTTGTCTGGGGGGAGGGGGAGGGACGGAGGGAGAAACATGCAATGCTGTGCAAAGTTGTTTGGTTGTATGACTGACAAAATGACTTTAAAATTTTGAACTGTTTCTATAGAAGCAAAACACAGAAGAGTACACTATCTCCAAGGGAAATGTAGAAACTATCTGTTGCTTCTCAGGTTTAAAGTTTTCCCTGAAAAGGTGTAAGTATCTGTTGAAGTGTAAGAAAAGGTTTAATCAGCTATTTGAGTACAATTCTTACATATACATGAATATTTTCCTCTCTAATTTCCAACTTGGAGTGCAACGTTTTTCATCATACTCTTAGATCAGGATTCTGATTCTAACAATGGTTCCTAGTGCAAATTTCCAGAGAAGAGAGAAGCAAACCAGTCCTGACTGCTTTGAATGAGATGGAGATAGCAAACAAATGTAAATGAAGAAAATAAACCTGTAGGAATATTTTCAAATAATTGTCATTGTCCAAAAGCTTTAAATTGGTTGAATCCTTGAAAGTTAATTAATGTAGACTCAGGTAGCATCACTGAATTTGAAATAGTAAGATAGACTTCATTGCAGAGCCTCAGTCACAGTTTAAATTGGCAATGCCTCTAACTTCACAAGAATGAAAGAGAAGAGCACACCTTTCCACTTTGTCAGCTACTGGCAGACCTAGAGAGAGAGAAAAAAAAAAAAGTTGTTAAAATTAAAAAGTAATTTTTTTTTTTTTTTTTTAGGACATTTCACCAAATGTGTAATATTTAGTAATAACCTGACTACAAATGAAAGGGAAGATGAAACAGTAGAAGGTACTTGCATGGCCTTAATTTACATGGCAATTGAAAAGAACCACAATCTGCAATGGTTAATAAATGCCTCACACCATTCACCCCTGAGACAGAAAAATGGGATTCCCATATTATTTAAAGGAAGTGCAATCCCTCTCTAAATATGAGAGTCTGGGGTACACTACTGAGTACTGAAAATGTTAAGACTAGGCAGAACCAAACTCAACAGAGAAGGGAGGCCGAGTGTCTGCCTGTTCAGGTAACAGAAAAGCAACTCAGCTTTTCTCAGCAACGATTCTTAGTGACAGGTGGGGAAGTAGTTCTTTTTAAGCCAGGGACGATTTCAGAACCTACAAAGCTAAAGAACTGGTTGAGAGTTCTGTGGAATCACATTCCTGGTGCAAAAATCTGGGGACCAGGACGCCGCAACAGGACATGCTAACAGGACCAGCTTGGCAGTTAGCGCGGGGCAGGGAGGAGAACCTAGACCTTGCCATTGTGGGCACCCGTCACAGCTGTCGGTCCGAGGTGGTAACCCAAACAGAGGAGATGCTGCCTCTCTGGTCTCATGTGGGCACCCAGGTGGATCCCCTGAGGGGGGAGGCAGCAGTCCAGACAGGTCACTGTGGGGAACCCCAGAATCTGGAGGCCCCCCTGGGCCATGAGGGAGGAGAGCGCTGTCACGGGTGCAGGTGTGCCCTGCTTCAGGGACTCCTCCAGCAGGTGGCTGGGCTGCAGTGAGAAATTGGCAGCCTGAGGGAGTCTCTGAGGGTGACAAATAGGAGTGGTTTCCCCGCCCCTGCTGTTGCTTGGCAGCCCTCTCCTATGTCCCGACAAGGGGTAGAGGCTGCCCCTGTTGAACACATGCAGAACAGAGGGCCAGACTGTCCGCAAGACACAAGGGGCTTGACCCTTGTCTTGGCTCGGAGCAGAAAGAGACGTCTGCCCCCAACACCCACAGTGCCACCTACCCCCATGGTGTCTCTGGGAAATAGATTTGAGGCTCTCAGGGAGGTTGCAGAAGAGGCTGATGGTCTGGACAGTAGTCCAAACCCAGGAAGCAACCCTGAGAAGAGAGTCAAGATTGGGGGAAGCACAAGACATAAGGGTCAGGGCCAGATGGAGCACCGCATTGTAACCTGTGCCACAAAAAAAGAACAGAGAGTCGTAGTGACTGTGGACTCCTTGCTGAGAGGCACTGAGGCTCCTATCTGCTGCCCAAATAACCTAGCCAGAGAAGCATGTTGTCTTCCTGGGGCATGCGTCAGAGATGTTAGGAAGGCTCTGCTGCGACTCATTAAACTGGAGGATTACTATCCTCTCCTATGAGAGGATCATTCAGGTTGGATCCTGGGAAGCTACTATTAGAAATGGGGGCCAGGACTGGGGACACTTACCTGCCAGCATCTGAACTTGTGTCACTGACAAACTACTTCCCAGTGAAGTAGCACCACCAGGGTTTTACTGTACTGAGAAGGCAACATCAGTGTAATTAGCTCATAGTCTCTAGAACTATTTCACAGAGATGGTAGAAAACATGAAGAAAAAGCAAGCTACCGGGGAACGCTGCATCTGTTTTACCATCACAGTAGAAGAGCACCCTATGTAACCTGAGCCTCAATCTCCCCTAGGGAAGTAATTCTTCCCATAACTCCTCATGCTTCCTATATAGCAAAGGTCATATGATCCCCACCTGGCAGATTTCATTTCACAAAGGTGGAGCCAAGAGACCTTGTGGAATAAGCTCATCTACTTGGCTCCAATGTTTTAATGTCAATTACTCCTTAGCGCTAATAGAAATAACCTGACAAGGGGCTTAGTAGTTAGAGTTGACCTAATGAATTAACTACAAATGGTGTGTAAGGGTCATATTTCTGTTAGTCATTCTGTGAGGAAAATCAGTAAAGAGCCTGTTAAAATAAGATAAATGAACATAAATAAAAGAAATAAATAAAAGAAAAAAGAAAATTCTTACTTTCTGTACAGCCTCTACTTAGTAACATAACAAAATGCTCATTTTGTGTATATGGAGACCTGTAAAATATTTTTTACAAATATATGGATTTAATTCCATGTGGGTAAATCTTAGTTACAAAGCGAGTGTGATGCAGTGTTTCCTCCATTATGAAGGACAGGGGAAAGAGCTTTAATTCATTCAAGTAAAAGTATATGTGGGTGTACTAAGGAGTACAGTAAAAGCTGGGAAACAAAACTACTTAATACTTCCCCCCTCACCCCCCTCCATTGGTAATTTTCCAGCAAAGCCAAGTAAAATCCCATTGTCAGCTCATCACTCTGGTACTATCTGAAGTGTTTCATGCATCATTCATCATAGCAGGTGAAGAAACACTGAAATCCAGTTCACTTCAGCAGTAAGATTCTTTAGGACTGTTTGGTTAAGTGACTTAATGGCTTATTCTTAATGTTCTTTTCTTTTATCTTGAGATCTAGTAAATCAAAATGACCAAAAAAAAAATCAAATTCTTTTTGGCAGCAGGTCACCTGTAAAATATTTCCTGACCAACATGATTACTTTTAAATACAAAACAGCAAGAAAAAGGTGGGTGCACCTTTGATCCTAGAAGATGTATATATCTGTAAGTCTTTCATATAACCAATCTATAGTATTTTCCAATGGGAACAAAGACAAAAGCATTTTTAAATCATATAATCCGTAACTCATCTGCTCCATTTTACCAGCACTTAAGTCATGATGTAAGCCACTGACAAGGGACAAAAGCAGAAGCAAAGGAGAATTAAAGGCAGGGGGACTCACTGGGAAGGGTAGAGTAGTAGTGGAAAAAAGTGAAAGCTAAAGCAAGGAAAAGAAGGGAGATTCAGAGGCAGCAAGCTTTTGGTCTAAATTATTTTGTCTGATTTTTTTCCTAATATAAGAAATATCTGTAGATGTTGCATGAAGGAATTTTCAGAAAACATTCAATGCCAGGTATGAATACAGAAACTTTCAAACTCTCTTTAAAAACAAAATGCCTCAACTGCCTTAGAAGGGTAATTGTATTCATTCTCAATACATCTTTTAAATTACATTACCAGAAAAGACAAATGAACAATCAGGGTGAACATTTTATGTAAATAGCAGTTGCCTAGAAAAAAAAAATAATTATCCATTTTAGGTAAATTGCAGTTATGTGCAAATAGAAAGTGGCAAATTCAAGAATAGTTTGTCTTGTGCTCTGATCAAGGAAATCATATGACTAGAAATCATATACTAGAGACTCTGTAAGTCTCTAGTATAACTTTATGTGCACTAAAACACTAAACAGAAGTTTGACAAAAGGAACTGAATGCAGGCAAAACATATGTAAGGTGAAAACAGCAAGTATGTGTTAAGCTGCCAATTTTCTGTTTATTATTAGCCATGCAAGATAAAACCTATTTATTGGCATTCTGTGGTCCTCCTATCAAGAGCAGTAAATGGGAGAGGCACCAGACAGCAGTTAGGGGCAGAGGTGGAGATCCTGTGGTATTTCTTAGATCTTATCCAGAGCCTGACTGTAAGACTGCTGCTCTTCTCTTGTGCCCCTCTCCCTTAAGACACAAAACATCCTCACATGATACTAAAGGAAGCACCTTATATTTTAAAACAAAAACAAACAAAAGCCCAACCAACCAACCAAACAAACAAAGAAAAAATATTATTTGAAGTATTTCCTCAGTGCCTATGTTTTGCATTCTACTATCTATTTTAAATGTATTAGCTATTTTTTAATAATGAAAGCTTCAGTAGAATGTTTACCAATGAATTTGCCAAAAAAAAATACAAAAGCAAAACCAAAAAACAAACCAAAACAACAACAACAAAAACAAACCAACCAACCAAACAAACTTCAGTCATTGTCAAGAAAAAGCTTGCTTTTTTAAAAAGTTTGATGTTTAACAGGAAAATAACTATGGTATCAGAGAATGAGGGAACTTTTGCCCCTCTTGAAAACATGTGTTCAGACTTGGTAAATTTGTAGCTCTAGGAAATATTGCTTTTGCAGGGAGTGTGTAATAGTTGAATGCAATGTTGCTCAGTTCTTCTAGTGCTGGTGCAGGTAATATGGATCCATGGTCAAAAACAAATTTTAGCTAAATTGTAATATGAATGTGATTAAAATTTTGGCCTAGAGGGGCATGCAGCAGTCTTGGAGAGAAATCATGGTTTCGCACCTTCTGTGTGCTGGTATTATAACATATGACTTGCAAGACTAAGGTGTGATGGGATGTCCACATGTTTTTCACAGCTGGGACAATTTCCAGAAACTTGCCATATGTGGTCAGAGAGCACTGTGGATTGAATAGGTGAGAAATGTCAGGTCTGTCACTCAGTTGTTAGTGTACTAAGTGGGAAGAAAAATATGGTGATTGTGTGGAGATCTTTTACAATCCCGTAGCTGTCTACCTTAGCTTGCTTTAGGCATATTGTAGGTAACAATGCTCACAGCCTTATTATCAGTGATGTATAGCCTCATAGATAAGGGGGAAAGAAATGGGATAACTGACCTGTTAAGGGAGGAAGCAAACATGATGAGGTGTTGGCAAAAAATAATAATAATAATAAAAAAATATATATTTATATTAATGTCCTTATTCCAGGTGATTGAAGCATATTTGCTATTTCCAGTGAATGCATTAAAGATGTTTCAAATGTATTTTTTTATTTATTTTATTTATTTTTTATTTTTTTTTTCCCCATAAATAGTAAAAAGTAAATGCAGAGAGTGACTACTTTTCTGTCCTCTAGGTTTCTCTTGGCCTTTGAGTTCCCAGGAAATTTGTGAATGCTGAGGAGATTGCTTTGGTCAGTTCCTAGGGTCAAGCCAACATGGTCTAAGGACATTCATCCTATTTCCTTTACAAAGAACTTGCAATCTGTTCTTTCCATATTCTAACTTACATCTCTGTCTTCTTTGTAAGGGTGTTCTCATCAAATATGTCATCACAATTTCTTTGCTTAGTTCTTCGCAAAAGAAGAAAATGAGTAGTTTCTCCAGACTTTTTGTTCTCTGCTAGTGGTGGTTTTACCTTGACAGACAGCTGAACTCCACCACAACCACTCTTTCACTCCTCCTCCTCTGGAGAGGAGGGGAAGAGGAAAAGGAAAGAAACAACACAGGTTGAGATAAGGATAATTTAATTACAGCAAAATAATTATTAAAGGAAAATTATTATTAATTAATAATACTAAAGGGAAAAGGGGAAAAAGGGAAACAAAACAAAAATACAAGCAAAGACTGTGTGGAAGTGTGTGGAAGTGCAAATGAAAGAAATTACTCTCTACTTCCCACCAACCATGCTTGACCATATCCTTGAAGCAGGGCCTCAATTGACGTAGCTGTTTTCTGGGAGGACAGACATTGTTTTCACAATGAAAGCTCACCCCTCCTCTCTTCTTCCCTTTTCCACCTTTTATTGCTGAGTGTGACATCACATGGTATGGAATATCCCTTTGGTTGGTTTAGGTCAGCTGCCCTGGTGATGTCCCCTCCCCCCCTCTTGCCCATCCCCAGCCTGCTGGCTCTTGGGGGGCTAGAAGGAGTGCTGATGCTGTGCCAGCACTGCTCAGCAATAGACACAACACTGGTGTGATACCACTGCTGTTCTAGCTACAAGTGCAGAACACAGCACTGTATGGGCTGCTGCAGGGAAAGTTACCTCCATCCCAGCCAGTACACTGCTAGATTCTTCTTTTTCTATCTGTTAATGAGTCTAAGTATACTTCTATTTTTTTTCAAGTATAGCTGTAAACTGATTGTTACTTTTAACATTTGTTGTTAACAATGCTGTTTTGTGCATTATCTTTCTGATACTCTTGACATACTTATGCTGTTGCTTTATATTATTATTATTTTTTTTTCATTATGTGCCCCTAGTATCATGTCCTGTGTAAATCCCTTTATGGGGCAGACTTATTTCTAAAATCATTGTATCTGTACCCAAATCTTTTACTGAGATCTTCATGTGATGTGGCCATGCTTGCTCAGGTATAAAATGTTTCTTGTAGACTTATTCTAATGCTTTCTTAGTCTAAAATTATTTTGAAACCGATGTTTGTTCCAACCTTGCATTCTAACCTTCCTCCATGTAAGTTTACTTTATCTAGGTGGAATGAAACAATTTATTAGCATGGCCTCTTACAGACATGCTCATTCAAAGATGCATTTTCTGAATAGAAGTCATGCTTGCTTTAATCTTTTCCATGTGTAATGTGTACAGGTGCTGTGTTGGTTTTATATTGGTAGGCAGCTCTGCACTACTGCACTGCTCTCTCACTCCCCCTCCTGGGAAGGACAACAGGGGTGAAAATACAATGGTGGGGAAAAAGCTCAAGGGCTGAGATAAGGACAGGGAGATCAATTACTTGTCAATTACTGTCATAAGTAAAACAGGCTCATTGTAGGGAGTTTAATATCCTTTATTGCAAACTGCTAACAGACTGGAGCAGTGAGAACTAAAAGCAAACCAAAACCACCTTCCCCCTCATCCTACTCGTTTACCTCCTCCTGAAGAGCTGGGAACAGAGGCTGTGGTCAGTCTCTAAAGCTTTGTCACCACCACTTCATGCTCATTCTCTTATCTTGCTCTCCACGGTGTCCCTCCTGAACTGATCCTGCGGGGGCTGCGCACAGGCAGCAGCTCATCAGGAACTGCTCCCACACGGCTCCGTCCCACGGGGTCCATCCATCCATCCCCCAGGAGCAAACTGCTCCAGCACGGGTCCCCCACGGCTGGGCGGCAGCTCCCCCCAGACCCCTGCTCCTGCGGGGGCTCCTCTCCACGGGCTGCAGCTCCGGCCCGGGGCCTGCTCCTGCGGGGGCTCTCCATGGGCTGCAGCCTCCTCCAGGCCACATCCACCTGCTCCACCGGGGGCTCCTCCACCCACTGGGGGGCTGCAGTGTGGAGATCTGCTCCATGGGGCACCCATGGGCTGCAGGGGGACAGCCTGCTCCACCAGGGGCCTCTCCCTGCACAGCCCGCAGAGGAAATGCTGCTGTGTGCCTGGAGCACCTCCTGCCCTGCTGCACTCACCTGGAGGGCTACCCGGCTGCTTCTCACTCCTCTCTCCCAGCTGCTGTTGCCCAGCAGTTTTTCCCCTTCCTTAAATATGTTCTCCCAGAAGCCCAACCAACAACTGTCACTGTCTTGGCTCTGGCCAGCAGCAGGTCCCTTTTGGAGCCTGCTGGAGCTGGCTCTCATCTGACATGGGGCAATTCCTGGGCTCTGCTCACAGAAGCAACCCATGCAGCCCAACTCTGCTACCAAACCCTTGCCATGTAAACCCAGTACAGGGCCTTATTCCTCAAAGGATATTAGCTTTCTAGTTCTCACTGAATTTAGCTGGGTATTTAGGCATTTACAATCATAAATCATTTTAATCACAAATAGAAAAGCCGAACAGACTCAAAAGTGTCAAGGACCAATCATCAATCCTTTTTGTCCAGTCATCAGTCATCATTCTTTGTGCCCAAAGAAGGGCAGTGAAGCTGGTGAAGAGTCTGGAGAACAAGTCTTATGAGGACCGGCTGAGGGAGATGGGGTTTAGCTTAGAAAAAAAAGAAGGCTCAGGGAAGACCTTATTGTACTTTACAATTACCTTAAAGGAGGTTGTAACAAGGTAGGGATCTGGCTCTTTTCCCAAGCACCAAAGTGATAAGATGGGGGGAAACTGCCTCACATTATGCCAGGAGAGGTTTAGGTTGGATATTAGGATAAATTTCTTTACTAGGAGGGTTGCATGGCATTGGGATAAGCTGCCCAGGGAAGTGGTTGAGTCACCATCCTCTGAGGTCTTCAAGAAATGTGTAGATGTAGAGCTTAGTAGCATGGTTTAGTTGTGAAATTGTCAGTACTAGGTTAAAGGTTGGTCTAAATCATCTTAAAGGTATTTTCCAACATGAATGATTCTATGTTTTTATGATCAACTTTTACCACAAGTCACTTATCAACTTTTAAAGTTGCTTACTAATTTAAGTTCCATTGGCTGCAATTGATTTTAGATACCTGTCTATGCTGAAGAACCTCTCAGCTTTACTTATGCACAGGTTGTTAAATAAAGTTTTTGTTTGTTTGTTTGCTTGTTTGTTTTTGTTTGTTTTAAATGGGAATTTTTTGCTTTATTTATGCAGTCGTTACTTGAAAGTTGACTTCCTACCTAGATGCACAAAAACTGTGGCAGTGTTGAATGCAGTGCTGAACTCTTAAGAAAATGCCACTAAATTTCCTTGTTGGCTGTAGCTAACACAAAAAGTATTTTTGTATACATCTACTGTGATTACAGTGGTTGTAAAAACCTTTTATATCATGTGTTCTTAAAATCTGAGAAACTTACCTGATACTGAAAATGCTACTTACATCACATTATGAACCCTTTATAGAGAACTTTAATTCAGCCATGTCAGGCATATTATAGTCTCTAACAATGACAGATGGCTAGACCATTCATATTTGACAAGACTTCTTTAGTTATGCTAAACTGAATTTTGATTCCTGAGAGGCAGTATCAGTATTACTGTACTAATTTATTAGACAAGGATAAATTTAAATTTTTATTTTTGTGCAGCTATTTAAAATTTAAAATGATAAAGTCCAAACAAATTAAATTTTAGTGATCACTCTCCAAATGCATAAAAATCTCATAAAATAGTTAGGAAGAGCATTTGGATCTTTTATAACAAGTTAATCTCTATATACATGATCAGATTTCATATACTTGTGTCCCCCCGTTGGTACTAGGATATCAAAACTTAAGCTGTTCTCAAAGCTAATGCCATCAGAAAAACTGATTTCCCACAGTACTACAGGCACTGGACTTTTCCTTCCATACTATACTCCTATTAAAGCATAATAAGGTTATATCAGAGCATACACATTCTTCTTCCATTGGGAACTGTAGTAAATGTTGAAAATCACAGATGAAAGGTATGAAAGAATAATGTTAGTTCTGTGCTGAAAATAGAAAATGAACATATGAAGTAACAAAAGGACGGAACTAGTCTAAAATTGTGTACATTAAAGTCCAGACAGGCAAATACTCTATTTCTTACCTAACATTTCCACGCACCTGACATTGTTTTTAAACAATTGATGTCTCTTAAGACTATAAAGTCTTAAAACCCCCATACACACACAGACACACACACACACACACACACACACAAAATGAAAACAAACAAAAAAACAAAACCCAAATTATTGCTTTTAGAGACTGAAACACTGGATTTAAGACAATGAGGAAAAAAAAAGTGAGGGTGAATAGCAGAAGGTTTCCAGTAAAACATCCATCTCAGAGCAGACTCAGCTAGATCATTTTATTCAGTGCTGTGATCCCTGTCCACATTCTATGCCAAAATTTGTGTAAGTACTGGCTTCTATTTCCTGGCAAAGTACCACTGAAGAACATCTGTTGCCAACTTGGGCGATTACAGGGTGTCAGGTACTGCCTGGAGGACTTTACTGGTATGCATCTTTTGTTTATCTGCCTTGAACCTTTTAGACTTGTTCCCATCCCTCCTTTTTCAGTTGATTTACAACACAATGATCTGGTTACCTTGTTCTGAAGCCCCATATCATGCTCTCATTCATATTTCTTCCAAGCTGAATAGTGACAGTCTGTTTAATTCTGCCTCATGCAGATTTTTTTCTGTACTTCTGACCCATGCTACTGTGCAACAGACACCTTGCAACAAAATGCTGCAGGTGCTATAACTACACAAATTCAAAAAAGGATTAAACAAGGTGAGAAAAAAAATCTGTCAAGTGCTACTAGTTACAAAGATATGAAATCCGTACATCCCATAGCTACAAATCACAAAGATGCAAAACTACAACTGGCTTAGTATCTATCTTGTGTATCTACTAATCTTAGCTGTCAGAAAAAGGACAAATAAGTGGCTTCCTCTGATATTAGGAGGCCACTGTGATAGCCATTGTGATGGTGATGACACTTGTACCCAAAAGAGGCTGTGTTGTGATAGCAAAAAGTTGATGAGAAAATGAATTTCTGTATGAGGTCCTACAAACTCAAGGACTACTTTCTTTCTTTTCTAAAAATATTATGCCGATGATGCACAAATTCTTCCAGCATTTGATAAAAACATGCCAGAGAGTTGTGGAGTCTCCTTCTTTGGAGACTTTCAAAACCCTCTTGGAAGCATTCCTGTATGACATATTTAGGTGATCCTGCTCTGGCAGAGGGATTGGACTACATGATTTTTCAAAATTCCTTCCAATCCCTAACATTCTGTGATTCTGTGAAATTCCAGACCATATGAGGAAGTGAGAGGGGCAGCAGTTCCTCTGGAGAAGGAAAAGACTTCAGGTCTGCCAGGAAGGAGACCTGGAATTCAGTGTTGGGGTCCTTTTGAGATGCTTCATGAGGAGCTCTTCCCAAGACAGGGCAATAAACAAGAAAGCAAGAAAACAACCACCACCAGCACCTGGTAAAAATGCTGTCCTCTTCTATTTGGCACTCTGGGGACTGCATGTGGGCTCATCTCCCCTTCTGGTTGTTCAAGTCCTCCTGTGCCATCCACCAGCCCTCTTGAAGAAGTGGCAGCTTGTCCTAGTTTTGGCATAGATAGAGGTAATTTTCTTCACACTGGCTGGTGTGGTGCTGTTTTGGATTTGGGGTTACAATATTGCCGATCATACCCCGATGGTTGAGTTGTGGCAGAGCCCCGCATACACAGAGCCAAGGGCTTTTCAGCTTCTTGTGCTGCCCTGCCAGTGAGGAGGCTGGGGGTGCAGCATGAGCTGGGAAGGGACAGACCCCAGACAGGTGACACAGACTGGCCAAAGGGATGTTGCAGACCATACGGCATCATGCTGAGCAATAAATATGGGAGGAGTTGGCCAGGGAGATGGGGCTGCTGCTTGGGGTCTGGCTGGGTGTCGGTCAGCAGGAGATGAACCTTTGCATTGGGCATCACTTGCTTTGTGTTTTCACTTTTATGTTCTTTCACTTTGGTGACTATGTGCATGCTCATCTCCCTTCTGGTTGTGGGAGCCCTCCTGTGCCATCCCCCAACCCTTGTGAAGAAGTGGCAGCTAGTCCTAGTTTTGATGTGGATAGAGGTAACTTTCTTCATACTGGGTGGTTTGGTGCTGTGTTTTGTATTTTGGATGAGAATAATGCTTATAACAGCTTTAAGTTCATATTGGTATTCTGTTATAATCGGCACTTTGCTGACTGCATCCACACTCACGTCCCATTCTGGTTTCTCTAGTTCCAGGAAGTTTCCTAGGCCATGTCTGTACAGATGGTACACATCATATTATGAATGGTGAGGGAAATCCATTTTTCAACATGAAGGAGAGGAGGTTCATGTTTGGATATGATTACTTACTGCAATCACCTACTAACAGTCTTTATATTATATTAATCTTTAGGTTTCCATCCTAGAGTTTCTTTTTCTGTCTTTTTTTTTTTCTTTGCTTTTTTATTTGTTTGTATGTTTGTGTATTTTTATTTTTTTTAAATTGGTGTATTTGTCAAAATGTATTTTGTTCAGAATTACCAGTATTAAATACCAGAGAGCAAATTTATTACAGGTAGCAACCTTCTTCAAGGAGTTTGTTTGTTGATACTCTTGTTTTAAAGAATCCACAGAAGAAATTTCCAAAATACTAATTCTAATATTTTCTTTATCATTTTATCTCATGTTGGTGTCAAAGTCTTGGTAAGTAGATATTTTAGTACGCATCATTTGGAGTTCCTCCATGTGCTTTGAAGTGTACCCCATCCCTACAGGCTCCTGAGTAATGAATTTGTTGTGTGGTCATTCTGTATATTTAAAACTGTGCAGAGAAGTGTAAAGTTACTTTCATAAGAGTTATTCTTGTACTGGTTTTAAACTGGTACGTCAGAAATCTGTAATAGCAGTGTATTCATGCATCATCTGGCAAAGGGGATAAAGACTAGTTTAAGAAAGTTCCCTGATATTACAAAATTATTTAGGGCAGTAAAAAATTAAGAGTTGCAAATGTATGTCAAGATACAGAGTAACCAAATTATAGTTTAGGAATTTTATATTGTTAAATGTTATACTGTTAAATGTAAAATAATGCAGACAAGGGAGGAATCTATGCAAGGATGAACACTGAAGTTGTGGATAATTCTCTTAAATATTAATTAGATATTTAGTGATGGAAGTAGTTAAGTCTAGAAACAGTCAGTGAAAGAATATGAAAGAAAAATGAAAAATCATTATGACTTTATAAAGTATAATGCTCTTGTATTTGGAGTACTGTCACCAGTTATTGTTACTCTTTATTCCCCTCTAAAAGGATTTAATAAAGCTAGATAAGGTAGAGAGTAAAGCATAAGAATATAAAGATTGTGTTGGTGGGATAGATCAAAAATCTAGTGTCTTTTTACTGACAGCTGGAAAAGGTTGATGCCACAATGTATAGTGAACGTGTGAAAATGTTCCATAATATAACACAGTGTGTATTACAGAAATAATGGTAAATGGTCATTTTCTTAGAATCACAGAATCACAGAATTTCTAGGTTGGAAGAGACCTCAAGGTCATCGAGTCCAACCTCCAACCTAACGCTAACAGCCCTCCACTAAACCATATCCCTAAGCTCTACATCTAAACGTCTTTTGAAGACTTCCAGGGATGGTGACTCCACCACTTCCCTGGGCAGCCTGTTCCAATGTCTAACAACCCTTTCAGTGAAGAAATTCTTCCTAACATCTAACCTAAAACTCCCCTGGCTCAACTTAAGCCCATTCCCCCTCGTCCTGTCACCAGGCACGTGGGAGAACAGGCCAACCCCCACCTCGCTACAGCCTCCCTTGAGGTACCTAAAAAGAGCGATAAGGTCACCCCTGAGCCTCCTCTTCTCCAGGCTGAACAAGCCCAGCTCCCTCAGCCGCTCCTCGTAGGACTTGTTCTCCAGATTCTGAATGAAGATTCTCTTCATTCAGAAACTGAACCATTTGAAAAATGCAAATGTTTGAATTTATTCTTAACAAATATAAAATCCAGAACTTTTTGCCCTGTCTCGCTTTTATGTTGTCTTTTCACTTCCCAAGAACTGGTAGTTCCTAGAGTCCCTGCTAGATGGCATAACAAGCCACCACAATAATAATGATGTGCTAAGGCAGGTGTGCTAGTATGTTATCTGCACAATAGCCTAGTCAACTGCTTAGCCAACATTACTCCTTTCTCTTCAGTTTTTTGGTCATGCTTTCTTACTTACATGTGAGAGATCATAGATATGCTTTTTAATTTCTTAATTATTAAAGCACTTACATTCAGAATTAAGGTTTGTCTTTCTCCTATATGAAAGGAAGTGAAATCTCTTGCTTGTAGCTTTATTTCAGAAAGCACACTTGAATTCTAATAGATCTTCTCATGGCTTTTCCCCAGCCTTTCCTGCTGTAGAAATGCTATGAATAAGGCTCTACCACTGTGCCATAAATGCCCTTATACCCAGCTGCAGGTGAAAATTTCTGCTTATTCTCGTAAAATCTTGTGAATGTCTACACACTGTCCTGCTGCACATCTTACTTAGCTTCACAAAGTCTATGCTGGGATGATGGCATGACATTTGAATGCTGGCACTAACAAAAGAAAACAAAAATCATTTTTCCCTTCAGTGTTTTTCTCCTTCTGAGAGTATTATAGCCTGATTCAGGAAGCCTGATTCTCCTGCCACTTTTGTTAGTGTTAAATTAAGAGTAATTCCAAATAACTCACTGGGGTGACACTGTTGTAACTGCTGTTAGCAAAAGAACAATTGGAGTGCAAAAGATTTACATGGAAGCATTTTCAGATATTACAGCTTTGAATGGATTTTTTAAAGTACTGTTTTAATTACTGCTGGCTTACATAGTAATTACTTTTTAGGCAAACATAATAGATACAACAGGGAAGGACGAAAGTAGGAAGATAAAACTGGCTATGGACATGTTATCTGTAATAGAATTCAGTCAATATTTGCAGGTGCAAATTTACAGGCGGGGTAGTCCCCATCTTCATCTCTTTGTTGCAGCACCATGAGCCTGAGTATTTGCAGCGCAGCACTGCAGTTTCTCCTTGGTACCTTGGCCACAGGATGCAGAAACAGAACACTAAAGGGAATCTGTGGCACCATGCATCGGCTGGTGAGTGGGAGTCTTGTCCTGGCTAGTGCATCTTGGTGCAAGAAGGATCATGCTCCAGTATGTGATCAGGTGTGCAAGGGTTAAAGATTATCATCTTTTCCTTGCCTCTCATAGACACGTGGGGACTGCATTGGCCCCTGCTGCAGCTTGACTTGCCAAAACTCTCAGACATTAAAGGGAGAGGCTGCAATATTAAAGGGGTTAATGAGTGAAGATGTCATGTAAAAATATCCATGCTCTCCTTTGACTGCAGTGTAACAGAAAGTGCTTTTCTACACTGTAGATTTAGCAATTCTGCACATACAGAAAGTGCACAGAACTAGCGTGTCTATTATAAATAGAGCTAAGTGTATCCATTCTAATCTCATTTGTTTTCTTAAAGAAAAGATAAGCATTAATAGACTCTTAACTCGTGATAGATTAATTCTCTTGTACTGCATTTCAGGAAGCATCTAGCTGTGGAAAACTCTAGGGAAACACCTACTCAGTGTTGCAAAAACAGACTATTTAAAGCCTGCACAAGGAATTTCAACACTGTTAGTGCTGAAGATATTACAGAGAATGTGAGTAATGGATATGAAAATGTGGTATTCCATTGTAGAAAATGCCCTGGGGAGGCAATATGTGATTATAGAGTCTGAAGGACCTTTTGTGTGAGTCTTAATGCGAAATCTTTCTGCTGTTCACATCAGTGGCAAGGGTTATATAACGACACCTGAAGAGAGAGGAGAGTAGGGACAACATATTGATTATTGGCACCGCCTTTCATTAGCAAATGATTTGAAACAATGTTTACCTGTGTAGGTAATCCTGTAGATAACAGGGACTAGATGTGCAATGAGACTTAAGCATTCATGCATTCCTGTTGGTGCATAACTCTAGTTTTAAGGAACTAGCAAGATTGCTAAGCCCTAGTTCAGTGGCCAATGAGTATTTGTGAAAGTTTACCCACAGCCAACCTTGTCAAGAACTTTCTTCATAATGACCTCAATCATATTCCTACCAGATTCAGTCTCTCTCAACTTAACAAAAGGAAGATTGCTCAAGGGCTATCTTGCAGTGACTATGGCTATTCTCCATGCATCTCTTCTCAAATTCTTTACTCTGTGTAATTCAGATGAAAGGCTTAAATTCAGCTCTTCATCTGTGCCAGAAAGAATGCTGTAACCTCTTGGCTGCTGGATATTCAGAGGGGAGGGGAGTAGGAATGGGAGCTGTTCATTTCTCTTGTTAAAACTCTTCCAGTATATACAAATAATGACAATTCATTACAGCAGAGACAGAGATTGATGACACAGGCATGTAATTAGGGCTATCACCTGGGAAGTGGGAGAGTCAGGTTCTGGTCCATGCTCCAATGAATATTTAATTATTAACATGAGATGGAACAGCTCTGTCAAGCCTGGGAAGGTTGCACCTGCAGTTCTTCAATGATTTTCTGCTGTGGGCAGTCTCCTGGCTGGTAGGAGAATGGGGTTGAAAGCCTTGCTTCAAAATTAATACATATCTTAGAGCAGACCTTTCACTTCCTGATGGAGAGCACTCACCATCATAAAATAGTTTTTTTTTTTTTTTTTTCTTCTGTGAGAAGTTTTTTCTTAGACATTTCTTTCCAAAAGATACTGAAAATTGTTAGCAAACCTTAAAAGCTGCAGGAGGTGTTCCCCTGCGTTCTTCCAAGGTGATCAGAAATGAGGTAAGAGGACCAAGCTAGCAAATCCCATAATTTCTATAGATTATGGAAAGAATTAAAAAAAAAAAAAAAAAAAAAAGGAAACAAACAAAAGTAATTTTAATCCTTTCCCAGGTGTATAACCAGGTAAACAAATTCTTTGGGTGAGAGTTCTTGCATTTGATTTAGTTTCACTGAAATATCTGGAAAAAAGTCCATTTTCAAATATGAATGGAGTGAAAGGTGAGCTACAGCCCCCAGGCACTCCAAGGAGGTCAGGAGAAAGAATACTCAAGAAGGAGGGGAAGATTCAGTTGCCCAAACAGAAGTGTCAAGTATTACTTTTGGTATTGGCCCTGACATTTTAAGCCTGCCTGCCTGGCACACACCTGCTGTTTTGCAAGGGAGTGGGTCTCCCTGTGGTCCTGCTGCAGAGCTGACAGCCCCATGGAGATTATTGTGTCTGCCCCAGGGCAACTCGGGTGGCTTGAGATGACAATGTTTAAGCAGCTGAATCCCACCTATCCTGTTTGACTGACACAGATACCTCCAGCCTCTGAAAGGAGTTTAATTCCTCTTGTCATTCTGGTTCACCAGCAAGACCAGTGGCTACCAGTGTGACAATCTATCTCAATTTATATGGTGGTTAAAATTGTGCTGTTGTTGCAGAGAAAAGAGGAAAAAATAAATCAATTTGAAAACCCTTGTCATCTAGTAGCTAGTCCAGTAGCATTTTTGCACTGATACAAAAAATCAGGTTTTCCTTTTTATTGTATATAAAGAAACTTCAGTCTACAGTACAGCTTTTAAGATGTGTTTTGTAAAGACTACATTTTAATAGGTGTGTATTGAAAATATATAATTCCCTTTGCCATTAATGTTTTCTTCACTGGTTTTATTGATATTTGTATAATTAATTTTAGAAGGTTATGATGTAGCAAAAGAAAAACAGTGATGGAAAATTCAGCCCTAAGAAGTCAGAAAGGCTGAAATATATAATAATTTCCCTTTGAAAATAGTAAGACTAGAACAAGAAGGGAAAGGTGGGAAGAAGATAATGGAGGAAGATACAGATTGGGGACAATCTGCAAGATGTTGCATAAATACAATGTGTGCTGTGCCAATGACAATCAGCTTTAATTCTCAAAGATATACAGCTTTGCATCTTGTATCATTATGGTTTCTAATTAATCTCGATTGTCTCATATTTGAAATGCTATTTGTCCTTGTTATAAGCAGTTTTGATGACATTTACTATTTCACTGGATTTCTTAGCCTAAGATTCAAGACTTTGAGTGACCTAGGAGACATACATCTGGCTATGCCTTACTTCATTACAAAAATAGGCACTGTAATATAAGTGCTTCCTCTCTCCTGCTTGCTCCAGTGATACTTGCTGAGAACCAAAAAAAAAATTCACAGGTCACTGATACCAAAAGGCATGACTGACTGAACCTTTCTGCAGACAATGTTCTACAAAGTGTTCTATTTTATGGATAGTTTTTATTCAGTGTGAACATGGATTTGACATTGATTTTTTAAGAAGTTATGTGGAACTACTTGATACCAGTCATTCCTTTTGGAAATGCCACCCAAGCCTTTGGGTCTGTGGGCCAGATCTCTTTTGACTGTATCTGTTGGCTGATGAGGTAGTTGCAGTCTGAGTTTCTTGCTGAAAACAAACCTTGCTCCTCCTCATCTCCTGGATCATTTACAACAATTGTGTGTCAATTTGTATTCCAAAATGTTAAGTATGTAGTGTGTCAGCTGGCTGCACTGTAGAGGAGGGCCAAGTCTGGACAAAAGCTGGCAGTGAGCTTAAACTCAAGTGCTGTCCTGCAATCAGTATAGCCCTGACAGCTCAATCCTTGCCTACCCTCATGCTCTTGCCATACTGCTTTGGAAAGTGGCTTTCTGTTCCAAACATCTCTGTGTGCTCTGCTGCACTGGGTATCTAGAAAGCTCCAGTCTTCTGAGAGGGGAGGGGAGAATGTATTTATGTATAGAAAATAATATTTCCTGAGAAAGAACTTCCCTGGTAGTGGAGAACCTGTGCACAACTCAGGGGGCTTAGAAAGCTCTGTGGCTATTTGTAAAGGCAGTACTGAATCCTGGGGTCAATAAAGAGCTGTGTGGGAGCAGGTAGCTGCACCAGGGCAGGTTTTTGACAGAAGAGTAATTAAAGTGGAGTCCAGCTACTGCTAGCTGGGGAGCTACTCAGGTAATGGGCCAGAGATAACCTTCTCTCAGGGACCTGGATAGAAACAAGGAAAGGAGAGTGGCACTGAGTTTTGGATGATTCTGTGGATGGTCTGTGTCAACAGTGCAAGTCTCAGTATACTGTGGGACCACTTCACTGCAGTGGTCATCATTAGAATATACCTTAGCAAGGATGAACGAGTGATGATGGAAATCTTACCAAGACCATTTTCCTGCCTTCAGAGAAGGCAGAGAAGGCTGTCTGTTACAGCAGGGTGTCCACTGATAATGTCACTGCATGGTGGATCTGGAATAAGCATCATGGTAATTTTGTTTATCTGACTCTTGGAACCAGCTGTTATCTTTCTTGAATTTCTCTCTTCCAGCAATGAGGATAAAATTACCTGACAGAGCATAGAAAATTTCAGACTCAATTTTCAAGAGATTGGCAAAAATTATTACTGAAAAAGACTTTTATATTAGGATGTGTTCTGTATTTTAAACAGATGCAATACCTCTTCTCTGCTTATTTAGTTAACAGTGATAACAGGAAAAAAATACAATTACAAGCTGTAAAACTAAAATTCTGTAGAGGGCCCTAAGACCCCATACACGTCCAAAACGTTTATTATTATTGTATAGGGTGAGGGACTGAGGGTCCAGTCAAGTGTGGGATTCTGGAGCCAGTATGGAGGTGGCTCTTTCTGGGAGCAACAGGATGAAGGCTTATTTTTTTCTGCAGATACATGAGTCTCTCTAATCAGTGATTGGGAACAGAGGGAAAAATAATTCTGTAGGCTAATAATTAATCATTTCATTAATTTGGAGAAACATTCAATATTGACTGAGTAGGAAAGAACATAGAGGATCTGCTTCCTCCTCCCTTTTTACATATAGTCATATGAGATGTTGCTGTGATATACAGACTTTTTCAGTAATTATAACAAATCTGTATTTAGGAGTCAGATTATGCCCACAGGATGTGGAGGAAACGGAGGAACTAAAAAACAAAACAAAACATAGGTTCAAGACTTTTCTATCTCATGATTTTGCTAAATGCAACTTCCTTGTGTGCAACTGTCCTTTTTGTCCTATTTTTATTTTTATTTTTTGTGGAAATAACAGTAAAAACAAGAATGTGGTTTCCAGAGCCAGAATTTAGTCAAATATTTCTGCATAAGTAGGCAATGTTTTTTATTTATTTTCTTTTGAGAATGTTTTTATTTCTTTACAATAAATAACCAACTCTATTTATTTTTAGACAATTTAGAATTTTCTAATATCCTAATTCTCCCTTAATTATTGTTAATTAATTCCTCTCACTCCTAAGAATTCATACTATTTAAGCATTTATAAACAATTAATATATGCCACTTCGATCATTACTTAGTCAGGTTATGTAACTTTTTACATCCTGTCTTTCAAGTGAATCCTTTCAGCTTCCAAATTTTCATTCTTGCTTTCCTCTGGACTCCAACAAATTTGTGAGTATATTTTTCTTCAGAGGTAGGAGTCTAGTTGGATGATTGTCTTTTGAATAAAGAAAAAAACAAAACAAAACAAAAACAAAAACACAACAATAATATAGTGACAGTATGGGGGAAAAACCAACAACAACGACAAGGCTCCCCTCCCCCCCAGATCTACAGCCTAATTTTGTCTGTATCTCAGAGAATTACTATCAACAGGTAATTAAAAAACATACAAATGCAATAGTTTCTCTGAAATGTTTTCTACCACACAGTTTGATTTATAAGAGAAATAGATTATCTCTTGAGAGCATTTATTTATGTATTCCTTTTCCCTCTAATTTGTGTCATTTTTATGGGGTGTTCTACCTCTATATGGACAGTATTTTTTATTATTATTATTCTTTCCAGACTGAAAAATACTTTTCTTTGCTTAGGTTGAAGGTCTTCTGGTTTGTCACTAGAAGGCCCCTTTACTTGCTGATTTCTACTCATTAAAGTGGTAGTTTATCCACCTTCAAATGTCTCTGCTCTGTGTCACAGACACTTATTTGTTCTCCAGCCATCAAAGTGTATTAAAATTAACAGCAGTCATCACATGAGTGGAGGGTAGCCGTTCTCAGACACACAGATAGTTATATACTCACAGCAGGAAACTTGCAATCAAATTCTAACAAAAGGTCACATTTGCAATAAGTAAAGGAAAATGTAGGTAATTGGTTATAGAATCAGTTAATATCTTCACAGGCCTTGAAAGGCACTCTGATGGACTTGAAACCCTTTTGTTCAAGTAATTAAAACCTAGGTATTGTTATAGTATTAAAAACCAAGGCAATTCTTAGTGCTCTGTGAAATAGTGTTGCTACAGTTGCAAATAGAGGGAAAATTATTTGTGGTTTGTTTGAAAAGACACACAGACTTGCGTACTGTCTGGAATGTAGAAATGGAGTAGGGAATGAAGTGTGGATCAACATGAAGATTAGCCCTTACAAAACCCGCCTTTATACCCAGCATTAAAGTCACTCATACTGTTTCCTTCATCTGGCTTAGGTCTGCATCCCCTTCAGAAACATCAGATCACGGTGTATAAGCAACCTTCCAGAGACCTGAGGATATGTCTGTTTGAAGAGCAGCAACTGACTTTTTGAGGATTCACTTAGGCTGAAATTCTGTTTCTCTAAGTGGTGCTGTCTAATCCTGAGAAGCCATATGCTACAGCAGTATTTTGTAACTGTGTCTTAGTTTATGCAGGTCCCTGCCCAACCAAGGGGAAAGGTAAGTGACACAGAATGGTCTCCAAGCAGCCAGCACATGGAGAGGGGACCAGACAGGAGCATCGAACGGGAAAGGCCGTGGAAATCTACTGGGCTTTCTTTGCCTGTCAAATACTCCTTTTTGTCTAGTTCAAGCTAGGAGTTTCTCACAGTTTTTGGCATGACTGGGGACCAAGTCTTTAGAGCATCTAAGGGCATCTAAAGCCCTTCCTCTGCCTGTAGAAAACCAGAGAGCCCTCAGTAGGAGGCTGTGGGTATCACAGCATGAACCCTTCCATTTGTGCTTTTGTGCTTTTAGTTGTACAAACAAGGAGTCTGCTGGATCAGACAGAAAAGCTATGTGAAAGCATATCCTTGGGTCTGTGAGCTGGACTACTTAGCAAGGAGATGTAAGGCATGAGTCAAAACTTCTGCTTGAATAAACATTTTAAGCAACTAAATAGCCACTAAATGTACTCCAGAAGTTCCTTTATGTCCACCAAGTGCTCTGTCTACTAGTCTAGGTAGTCAAACTCATACTGACTTCTCAGTGACAATTCAGATTTAAAGCAACCATTCAAATTTTCACCCCTTTCACTGCCCAGTTTTGCTCCAGAATAGCCTGACATTTGCAAAGCTTCCCAGTAACCAAGGGAATGCCTCGACTTTCCCACAACCCGTGAGTGCCCTTCCTGCTGAGCAAACAGAAGGTGAACCGAGCCATGCACAAAGTAGGTAGAGGAACACCTCTATATAGAAGGAAGCAGATTCAGGCCTCTCAGCCTCTCAAAGATGTCCAAAGCAGCCCTGGGAGCTTTCTTAGCTATGACTGTCAGTTTGTGTAGAGTCAGAGATGAGTATGAGAAGCCTATGGGCTTCAAGGTGCCCCCAGGCTAAGGAGCCTGGGCCTGTGTTTTCTCTGTTGAGGCTGAGGACTCTAATTTTGATTTGCTTAACTGAAAATTAAAGCTTACAAACAGACAGCTTTTGCCCTTCCTCCAGAAATGCTCTCTGAAAATACTTTGGAAAATATATGTAGACAACAGCAGATCTTAAACACTTCTCCCATCCATTTAATTTTCTACTAGCTAAGTTATTCTAACAAAGGTGCCCCCAGCCTCATCTTGAGATAGTACTGAGATTTTCCAAGAGAAAATTTGGGAATGGGAAGAGAACTACCAAGACAGAATCAAAATCTCATTAAAAAGAAGGATGCATTTCAGAGCTCTCAGAGGAATCCTTTCAAGCCTCCAGAGTTTTACATGGGAGGAGTGGCATCAGTTTCAAAACTATTTTGTTTTCTTTGCTAACTCTAAGAATTAGAATTTCATTTCTACTAAATTAAAATTCAGAGAGAGACCACTGCTGGTGTGTCCTGTAGGAAGAATTCTTTTTGTTGGGTTGTCTCACAGTCTCCAGGTTCAGTGTCCCCTTTTACTCATTTGTCTATTGTTCATATTATCCTTACCTCTGCACTGTACTTGGTGTTTCTCCCCCAGAGGTGTTCCCCTCTGGCCCAGATAAGTGCTGAGGCCATGGTGAAGGAATATGAGTGAGTGCAGAAATGGAGTGACAGTCTGGGGACAGGACTCATATTACCCGTGAATGGGCAAGGCAAAATTTTCTGTGTTCTCCAAACCAAAACAGAGAAAGACATGGACCTGGTTTTTACTTCTTCCCTTCCTTTTCTCCTAGAGCTCAGAGCACCTTTTACTTTCCAAAACCTAGTGAAAAATGCCAGAGCTGAGAAACTATTCTTTCTCATTCTCCAAAGTAAACATCACCCCTTAGACCAAGGCAGGCATGAAAAGTGGTTTGTTTGGAATTAGAGGATGACATGTACCACCTCAAATCCTCAAGATCTGTTGCTGTGGAAGTGTGGCACGTAGAAAGAGGGAAATGTTGGTCAAAGTTGTCTACCACTTTGTTTTTTTTTATATATATATATTTTTTTTCTTGCATATTAAATATTCCAAGGAACTGTATGCAGTCTGTAGACTGTATGTATGTGGGAAGAAAGGCAAGAGCAACTCTGGCTAGCACCATGTCAGCTGAGGACCCTTCCCCAAAGCCAACAAGAAGGAAGATGATAATGCATTTGCTAAATTGCTATGCGGAGACTATTTGCTCAGTTGTAATTGAAAGTATTGCATGAATCTCTTTACAAATGTGACAGTTTTTCAACTAACAGGAAGGGGGGAAATACCCAAATATGTTCTGATATTTAAGCAATCAATCACAGATGAAAATTAGGAGTTTGAGGGAGAAAATATTTGAATTACTGATTTCAGTAGGTAAGAGTTACTTTATAGATTTAAATAACCTTGCCTAAATAATCTGTTATACAATTCCAAATGATGAACATCCAAACAAAAACAAACAAAAAACAACAACAACAACAACAAAAACTAAAAAAGCACACTTTTTGAATATAATATGAATTAAGTTGTTGTAATAAGTTTACCTAAATAAAAGGCAAGAGACTGGAAACACTGAATTAAATCAGTAATAGCCTCTCAACATTTTGCCTCTTTCTAGGCTAAATTGTGGTTAACAAAGTACCCAGTCAAAAACAATTTTCATGGGAGTTGTATTTTTTATACGTAGATTTCATTGGAAGAAAAGCATGAAACATTTTCAGGACATTCTCTGTCAAAATATTTGGCCACATGAAACCAAAAGTTTCAAGCCTTGTAACATAAAGCCTTCAGAGCTCATATTGTTCTGCTTTTTTGAAGGGATTGAGATGTAACTTGATCACAGGCAACAGGAATTTCATAGAGAAAAAGATCTCTGACAGTAAGGGATTACAGTCTTGCTGACAAAAGCATCCTGAGGTACTACTGAAGCTAGACATCATTTCTTGAAATAGAATACTATTTCTTTGCTGTGAGGATAACTGAGCATTTGCTGGGAATACATCTAATCAGCTTCCCCATCCTGGAAGTATCTTAGTCTCTGCTGTCCTCTACCTTCTGCTGACTGAAATGTCACAGCCCCGGGGCTTGAAGGAAAGTGATTGATTATGGATGTATGATATTTACTTTCCCCACAAAGACGATGGTCTTTTCTGTGCTCAATGCTTATTAAAATATCAAAATATATTGTTTAATGGGCTTGGGCTTGCCTGTATTTGTTTTTGTTTTTATTTTGTTTTGTTTGTTTACAGAAAAAAATTGAACAAAACTTTGAAATTAATAGTTTATCCTTTAGGGACTTGATTTAATTACTTTTCTGTTGTTAAGTTCTCTTTAATTTCTTTGTCTCTCAACAAAATCCCACTGGAACACAACACATTCACAATACATTTCAAAATTGACCTCTTTCCTCCTATAAACCAGAAAATGTTACAGTTTTATTTTTCACTTTCCTTTTTGCTGCAATTTCCCAGTGATCTTCTTTCGCATCCAGATGAAAGAAAGCCTCATATTCCAAAAATTGCAGACTGAGTCTGATACAGATTAAATATAAATGTTAAAATTTGTGTTATTTCTGTAGAATTTGTGTTTGATTTTCCTCATGCAAACTATCTTATCATTGAAAGTATTTATCTTTCAATGTCCCAAATAAATTGCTGGCATCCCAGTAATCTTACTTATTTGTTTGTTTGTCTGTTTGTTTATTTGAAATTTTATTGTAAACGTGGAGACTTGGAGGCTAAGAATGTCAATCTTGCTGATGGTGCAGTTTATTCATTTTTGTTATCTGTAAATCACAACTTCATCTACTAGTTCCAAACATATCCATGCTATAGCACCCAATTTGCTCTCCTTCTGAAGACAGTGATGTATAAGTGTTTTCCTGAGCTGAGGAGGCTGTTGTTTTGCAGGACCAAGCACTGCATCCCTAGTCTGTATATTCACTGACAGAGGCCTTGTTGGAAAAACCTGATAGAGACAAAAGGCTTGACAGGATCACATCAGTTCTCTGGACAGCTTTGACAGAGAGTAGGGAAAAGGGGAGTTTAAATAGTAAGCAAGTCTCCTGGCCCAGCTTCCTACCTCTCTATCTGGTTTTCCAGGGAAAGGGGTATACAAGTTTCCTTGGTCTTCCTATTTTGCATTACAGGGCTGTGCGGAGCAGTGCTGAGCACTAACCAAGTGGCAATGACTCTTTTTACTATATGCATTTCCAAAAAGAGAGGTATTAAGGACATAAGAGGTTTGGTTCTTGGTAGATAGATCAGTTTATTGTATGTATTTGGTAAATATTAGAGGGTTTGGAGAATGGAATAATAATCCTTAGTTATAAAATATTTATAATGTATTTATAAAGCTGATAAACAAGTAATTTCATAAAACCAATTTCAAAGGTCCTTTTATTTTCTAAAATCTCAAATTGGTTCTGCTCTCAGGATAATTCCCACTTTAAATTTTATGTTGCATATTTAATACTATTTGGTTTCAAGTAATTATCTGTTTTAAATCTTACTGTTTCAGTTTTCTTGTATACCCCAAGGCAAGTGCATATAGAGCTATCCAAAAAAAAAAAAGTTGGTATATTCAAAAAGAACAAAATATGTAAACTTGTGTTATATTTTTGCATTTAATAAACGTATATTTATCATAATTTCTAATTATTTTTTCTTTACTGCATATTATTAGTTTAATTGAACCATAAACTTTAGACTAATAATACCAATTTGTCTTACATTATACTTTGCTCTATTAACTTTTACAAATGTGTTAATCTCAGCCACTGATTGATTGGCACACAGCAACTGTGCTAGATTTTTTGCTGGCAAACTGCTACATTGCATTTTCTGTTCTTGGAAAATGCTTTTCTTTGTGTGCCTATTTTTGGGGGGGTGGAGAGTGGGGGATAGAGGGAGGTTGGATATGATTTTGTATTCTTTATTCTTGAGATTTAAATACAAAATACATTTTCCTCTTCCATTCTGGCAGAAACCACAAGCAGTGATAAGAGCTAGAGTGGACAATTATTTCAAGATATCCTTTCTAAAATAAAATCTTTTGTTCAGTATCCCAGAAAAACCCTATCCACTGCAGAATTTGGGGAATTTAAGTCTCCTAGTGATCTTCATGGTTAGGAATTTCTCTGACATGTGATGTCCATGAGAATGGAAATACACATTTATCTTCTCTTGGAAAAAATAAAATGAAATAAAAGCACATAACTATGAAATTACACAAAAATAACACAGAGAAATGAAAAAAAAAAAAAAAAAAAAAAAAAAAGGAAAGCTATTTCAGGGCCACTTAGCTACTTTGTAGTTTGGTCCAACACTCAACAAAAGAGTTCCTCATATCCTCTTCTGTTCTCTTTGCAAATATAATTAATCTGCAGGGAGAAAAAAAAGAACAGTAGAAATAAGCTAGTCTCTCCCAGCTGTGTCTGGTCTGATCTTCAGTAACCTGGACCAGCTTTACAAGTTCAAATGATGTTTTTCCTTGCCCTGTCCCATCACCAAAGATCAGTTTCATAGTTACTATTCCTGTCTCATGAAGACTTCAGGTTATCTGGTCCAGCTGACATATCAGTGAAAAACACATATTTTTTCCTATCTTTGCCCTTGTTACTGAGGCTTTATTTATCTGTCTTGCTGCAGCTTTTTCTTTCTCCCATTTTCTCCTTCCAGTTAGAAAAACCCAAACATATTCTCCCTCATACTTGCTTTGCTTCTTACATAGAGGCCTCAAATTCCATTGTCTTCCAAAGAGTAGTCTGGCTTCCTTCTAGGCAGAAATAAAAGGATCTCCAAGCCGTCTTTAGCCAGACACCAAGATCTACACTGTCACCAAAAGTAGGTAAAATACAGTGTTGACAGGGGGACCTTTCAGAGTATGAATCTCACAGAAAATTAATTAATTAATTAATTTGAATAAGGGAAAATGTGTGACCCACAAGTCAGAGATACTTCCCAAAATAGCTGTATATCACAGTTGTGATAAAATTATAGCAAGTTGAGGAAAAAAATGGAGGATGGTGAAAAAACATGTTGAGAGGAAATCAATCTGAATGAGAAGAGTATAGGAATAGAGAAAGGGACACTCATGAGGAAATTGGGAAGAAGAGGAAAGGGAATAAAAATTAAAATATCCAAAATACATGAGAAGATGCAGGGGACAAGAAGCAGAGCAGAGAGAGCTGCAACACTCACAGTCTTATGGCAACCAGAGGTCCTCTATTGCAACAGAAATGCTGCTCTTCCTTGCTTTGGAAATTCCTTTCTGTGCATCTTGGTCTGTGGAAAGAGAAGTGTTCTTATTCTTAAGCCATAGCATCCCAGGAGCTGTGTCCCTAAACAGTAATCTTTGTGAAGAAAAACAAACAAACAAACAAAAAACCATTTTGGAACAAGTATGAAGCCTACTGACCAGAAATATTTTCCTTGGAGTTTGTAAACCCAAATAGTATCTTCTACAAAGCCACTGTCTCACCAGATAAAGGAGTTGTGACTTGCTTTTTATTTCAGCTTGGAATTGTTGTGAAGTTCTAGTGATTGTTAACAATGTGGAAAAAATGGGGTTGAAATAGTGACTCTGTAGCAAGACATAGAATAAAAAGAATATGGAAGGTTCTTCATTTTCCAGTTTCTCTATGTTTTATGTCTTTAGATGCCTTCTCATTTCAACAGATCTTAATGTAACTAGTCTTGAGTTCCAGTTTCAGTGGGTTTCCAGTGAATGTTAATAACTGCTGGGCTAATAGAGAACAAATCGTGCTCCCTCTTCTTGAGTGTCATTTTCTGTATCTTTTAAGTGGCCTTAGTTTCAGCTTAGTGTAGTAGTGAACAGATGGAGAGCAAATGAGAGCTGCCTACTGCTTACAGTAATTGCTCTGGCCCAATAAAGCATTATAGGGAGTTTTTATTGGGTCAGTTTCTATCACTCTACACCCAGATATTTACAAATGAAATTCAGACCTGTAAAATAATTAATTTTTAAAAACAAATATGAGGTTTAATAATGAATAATACATCTAGGAATGCTGTATTTGCCAGCTTCTTTATGCAGCCAGGTTAGTTGCAACCCACTTGTCTAAGTAAAACTAGAGTTACCCCAGCAATCACTTATCTTTATAAGTCATGGTTTCAGAGACAATTTCAAATATATCTCTACTCCAAAATAAACTGTGAGACCTGCCAATGTTTCTAATCTCCTGCAAAGGATTTGTTATGTATATATCTTGAATGTTTTTGTAGCCAATGTCCAGGTTTTGAAATTTGAGATGTAATATTGAAATGTTCATAGATACTTAAGTTACCTTGCGTGTTTCTATTCTTTGGTGGCTTTTAATAAAAGAAATAGCTGTACTTTTAAAGAAGACAAAGAGGCTTCCTTTGTCTACAAGTTACCACACCCTGTATGTCATGTTAAAGGGACATCTAGTGAGCATATAACATTCTGCAACAAAACATATCCTTATTGTATTATTGAGCACCAGACTATACAGTTTATCAAGTTAAATTTTATTGTAGATAGTCTTGTGATTATCTAATTTGTATATGAAGCAATTATATGTTCACTACACGCTCCTTTGAAATGGCAATAACCTTTTTACTAGACAGCTATTAAGTTTTGATGGTATTTTCAGTGTATATTTTTGAAAGGACAATGGTGAATGTTTTTCACTAAATAATTTTTTTTTTTTTTTGTAATTATTATTATTATTTCTAATACACGGATCTGGAAATACTGTTTACAGTAGAAAATATAAATGTCTCTTCCTTCAATTAATAGTGATATTTCTTTATGGTATGTTAGAATATATCTCTGTGTTTTATGCTGACACTCAAATGATGAATCAATTCAGCAAAAATTATATATCACAAAATTATAATAATAGCAATGGAAATGTCCAGTTTTCTTTCTAATTGAAATATATATCTTATTTCTCATCTTTTTAGTGAGAGACTATTTGGCCTGTCAATTTCTTAAAATGCTAGCAAAATCTGTTGCTGAATTTTCTAAGATGTGTAAATATTGGCTTTTAAGCTAGCACAAAGTTTTTCACACATGTAATTAGAAGAAAAGCGGATTACTTCTTACCATAGAAAGAAACTCTTTCTCTGCATGTCTTAAACAATGATTTTCTGGACGTATATTTTTTTGGATCAAAAAACTCTGTAGCTTATGAAGTTGTTTGTTATTTTGTTGTGATTTTATATAGAATGGAAGGGTGAGGAAAAGGTCAGCAATAACTCTGCTGTTGCATTTTCACTGGGAAAAACATAATATTGATCGATAAGAAAATGGAAAAAGCACAACTATTAGCGTCTTACTTGATCTTCTCCGACCTTTACCCTGCCATGTTGATTTTATTCTTAAATGTTATGTCTGTTGTTCCAAAGGTTTGTCCTGTTTAGTCTTTTATTTAATTAATACATGATCTTCTTTACTCTCTCTAATGTTAAAACAAGAAATTCAGTTTTATTCCTTGTTGAACCATTGTCCTCTTTACACTCAGCAATGCACACTGGATAATGACTCCATGTAGGAATTGGCCTGCTTAAAACTCCTTTAGAAGAGCAATCGATGGGTACTTAACTTCATCAAATTGTTTTGCCGGTCTATAGGAAAATTAGCTTTAAGGATGTGGAAGCTCTTTAAAATTAAGATTTAAGTTTTGATATAAAACAATAGGCTTTTAACCTTTCTGTTTGTAGACTTTAGAGCAGAAAATATGTCATTGAACCTTCACTGAATGCCTATATATCTGCTAAGGTAGCGACTACAAAATTTAGTAAGAAAGCTCTCTGTTCCCTGAAGGCAGTCTGCAGATGATACTGTACTTGGTGTATATGATCGCAGGACAGGAACAGGGACAGAGCTGTGTGCTCTGGCAAAGCCAATGGAATGTCTTGGTTTGCCTTGTAGCCCCAGATCTTCTCCAGCGCTGCCAAAGAAAGCAAATCGTAAGTTTTGGTACTAAAAAGGAATAATGTTTTTATTCTTCAAGGTAAAAGAAAATATTTCAATGAAATACGCAAAGATAAACACATGCAGAAAAGACAAGAGGTTGTATTTGTGGATGTTGAGCATTTGGGCTGCACCCTGTACCTCCTAGCATGTCTTCATCAGCCCCTAATCTTCTGAAGACTGACATTACTCATTTGTAGTTTCAGAGAAATAAATGGTGAGTTCAGAACATGTATGTCAGTAATTTAACTTATAGTTATGTTCTAAGTTGGTAACTAGTTTTGTAACTCTTAATTCAGTTTAGTTTAAATGAAATAGGCTGTGATAGGTCCATCCAAGATAAGGTGTTCTTTAACTGAAAAAAGTGGTCACAAAGTCATTTGCAGTCCTAGAACTAAATAGGCTTCAGAAACAAGTTAGACAATTATAATAAGGCACTTTTTTTTTTTTTTCCTTTCTTTTACAAAGAACTAGAGTCATGATCACTTGAATCCAAGAATTTTAAAATAATTGCAAGGTTTGTTCCTGGTAACATTTTAAAATTTCAGTATGGCAGGGCAGTTCTAAAGGATTGCAAGTAAATTTCAATTTAAAAGCAATAATTAGAATAGACCTGTAAAGATGACACCATGTCTGCCAAAATAATGGAATAACTGATATGAAAAATAAAGGATGAGAATATAATTAATTTCAGTTGACATTTTTTAAGTATTTTTTACATAAAATAGTTCTTGCTGTCCTCATTTCCTTTCTTAAGAGATGACGGGCTGATTAAAGGTACCTTTATTAGCCTGATCAGGCTGAATGTCTGCACATTTTTCCACATATTACCATGCAAATTTCTCACAATCATAAGATGATATGATATGTGATATACTAATGATAAATATCCAACAGAGTAATTACTTGAGAATCATAATCCAGTATGTTTCCACTGAGGTCTCTCACAGACCAGTTCTTGCTCCAGTGCAGCCATAAATCATTGAGAAAAGCACATAAGAAAATATAAAATATTTGTTGATAAGGTTTGCAGGTGCCATAAAAACAGATGGAATGGTAAAAACATCATGACAACAAGTCATTTGTATGGGATTCTCTACATCATTTAGTAAACTGGGGAGAAGAATAATCCATTTAATATAACTAAATGCAAAACCAAATACCTAAGGGTAGGAAGTACAGGATTTAACATTAGGGAGATAATAATTTAAGAAACACTGAGCCTGAAAAGGTGGCAATACTTTTAAAATGGAAATATTTTCTGAACCTGTGGTCCAGGTAAAAGGGATAAATCCTGGATTTATAAAAAATAAAACATAAAATAGAGGGAAAGAGCTATATTATTTCTGTCCATGAAGTTACTGACACTATCACCAAAATGCAGGCTGATATCTATTCTTCCAAAAAGACAGTAAAAGTTTGGAGAGTGTTCAGAGAAGGAATGATTTTATGGGCAGGGAATTCCACCTTAAGAAGAAACCTACAGGAAACTTATTGTTTTTAAAGCATCTTAGATAATTATAGTCCATATGAACCCTGTATATGTAACTCACTATATATGTATTTCTTTTTGATATGACACTTGAGTTCAGAAGACAAAGGCACCAGCTCCAGCAGTCAGAATATAAAGGGAAAACACTATGTATAGAAAAATATAATTTGTTTTCTTATTAATAAATAATAATTTATTATTATTCTGTAAGTATTTCTTATTTACATTCTTTATGTAAAAGTTATTTGAACTTTTACATAAAAACATATATATTTTTTTTTTTTCCTAAAGCAGTCCATCGTAAGTTCTTAAATGCATACCAGATAAAATTAAATGGCTAAGTCTTACAGAACACCAGATGATATTCTGGTCTTAAAAATCTATTAACCTCTATGAATCTTGCATATGCCAACATTTCTCTGTAAAAGTCTTTGGCATAATACCACAATAAAAGGCTGTGACTATCATTACTATATTTTCACATCTTTTCTCAAAGGTGAACAGTTGTTAAACAAATATTACAGGCCTTTTTATAACATTGAACTCCTTTATCATCATATCATTAATTCCCCAGCTCTCTCATTTGAAGTGCTTGAAAGTTGCTTTCAATTGCAAATTAGCCAGGGCAAGAAGAAGAGGGGCCATGAAATCTCTTCGTACAGAACACGTATCTGATTTTAGTGACCTGTGGTCTTGAATGTTTGTTGTAAATAAGTATTGTATAGTAAAGAAAAGCTGGATAGATACATTTGATCTAATGCAAGTTATTCCTTATAAAGCCTGATTTATTCTCCTTCAAGGTTTTGCATATTTCTTCCACCGTGTGAGGTTAGGAGGAAGAGCCACAGATAAGAAAGTATCTGGAAGACTCAACAAGTTATCTGCCCTGACCTTTGGAGAGCCTTAAAGGGAAGTGTTGTCACTCCGAGGAGATGTGGAGGTCATACTAGGCACAGAGCCAGCCTACAACTTTTTTTAGAGTGTGTCAGAGCCAGGGCAAAGTGAAGACAGACTAGACTTAATCCTTTAACCTAACCTGTCAAAACTGCATCAAGTCAGCACTGCCAAATCTGCAGCCACCTCATAACTCAAAAAGGTATGCATGAGCGCATTTATGAATTTGCTTTTGAGAGGCGGTTTTATGCTTTGGTATTCACAGCATTATGAAACCTGGCCACATTGCTGGATATGCAAACATAAAGCTAAATGCTGCCTACTGCATGAGTGATTCATCCACTGAGTAGTAAGAAGATATGAAATAAGATTATTGCAAAACGTGATTGTTTTTAAGAGATACTTACTTCCAAACATAAAAAATATGGACTTTGAAGAAATTAGGTTTGTGTTGTCTCAACAAAACTAGGAAGAAATAAGCTATTTGTCAAATCCACGGTAATGGATAAAGCACACAGCACATTAACCTGATATTTTATTTTCATTGACTTTGTTGTAAATACTGTTTCTGTGTAGTGATAGGTTTTTTTACAGTAAGCATATTTTACATACATGCATATGTACATGATGGTTTATATGTATGTAGCTGTGTACATGTGAATTTTGCTTGAACCTTCAAATAATTATAAAAGGAAGTATCCATGTGAAAAATAACACAAATGCATTCAAAATACAGGGCCATATCCTAACTGCTGCAAACTAGCTTGGCTGACAATGGGACTGCAGCCTCACTCAGACATGACAGTTTTCACAGCTCAATATACAGCTGTGAATTTTAAATTGTGAATATACAGTAATGCAATTAAAAATGCTGGAAAGCTTTTTTTGTGATGTTAATCATTGAGCTTTGTTTCAGATGGGCAAAGACACAGTAAAAATTTTATCCATATTCAAGGAAAACAGTCTAAAAATTGTAGTCCAGGTACAAAAAAAGGACTGACACTATAATAGGCTGAGATCCAAGCTCTTGCTTCAGAGCTTGTTTAAGTGTTTTTCCTGTCAGACCCATGGAGTGCATCATCCAGCTCATCCTCCACACAGCTGGAGCACCCAAGTGGACCTGGCTGGGGCTGGCTCTCCCCTGCCAAATGCAATAGGTCCCACTTCGAGGTCCCATGCCTTCCCACCACCAGGGCTGGTGGTTTGGTCAGCAGCAGAGGTAGAGGCTCAGCCCTCAGCCCCCACCTCCCCCACCAGCTGAGGGTACTTTAGCCACCAAATTATTGGTAGCTTTCTCCATCCACTGAAAATCTCTCCTGGTAACCATGGGCCATGGTACCCAAGGGTCCTGAATCTGCCCTGACTTCCTTATAGTCCCAAACTGGGATTTTTCAAACCTTCCAGGACTGAACCCAGTCTTACCCATATTAATGTTGCACTTGCCTTGACAAGCTTCTCCCTCATGGCCCACAGGAGAAGGATCTGAAGGTGATAGGCTCAGGGCCACCTAGGTGAAGGATCTGAAGGCTCAGGGCCACCCTACTGCATCCCCACATCTCTGACGCCAGCAAAGGGAGCTGGAGCAATACCATGTACAGTAAATGGGTCTTTGTGGGGGTCAAGGAGCCTTAAAGAGAGAGAGAGAGAGAGAGAGTGCATGTGTGTATGTGTGTGTGTGTCTTGAGGGGGGTTGGTGCCACAAAGAAATCTGTATCTGTGAGGGACAGGGACAGAGCATGAGTGTGATCTTTGCCTTAATGATCAATTAACCAGGAAGTTGTCAAAAGAAAATGCAGAAATGTCAAGATTTTGTTAACAGTTCTTGCTTGTGGACTTAGAAGAACCATTAATGACATTTTGAGATTTTTACACTGGAAACATCAAAAAGAAAATGTGGTCTTCTTTTCCCTAGGAAAATGAGTATGTTCCCATCTTAATGAGTGATCTGAGCAACTCCAAGGCAGGCCAAGCAAGTACTTATATTTACTTCACTCTTAGAACATGACAAAATTGAAAATCTGTGAAAAGCAGACCAAACATGATAAGAAAAAAGAAAGGAATATAGAATGATCTGTTGAAAAGAATATGGGAGTCTAAATGATGAGAGAAGTCAAATAAAAATGATGTTAAACATGTGTGCCAGGCATTCTTAAACATAAGTATAGGTGATCTCTTGTGAAAACTCCATCAACTAATGAAGAATTCCACTTTCAGAAGGAGCAGTAGTTTGGCAGATGTTCCCCACAGTCTTTGTGCTTTTCTGGGGAGAGGACGTGACAGCCTATTCATATGACACTCCAATGATTATGCAGGGCACAACTGTTAACTTTGCCAAGTAGATACAAATCAAGCAGTCTAGCTGATTTCTAAAAATAAGAAAATAAGACTTTTTCTCGTGAATCAGGATAATTTTTGAAAAATACCCATAATCAGCTATTTCAGAGGAACAGAATGTACATTTTTTCATGCCTACATTTCTGAAGATATTTAATAAAACAGGCGTATAGCATACATTTACAAAGAAATGAGTCATTATGCTTCCATAAATCCAGATTATCTGTTACTGCTTTTGGACAGAAATCAGTCACTTCATGATACATGAAGAAAAACAGATTTCTGACTTCAAATACATATACAGGGACATATTTACTTACATTTTTAGGCTTCAGTGCCAGAAGGTCCTTCCAGCTTTCTGGTCTGACTGGCTTCATAACCCAAGCTATAACTCTTGCCTCTAGTCTGCAATGGCTTACAAATGGCCAGAGGCTTGAATTTACACTCAGAGCTAAAGGTTTCTGTTTTTCAAAGGAGAGCTTATTTTTTTTTCTTTTTTTTTTCCTTCTAATTCACCACTGCCTTTATTTAAGCTTTTCTCTTGTGCATTTTGTACAGAACAACTCCACTTTAGTGAGAATCTGTGCTATAAAATGCTTATTCCTCAAGTATTGCAAAGCCACAATATGTGTTTCACAAATAATTATGTAAGAATATATTATACAAAGGCATAAATTCCTTCATAATTGCTACTGTAACTTTGGACAGCATAGAATATGTATAATTTTATTCAAAATTAGTCTATAGCTAAATAGTACTGATATAACACAATAAATTAAAAGTGGAAGTGAAAAAAGTGAAAAGTAGAAATCCTACCACGGTTGTACTTCGACTACATCTCAGTATGAAACTTCACGGCTTTGCCACCTAGGAAAAAAAGAGGAGTGAAAGAGATGGCCTTGCTATACATTTATGAAGTATTTATATATACAATAACTTGGGAAAGGTAAAGAAGAAAATGAGCAATTATGTATCACACAACAATTACATAATGAAAATAGAACTCAGAGTAGACTGCGTCCACACAAATCTGTGTTAGTGAGTGAAAAATTAGAAGGTGCAGGCTTACCATTTCTAACAAATGCTTTACAACAGTTTGATTGCTTTGCTTTGCCTAGATTCTCAAATGGCAATTGCCATTGTAGACAGTTACCATGTATATTATCTAAGGTATATTGGGTATAGAAGCTTTTACTTGTATGATTCAAAGAATTGAATATGGTTCATGTTGTTCTAATGAGCTAAATTACACAGGAGAAGAGAAAAAGAAGAAATATAAGAGCCTTATCAACGAGCTACTTGAATGTAAATATGCCTTGGATTCAAGTATTTCAGTGTTCAAACTTTTTAATAGCTACTCCTGACACTGAAGCAGAGAAAAAGCTAAAGATCCAGATTCAGTGACAGCAGGAGTGTACATTTCCAAGCACCATGGACTGATGGAGGCTAGCTGAGCACTATGCCCCTTTGCTGGAGAAGGAGAAGGTATTGCAAGTGCTGGTGAGAGTAGAGAGTAAGAAAATGGCCCACAAAGGCAGAAGTCCAATGCTCTGCCCTCCATGTCTTGGGAATGAGATGTTTCTTCCAAGGGTTTCAGTGGAACAATCTGCGCCTGTTCTGAGGGTGCGGTGGGCTCTTCATACTTGGAAGGTGGTGGTCTTACTGACATTATTCCAAGGGCTAAGCTTTTTAATCTGATCAGACTCAAAAACACCCTCTTTTACCTCTGACAGGAGTCTGATTGCTCTAGTGCTTTAGATCTGAGTTACTTAAAGATACTGAATGAGGCTGATCAGATGCTGAAGAGCTGCCAAGATTACAGGCCTGTCGGCCCTATCACTTTTGTTATTAATTATGATAAAGCTGTACAAGCTGCAGCCTCGTCCATTCAGTGCAGACGCTGGGACAGCTTTCCTCCCTTATTGTCCCCTCTTTTCACTGCTTCAGCTATTCTTAGCTGGGGGAACAGTCCCTGTGGGATGATTGTCATCTGGTATATATACATTGCAGCAGCTGACTCAGATAACCAGGAAAATATAACCAGCTCCCTGTCTGCCCTGGGAACTTTGCAGCATCAGGGATTCTGGCCCAGTACCAGGAACAAGCACACAGACATGGACTGCATCTCGCAATAGCAGGACACATGTTTTTGATGCTTCTTTGCTTTTCAGGCTTATACCATGGAGACCTTCACAAAGCAGTGAAGCACAGACAGATATCCAAATTGAAAAAAAATAAAATAATAAAAATAGACACAGACTAGAAGACAACCAAAAAGATATCCTAAGGAACTTGATGATGTTTCCATGATTTCCATCTTGTACCGCCACTGTGAAGGTCTCTATTTAAATTAGAAAACCACTGCCTCTTATTTTATTCTCATCAGCAATAGCTTCCTGTTTCCTTCTGACTCTTCTATGCATTCCCTTACTGGGAATCTTCTGTCATTTAGTCTATTCTTTGCAAAGTAAACAAGTCAGAAGATGCCAGTATTAATGGTGGGTGCAAAAACTTACTCTCTCCACAGAAACCCTTTTCTGAAGTTATCTTAAATTATTAAATTAATTCTAACTTGAGTTCCAAAAAAGAGTGTCTCAGAAGAAAACTTGCAGGAAAAGAGGAGGTTACAAGGGTTACAAGGAACTGTGTGACAAGACCCAGAAAAGACAGTGGGGCCTTGGGGCTGGGAGGACTTCCTTCTTCCGACAGCAGTGAACAATCCTATCAGCCTGACATGTATGTATAGCTTCACCCCTACGCTGCAGTTTCGCAAGTTGAATCCCTAATGCCTTAGCATGAACAAAAGGAGGAAATCTCATACACCCCATTCTTGCTTCCCTTCTCCCTTCTCCTGCCTCTTCCTCCCTGTCTCTGCTCCCAGCTGTAGACCTCTGCCTTGACTTGCACTTCTAGGTTCCTCTTGCAATTTGCATCAGCCCACTAAGATAGCAAAAAACTATTAACCTATTTTTATTCATGAATTATGTTTCTGCCTTTTTTATGAGCAACACTGGCTCATGGAAGAGCACCCTTTGTCTCTGCATTTTAACTCACAGAAAGAGTTAAGGCAACACACTTCTATCTCCCTATACAACCACGACAAGAGGCTGGGGTGGTGCACTCCCATCTTCTCATCCTTTCATTGCCTAGCCAAAGTTTGGTTGCTCCTTCTGTTGCATCTGAAGGATGATGATTCACTCAGCCCTTATTTTGAGTAAAATTCTTAACTGTGCTTGGATGTATGATTTCCCTGCTATCAGCCATTCAGAATAATGGCTCTACTGCTTAAACAGACCTGTAGAAGTGATAAGGGGAAGTGCTGAGGTGCATCAGGCCCAGGGCATTCACATAAACAGCTCATAGAGCTGTTTTCATCAATGGCCATTGTGATGCAATTTCAGATTTCTCAGACAGCATATCTTTCTACCAGCTTTGCAAGACTCACTGTTATACAGTGATCCATATATGGGGTCTTCCAGTCCCATTTCTTCTCCAGAGTTCCTCTGGCATTCTGATTTTCAAAGTAAAACTACCTGGTATAGGATTTTTATCTTTGGTAGTTATCCTTGCTTGGCTCTGGTACAACCTATTGCTAGCCCTCTGCTTTTGTTCATCAGTACACAGAATCCAGACAATTAGTGTTCCTTTTGAACTGTTCTCTCAAAGAAACCCTGTATTTCAGGAAGGAGTCATAAAGGGGTTGACACACAAAGACTCTTCACCTTAAGAACTGTGTAGATCTCAGAGATCAATAAAGTGATCTTATTTTCTGAGATTCTGCAGCACGCTCCAGTGAATCTCCCAAACCCATGATGCACAGATCTGTGTGGGGTGAATGCAGACTGTGGACAATAAACAGCAGCAGACAGCAATTCTTACAGTCCACAAGAGTGAAGGCATGAAGTTTTATCGCAAGAGAATGTGTCCAGGTGGGAGCTGGTAGCAGGTTTTCCTCATTATCACTGCTCTTCTTCATCTCTCCTCATACCAGCTTTGAAGTAACCCTTTTCCTTAGGTGGTGAGCAGAACATGCACATATAATTTATATGTGTGTATATATATATCTCATACATTTTTTTCTTTCTCATTGCAAGGCCACTTTAGGAAATGGCCACATCTGACAAGACACATGTAGCTTTTGGAAGATATTTAAAGCTACTACTGTTATGACAGAATGGAACTTGGGAAAACAAAACAAAACAAACAAACAAACAAACAAACAAAAAAAACAGTTGGAAATGAGTTTGAAGCAGGGAAGTTTCTTTAGATATAAGAGGATACAGAGAGAAAATAATATGATTTACTCCACGCCAAAGACTTTCATGCTGTATCAAAGCCAAGACTGTTTCATGCAGCCTGAGCACCTATTAGAGCTGCAAGCTAATAGGAAAGGAAAAGAGATAGCATCATGCCTTTTAGTTTTGGATGCTGGTAATAGCAACCCATGCAGGATGGAGACACATGCCAGCATTGCCTCCCCTATTCCAATGGGTATGTGGAATATTTATTTCTCTGCTTTATTTATGAATATTAATACTGTTCCCTGATTTCACAAACCAGCTCAACAGAGAGTACTGTTTGGAGAAAGATAGAGAAAAGGCTGTGGTGTGTCCAGGTTGTTTCATTCTCAGACATTTTATCTGAAGCAATGGTGATGACTCTGGATTAGGCAAGTCTGACAGTCCTGTTGGAAGTGCTGAGAAACTCCAGCCAGGTTGAGTTACTCATTGGTGGTGTGTCCCAACCCCCAAATTAAGGTACTACATTAGCCACTCTTGCCTGAATGTTTAAGACAAGTCCCAAGTAATCCTCCTCTCTTCTGTGCACCCTGTTCTACACTTGAAGGAAACGTGAACAAGAAAGCAGGGACACATGACCTATTGCAGCAACCCCCTGCTGTGGGCAGTCAAGAGACTTGGACTGTGAAGGTGAAGGCACAAGCCTGTTCTTCAGGTCAGAGAAAGCTTCAGTGCCAAAAATTCCTGGTAAGGTCCCCTGCTTCTTTGCAGACCAGCTTCTGGGTCTTTGTTCAGGACATTATTAAAAAGAGTCAAAATAATCAGACCTGCCTTCTGTTGTGTCTGAAACCATGACAAATGTGTTCAAATGAACCAACTGCCAATGAGTAGATGATGATGAGGAAAGCCCTGAAAAGTACATTCACAGCAAGTTTCTGAGGAGTATTTGTCTAGCCTGTCAAGAATACTAAAGGTCAGAGGAACTGCCATAGGAAATATATATTTTCACTGGCTATAGAGAGAGTACAAGTTGTTTAGATTAAACACCTTATTATTTTTTTTTTTTATTTTATTCATTGACAGAGGGGTTCACCAGTCTTCTCAATGTGCAGGAACAAATTCTCTGTAGAACACAATGAAAAAACTGAAATTTTAAAAATAAGAATCTAGGTTCAGCTAATAAGCCACATACTTCCTTTGGATTGCTATGAGATACTTACACTGCCATTTTAGTAACTGCAAAGCAGCTTGAGTTTAATGAAATGCTTAAAATCAGGTGTTTCCACTGACTTCAAAGTGTCAGGAAGAAACTAAACTATTTGTTAATCTGTTTTCTATGAGTGTAATCAAACAATCCTTTTACTTTTGCAAATAATAACAGGAAAACTATAATCTGTCTTAAATTTCCTGTGCTTGCTGCCTTTTTCTGTTTAAAAGGCTCTCTTCTTTTCCTTAAAATGACAAAGACTTAGAATTTTTTTTTTCTTCTTTTCTTTCTCTTTGGCTTTGCTCATGTTTATAAACATAACGGTATCCAGGCAAGGGGGCAGGGAGGAGCTGATATGCGTGGTCAGCCATACATAACAGAAGATGCAGCTCTGCATTTGTAGACAAATCACAGTCTGACATATGTTCACATAAATGATATAATGAATAATTATGAAAAATGATCTAATTTGGGAAAATTACAATCAGGTCATGTACATTAAGGGGAAAAGAACTAAATTAATTATGTACAGTGTGTAACTGTCAAATACCAACAACATATGTAATGGAAAATCAACAATATATAAGTATTTAGCTAATTTCTGTGATGTCTGAATTTCTTTGGATGTCCGTGTTCCTTGGGTTCCCACACTGCTGTAGTCCAGCTTATCAAGCTGTACTTTTAAATATATGGGCCAGGACTCAAAGAAATCTGATAGTGAGGATTTTTATTCTATGGACTCAAAAAAGTGATGTGACTACCTATGACTGCACCATCACGAGGGTTTGGGGCTCAGCAAAAACTGCTAATGAAACTGCAGGCAATTATTGAGTGGCCAATTCTGAAAATCAAACTTATTCTGACTACCTATGAATCACTTGTAAGTGTGAAAATATATAATGAGTAAATTATCTTTAGGTATTTTTGTAACAGAGTTACATTATCAATTCCATAAATACTGCTGGTATTACAAAAAGCCCACAGTAAAAATCTAATTATTGCTTTTCTGCAAGAGTGATATGATTTTTAATGGTTTCTTGATTAATTGCATTGTAATTGAAATATATGAAACTTCTTTAGTGTAAATACACTCTGTCCTGAAGGCATTAAAAACATCACTACATCTGAATTGTGCTAATTATAAGAATATGAGCAGTAAAGAATTAAAAGTGACTAGAAACAGCATCATAAAAACCCATTCACTCTTCTATTGTATTATATCCCCAATGAAAGCTGAAAAAGGAAGCAAGGCCATCAACTGTGAAAAGTGAGAGCTCCAACTTGAAGCTGAAGTAGCTGATGTCTTTGCCTTAGATGGGACTATTGTGACTGAACAAAAATTGTATTCCAGTTACAGTTTTGGGAGCTGCTAATAGAAGAATGATTATTATTTTAAAATACTTGATCCTAAGTGTGGAAGTAGGAATTTTCACTGTAACACTGTTTCCAAAATGACTAATCTTGGTACATTGAATAATCTCTGTTCACATTCTTCATATTTATTTTAATATGGAAAGCATACATCCTGTACAAAACAGAGAAAACAGATTAGAAGGAATAAAAACCCATTTCAGCATGGACTGGGTGTTCACAACAGACTCACTGGGGACCTTTGATCTTACAGTCAACAGCCATGTATTTCTGTCTGCTTAGTTTCCCTTATATGATTACCTTAAGAGAATTCTTGCCATATGTCATTTGAATCCTTTAGGGACTTTGAAAGGAGATGAGAAGACTACTTAAGCAAGCTTTGTAAATGTATGTGACTGTCCATATGTATTAAAGTATACAGATAGTTTTTATCTTATGTCATACTTAAATTTATTAAAAATAAATGAAATGTACTGAATTTTATCACAGCTAAAATGTGCAGTTTAACTAGTTGTTATTCATTTGTTTTTTGCTGACATGTACATGTTAGGGACGAGGCTCAAATATTTATATTAATAGAATGAGGGTGAAAAAAATCTGAAGTTTTAGTATATCCAGCAGAAACAGCTTTACTTCTACTTACAGATGTGTGTATATATAAATAACTGAGAATCTGGTGCTGGTGGGTTGTTTGTTTGTTTGTTTTCCTCATATAACCAATATAAACAATTCTGGTAACCAAGAACTTGACATTGCTAAAGCTAGATCAGGTTATATAAAGTAGTGTGTATGATTAATCAGTCATGAAGCTTTGCCAGAGAACAACTATCCCATACTGAATCACTAGCTCCCTTCTTTTCCTAGCCTGTAGACTTGATACTGACAAACTGTACCAAGCAATATAGATCACAACAGTGCAATTTTCTATGCATGTTAGCCTAGTCCAGTTTCCATGCTATTCAAAGTAAATTACTTATATGATGGGTTCTTCTTGAAAGAAAGAAGCTTCTGTGATCTTCACTTTTTCCTGTGCTCTGCAAAAGGGCAGGGCCAAAGTCTGGTGAACAGGAACAACATAGAGAGAAAAATGGCATTTAAGAGAAGTAAAGTGTTGAACTTCTGGGACTTTAAAGCAAATTTAATATAGGTACAGTTTTACATAATTGCCAATGGCTTGAATCAAAATCTTCAAGTTTTTAAAGAAAAACTGAGTTTGTGGCCTAACACGGTTATTATTTTTTAAATTGGGTGATGGCATATCCTTGAAAGGACCTCACAGAGGAACAGAGGAAAGAGATGCCCTACTCTAGCCTGAACAAAGGTTTTACACAGTACTATTTATTCAAGTGGTAAGACCCAGATCTAGAGGTGTAAAAACCTGCTTAACCACTTAAGAGTGTAGCAGTAGCAGTAAAATTTGCAGTAGGTATGGCTCTAAAGTGAAGGCAGCAAAATGGGCCATTTCTCAGAAAATTGCTTAGCCTTTAATTCAAACCCACAAAACATGTGGTAGACTGTCATTGCTATTGAAGCTATTAGAAAATGTGTTACTGATAAAGAATATATATTGTCTCTGTGCAGAGTGCAGTCACTAACCACATTCAGTCTCTATTTCTTAAGTTATCTAAAATATCTAAAGTATCTTCCATTTTTTTCCAAACCTTGAATCTACATGTGAAGTGGATTCACTCTTGTTTGCTCCAGCTTTGAAGAAGGTATCCTCTATTTGAAGCTGGGTGCAAAATTTATGGCCACACATCCTACTTTAGTTCAGGAAATCTCACTTGTGTCAGCTGTGCCAAAGCATGCTTTTAACACAGCGTTAACTGACTGAGTTTGGTAACATATGCAAAGTCAGGGACTTATCCTTTTCCAGATCACTAACAATTAATATATTACTTCCTTCTGGCAGAGACCTAATCAGGATAAGTGATGATGAAGGCTGAGAACCTTGTCTCCTTACATCATTGTGCCTGAAGAATTTATGGTAGTTAAAAGCAATGGAATGAAAATAAAACAGTTTCCTACATCCTCTTCTTAACATTGTCCTATTTGTAGTTATCAGTCTACCAGTCAGCTACCTCTGTGACAGCAGACATTAGGGTCTTGTAACGATACTTCCCAGCATATTCTCCTGGCCATCTAAAGTCCCAACTGCTTAAAACTAACAACCCAAGGGGCATAAAAGCTGAAACGAGGTATGCCCCAAAAGACAAATCTGTGCAGCTATCTTTGTAGGAATCCTTCTTCATCTGTACCTATGTGGCTCTGTCATATACATAGCTTGAGACAGCAGCCACTCACTGGGAAATAACAAGCTGCTGTTATTTCCTGATCTGCAGAATTTCTTCCTGTACTCAGCTGATTTTGTATCAAATTTGAGAACATGTTCCTCAGGAACAGAACATTGCATTTCTCCACTCTCCTGTGACTGATGCCTCATAAAAGAAAACATCCCCAGTCCACTCTGACATTATCTATGCTTCTGCTGGGATTAGAGGGAGAAAGACTTCAGGAGCTACTTACAGCTGTTCAAGAGTGGACCATATCCCTTCTCTAGCAGCCTTGGGAGCCACACTGAGAAGACTTCAAACCACACTGCATTGTCGCCTCCCAGTGAATACCTCACACTCAGGTGTACCAAGACTTTCTGGTCATCAAGATCTAGGCCTGAAGTTAGGTTCTGAAGAGTTTAGTGGTATTTGTTTGTGAAGAGTTGGGATATTGACTTAGGTGTAGTCAGCTGAGAGATCAACTATGGAGGACAGAATACCACACTCAAATTCATCTCAAACAATCCTCGTGAGAGGCTGAACTGAAAGGAAAGTGAGTGAAGGCACTGATTTCTCCATGATTTGTGACTCAGGTTTCTGGACTGATATTTTAATACAATTTACCTGGATTTCCACCCCCCACCCCTCTTCCCAACCCTCTCCACTTATTCCCGCCCCTCCCTATCCTTCCACTCCCCTCTCCTTTCCTCCTCTCTTTTGTAACAGAGATTTGGAACAGGAAAAGATGAGACATTGCGTACTAGGGGAAAATTCAGGTTTGGTTTGTGCGTCTTGCTCATGCATTCAGTATAAACCAACTGCATAATTTGAGGTTATGATTTGGTGTTCATCTGCTTTTGTTTGGCTTTTACTATTACTATAGAACAGGCTTAACTCATTTCTCAGAATCACATTAGTATTTCCTTATGATGAGTTCCTTATTCTCCAATGCAAAACTGTCCCTATCTATCTTTTGGGGTTTGTTTATTTATTTATTTATTTTTCTAGTGTATTATAATTTAAGTTCCTTAGGTCCTTCATTTTATTTAGAAAGTTTTATTCTAAGGTCTTTTACAATGCTTTATGTTGCAAAATGAGTATAATGGAGGTGTTCTGGTTGTTCCCAGGCTACCTTTCTATTACGCAGTTGCTACAATTACAGAATTCAGCCCAGTAATGACAATGCCTCCAGTCTATGGTGGTAGGCCTGGGCTTGCATTTGTGGTTCTTGGTTTAGGTGAAGGACATTTCTTCTTACATGGCTTTTCTTTCTCTATCATCACTCCTTCTGGCAAAGAAGAAATTCAGGCCAAGGAAGAGCAGCAGCAAAGATTCATGCATAGCAAAGACTTGTTTCCTGAAGACTTTCTACTGACTAGGTTGTGTGACAGTGGATTGGAAAATAGAAAATGTCCTATCCTTCACAGATCTGTCAACCAACAGATGCCTTGCATTCCTCTACATGAAAGAATGAAAAGAAAACTATCCTTGATATTTCTCTCTCCTGTATTACTATGCAAAAAGAGAGGCTTAGCAGAAATGTTTGAAGGTAAATCCAATAATAAGTTTGAGAATCTGACTTTTGGCCTTCACATTTGTTGATTCCACTTGCTTCAATTTAATATAGAAGTAACATAACTTGAACTGGCCTATTTTAATAAGGTGTGCCATTTATGGGCATAAAATACTTAAGTGAAAACACTTACATAGTATGAGATTCCTTTAAGTATTTTTTGATTGCTGCAGACCCCCAGGTTTATGTGAAGCAACTGTGTTGGCAGGGATTTTACTTCAGTCAGCTTCATGCACAGGGATTGTTCTAATGAAGCTAACCTGAGTTATAGCTGACTGAATCCAGTGTAAATGAAGGCAGAAATCGGTACTGGTCCTACAAGTGGAGTCAATAGAGCTTGATTTCCTGTCACAAAAACCTGCCTACCCCTGCTCCTTTTTTTTTTTTTTTCTTCTGTCATGATGGGACTTCCCCACCTGGCATAGAGCCAGTAAAATCAGCATGGATTATTTTAGTTATTATTTATTTCAGCTGCAGTATGCCAGACTTGTGGTAAACTAGTTATATATCTGTCCAGGTTGGTTCAGATATAGCTTATATTTTTCTGTAAGATTATGAGATTACTCCTCTGAGTGAGAAGGTTCTCACTTGTTTATTGGTGAAGGCTTTGAAGTCTGAAACCAAATGTTTCACTGCTTGTGATTTTGTGGTAAATTAGGCAAATAAACAAAAACAACAACAACAACAAAACATTTATTCTATACTTGATCACAGATGTGACTTTGGGCTAAAAGTATCTGCCACCTTTCCTTGAAACAACAGCAATGGAAATAGCTTCTACTTCCCATGCTCAATATGCTGTCAGTCATTTGCATCACAACGTAAGTGAGAAGATGATAGAATGTTCAGAATGAGGGTAACCCAAAGGCATGAAGCCTCAAAATTAAAATGTTGCATTCACATGGCTACCAAAAACTGATGTCATCAGGTCTGGCTTCTATGTCATCATTGTCATATACAGCATACTTGTTTGTGTGCTGTGACCTAACTAGTCCAGAATGAAAAACATTATGTTGTGGCTTATACACCCTTAATCATCATTCCCATTTCCAGGAGGGGAGGAAGAAGAATCCCATTTACAATGGATTCCCAAGCACTCCTCCCTCCCTCTCTGCCCCCCCCCCCCCCACCACCCCTTTTTTTTTTCCCACTTCTGGTACCTTGGGAGTGTTCCCCTTCAGATTTTCCCTGGGCACTATCCTATCTTTCTATCAATTTTCTCTCTAGCAAAAGCACTACAAAAGTACTAATGTAGTGAACCCAGTTGGTTAGCTGAACATCTTCAGACTGAGGGCAATGTGACTCACTTTGAATAACTTGCCAGAATAATACAAGTACCTGAATCCCAGTGTCAAGAGATACTATGGTATAGAACAAAGCTTTAGAAGATTTTACCAGTCTTTGACATAGCAGATCTACAGTCATAAGAACAGAGCTTAAGCATTGATTTTATTATTCAGCTTTGTTTTATTTTCTAGCAAGAGTTTTATGTTCACAGGAATTAATACTTTTTCATAATAAAATACATGGGGGAAATGATTTGATGAAATCTCAAGGTTTCTTTTTCCTTTTTTCTTTTCTTTTTAAAAAAAAAAAAAAAATGACTTTTACATTCCATAGATATCTAATGAATTAAAGAAGTAATGTTGGTGGGAGGTATTTCCTCAGTTCCATTTCCATCATCCTTGGTGGTATTTCAGAACTGAATTCTGAGATATTCTTTAAGAAATGGTCTGATCATTATTCCATGGAAACCAGTGACAAAATACTTGCCAACTGCAACTAAAATATATCTGTTTCACAATGTAAATAATGATATACTGATTTGGAGAAAGACAACAGAGGTAAAACTGAGGAAGGATTTTATGTTCTCATTCATGTCCAGCCAAATCAGTACAAAAAATATTTTTCAAGTATTTATATGAGGAAAAATTAATGTTAAGAGAATTATTTCCTTCAAGATAGTTCCTTCATTTTCATTCTTTCCCTAAACTGGGATGGACATAAAATAACTCTTGAGCCTTGTAAGTAGGTCAAATGCAGTTTTCATTCCCAGATTATGTTCCCCACTGTGGAACAAAGAATACCAGTGGGGCTCGCTACCATACACAAACTCTCTAGGTTGCATGGAGGCTTATTTCTTTACTCCCCAGCCCCAATCCATTTCTCAATAGGGTGGGGGTACACTGGGAAACAATTTTCATCTTTTGCTTTTGAATCTCCCCCAGGTGTTTCCTCTTCTTTTTCTTCCTCAGGCTATGTGGAACATAGCCTTCTTGTACGCTCTCTTCAAGATCTCAGCCAAGTGAAGAATTTGCTAGATAGCTATATGGTATGGAAAATGTCCTCCTTGTGTTATTAAAATACCCCCAGACCTACGTAATGGATGAATATATTAAAACTGTATCTTGGGGGAATACAAATCTGGAATTATTTTCTGCAGTGATGCAACCTCACAAGGAGCACGAAGGGAATCCTTCCCACAAGTCCTAAGCACTTCACAGCTTCTTTGACACTAAATGTGACTTAAAACATCCTCACACAAAGAAGGAATTGATACCAGATGTCACACTTCCAGGATGTGTGTTTTCACCATAGCTATTCCATAAAAATATAGATTCCTCTTGAAAAGGAGGTACAAGTATTACACTTTTTATAAGACATATTGAAATTTGTAATTTCATTATTAACATCCCTCCATTCTTCACTTTTTCATGTGCGAAGTTACACACAAACCTCAAGAGACAGAGTACTCAGATTCAAGCTCATCACATTGTACTAACTTCATCTAAGGGAGGGCCTAAACTCTGGCCTAAACTGAGTGATGGTTGAAATACTATTTTTCTGCCCATTCATCCACAAGTCAAACTCACTGAAACAGTTTCTGATCCTTCACAAAATCAATGACTTATAGTCCTTTCTCACATTTGCCAAGTTTTCTGCATGAAATGAAACAACGTGAGCATTAACTCTTTTCTTGGCATTTAACTGAACACACTTTCTCACACACATTATTTGAAGGTCAGATTTAAATGGAAAAGGTAAATGTATATCAAAAAGACTGTACTAAGTCAGAGTCTCCTTCTGAACTGTTATATCTTTAAAATGCATAATGTTCAAACTCTTGCCAAGATGAAGTCTTCTTGTACACTCTCTTTATGTAGCTGATGGGAAGGAGCTGTTACACTGGGTCGTGTAATGGTGAATTGATCACACAAAATTAACAGTCCGATATGAACTCAGGATAAAAAGAAAAGTCTTCCTAAACAGTAATAGAAAGTGGACGTCACCTTAGCTGCCTTTTAATTAGGTACCTATACACAAGTTGGCTGTTGCAAGGTGTTCTATAATCAGGCAGAACTTAAACACCAGCCTTTTCCTAAATTAGCATTTACAATTATGTGAGATAGTTACAGATTGGTAATTGCTACTACTACTACTATTATTATTATTTATTTATTTATTTATTTAAGGAACAGGCAGCATGCCCCATTGCAATTTTGCATGCATGCCTGGGAAAAAAAGTAGATGACATAAATTGCATGCATAATCTCGGGAGACAATCATTTTAAATCTTAATTGGCTGCCTTTTAAATATCATTTAAGGTCTCGTTTTCCCTGCCTCTCTCTCTCTAGTTAAGAAGGTGTTGTGTCAAAGTCTATTACCTTGCTGGACGTCTCGCCTCTAAGTTTTTTTTTTTTTTTTTAAAAAAATAGAACCATCAGCAGAGGTTTGAGAGGTCGATAAAGCTTTTAGATTTGGAGATGTTTTCAGGGAGCCCATTTCCTGCGGCTAAGAGTTGTTAATGGAGCTTAAGGAATTATCTTATGACTCGGGCTGGGAGAGCCGTATATTTCTTCGCTCCTGTTCCCTTGTCGAGGCTGAATATGCTGCTGTCAAACTCGCTTAATGAAAAGTAACGCGTCGCTGATTACAGTTTTATTTGGGCTCTATGTAAAAAGCACTGTTAATTTAGCATCCCCTCCTTTGTGTGTTTGAATTTGCCATGGCTGAATGATTTAGAGTCTCTCAGTTTCAAGCCGTTTCTCTACGTTTTTTTTTTTTCCTCTCTTTCTTTCTCAGCCTGCCTTTTTATTTCTTCTTTGTACAGCCATACGAGCTGCGTGTCTTTCCCTTTCAGCCCTGTAGCCTCCTCTAAGGCAGCTGAACCTGATCTTTGACTTGTGCTACTGAGTCAAATGGCAAAATTAATTTCTCATACTCTTTTGTTCATACTTTTAAAAACATTTTGAGAGATCACTGTATTTGATGGCTGATCTATAGAAAAGGTTCCTGTACCAAAGCAAGAAACTGTCTTCCCTCCCCCACGATTTCTACAGACTCCTCTCACATAAGTAACGTTTCGGTGTGTATGAGTTCATGCATACACGCACACCCCTATCTACTAGATTTAATACTCGGCCGGTCCCGTAGTCCACAGGGATCTGGTCTTGTTATATAATAGATAAAAAACTAACTCAGACTTGTTTTATAATGATAGTGATAAGAAAATGAAGAGATAGAGCTTTGGTCCGATTTTGTCTTGGTTTCTGATATTTCAGTGTGCCTGTGCGTTGCCCACAGTTTTGTCATCTTCATTTTGAGTCCTGGGGAGGAGGCGTTGCCTCCCAAATCACAAGCTGACCAAATCTCATTACTGACCACGCCGACGCCGCTCGGTAGTGACTTAAAACCGCTAGTGTGTTACAGGTATGAATCACTTGTAAAATGCCAGCCTACGGGCTGCGTGCCCTGTTCAGTACTCCTCAAATTCCGGCACTTTTCGGGCCGAGCTCTTTGGCTCCGCAGCGGAGCAGCCCCCTCCTCGCCCCGGGAAGGGGCAGCGCCTCCCTCAGCTCCGTGCGGCGGCTCCACCTGCCCCCGACCTTTGGAGCCCTCGCCATTCATCTCTCTCTACTTGCTGCACTTACCGCGTTGAAACCCACCGGGAAACCCGGTGTAACCCCACCCGTTTCTTGCATCCACGTAAATTTCCCTGAGTTTCTCGGCTTTGAATCTCCCCCCCCCCCCCCCCCCCCCCCAACACAGCACGCAGCCTTTAACCCCCGTCCCGCTTGTCTCCACCAAAGGCTTGAGGGCAGCCTGACTACTCGCCTTTCCTCCCTTTCCTCTTCCTCGCCTCCTTCATCCCCACCTCCTTAGTTGGGCTGAAAATAATTTGCTTTGTCTAAAGGGTTTCAGAGGCAAAGCTCGCCGGCCGCCCCGGCTGCATTAAAATTCCTGCCGGCCCAGCCTTGAGCTGAGATCGCGGCTCCCCGGAGACTCCACTTTCGCTATTACTGTCAAGTACCCTTGACTCTTTATTTTTGCCCTTTTATCTATTACAACTAATTCGAGTTCTTTTGCCCTTTTCAGTTTAAGACGTGGCTTTCTGTAAAGCCTCCCCCTGCCACCGAGCTCTCCGGGTGCAGAGCCTTTAGAAATTGAGGGGTTTACTGTCAAAATGAAAATTTCACTTCAAATTATCTTGGCTGATGCACGTTTTCCAGGCCGGGGGCTCCTGTCTGAGCCTTTTGACAGCCAGATCAGCAGAGGGGTTCAGTGATCTCGATAATATCATCCAAGAGAGCGAAAGTCAATACAATGACAGGGAATATGACTGGATACAATCCAATTACGGCTGCTCGCAGAGAGGGGAAGGGCTTGATCTGATCTCCGCACCCGGATTCCTTTATTCAGTCCTTGCACTAACAGGTCTCGCTAGAAACTTTGCTGGCTGGAGGATGTTATATTTTGGCTGGGTACTGCCTTGGTTACATTCATCGTCGCCTTTAATACATATGTGCATATCCCCCAGGTTGCATTCTCATTTATCATTTATTTCAGACAGAAGGGGGGTGGGTGAGGACAGAAAGGCTCTTCTGCTTGTCCGGTGTCAGCTCGGTCCTTCGGGCACTTTCGTTTTCCCCCCGCAGCGCCAGGCGCGGGAGCCCAGGGATCTGGCCCGGTCTGGGTAAACCGGGGGCTGTTACAGCCTGGCAGCTTCTTTTTCGGCAGTTCTCCCCCCTCTCCCGGTCCAGAGATCAGGAAAAGTTTGTTCCCGTTCCGGGGAAGGGTAAGGGAAATCTTTTAAACGCCTGTTATCTAAATGGTAAATTGGCTGCGAGTGCTCCTGAATCACACGTCGAGAGCGCTCTCTCTCTCTCTCTCTTTTTGTTGGCTGCACTCTATTTAATGTCAAAACGGTAAAGCATCTGTCCTGAAGTGCTGAAATATTCATGGCGGATCAGCGATTCCTCATCCTGGCAGAAGAGCTGGAAAGCTAAAGCGGTTGTTTAAAAGATCAAATTTTCCACGTGAATCAATGGCTCCGCGCACCGAGGAGGAGGCGCCGCGGCACAGCCGGGCCGCTTTGGGGGAGCCCCCGCCCGCAGCCGGAGCGGGCGATGGCAGCCGCGGGGACACCTGCGGCCCGGCCGGCGCCTCCGGCCCCTTCGGTACTGTCCGGGTGCCCACTGCCGCACTCGCCAAACACACCGCCCCGAGCCTCTTGGGCAGCGGGGAAGGGTCTGCGGGTGTGGGAGGCTCTCGGAGGCCACGGGGAGCGGCCGAGCCCCTTCCCACTCACGGCAGCCCGGTGGCGGCCCTTAAAACGAGCCGGAGAGGGAATTTGGAAACCTGGAATATGTTTGTGCAATGCAAAAGGCCACCACGCGTGTTACCTCTGAAACAGACAATTTATTGGAGTGAACATACCTTTTAACATATTTCTCTTTTCTGTCAAGATAAATTTGTGCAGTAGGTGTAAACTTAGTAGAAGTGCTGTTTGTGAAGTATATGCTAACAAGTAAATTAGGAGGAAAAACTCTCAAAAAGTCTTTATAACTAATATCGGCATGCCTTAAATTAAATCTGAATTAAAATTTCTCATTTGTAAACTTTTGGATGTAAACTTTGTAAGTAGGTCTATGCTATAGTACGTGCTTTTGGACATGGAATTAAATAACTTTCACGACATTGATCCCTTAAAGTCGCAGCCAGGAGAAATTAATTCTTCAGAAGAGCAGTGAGTCGTCTGTCCTTTGAACTGAGCAAACTGAACTTTAAATCCTCGTTTCTGTTGTTAAAAAGGAAAAAAAAAAAAAAAAAAAAAAAAAGAAAGAAAAAGTTTTATATTTAAACTCTCACAAGTCTCTTTTCAGTGTAGCTGACTCTTCCAGTGCAGGGAAGTTCTTAGCCCCTCAGTGGGGCCGTTAAGAGCAAAACATTTTGCTTCCTGCTTTGGGGAACGCGATAAACTCCTTGCTCGAGTCGTGGTGGGCCAGGTTTGACAGCTGCCCCTTGAGCACGTTGGCGCCGTTGCCCACCGAGCGTCCCAAGGCGCCCGTTTCCAGAATGGCTCCTTTGGTGGTAGCCCAGGACACCGTGGTGTTGCTCAAGGCTTGGTTCAAAGTACTGTGCCTGAACAGGGGGTCATGGAACACCCCGTCCACCCAGTTCCTGAGGTTGGTGACCGGTGAATCCTGGTGCCTGTCGATGACATTGACCGGGGTGGAGACGGCGGTGGCGGCCGAGCCCCCCTGCCGCTTCAGCATGCATGAGGGGTACTCGGCCTGGTTGAGGGAGGTGGCGGTGTGCGCCAGGGACCAAATCCGGGGCTTCGCCTCCAGCAGCTGCTGTCCCTGCGGGAAGCACATTTTGGGCTCGCAGCCGCGGGGCCGGGCCCCGAGCAGGGCCGCCTCGCACTCCTCGGCCGCCGGCTTCAGGCAGCTGCGGGCCCTCTCCGCCTCCTCCTCCTCCTCCTCGTCGACGGCGGCCGGCAGCGGCAGCTTGGCGGGGGGCTCGGCGGCGCGGGGCGGGGGGCCGCCGCCCGGCAGCGGGTGCGGGTGCGGCAGCGGGTGCGGGAAGGGCCGCCTCATCTCGCACTCGGAGCTCTCCGACTCGGCGGCGTCCAAGTCCTCCAGGTCGCTGAGCTCCAGCTCCTTCTCCTCCTTGCCCGTGGGCTCTGCGGGAGGGGTGGGGGGAAGGGACGGCAAAAACAAGACACGCGGTCACTGGAGGCGCCGCGCTGCCCCGCGGGCGCCCCCGCCAGCGAAGCCCGAGGCCAAGGGGGCGAGGCCCCCCCCGGGGCCAGCTGGCGGCCGACCCCCCGCGGCCGCGCCGCTAAGTGCCCCTTCCTAGCAGGGTACCCTCGGCTTTCTCGTTCTTCATCATCGCGTCTTCCTGCGAGCCCTCCTCCTCCTCCTCCTCTTCCTCGTAGGGCCGCTTCTCGTCCGAGCACTTGTTCCGCGGAGGCCAGGTCATCTTGTTCTCCTTCTTGAGCCGCCGGCGGGCGTTGGCGAACCAGGTGGAGACCTGGGTGAGGGTCATCTTGGTGATGATGGCCAGCATGATCTTCTCGCCCTTGGTGGGGTAGGGGTTCTTGCGGTGCTCCTGCAGCCAGGCCTTCAGCGTGCTGGTGGTCTCCCGGGTGGCGTTTTTCCGCCGCGTCCCGCCGTCCATCCCGCCGTACCTGCGGGCACAGCCGAGCACCCCCACCGTGACCCGCCGCCCTCGCCCCCCGACGACCCGCCTGATGCCCCCCTTTGGGGCGGGGGCTCCCCGGGTCCCGGCTCTGACACGCGGCACCCCCCGTGGGTGGGGACGGCAGGACCACGGAGGGGACAAGAGGGCGAGGGCAGCTCAGCTTCCAGGGGAGGCCCGGCCGAGGAAGGAGGAGGACAGTGGGCTCGTTCAGCCAGCACCGGGCGGTGTAAAGCTCCGCTGCACCGCGGCGTTTGCGGGGAAAGAGGGAAGAAAACTCCTGTCTTTATTCACGGCAAAGTCAATGTCAACCTTTCGGGCAGCAGTAAAATCCTAGCGGCTCGCAAATGGCCAGAAATGCTGCTTTCCTGTTTTTTTGCTCAGTGCTTCCCAAACAGAATACGTCTGGGTGACCCCAGGGTGTAACTGCTAATAGAAATACATTTCCTCTTACTCCTTTTATTAGCAATCCCCCCTACCCTTTTGTTCCTGAAATTGTAAATAAATAAATATATATATATATATATATAAACCTAACGCAGATGACACTGGACTGCAACTGAATATTTAATGCACATCCTCCAGCAAAGGTCACCGGCGCCCAATGGGCCTCAAAGGTTGCACCGGCGTCTGAGCGCCTTCTGCGCCCTGTTAAAGCTGATAAAGGCAGCAGGGCAGGCCGGCCGCCTACTCCTGACTCCGTGCGGGAACAAACTGAAGGAGGGGGCGTCGGAGAGTTCCGCAGCCCCCCCGCCACAGGACCACGTGCGGAGGCTGAGCGGCGGGGAAGGGGGCGGCCGGCGGGGACCCGGCGGGGACCGTCGGGGAGCGGCCGCTGGCTGAGGCTAAGGTCCGGGCATGGGATGCTGAGGGGGGAAAGAGGGTCCCCGAGGGGGGCCGGGGCTGCCCTTACCTGTCGTACTGGTACTGGCTGAGGGTGTGATCATAGGGGTAGTAGGCAGCCGCCGGGGCGATGCCCGCATGCGCAGAGCCGCTGCCGTCCTTCGCCTCCAAACTGTTCTGCAAAGAGACACCGCGCCGCCGCCCTCAGCCCCCGCCGACCCCCGGCTCGTGGGGAGGGGGACATCCCCCCCCGACCCGGCCCGGGGCCCCCCCTGGCGCGGCGGGGTCCGTAGGGACGTGAACTCAGGACGGTGCTGCGATGCGGGGAGAGGGAGGAGGAATAAGAGGGGAGGGGGGCGCAAGGGCTGGCTGGGAAGAGCGCCCCGGTGACTACCAGCGAGGGGGGGACCCGCAGCCATCGTCCTGGCCGTCTCCTCACCCTCGGCATCGCCGAGCCCGGGGGGCGGCGGCGGAACCGGGGATGCGTGGGGGATGCGGGCGGGAAGCAGCGGAACCGGGGAAGGGGGCGGTGGAAGGGGGCTTACCAGGGAGTAGAAAGCGGGAGCCTCGGTGCCGTAGGTCACGTAGTTTCCATAGCCCTGGGGGCCGGCGTAGGGGCCGCCGTAGACCCCCAGGGCGGCGGCGGAGTTGAGCTCGTGGCGGGCGGTGGCGAGCAGGCGGCTCTCGTACACAGGACAATAGACCGGGGTCTGCGCCGAGGCGGCCGCCCCCGTCTCGGCCAGTGTCCGGCCGCCGGACTCGCAGCAGGTCGTCAGGGAGTTGGTGCTCATCAGGAACTGGGGGGGGAGAGAGAGGAGCGCTCAGGGCGGGGAGGGAAACTTCGGCACTTGAAACTAACTTTGATCGCCACGGTTGCGGCTTTGGGGTGTCGCCCCCCCACTTCCCTCCTCCCCCCCCCCCCATCTCCCTAATCCTCCTCCCCTCGCGTGTTTTGCTTTGGGGGTTAAAACGTTAAAACAGAGGTGCCAGTACTTTATCAGTTAAAACAAAAAACAATAATAATAATAATAAAAACCACCACCACCAAACACCCCGTGCCTGTAGGCGTTTAATCCGCCGCAACGCATTGCTCCAGCCCTTTGCGTTTAAAGCCCAACTTTCCCGGTGTGCTTTGACAAGACGGGGTTTACACCGCTTTTCCCCTCTTGCGGCACAATGCTTCCCATCTGCATTTTTAAACCTTTTTTTTTTTTTTCTTATTTTTTCCCTCTATATCACTCATGCATATTTATTTTGACTGCAGATTTGTAGCGGCCGTACACGCATCTGTTATTAACCTGCTGTTTTAGAATAGCCCATTATGTTTCTGCAGTTCAGCCCTCAGTACTTTCGTGTTTAATTGGTAAACTGTAGATTTAATCGGGAAAGATTAAAAAAAAAAAAAAAAAAGCGCTCGGGGGAGAGAGCGGGTGGGGGCTGGGGGATCTCTTGGTCCTTTTCTCACCTCGCTCATCTCTGTAATCGTCCCCCACGCATCGTTATCACCCCGAAAGACCCTAAATCCCGAGTGTGCCTCCCCGTTTCAAAACACGGGCACAAGATATAACTTAGGCATCATCCAGGCATGCTGAGTGAGTAACCGATTTCACGCTCTCGCATGCTAGAAAGGATCGCTGCAGCTTTTAGCACTGAACGGAAGTGATCAATAATGACTGAAATTCAATCAATTAACGTTTGTAGGCAAAAGTCTTACCTGGGGTGCAGAGGAGTAAGGGTAGCCAAACTGAGGATATGACATGGTACAGAGGCTCCCAGTTATCTAGAAACAAGGCGAGACGTCTGATCTGCACGCTATTGCAGCCTTGCTCTGCTCTATTGTACCAATTGATTGGTAACCACAGGTCCCTAGATGCTTATAGGACGAAGCAGAAAACCACATTTAATTTATTTACATGCTTTTTGAACTTTTTTTTTTTTAACTAAAGAAAAAAAAAAAAGAAGACGTATAGTAATTTTAGCAAGTTCGCCTCTACAGCTGCGACACTGAAATAGTTGTTACGTGAGGGCTGCGAGGCTGGCAAACGTGACGGCAGAAACACATATTTTGCACCCACGGAAAGGGAAAGGAAGAGAAAAAAGGGGGAACGAAAAGCAGAACAAGCACATCACGTCAGAACCACGTTGTTTTACAGGAGCTGAGCCTCTGACGTCACGTAAAACCTATTCAAATTACCTTGCCTGGAAGTTTAACATTCATTTTCGGGAGTCTTTGAGCTGGCGTGGAAAACAGACTCTCTAGTATCTCTCTCAGGCTGCCTAACAGGAGCGAAAGTTTGGAAAGCGCTCCAGCACCAGCTATGCCTGGTCGCAACATATCTATATTAATTTCTTTGGGAAGGAAATGAATGGTTTCAACCTGAAGAATCAACGTCCTATCAGCTAAGATTTTTTTCCCCCTGACCTCCTTCGTCACTGAAGGGATGGTAAGCACTTTTAATTAGAAATTAATTAATGAGCAGCTGCTTCTTCCCACCCCACAGTAATAATTAGTCTCAATTACAAACAAGACATATGAAGGGACACACGACTGAGTCTTCATTTAAGATTTAATCAACAGTTAAAATTAGCGCTAGTGCTGACAATAAAGCACATGACATGCAACCCTGCGTTTCTTTTCCAGCTTTTATTCCCGGCGTGTGATTACAGGTAGAAAACCCTACGAGCGTATTCCGGGGAGTGATTGAAGGACGTGACTTTTCACGTTAAAACCACTCGGGTGCCGTCGCAAACCTCCGCTGGAAAAGCCAGCCCTTCTCTGAGGGCCGCATCCAGCCTGCCTGCGTGCTCCCAAGTGGACACGGCTGAAAGGGGGGTGTTATAGCGGGGGGGGGGGGGGACAATGCCCCGACGTGCCGAGTGCTGCTTCCCACAGGGGAGCAAACATTTCTCTGTCGGTGGTTCCCGGCAGAGCGGAGCTTCCCTCGGGACCCTTTGGCGGTGGGGTCCGGGGTAGCACCCTCGGGGCGCAGCGGGACCTCTCAGCAGAGCCGATGGGGCGGGCGCCTCTCCCGCGCCGCCCCCCTTCCTTTCCTTTCCCCAAAGTCGCCTTTTGTGGGGGCCGTGCCCCCCTCCTTAACCAGGCAGAGCCCCCCACAGCCCCCCGGAGGGGCAGGCTCCGTGCTGCCGCCCTGCGGAGGCGGCCGTCGGGGGGCTCCGGCAGCCCCTCTCCCCCCGACGGCCGCAGCCGACGGCGGGCGGAGGAAGTGGAGGACGGGGCTGAGCGCTGCTCCGCGGTGTGCAGACTTGCTCAGAGAGATTCCTGGGTTCAGACATGTGAATAGCCCCAGGGTCACACTCTAATTAATGATGATGTTCTCTTCTTCTCCCCAGCTGGAAGACTGCCTCCCAGAAACGAATCTGCCCACACTGACAGCTCGATTGAGGGTGATTGATGACTATCTGGAGACCACAGTACACATAATATAATATCTGCTGCGTAATTGCTTTAATTTACAGATGAAAATACTAGTTCTCGGATTGAGTTAGACTACAGCGAGCGGTGCTTTATGGCGCTTCAGAGTGTTTGCAAATAAAAGATATCAGATACAGTACATGCAAATTATCCTGACAGCTTGCTATCTGTAGCCGGGAGAAACGTATGAAGAACGGGAATCAAATGACATTAATAATCGAGTTTGAATTCCGTATTGATTTCGGGCGGGGGGGAGGGGGGGAAGTGCTTATCCTTTTCTCACCTGAACTGCTAATTTCTTCTTCTTCCCGGGAATATTAATAACTTAGCCATTGGGTTTCTGTTACAGAAACGCTTCTTTATTCCTTCTGCGACCCGGTGCTGCCAGAATATAATGGTAGTTTAAGTTACTATTTACAAGCAGCTTCCTTCTGTGCATCGTGCTGCCGGGCTGTTGCATTGTTTTGGAAGAAAAGACACCCAGTGTTTACACAATGGTCTGCCTGCAGTGTTGGGTACTGCTCACTCTGCCTCCTATGCTGATTACGTTGGGGGTTGTTTATTTAAGCCCTGGAGTATAACTCACCGGTGCTAGGGAAGAAAAGAGTTGCACTTATCTCAAGAGTGGCTCAGGGTAAAGCACTATAATTAGCTGAGAGAGCTAGAGAACTGCCTTGAGAAGTCCTCGCAGTTTTCCAGGCTGCAGTTTGGGAAACGTCCCGTTGTGTTTCCTCCTCCCCCCCCCACCTTCTTTTGATACTACTGCAGATGTCAACTCTGCAGTGGCCCGCAGAACACTACGGGTTTTGATATTTAGATGAGTCTATTAAACTTTAAAATACAAAGTAAAATTCAATATTTATAGTCCTTGTCTATTTATATATCACAGTTGTCTTTCATTGCCCTGCCCCATGCAAATACTCTGGTGCCCGTTTTTGAACCGAACTTTCCTGGATTAATAATGATAATTATTTGTCATTGTAATTTGCAGTTTTGCCTGCTTTAATACTTTACACCCGGTCAGCATTGTGCCACTTCCAATCTGTATTCCCTAGGAAGTAGTCATTAAAACACAAAACAAAAACCCACCACCACCACTAACAACAAAAAACAAACCACCACCAACAACCCCCCTTAATATTTAAACACTGACATTACATCTTCCTAAGGCGTTCACATCTTGTTTCACTTGCAATCTACAAATAATGGCCCTTTGTTGATAAGAAACCCAACAGAGTTATATTTCATCTTGAATTTTTGGTGCCAGAGCACAAACATGCAATAAGCCCCACAATGATTTAAAATAACCTTTGTGGTTCTTGCACATAAACAACGTAACACTGTTCAAATCCAAGTAAAGACGCTTAATGCTGTGGGCTATATCCTTAAGCACTTGGAAAATGCAAGCCTTTGCTGTGCAATAAAAATTGTTCCTTGTCAAAGCCCCTTTCCCGTGCAAACGAGTCAACAGCACACCAGAAAAATAAACACGCCGTGCTTTCTCCAAAGTTTGAGAAAGTAAAAGCCATGGCAATCGATACGGAGCGCTGCAGGGTTTCCCTCTCTTAAGAGTCAGCCTGAGCACCCAGAAGAGCGGATATTTTCGCACCAAAGCCAAACTAAGTACATCTTCCAGGGTTACGTGCTTCTTCCCCGGGAAGCTGGAGCCAACGTTCATGCAAGTTTTATCATAAAAACACGAAACTAGAAGGAAACGCTGTGATACTGGAACAGGCCACAGCAGGTAAAACAGAGAACCGCGTCAGGACTAACGCTTTGATGGACGTCTTCAGGGACATGATCTAGAGGCAGTTAATGTAGCTACAGTTTTGCTATCTGCATTTTCATCACCTCCTCGTTGCGAGGGGTTATTGCCACTCCTGGAAATATTTCAGCGACGGAATTTGCTTATGGGCTAAACAGACTTCAGCAGGCGCTTTCAGTCGAGTTTGCTTTGTTTTCACGTTAAAGATTTAAAGCAACCTTGACACCGCCTGACAAACGCCGTGAAGCTCTACACGTTGCCCATTTGGGATCTGACATGGAACCGAGGGCAGCCTGCAACATTTTCAAGTAGATTAGCTCCCAGGAAGGCGGTATCGCCAGTAGGCGCGAGGTGTTTTTAGAGCCCACCTGAGGTGTGATTGCCTACACTGCACTGCAAATCGGGGGGCAGCGAGTCGGTGGTGCCTACCTGCACCAGCCCACATAATGGCTTGTGATCAGCACAACTATGATGACAAACACAACCGTTGCATAAGAAGGCGCCGCTAATTAATTCACGCAGATTACAACTACGTGTAAAAGCGGTTGTTCCAAGCTATCCGTTTGAATGCTTTCATTTTGTAGTCTTCAATCCTCTTGGCAAACAATCTAGATTAAAGCAGAAAGGCCTCACATGCTCACTCTGTTCTTTGTATTTATTAAACTTTTCACACTGAAGGACTAGAGCCAACACGCACACACGCGCTCACTCTCACCCCCCAAAACTTTTCAGCAAGAGAATAAGCAAATGCTGCGACCTGGGCAGCCACTGTGGGGCTAGATGGACCCTGCCGCACATCCACGTTTACCTGCCCGGTGCAGAGCATACAACTACGCTGTCCCTAGCCAAGCAGAGATTATTCGAGGTTTCCCTTTCCAGCTCCTGCACCCCAAGCGTCGCAGACTCGTAGGCATTCAAACGCCACCGCCTTCGAGCTGCCTGGCAGCAGACAGCTTGAGCGTACTTCTGTGCGAAGAGAAAACTTTCCTACGTGCAAGGTCAAATCTTATTCCCTTTAAAGTTCGTCTTAAAATCCAGAAAGTTTGACTCGGTACCTTACCTTAGCGCTCGCTGAATATCATATCCACACCCCCTTCCCAAGAAATAACACATATGTTAAATTACATTTGCCCTCTCTCCTAGGTAAAGATTGCACAAAGCCAAATGATTCATCACAGATAGTTTCTCTTCCCTCCAGCAGTTCGTTTTCAGCTGCCTTGCTGCTAGAGCAGGCTCCGAAGGGGGGAAAAAAATAAACCCCACCGCCCCCCTCCTCCCCGCTTCCGTAGAGACAGACAGACACACACAAGCATCACCACCAAAACAAGGAGATTTTTTTTTTTTTTTTTTTTTTTTTTTTTTACCTGCGGTCACACCAGGCTTCGGCTAAAACCTCGTAGCGAGAGCTGTGCCATGGCAGGGCTTCTCTCCTCTTGTCTGCGCTGGCTCACTTTGCAGGGAGCTACGGAGAACTAATGTAGACATTTCTCAGTGTATAATACCTGACTGGAGTGGCACAGTGCCTTCAGTCCCCAGGCGCCACAATCACTTCACTAACCCCCCTGTACTAGAGTGACGTTCAAGTGAATAGCTCCACTGATCACACTCTTTCCTGCTGATTAACACTTTCCAACACGACCAGGCGCTCGGGTTCCAACTTTTCCTTTTAAAACAGCAGCAGCCAGCACTGCTTGCCTCCTCGGGTTATAAACGCCGTCTGGGGCGTGGGGGACACCATAATTAATAGCAGGTTAGTAAAATTAGCGCTGCCACTCCAATTGCTGTCCTCGTTGCCAACAATAATTGCATTGATTCGGGAAGGACACGAATGTCCTCCATTTAACCTAATGATCGGCGGGTTGCACACGCTGGAAGGCAGCCGGCGCCGTGATTAAGTGCGCGCACCTCCGAGCTCCCATTTATCTCCGCGGCTCAAGGCTGCGCTGGCGCTAAACTTACGGGCAACTCTGCCTCTCCCGCCGTCTTTGTCTCCCTCCCGTTGCCGGAGGTGGGCTCGGACGCAGGCGCCAGCCTCCGCGTCCCCGCACCTGGCCACCTATTGGCCTTACTTTTGGGCATAGCCGGGGCTCGGCGCGACGGACCCAGGCTCCGCCGCGCTTGCCGGGGCTGTGCTGGACGGAGGGGGCGCGGGGCGGAGGGGGGCGTCGCAGCGCGGCCCCCCCGGCTCCGGGGACCCGCGTCCCGCCGCGTTCCCGCAGCCCCGGGGGCCGGCCCCGCCGTCGCCCCCCGGCCCGGGGGCAGCCAGAGGGGGCTGCCTGGCCACCGGGGGCTTCCCCCGGGGGGGCGACAGCCGCAGGCGGGTCGGGAGCAGGAGCGCTTGCTCCCGCTGCTGCTCTCCGGCTGTCCGTCGGTCCGTCCGTCGGTCCGTCCGGCTGCCGCCCCTCTCTGCTGCAGAGTTCTCCGGACCCGGGCTGAGAACTCCCCCAACCCTCCCCGGTGTCCGCTGCTGCCCCCCTGTGCAGCCCCCTCCGGGGGCCGGTCTTGCGCTAAGTTTTGCGGCGCGGCCGCGACTTTCTTGGCTTAATTGTTTGTGCAGCGCGAAAAGGGACAAATCGGGATTGACAGAAGGGGGAGGAGGGATCGATATCGTTTCTCTTTAAAGGCATAAGCCCGGGCAGACGTCTCAATAAGACGGAGGAGGAGAAAAGGAGAATATTATAGCCCTAGCTAATTAAGCGAAGACAAAGAGGTGTGGGGAGAAAGGCTCGGGAGAGGTGGGGTGGCAGCGGGGATTTTTGAGCCGGTGCCTTCCCACCGTAACCACCAAGGCTGAACAATAACGTTAATAGGGAACATCTGTACATCGACAGATTTATTCTTGCCAGGGCTCTTTCATGCCCGTGTCATTTGCATGGCCCCATGCTCGTAATGTTCGACACACGTTGCACCTTGTAGTGCAATGACAGGGGAAATCTGATGGATGTTGAGAGTGGGAAACCCTATTCTCTTTCCCCTTTCTCCCTCCTCGGATTGCCCTTGCGGCTTCCAAGGCGGGGAAACCACACGGAGAAAGACAACGTGCGCCTTCTCCCCCATCCGCGCTCGCAAGCAGAAAGCCAATCACGTAGCGGACGTTTGCATGTTAAAGCAGGGAGCTAACCCGCGGCGGCGGGGACGCCGGGGTTGCCCGCCCGGGGCCAGCCGAGACGGGGAGGATCAGGGGGACGGGGCACCGCTCCGCTTCCCGGCCGGCCTCTGGGACCTTCCAGCCCTCTCCAGACCAGCCGGCAGCCCAGGAGTTGCAGGCGCCGTCTCTAGCGGATCCGGGGCATCCCTTCTTCCCCCGCTGGACGCCCGTCCGTCGGGGCTGCCCCGGGCTCCTCTGCCCCTCTCCGCGGGACCCCTTCCAGCCGCCCTCCGGCCCGAGCCCGTGGTGACATCCCCCAAAATGGTGACATCCCCCAAAATGATGACACCGCCGGGAGTGGTACCGGGGTCAGGGGTGCCCCACGGGTGCAGAGCAGTGGGACTGGGGGGACATCTGTGGCTGTTGGGTGCTGCCCCTTCCCACTGCCCCTCTGAAGGTGTTCAAGGGCAGCAGGCAATGTTCAGAAAGCCATTCATCTCATTAGCACCTACCACTCGTAGCAGTGAGCTAACAGGTATTTTATGGAATACATCAACCTCAGTTGCACGGGTGCAACCTTTTTACTGTGCCAGTGATGGTGAGAGGAAGTGAGCACACACTGTCTTTTCCATTTTGCTTATGTCGACCTGCACACCTCAGAAATTACTGCTCATTTCCACCTCGATCCATTCCACCTTGCACCACAAGGCAGGATTGCTCTCTGAGAAAGACTGGCCTACCCGGGTAGGAGGAGGGTGACCCAGCCAAGTAGAGCTGAGTTCCCACTGGATGTTCATGTAAGTCAACCATAGTGACCTGAAGGACACATCTACTGAGGAGACACTGGCTACCAATAAATCACAGAAGGTGCTTGCAATCAAAGCAAAAGCTTTAGGGGAACAGTCAAAAAATCACAGAGAAGGGCTGGTGGCTCAAAGGGCATTTGTTGATTTTTTTATGTTGTTCATGATGTTAATACAGCTTCTCTTTCTCCCTTTCTTTTTAATGCTGAGTTTCCAATCGTTTTAATGTTTAAACTGTTAAAAGGTGCTCTTTTCATAGTCTAAATGGAGCTGGGATTGTGTATCCTGGCATTCTTTTCCATTTCTGTAGCTAGATCAATGCCCTCTCTGTTGTGAAAAGGCCATCACTAAACGATAGCAAGTGGTTAAAAACCTTAATTTTCCATGTCATTAGACAAACAGCACTGGTGATAGCACCATGTACTTCCATTCAGAAAAGGAATATCATTTAATTGCAAGTGTCAATTCCAGCAGCACAGTGGCTGTTCTTTGAAGGCCTACTTTCTAAGAGATCAGATAAGAGAAAACACTAGCTTGATCTCTTACTTTTTTTTTTTTTGGCCTTTATTTTACTGTTGAGGTTATTAAATCACACCCAGTCAAGGAATAATATACTACTGCTTGTTTCATAACTCATGAAAGTCTTAGAAAAACATTAGCTTAATCATGAAACCTCTCAGATAATCTACATAACTAGAACAATTTCACACACACACACACACAAAATCCAATGCAATTTAGAATGTAGTAAATACATGGAGAAAAATCATATTTTCTTTGAAACTGTTTTTGTCCTCATCTGATTTTGCTTCCCTCAGCAGAGCAAGGTTTATCTTAATGTGCAAGGATCTGTACAGGTACATTTCTTTTCCTTTTCTTGCATTAAATTGATTATATGATGTTCAAAAGACTGATACACATTAGAAAACCTTTAGGCACTTCAGTGTAAAAGGGATGGATTATTAAAAGGGGAGGTTATTACTGTGAACAATGATGGCAGTACATTTATATGTGAAATGTTTATCTGGCACTGACCTGCACTGGTCAGAATCTGTACAACTACACTTTTATTTGTAAATATGCACTCATGCTGATAAAAGGCATCTATTTTCAGACTTGTCTGGTCATCTGACTTTTTTGTAGGCTATAAATATATATGCTTCTTTTTCAACAATTTTCTAAGCAAGTGTTACAATAATTCTACTTTTGAACTCATGATTTTGAGAAAACAGCTATTCTGTGGTAGAAAAAAAATGTCAGTGTGGTTAGAGAAGTAGTTAAGGCTGTCTTAGTGTACTCAATATATGTCTGGAGAGGATTATCTTTTAGTAGGAGAGGAGCTTAGTTTTCGTAGTTTAAAAGCTGAGCTACACCAAGGGACACTGGTCCCCAAGGGACAAGGGACACCCCCAAAAGGCAGAAGATATTGGGTAAGTCAGTAGGACCAAGTTCTTCTTACACTGAACAGGGAGGCAGCCTGCAGCCCTCACTCAGGTGAGCAGCACGGCTGAGGTGGAGCTCCAGGGAAGCAGGGCAGGAGCTGGGTCCTTCCTCCATGTTACACAACTAAAGAGAAGCGGGCTGTGGGTCTGATCCCAGAGATCTTCCCGTGCACAAGTAGTGCCATAAGATGTTACTTGCGGGCGATCACTCCTTGCACAGAAGGGATTACAGACAAGAACTGTGTACGCCTCAGAAAACAATGATGCAATTAAAGAAGCATTTGTAGTTTGTGCTTAGGGTTATCTTTCCATGCAGGATGAACCAACATTTTTTTTTTTTTTCCTGCTAATTATTTTCATTAGCTGTTTTAACTCTTCCTGAGAGCTCTTAATAATTGCTTCAGAGCAGAATGTGTAAAACTGAAAATTATTTATGGCACCGATTAGAACTACAGAATACTAATATGGGTAGTCAGGAATAATTTACCATAGCAGGAAAAGCATTATTTAATTGTTTAATATAGAAGCTTAATTGTGCTTGCATATAATTATCATGTAAATATCACTGTGATCACTTTAAGAGGTTATTTCTGAGTGTGCCAAAATTCTGAAGCAATCTGAAAAGAATTAATTTTTTTTTCTTGCCTTCCTTCACAAGTCTCTCAAGTACACTATATGTTTTAACTTAAACCAAAATATAGCCAAAGGCAGACAGGAGTTCCAACAGTGACCAGTGTAATACTCACTGCTTTTAATTACTGTAACAATAAATCACACAGGAATGTCCTCCAGGAACTAAATGATTTTCTAAAAACATTTGAGAATATTTTTGAAATTCAATTAATTGAAGGCACCAGATAAAAGGTACACATTCTTAATGGCTATAAAATAACCCTAAGGGATGTAACTGAGCTCTAAGCTTAACTTCAAAGTGTGACAGAAATACTTACTGTATTACTTTAAAAGTATTCAGATCAATGAATCAGTTAAAATTACTTATACATTTACCAACCTTTTCATTTTCTTTCGACTATGGTAGAAAGAACTGCTCTCATTTCCCAGGATACAAAAAGCAGTTGAGACCTGTAAAAGAAATTGTAATTAAAGCCAGCCTTCAGTCAAAATTGGTATTATGAATTTTTGGTTGACACAAGATAAAGGGGCCAGCAAAACATAAAAGTGTCTTGATAAAACATACATTTAGACATATTATACTGAAATTTAACTGGTTTGTGTAAATAGTTCAGGTTTTTGGGATTAAATCTATCTGTGTTAAAGCCAGTAAGCATTTTTTTTATTGACTTTAATGGAACAAATAGAACATGAATTTTGCACTGCAATGTTTTACTTAACTTACTTAATTGCATACCTGTCCAACCTATCTTATTATGGGCCAAATCTGTGATTCATTCTTTCTTTCTTTCTTTCTTTCTTTCTTTCTTTCTTTCTTTCTTTCTTTCTTTCTTTCTTTCTTTCCTTCCTTCCTTCCTTCCTTCCTTCCTTCCTTCCTTCCTTCCTTCCTTCCTTCCTTCCTTCCTTCCTTCCTTCCTTCCTTCCTTCCTTCCTTCCTTCCTTCCTTCCTTCCTTCCTTCCTTCCTTCCTTCCTTCCTTCCTTCCTTCCCTTCCTTCCCTTCCTTCCTCCTTCCTTCCTTTCCTGCCTTCCCTTCCTTCCTTCCTTTCCTTCTCTTCCTTCCTTCCTTCCTTCCTTCCTTCCTTCCTTCTTTCTTTCTTTCTTTATTTCTTTCTTTCTTTCTTTCTTTCTTTCTTTCTTTCTTTCTTTCTTTCTTTCTTTCTTTCTTTCTTCTTTCTTTCTTTCTTCTCTTTCTTTCTTTCTTTCTTTCTTTTTCTTTCTTTCTTTCTTTCTCTTTCTTTCTCTTTCTTTCTCTCTCTCTCTCCCTCTCTCTCTTTCTTTCCTCCCTCTCTCTCTTTCTTTCCTCCCTCTCTCTCTCTTTCTTTCCTCCCTCTCTCTCTCTCTTTCTTTCCTTCCTCTCTCTCTCTCTTTCTTTCTTTCCTTTCTCTCTCTCTCTTTCTTTCTTTCTTTCTGTCTTTCTCTCCTTCTACCCCCCCCCTACTCTTTTTGAACTTACCATGCTGACTTGAACATGCATGACTTTACAAGGTTGCCTGAGCATCTCAAACAACCACAGCATGCCTTCAGCTTTTGTGGGCAGTAGTCTGAGGTGGTATGCAAGATAACGCTCAGTAGGATCCCACTCTGTGAATAAATATCTTGGCATTTGACCTGTAGTATATGAGCAGCAAAGACTGTTTTAAAAGACAAATGTTTAAACCATCACAATTTTCTGATTTGCTAGGTGATTTAATAAATCAGCATGATTCAACAGCAGGAAAGTGTTAAGAAATACGGGGAAGCTAAAATGTCACTACTTTTTTTTTTTTTTTTTTTTTTTTTTTTTTTAGCAGTGCTGGTCTGTTCTGAGCTTCCCTTCCTTTTGCAATCTATATCCATGCTTGTAATTGCACTCAGGCATGTCAGGCCATGTAAGCAGATTGTAGATCCATAGTCATCATACTATAGATATAAGGGTTAACTTCTAAGCTTTGCAAAATGGCTGCTTGTTATAAATATTCACTGATGAGAAATTATTTAACTCTATACACTCTATACCTCAGTGCAGAAAGTTTAGAAATAGTTGAACTAGAATTAGGCACACATGTACATGTACATTTTATCTGTGTACACACATACACAGGGAAGGATGCAGAGAATTGTCTGCTCTGTATGAAGAGACTGTATTCTAAGAGAAAACTAAAAATATGCTATAGAAGGCTAATTGCTCAGTTTTCCAACAACTACCTAGTTTCAGTACTCACTGATCATTTTCTCTATTTAATTAAGAGTGACTTAAAATTTTTCTCTCTGTTTAAAATGTGTTAACCTGAGATGGTAAAAATGACAATAATACTACAGAGATAAATGCATCTGTATCCTTTCTACTGTTTTCCTTGGTCATTCAAATTCATAAACATCAAAAAAAAAATCGAGCATTTAATATTGATGTTATATCATAAAAATGTAATAATATTTTATAGCCCCACACAGTAATTATGTACCCTGAAGGTGAGATGGTCACTGAAAAGCAGAAAGATCCACAGTAGATTACAGCTGCAAGAATACAATCACTAAAAATACATGTATTATATGATAGCTATTTAAAAAATACATTTAATGTATAATATAATATATCATATAAGGCTAAAACATCAATAAGACCCAGGATTTGTCTGTGTTGAAGAAGGGCAAGTCTAACTATGACAGTTCTAATCAGAGACTGTACACTGTAGAAGACAGTTTGATGGGCAAATACCCATAATGTTCAGAACAGACTCACATCTACCAAATTACCACCTGTGACCTGCAGCCAGATTCAAATCAATTCCGTATAAAAAAGCCTGAACTTTCTATTAAATATTTGTTCCACCAATTACTCTAAGCCACCATTCACAAGCATTTAAAAGCTTTTATCTTCCAAGGACTTTGCAGTCAAAAGATTTTTTTTTTTTCCTGACTAGCTAGATTGTTTATTTCAGAAGGGCTGTGTGTCTAATAAAGGAACTCATAGATTTATGATTACATAGTATCTCTATAAATTCTGAGAAACCGTAGGACATTCCTGTATTCCCCCCCTTTTCCCTCCTTTATTTTTATTTTTATTTTTATTTTTATTTTTATTTTTATTTTTATTTTTATTTTTGTTTTTGTTTTTGTTTTTATTTTTATTTTTATTTTTATTTTTTAGAAAATCAATAAATCTTTGAATTAAAAGTCTCTCTCTCTCTCTCTCTCTCTCTCTAATTTCTTTACCTGTAGTGAAATGGTTGAACTGGAGTAGTATAGAAGAGCTGAAATATATAACAAGCCAGAATATTGGCTTCAGATTAAAGCTGTGTAGACCTGGGATAACTTGTCTGCAAAGTCAAATCATTTCATTGAAAATACATGTCAGGCATGGTTAAATATGATTAACAAAGGAAAATGTAAAATTTATGTGAAATTTTTAGGTTTGCAAAAGTCAGAGCAATCAAGATATGAAATGTAGTCATGTTTGTCATCAGAAGCTGTTTCATCTGCTCTATATTTTCCAGTTAACACTCCTCCTCCTCTCTCCAGCATCCAATTTCATACCAGGGAGAGCTATCAGTCCTAAGGACAAAGACAGTGTCTATGGACACAGAGATTTTTACCAAACCCTTGTTAATCTTGAAGGAAAGGACTTCCTTGGGAAGATAATCCCATTTCTTATCTTTGCTCATATCCAGGGACAATTTTGTGAGGTAAAAGATAAAGGGCAAAACCTTGCATCTACACGTGCTACAGAGAGCAAGTACTGTCTGATATTTCAAGCTTTTCACAAGGTTCCCAGGCCAGCCTGTGTTTCAGATGGATGTGGAGCAGAACAGAACAAGGACAGTTTATCCAGGAACCAAGAAAATGTCACCACCATGCTCAAATCCAGAGTGGCTAGGGATGCAATGGAGCCAGCGGCAATGTCGGTGAAGCTGATAGCTGAGGCTGACCGTCATAACTTAGAGGAAATTTCGGCTGAAACGACTTGATAGAGATGAAAGGTTTGCACAACAGCTGTTTCCAGAATTCTCCAGCTCTCACCCAAGCTGGGTGGTCATGGGCACATAGTAAACCAAATAATGAAGTCTGAGTGGGACAAGTGTGAGAAAATCTGTTTCTTTCGATCTTTTGAGCATTACCAAAGTGCAGGCAGCCCCTCAGCTTCTTCAGACACTATAGCAGAAGCTCAGCTGGAAACTTACTTTTTTTTTTTTTTTTTGTTCCCACTGTCTCTTCCAGCTTTAACCAATAATTAAAACCTTGAGCTGTCAAATATGTTTTGTGATTCTCTGTGGAACTGTGGTCTCAAAGCTGTGCATCAAATTTTATTACCAGAAGATAGTTAGCCACCTAACACATGTAAAGAAAGATCTCCTGGCCCTGGTAGCTCCTGGGCCTCAAACAGTGTTTTCTTGTCTCTCTGAGCATTTGGAAGGAAGACATTTGTTGGAAGCAGTGATGTTGGCTGTCTACTTCTTCATGAAACTTAAAGATTTGAAGCAGAAAACCCAAGGTGATCTGAAAAATCAAAAGCAATAGACATCTACAGAAGACTCCACAAATGTAAGTAAGACTTACAACTCTGAAGTTTTCCAAATTAAAATATTTTATTTGATTTATACTGCTGAAAAAGGTAGTTGTGGGTACTGCAATCACTCTTGAAAGCAGAGAGGGTCACAGCAAGTCAGAGGGCAGCTTGTTCACCTCGTGTCATACCAGTCCTTGTTGTGGTATGTGATCCTAGATAGATTTTTGGGGGGGGCAAATTGTGATTCATTTGACTCTAATGGTTGACCTTCCTGTGAGAGAAGAAAAAAATAACATTCCCCCCTCCTACTTAATGCAAAATATTTGCTTTCAAGAAATCTAGCTTAATATGTGTTTCAGTAATCACTCTTAAATTTATAAGGTTCTTTAACCTGTTTATTTATTTATTTATTTTTCTGTTATTTTCTTTTCCTGCCATTACAAAGTGTTGTGGCTTGGTTGTTAAACTAACCAGCGCTGCTCACCTGCAGTTTAGAGTGCTTAAAATCACTCAGACCAGCTTTGTGAAGGCACTTCAGAATTACCAAAAGGGACAGGCAGGGAAGAGGATCTTTATAAATTTATAAAAGTGCAGTAATTAAAACTGCAGTTTGGAAGCCCAGTCCCTATTCCCTCTTCATTTTATTTCTGTCTTTCCGTGAGGGTTATATGAGTTTACCCTTGTTTTGCCTTAGTTGCATTAAAAAAAGACAAAACAAAACAAAACAAGACAAAACAAAAACAAACAAACAAACAAACAAACAAAAAACCAACCAAACAAACAACACCAAAAACACACATGAAATTCTGACTGAGAAATGAGATAAGGACAAAAACATTTTTCATCATTTTGATTGCCACTTTTACTTTTGTAGTTTTCTTATTCCCATGGAAATGTGTATGCCAAGGTAAACTTGTTCAATAGTATAATTTACAATTAAAAATTTTATAGATAGAACTAGGAGAACTAAAGTCAGTTGTAGCAATACAAATGAGGACTGAATCTTATGTTATGTGTGAATCATGCAATTAGTGAATTTCACTAAGGATAGTAATTGTTCATTGCTTCATATCCAGAAGACAATTTGAAATGCTCTAGAAAGTTGAATGAGAAGAATATTGTTTATCTTCAAAATCAAATTCAAAGAACTTACCTTTAAGCAAATGACAGCATTCCCAAGTAGTTATCACACTATAGAATAAATGCTAAGTGGAACTAATCTTAAAACAGCCCAATGCAGAAGTCTGATTGAAATCAAACTTGGTTGGAGTTTCTCAAGAGATGACTGGTAAAAAAAAAAAAAAGAAAAAAAAAAAGCTTATGGTGAAAAACAGCAAGAGTGGTGAAGGCCTAGGTCAATCACACCAAATGCTAACTTTTTCCACTTTAGCATGTGCGTTGCAGAAGCATGACCTAGTGCAGCTGAATCCCAATGACAGTCTTATGTAATTGTCATATCTGTCTTTCCTTTGGACAAAATGTTTATACTGGTAATATAAACCCGTGGAAGTGGTTTGTGTACATAAGCAATTTGATTTTGTTTCCTCTATTAGGCTCTAACTTTGTAAACAGTGTGTGCTGTGGACAAAATGAGTAAAATGATGCGGTAAAGCTGCCTATCCCAAACCAATTTTAAACATGTAAATAGCAGTTCATCTTTGATGCCTAGAGAATTTAGGAGCTTAATTTAGCAGGATTCTAGAGTATAATGGTAATTTTATGAGAGAATAAAATGGCCAGAATCGTTCCTCTCACTTTATCTTCTTCCAAAATTTGTAAAGCCATAAATCACCATGTCTTAGGGTATAAACCAAGTGCTAAACCAATTGAGCTGCCTTTAGAGAGGGCTTTTTAGTCTTTCTCTGCAGCAGATGGTACTGGGCAATCTTGGAACTAGAATACTTGATAGATAGCCTGTAGTTCTGTTTCAGAATAGCCATTCCCAGATTTCTTCCAGATTTGGTGTTTCTTTCTTCTCTTTTGACTGCCAAGATTATCAAGGCTATTTACCCCAACACGCCAGTCATGGTCTTGTTTTTAAAACTTTCATTAAAGACAGATTTATCTGGACTTCTGTTAACCAGTTTAGAGGAAATTGTCCTTCTGGCAGCAATATCTCTTTGGGAGTCTGTCAGTCTTAATTCTTTCTTTAGCTGTTGAGACAAACCAGGAGTCAAAATATGTATTTAAGAACCTAAATAAATTTGTCAGAGTTTCTGAGCATCACCAGCTTCTGCTCTGGCCAGTAATAGCTGATGCTCAGCATCTCTTTGGCTAGATCACTTTTTGGAGAAAGCTTTTAACTCTTTTATATATCAAGGGATGGAAATCATTTCCTCATGCCAATGTTTGCAGAAAGGGATGCATAAAGTCACGTTTAGGAAGGAAATTTCATTTAGACATTTAACAGTTGTTACAGAAATAAAGTAAGAATTGTTTCTAACTTGTGACTAAGATGCTAGATTTAGAAGTAAAAGGCTCTTGCAACATGTTTCTTGATGCATTAAATTAGATCAGCTTGTGATGAAAATTTCTCCTTTAAAGAAGCAAGATAGGAAACAAAACAAAAAACACTTCCCTTTAAAACCTTTAAGCTAATAATGGATGACACTGGTACTGGTTACTACTGGGAGTAGTAACTGGGAGGTCCTGGGAGTGGAAATAAATCAGATGAGGTCAACGATATGTACTTAACTAGATGACCAAAAAGTGGAAATTGGATTCTTGTCTCTTAATGCTTGATGTTTTTACATTTAAATTGTCTAAATCTTTGTTGTTAATCTGAATTCAATACTTTAGGGAGATCTATTTGCCCACTTTAGAGATAACAAAAAACTCCTAGAAGAGAAGTTAAGAAAATCTCTTGAATGTTTACTGCATTTTAGGTTGTTTTTATAAGCCATACAAACCTGGTAAATAGACCAGGTAGTGGAGACTTCTGACTACTTTAACTTCCACTTGTATTTGCTAACTCAGGTTTTGTATAAATATGATAGATAGAGGCTTACCTTCACCAGCTGACAAAGACATTGTCATAAGTCAGTTGGTTATGCAGTCCCTGAATATTAGACCTTATTTTGTCTAGACACAGCAATACCATTTTAGATATTCCAGTTTCTCTAGATACAGAAATTCTGATTTCCAGGGAAGTTTCTCTAATTTCCTTCTTGTATAAACAAGTATATTCTGAGTTTATCTATTATGTTAGAGCACAGGTAATTTTCATGATGCTAGTTCACCTTTAGCATATTTATGCGTATGCATATTAGCATATTTAACATAGCATAGCTGTGTTAAACTGATTATGCAAAAAGCAAGATTATATCGTACTTTAAAATTGCAAGAAAGAAGAATAGGGCTTGGGTTGCTTTAAATCAATCAAAATGTGAATAATTGGTCTTCATAAGATTTCATTAAGAATACCTAATGTTACATGATATCTATATTTTCAGCTTTAGAATGTTATTCAAGTGCCACTTTTGAAAGTCCACATTTCAGCACCAAGATTGTTTGACTCTTAAAAATCTTGGTGAAGTGTGAGCCAGATACCTGGTTCTTTCTGGTCAAGAGTGTATTCAATTCATTAATGGAATATGTCTTATTATCTTGTCCAGCCTTGTTACTACCAAAAGCAGAAAGACTTTGGCAAGCTAACCACAGAATTGTGGTTACTAATTCACTGTTCATCACACTTCTCAAAACTGCCCTTTCCATTTTGATAGGAATAATATGTAACAATACATTTCATGCCCTGTGGATGAAATATATTAGGATATTCGTTAAATGTTAAAGGGTATTTGTCAGTATACGTGCCTACTTTGGCAATCAGATTAGACTTTGTAGTAAAGGATTCCTTTTCATCAGGGTCTTTAGATTTCGTATAGTCCTGAAGAACCATCAAACTAACCTCTTGTTTACCACCCCCTTCCTGTTCAGAAAATATCTTTCTCTGGAAAACTCATTAATTGCTTGGTCCTTGTCCTTACCATAATTTGAAAAGATTACTCTGGAAACTGTTTCCTAGCATTTGGGCCTCCTCACTGAGCTTCTCAAAGTGCTTTTCTTTTTTTTTTTTTTTTTTTTTTTTTTTTAAGCATTAGCATGTTTACCCAATTTAAACAGTGTAATTATCAACTTGGAAGCACAGAGGTGTTGCCTCTGTTTTGCTTCATAGCAGATGATGCAAAAGTGTTGATGCACTTTAGACCAGCAAACCCTCAATAACAAAGAATGAAGTTTTTCTTCTATGGAGAAGTTCCAAGATGTGTTCTGACAACATTTATTCAGACTGAAGGTGTCAGGATTAGGTTAGATTCAGAGCACACCATTCTCCTTTTAAATGAAGGTTTCTTCCTTTTAGGTTATGAAAAAGTTGGGAGAAATATTCTTAGGAATTGCCCTTGATTCACTTTCCCTAGGAGCAGTTCTGGAGAAAAAGAATTATTTCTTCATGGTTGCTTCAGAATATTTGGGGGGAATTTCTTCTCTCTCTCAGGGATAAGTTTTGTGAAGCCTTTCAAGAAGTGGCTACTAAAATATGTATAAATATACACGTTTTATTTCAGGCTTTGTACTCAAGCAAATGTTTGAACAGTACAGGTAATTCATTTTCTAATTACGTAATGGAGATAGTGGCTTTAGATATGCCTCTCTTGCTAATTATTGATATACTAGCTTAATGTGAGGAAGTTTTTTGTTGTTGTTATTTTTTATTTTTTAGTTTATTCTGATGTCTGCTTTGGGGTGGAGGAGACATTTTATTTTTTTCTGAGATAAAAAAGTAAGAAATTTTTGAAAGCAAAGGTGCTTGTTAATCGTCTTCTTGTGGTAATTACCTTCTGTTTCCTAATCTACATCCACACTCCCTTCTTTTGGGTTTGGACATTCTAGTCTGAAGAAGGTGGTTGTAGAATTGTTCAGGATAGACCTTGATACTTGAGAATCATTTGTACTCCCTCCAGACCATGGCACTGTTATTTAACCAATGTGAGAAGTAAGCAGTAGCTGTTTACAGATGGACTTTGGAAAGGAGGTGTAGGAGATTATGACAGACTGAATTAGCAATAAATAATTCTTCCCACAGAAAAGGACTTACAGTCATCTCAGTGAGTTACTAATTTGTTTACCTTCAGGTAAAATCATATCTCTACCGCCAGCCGATTTTTATACTGAAGTGTAAAAGAGCTGTCCTATGTGGCAATGTGATGGATAACTTCATTACACAACTAAAGAAGCTCTCTTCCCTTTCTTGTACCTTTTCACACTCTAGTTAATCACCTCACCCTGGTTAAGCCAACTGACTACTTCAGCACTAAAAGTATGCAAAATTAACATTTCACTGCACCAGTGTCAGATAAAGGCAGTCTTTTCCATCTGGAAAACAGTCTTGTTTAGATGATTCTGGCCGCTCCCTCTGATGTGTAGTTCTGTTGATGCTGTTCTCAATCAAAGGAATGAGTCATGCTTTCAATTTCTGTCCCATCTCTGACTTTTTTTTCTTGTAAGAATACAGTGTAAGGATGGCTGTCCTGGAGTGTCCCTGACTATGACAGTGGTAGATTTTGACTGCCGAGGGAGTATGAACAGGAGGAGGACACAGAGATTTTTCTCCAGAATAATCTTTCAAACACCATCATGTGTGGTTCAAGGACTTTCTAAGTCCAGGATGACAAGGTCCTGGTTACAGTCACTGGGGCTGATCCTGAGCTTCACCTGTGAGCTGATGTCCTTCTTGCTCTTGACCTGTTCCCAGGGAGATGCCCAATGCCCAGGGCTGCAGTTGTCTCCTGCTACTGTACCCCTGGCTAGAGGTGGTGGGACTGTCCCTGGATGGTGAGGCCCTGACTTACTGGACCTGGGGAGCTCTGGGCTCCCAGGGGGCCCCTAGTCCACACTGCTTCCTCACATCTGATGTTGGTTTGGATTAATATTTTCTCTTCGATTTTATCCTTGGAAAGTTGTACCTTTTCTGGAGTAGTCCTTTAGCTTTCATGGCAGCCATGGCAGGGAGCTCCAGAGGTCAAATATAATCTGTGATTCATTTTCTTTAGAGAATTTTGAAGCTGAGAGCTGCCCACTTCAGCTGACATCTCCCAGTTTTTCTACTGAGAGACAGTGACCAATTTTACGCTCTTTACCTTCTCCATGACCCTCAACTATTTTATGGATATGTCATACTTTCAGTTCTCCCTTCTCCATTATATCTAATGTAAAATCATTGCAATGATTCTTACTCCTCTCTTTACATTTTCCATCTTTCTGAGGTCAGACTTGTGCACAGAATTCAGCATATAGGTTCAATTTAGATTTATACAGTGATATAACAAGTTTTATATATATATATATATATTATTTCTTGAAACTCTTTCATAATCAAGGTTTTAAGTTTGTAGTTCAAAAGAACAAAACAAAACAACAACAACAAAACTAGGCAAAAATAGTTTTCTTCCCTGGGGTCTAAATCATGTACAAGTCTTTTATAGAAATTGATGCAATTTTTAATAAAAAAATATATTTGTTTGAGAGGTTGTGCCCAAACTCTGAGAACATCAGGCTTTCCAGTTTTTGAAGTCTTCACAGAGTATCTGTAAGACCTTATCTGCCCTTCCTATAAAGATATCAAGATGGATTCTCCTTTCACAAGACTTTGCTGGGCAAAGACACTGCACTTTCTTGTTGTAAGCAGTACTTATCACCTCTCCATAAATTCAGGGATTCTGTTACCAAATAATAACAGCAGTGCTGAAGCACTGAGGTAGTTATTAAAAGACTGATTTTTTTGTTTTCAACCCAAATATTTTTCCTCAAAGCTCTTGCATAAACACTTCACAGTTTGAAAAAGAAAGCCAATATGATATCACATTTTGTCGCCATCAATCATTTGCTATGCAAATTGAGATACCTACAGGACTTCAGAGAGTCAAGGCCTGACTGCACACGTGGCTTGTACAAACAATGAAAGATTTACAATGTGAGTAATACGTGTTTTCAGGAAGAGATCAATTACAAATCAAAGTGTAAAAGGATATGGACAAAGAAAGAAAAAAGGGCAAGTGTTGATCACAAAAGCGAAACAGAGGGAACAGAGAACACACCTGGTAAAATGGTTTTATGAAACACTTTTATTTGAAAAATATACTTTCAACTCTTTTGCCTGAAACTTGTTCTCACTTTCTAAATTCTGAGAAGCTTTGAAAAATATTATTTTTTAAATAAATATAAAAAAACCCTCTGTAACAAGAAATCAGAGGTCCATCTACAGCTTGTTTCTGAGAGGTTCACAGAGGATCCTTATGCTAAAATATAGTGATGAGGCAAGAATAAAATGATGTTCTCCTAGGTTCCAGCCATTCTCAGATCAGGACCTATGATAAAGGTAATACCTTTGTACTTAGTAGCCTTTGATTTTTTTTTTTTCTTTTTCTTTCTGCATAAGTCTTTATGATTCCTCTTTGAGTTGCTTTGAATTTTAGCATTTGCAGCATTCTGCAGCAAGAAGTTCCAACGTTTGTACATGCACAGTATGAAGTATTATTTTTCACTTGTTCTGAGCTTGCCACATGTTTCTGGCACTCATCAGAAAACTACACTTAATGTCTAATAACAAAAGAATTGAGGCTACTGTATTAGGAAAAATCAGGATGATAATATATTTTCTGTCAATACAAGATAGGCCAGATTGAGGTCATGTTAAAAGAAAGGCCAGAAGCTGCCACTACCCAGAAGACAGAAAATGTCATTCCTCTTTCTGTCAGAGTACTCCCCAGTGACTTCCCCTAGATCCGTTTCTGAAAGAATTTTCCCTCTCCTTTGAAGACAATGTCAAATTTGGGTTAAAGATAGACCTCAGGTGTAAAAAAATAAAAGAGGTTTTAAGTTCACAAATACAGGTTGGGTTGGCTATATAATTTTCCACTATCTTCTTGCCACTTGGAATGGTGAATTGAGGGGAAAAGTCCTCAGGCTTAAAATTGCCTCATATTTTACTGTCTGATAATGCAACCACAGAAGAAGCTGTATTTACAGTACTTTACTCCATGTTTCCCTGTTATTATGGGCACCTTGATAGTCATGATAAATTCTGATCAGGCTTCTGACTGTGTAAAGTCTGCAGGGAAAGATACGTGCTTCTGATATTCAACCCACCTGTGAACTAAGAATTTGAGACACCATCCTCCAAGAAATAGATGTATGCACCATCTATGACTTCAAGTCCATAATTTTTTATAAACAGCAAATAATACCATGAGAAATACTTTGCTAGCTGTGACAGAGATCTCTCACTCAATTTTTAAGCCTCTGCTGTAGCTAGAACTTAAGATTATTTTCCTGGTAGTGACGTAGGATAATGTTTCACTCTGCTGAGCATATTGAAAAGAGATCTGTTCCCAAATCCTTGATGTCAACATTAAGATAACTTTCCTTTTGAAAAAATAACTATCCAACTTGCAGTCAACAAATCAGGCACAATCATATCATGCTGTAAGTAAGCAATAAATGTCAGTTTAGAGCAACCTCTATAGGGTTCTAGGGAAAACCCAAGAAATTGTGTAAAAGGGTTCTGTGCTATTACAAGAGCAGTCTGTTTATAACACTGATCACTATCTACCAATCACATGCATATCTGTAAGAATAATCTTTGAAAGTAATTATTTATTCTATTTTTTGTCAGCCATTTGTTGGTTTGTACACTGAAGAAATAAAAGTTTCTATTCTTAAGGATGTTTCATTCCATGGAGATGTCATTAATGTCTCAATTGGTCTCCACCTGCTTTCAAAACAGTGCAAATCTCCTGTAGGTTTTGCATCATATATGCCACACAGATCTCTTAGGATACTTTACAGCATGTTAAATGCCTCTGTGTGCCATACTGAGGCAACTGAATGCCACCCTTCCATCCTGTTCATTTTTGAGCTGTTGAGCTTAATTGTATGCCATCACATTGAGTTCTTCTGCTTCCCTTCACACAAGGAAAGGATGAAATTCCTTTTCTAGGTCATTAATTTCCCCTTAATTTTACTGGCTGTTTATTAATTTTCCTTTAATTTTATTGGCTTTTTTTTTTTTTTTTTTTTTTTTTTTTTTCAGTGAGGAAATGGGGTTCACTATGTGTTCTTGCTTAGCATGCATTATTTTATTTATTGCTTATATTTCCTCTCCAACAGAAATAATCCTGATCTTTAAAAGCTTTATTTTCACAAAAATCTGTTATTATATCTGCATTTATGTTACGTTCGCACAACTTTCAAATGAAAGCACAAAACTGGTCCTTAGTAATGTGTTAACTTGTTGTTTGTTGGTATCCCAAGCCTTTAGGCTGTGTAAGATTCCTTTGGGCTGCATGCTGCACAAATACAGAACTCTTGCCTGGAAGATCTTACAAACAGATTTGAAAACAGACATTAAAAAAGGTGTATAAATTATAGAAATGATAGAAGAAAAATGTGCCAGGAAATAAAATGGTTTATGAACAACACAAAGTCAACTAATCAAATTGATTATAGCATTGTTTCATTTTAAGGTATTATTTTAATCCAAAAATTTAAATGTATTTTAAAATTTAGTTTCCCAGATCCACAAATACTTAAAAAATATGTTAATATGTCAGTAACCAACAATAGCTCATTGTCTCCTATGCTTGAATCCCAAATGATTACAGTTCACTTAGAGCTCATGAAGGTGTACCAGCAGCTCAGATCATGCTGAATGTTTTACCTTCCACTGTACATTAGCATGCCTTTGTTAACATGGAGTTTTAACTGCAGCCAGACTGTGCAGTTGTATATATTTTTAAGTGCCTCTGGAATTCCACACAAATTTGTCAGGTTTTTAGTAACCTAAATTATTTTGACATCTGTGAATATGTCACCTTGGACATATGTCACCTTTTTCCAAATAATTAATAGATGTATTCATTAATAATTTTTCTTTTTAAAAATAGCTCCAATAGTAGCTCTATTGTTTACATGAGGAGAACAGTACAAAATAGTGACAGAGCCAAAGTGGTAACCTGTTTCCTGTGTCATTGCATATACAAACAAACATCAGCTGGTATTTCTGAAATCAGAACTTATTGCTAGGCAGATTTAAAGGTAATTTGTTACTCTAGGTTCACCTTAAAGAGAAGGAAGTCATAGGCCCTAGTTATTCTGGGCCAATGGAGGATATTAACTCCAAAGTTGTCTGTCAGGAGAAAATGATGATTGTAGCTCTTCTGTTTGAGAGCAAAGGTGTCCACAGGCCCCAAATACAGGAATGTATTTCAGGTGTCTGAGATATTATGTCTCAGAGAGAAAAGACAAATTAGGTCTGCGCAGATGAAAAGCAGTGTCTTAAAAATACACCTAGGAGTAGATCTTATAGCCTATTGACAGGAGCAGGGAGTGCATCCAAAACAAAAGAATGCCTGATATGTATATTAGTTTTCAGTCTGAGAAAAATATGGCTTCAGATAGATTTCATTGCAATATTCAGATCTAGAAATACCAAGGAAGTATGTTGATCTTCCCTTCAGAGTTAAGATGGGTATGTCTTAGCCAAATATAGCTAGAAAAAGAGTCCAGTTACAGTAGCTTCTTTTACATAACCAAATAGCAGGGAATGTCTATTTTGGAAATAGCAACATTTTGATTCAAATGGTGGTATTTTACATTATCTCATGGGGCTATTAGTGCTTACTGGGATTTTCAAAAGCTGGAGACTTTGTTCCCAAAGAAATTAGGCAAGTTTTAAAAATTCACTAGGCATATGTTTACCTGTTTCTGTGTCCAAATAATGGTAGTCATACCAATTTTTGAACATGAAGCTTTGATTTATAAATTCTTTACAAGATTTAGAAATTTTACTTGGACCCTTTGGTAGATCACGAGGTAGTGAATGAATATAGTCTTTTTTGCCACTCCAGATAATTCCAGTTTATGGGAGTAAGTGAAACTGAGGGAAAATGGGAAAATTCTCTCTGAATAGAATAAAGATTAATTAGTGGATTTCCCACAGACAGTAGATACAAGTTACTTTTAAGGCAATTTATTCCTCTTAGGAATTAAAATGTCTTTCTTACAGACACTACCAGTTTGGAAAGACAAAGATTCAGAGCACAGATGGTTGTAATATAGTTGGCACATCAGTTACTACCAGCTTTTTGTCACTTCTAATTCCTGCATTTTGTTTTCTGCCCTGGAAGTCTTCCCAGGTATAAACAACAATTTACACAGCTTTGTTGGTAGCAGCTGATATTGTTTCAGTTCCGAATTTCACATTACTAAAAAGACCCTGGGAGAAATTTAGCAAACAGCAAAAATAATCTAGATGGAAACAATGGGAGACAAAATTGGTTTATGGGGAAGAAGTACAAAAGTGAGACATGCATTGCTTCATCAAGAAGTGACTGCAGAGGAAAGGTGATAAGAAAGAGTACATTATGTTAGCAGTATACAGTGGCTGAAGGTTTTTTAATTTCAGGAAATTCATGTTGGTTTAAGAAGGTTCAACAGAGAATAGTAAAAAGAAAGTGAGAATAAAATTAATGTGTAAAGAAATATTGTAGTGTCAAGACTTTAGGTTGTGAGGCATTTTAGCAAATGGCTTCTGCTGGGCCAGTTACAATTAAGAATTTAAGTTAGGAGAGTCCTTAACAATTAGATTCCTCTTAAAGAAAGCAGATGTGCTGGACCAGGCTGTGGGTGGGATTCATGTTTAGATTTAGGTAACAAAAAAAGTATCTATTGATAGCCAAGATGCTCACATATGAGCTAATATCTAAACTCCTGTCAGAGGCAGTGGGGCTCTCAGACTTGATTCAGTTGCCTAACTGTAGGCATCAAGTGTCATAAGAGTTGCTGTGGGCATTATCTTTATCCAAAAGATCTGGCAGATCTAGCACAGGTTGTAGGGAAGACTCATTACCCTCTGGAGCAGCAGCTGGTGGCCAGGCAGAATGAATCAGTAGGAACCTGCCTTGTGGCTCCAGATATGGTTGTCTGTGTGGGCTGAATCTCCATTGACTTCAGAGGGAATTGAGCATCTTCCAGTCCCCTGACTCATGTAAACACTTACCATAAACACTGGAAGTTACGCTACAGGATCCAGAGTCAAATCCTTCCCTAGTTCTGTATTTTATTTTATTTTATTTTATTTTATTTTATTTTATTTTATTTTATTTTATTTTATTTTATTTTATTTTATTTTATTTTATTTTACTTTACTTTACTTTACTTTACTTTACTTTACTTTACTTTACTTTACTTATCTATTATCTCTATGATAAGGTAATGGCTGTGGTTAAATAATAAAGTCATCTATAAACTATAAACAACAGAATGAAGTAACCTCAGAAATAAAGGAACTGGAAATTAATTCTGATCTGTGATTATACTGGCTTTTCTGTTATAATGCTCTTAGAACATCATGATAGAATATCAGTGTTTAATTAAATGAAATCTTAACGGTTTTGAAAATTATTTGTCTTTATAACTTCTTTTGAGAAATTTTCACTGATAATAAAAATCTAAGCAAAAACATTCCAGATCCTTTCCTATTACCATGTCTGTTTACTTTCATAATGTCACAAGTTTCTAGATTCTAAATAACTTAATTATTTAGCCTTATCTGAATAATATGTAATAAAAAGAGACAAATCATCATGTTTTTTTCAGTAGCAAGTGCATCATACCTGAGTAAAAGACCTGACTTTTCCATTAGAGATGACATGGCATGCTCAGAGTACTCACACTCAAAAGAAATGAAGATTATTTTTAACAGTTTGATGAACATTTAAATACAGAAATGGTTCAGCAAATCTTTCCAATACATTTTCTGTTTTTTATCTAGTTTATAAATACATAGCACACAATTTTAACTTTAAAATATTCTGATATTTTCAATATCAAAATGTGTGCGTCTCAGAGCTCATTAAGTGCTAAGCTTATGTCAAATGATCTTACATTGCCAGTAGTTTTCATGGGAAAAGTAAGTTTTACTAAGATTTTGAAACCTGCTGTGAAAACAAACAAACAAACAAAAACAAATGACTAAATAAAACAAAATAAAAACCCAGCAGTGGGTAACTCATTTGTTTATTTCAAAAGTCCAAATACGTTTCACTGAAATGTGATTTGATTTATTTTACAATTTACCTTACACACAATGAAATCAATTAACTATTCTGTGTTAGGACTAAATCCTTTTCCCTAACTCAGGAACAGCCATTCTAAAACAGCATTATCAGAAAAAGCCTGGCTTGCTTCTCAGCCTTAGCAGCTGTTCATAAAACTGCTGTTTAAAAAGATGACAAAACCAAGATAAACTGTAATTCACAATGTAAAAACAAAACAAAAAACTCAAGCCTGAAAACAATGTTTTATTGTCTGAAACAGAAAGAATTGACATGTTGTTAATATTCTGTATTGTGCGTTGCTCCTGCCGTTATCTTCAATAAAGGATGACAGTGTTACAAACTTCTGGAACAGGTCGAGCACTGTCACTTTTATCAAATATGGTATCAGCATTTTTCTTCAGTGGTTTTGGAACAATGTTAACTGCTCTGTGGTCTCTTTGGAAGAGAGTTGACTGGTTGTTCTGTACCATCATTTTGATTCTTGCAGTGAACTTTGAGGGAGCTCTAAGGAGAGTTAAGTTTTGTGTGTTAACACACACAAAATAAGGATTTTAGTCTGTATAAAATAAAGGATAACTGCCTTTGAGTGTGTTTTCTAATTGAGTTGCCTTCTTTGGCAGTATTTCACATTTCCAAGTACTGAATGACTGCCCAGGTTGAATTTCTTTAAGTCTGCAATTACCCAGAACAATTACTTAGGACTGGAAAATGAAGGATGAATTATAAACCTGTACTTCACACACTTGATTCTGGTGGATAACAATCTACCTGAAGTTCTCCATCAAGTTGCATTTGACTGTACTGTTTAATGTAACTTGCTTGGAACTTAAAGATATTCAGGTGAAAAACTCCTATACTAAATAACTAAGTTGCAAATTTTATTTGCGTAACAACCATCAGCAAAGAAACCCTGTGAAGGAGAGAGAAATTATCCACACATCTTAGCTATGTATAACAGCTGCAGATATCTGACCTGCATTTCTGTGATTAGGTAGCTGTCTTAATGTAACTCATGCACAGTATGTGTCAGGGGTTGTTTTGCATAAAGATCTTTACTGCTAGTTTCACATGGCAACAAGATTATGCAGCTTAGTGCATAGTAGAAACAGATAAAAAAGGAGCATGGATTTTCTTTTCTGATCTGTAGGTTAGAAGAACTCATCAGAATAACAGGTACCTAAATGAAAGACCCTTGGATATATACTTCAGGAATATAAATGAATGTTGAATATCAGCAGATACTTGATGAAAAGTCCTCACAGTGCAAACTAAAGATGTTAGTGACTGCTGATTTTTTTACTGAACGATTCGATGTATGTAATTGATTATTGCGTTACTCTATGTATGCAGAGCCAAGAAAAATGTTATAATTTTGCATACCAGATTGTAAAAAGATAACTTTAAAAGTACTGGACTGATATATGTGATTTGGGTTACTAACGTTTCTTAAAAGAGGAAATAGGAGCAGATGCAATCTGCCAAATAGATTTGTATTTTGTGCCGATGCACTGAAGAAATCTCTAATGACTCAGTTAAAATGTAAGAGAGCTTGTTTTACAGTGATTGTACCTATTAGGGGAACACAGTAGATTCGATTGGAAATAAGATACCCAAAGCACTGGTGTATCTAAGTTTGAAGACAGGCTTGTGATATGATGACTCCCTAAAGTCTTCGTTTAAGTTAGTAGGAGCTGAACAACTAACAGCTTGAATGGAATGGGTTGGGATGGGTTAAACTGCCTTTCATCTCAGAGATATTCAGCAAGTAAGAGCTGAGGAAGCAATGATGAAGACAGCAAGGAGGGAGAAATAAAGTGCATTGGAAATTTAATGCTTCTGTTGATAGAACACTGCCCAGGTATTGATCACAAAGTTACAGATTTATTGGAGACACTTAGATGGAATTTTGGTGTACTTTATGCAAGAAAGCATGCTTTTTTTTTTTTTTTTTTCTTTTTTATTTTCTTTTTAGACCATGTATGTGCAGTCTTAGATCTTAAATCTAGTACTCTACCAAAGTATTACTGAATTTAGGATCCTTCAGGTAAGTAAGGATATGTTTGATTTCTTCTTCTTTCCAAAATATCCAAAAAAACAGCAATACCAATCTTCACATTTTAAACAAAGAAATTGAAATTAGAAAACATAAAACTAGATACAACAATTGCAGTGGTAAACAGAGTAGAAAAGAAAGCTTTGTCCCTTCAATCAATAGTTCTCCCTGTACCTTTTGTGCATGCTTCAGTGGTTCTCTTTCCTTTCTTCTCTGTTAAGCCACTTTATAGGATTAAGACAGATGTATGATTAGAGCTAAAATCTGAACTCCATCGGGATTAGGTCAAAACTTTTTTAATCTCTTCCTACTCCTTTGCTGGTAATATTTTGTGTGTTTTCCCTTGAAATACCCCCAGCACAGGGCTCCAGCTCCTGTCTGCCATAGCTCTATGTGCATCAAGTACTCTAGAGAACCCACCTTAGCACATTGAACTGAATTATACCCTCATATAGTTGCTTATTCTCACTGGAATTACAGTAGGATTATATTTACTTTAGCTTGAAATAGCTGAATTTATGCTGAGCACTGGCCTTTGAGTCTAGAAAGCTGCAAATGTTCATTACTAGGGCATAATTTGGTTTCAGGCTACAGTCTGTGATTTTACTGTTCTTTCTCTTTATTATTTTATTTTTTCTTTCCACAGCTAGGGTAATTTGAAAAGGTCTTCGTGCAAATAGAAAACATTCTGTGTAAACACTTTCCAAAAGTGAGCACAAAGGGAACATCTTGCAGCATGTATTAGTCAAGTCATAGAAACATTGGTCATCCCGCTCCATATTCTGCTACCCCTTCTTGTGTGTAAAACATCTTCCTCCATAGATAGTTTCACTGATTTCAAATAAGTAATTATGTTTATTAATATAATTATGTTAGCACAAGAGCTCTCTCTAGTGGAGCCAATGATGCTTTACTGGTTATGTTGCTCAGATACTGAAAAATAGTAGAAATACTTAAACCTGTTGACTAAAAAATACAGCTCATGCAAGAATGGTATTACAATCAAGCAGCATATGAGGAATGTTTTGTGTGTGAAATACTAAAATAAAAATAATTTACAAAAGGCACTGGAATGTAATTTTTATAACTCACACATATCATTGCCCTCAGCAGAGTTTGATTTTTGGATGGTCTTCACGGACTGTTCAAGAAGAATACGAGATTGCTCCTGAGCATCCAATTATATTTGTCAAGTCTTTTCCTCAGCTATTGTCTGAGATAGAACTGGACAAAATGAAGAATGTGTTGTTGCTGTGTATGCTACATCAGAGAACCTTGATATTGTATTACACATGTGACTCCCATCCCGCTCCTTGATGACCAGCCTTAGCCCCACAGTTGTGCCAGGTGCAGCAGCTTTTGAGAGAATGTTGAAGTAGAGAAGTTCAGGAGATGAGTGGTCCATCCAAACAGTATTTTCCCTCAACCATGTAACTGGTTTTTACATTCTAAAGAAAGCAGACATTGAGAGAAAAATCTTTGAGATGTATGCAATGTAATAACTCTTTTTGCATTAATCAAAGGTTGGTGATGTTGACTTCCTGGTAGGCTCCATTGGGGGTGGAAAAGGAGATGGAAAAATTAGAGATAGTGCTCTTGGAGAGTGCAAAGTGCAAGTATTAATTTACCTTGCATGCATTGCATGCCCTCCCCACCCCAACCTCTTTTTTTTTTTTTTTTTGATTTGTTTGGTTTTCACAGCAGCAGTTATTTTTCCCTTAAAATTTGAGAGGCTCCTTGTGTGTTGGTAAAGAGACAAACTACTTCTATGAAAACAACATTACTAGTGTTGGACGTCAGTTAGGCTGACTAGTAAAAATAGCACATTTTCATGATGGCAAAAGGTTAACAAGGAATTGCCAAGCATTGAGTACAATGGTCAGTGTTGTAACAAATTTGTTAATATACCAGAGAGGTTGGCAAATAGTAGGATGACAAAATTCATAGCAGACTGTTATTTGGATTAACTGCTATCAAGAATGATTATGAAAAACTGGAGAAACTGTGAGGTGTAGATTTGTTGAGGAAACTGAGGTAAACCACACTGGGAGTAATCAGAGGACTCTTATACCCTGGTTATTTCATTATTTTCCTTTCAGATCAGGCAAGGAAATGTAGTACTGGATCCTAAAAGTGGAAAAAATCTAAATGGGAGCAGTTAAAAACAATTCCCCTGAAGTGAAGAGGAAATATCTAAGGAGGTGGATGCTGAAGGCAGAAAACATGGGAGGGCCTTCTGGCTTCTTTGTGGTTTACACAGTGCCACCAAAAGTGACAGATATTTCACAAAAGATTTGCAGTTTGGAAACCTGTCCTAAATGTAAGTATTTATGATTTTTAAAAGAGGCCCTATTTATTTATTTATTTATTTATTTATTTATGTTATAATTTGTTACTTTATATTATATTTTGTTTGTAAGGTAGAAAAAAGACCATCCATCTTTAGATGGTTTTTAGACCACCCAAAGTAGTGTCCACTTTCAGAGGATATAGGACCCTGTGATCTAGATCTCTCCTTTATTTTATTTTATTTTATTTTATTTTATTTTATTTTATTTTATTTTATTTTATTTTATTTTATTTTATTTTATTTTATTTTATTTTATTTTCCAGAAAGCCAACCTTGTGCTTGTGAAAGAGAAGCTTCTATTTTCTTTCCTCATTGCTTCTACTACATCCTCCTCATGTGCTTGCCCCATGAAGGGACTTCAGCTGAAACGGCCATGTAATAATGGCAAACAGTTTTTCTGAGGAGCCTGGGGAGGCATTGCTGGCGAGTCATTGAAAGATTCCTCATGTTTCTCTCCTAATAAAGGAGAGAAATGTGCATCTCCAGGAGATCAGATCAGATCATGCTCTGTTAAAAATTTCATCTAAAGTAGATCATGTGAATCATGACCTTAAAAAGCCTTTTTTATACTCAGTTTGAGTGTGAAAGGAATATGAAGGGAAAAGTGACTGGACAGTCTGCTACAATCTTCAAGACCAAGACAAAAGGTTTCTTTCCTTTTGTATGGGTCTAAATAGAAAACAATGTAGGAAGCTGAAGAAATGTAATAGAGGAGCTAAGTTGGCTTGAAGGAACATTGCTACCAGTCAGAAAAGAAGAGTGTGGCCTGTGTATCTATTGAGTTTGAATTTGGCAAGGCTGGCAGGTAGAAAGCTGTACTTTTTTCTCTAAGACTGAAAATGCTGATATGGCAGTCACTTGAAGCTGAAACTTAAGTAATTGAACTTGTTATTTTTACACATTTTTTTCTTAAAATAGGTGTTCTTTTCAGCTTTAATTTAGGATGTTGGCATTTGAAGAAAAGCAAACTTCCTTCATTCCTTCCTTCTTTTCTTCTTTCTCTCCTTTGATTTGTGCAATACAGAATTGCTATTCCTGACAGTGACAGATAAATTTCAAATTCTGGGCTGAACAGTTAATGTCTCAAGTGTTTTATTCATGGGCACCATATGAAAAATGTGAATAGTTTTTCCTGTTGTGGAAAAGTAATGTTATGTTCAGAACTGCCAAAGTTACTTGAATTTGACTTAGCTGTTTTTTTTTTTTTTTTTTTTTCTTTTTCAGGTGAACCTAGAAATAAATGAAAAATTGAAAAAGCAGCTACATGTTAAATACACAGCATACCTGTAGTTTTAATTCTTTTAGGTCAAAAATATTCAAATGCATTCACAGTATTTTTGATTGAAAGAATTTGTAATTGGATTTCCAAACATACTGCTTTCATCTTGGGCAGTACAATGTGCACTTTGATAATAACACGGCTATGTCATTAGAAAGAAGTCCATTTAGAGGTTTAGGCATAAAATGAGATATAGGAGAAGACAATAAAATGCTTTCTAACATAATGCATCTTATTTTTTATTGTATTCAATAGAGGCATGATGAATAAGTAATCTTATAAGTGCATCAGAAGGACACCTTGGCTGATCTCTTAGAAGTGTTGAGATTTCACTGCTTTTGAGATTATTCATAATATCACTTTAATTTCTAATAAAGTGCATGAAGCTTTATAATGGATCAAAATGTGTGTCTACAAGCTGCTTAGATCATCTGCTGGAGGAGGCAAACTTCAACACTACAAAAGTAATGCAAGACAGGAGGAAAGGAAATTAAGTGAAGATGAAAAGTAACACCTTCAAAATGACTTTTTTTTTTTTTTTTTTAATATGAAGACCTTAAATAATAATTTCCTTATTTTCACTTATTCACACTCTTTTACTGATAGTTGAGCTATGTATCTATAAGCTGTTCTGGGCATTAGTTACATTTTCCTCTATGTTTAATGCTATCTCATGCAAATTAAGTCTGCAGCACACTAATCTGGTCCAGGTAGTAAACGACACTGTTTGAATTATTTTATTCATCCATTCTTTTTTTTTTTTTTTTCTGTAACATTTATGCAATTACCAGTGCTAGTGGGATTCTTCTCTCCTTCCCCCCATGAAATCAGAAAAAATTAAATCCAAGGAAATGCAATAAGGTTTACAATGTTTCTAGCTTTTTTTTTTTTTTTTTTTTTTTTTTTTTTCCCCCCTTAGGAGAAAAAGAGCTTTATTTTATTTGCTTTTAAGACATACACAATTTAAAATTTAGTATCAGAACATAAGTAATTTTCCTGATAATAATACTTATTATATTCATAGGAAATTCATGAAATAGTGATTTTGCAACCTCAAAGACAATAACAAAAACAGCAGATTAGCTCTTTGTCAAAAGTTGTGCATCTCTGTCTCTGGACTCACCACTTTTCATGCATGCAGGTCTGCCTACTCAGTAATAAAAACACTCTTATAACTATTAGAGTATCTAGACTAATTTCACGTCATTTGTTTCGACTTTTGTTATGCATAGGGAGAAAAAAATGCCAGTGAATTGGCCATTGTGTCTTTCTGAAAGTACTTTATAGGAAAAAGTATTGTAAAATCTGGCACTTGTTTTAGTTCTTGAAAATGTGTATTGGTATTATTTTTTTTTTTTAATGCTAATAATATATTTTCCCTAAAACTGATGAAACTTTGAAATTAATTGGCAATTCATTTTGCATATTCAGTCTTCATATTTTGAAGCTCGCTTAATGGTCAAAATTGCACCAACTGAAACACAAGCCTTTGAAAGCTTCTTGGTTTCTTTTGAAAAGATTTCTTTTGACACCTTAATAAATCAGACAAAAATTTACTGAACTGTTGGTTGCCAAATATAGTCTCTGACAGCTCTTTTTTATTAACTAAAAGGCTAGCTATGAATCTGGTTTTAGAATACAAAAATACAATGCATAATGTATTGCAAGAATTTTAAGTGGAAAATATCAGCTACTATAATGGCTCGTTAATAATAATTTATTACTTCTACCCAAAATACATCATGGTTCTATTTCAATGCCCTCATCCTAGTTGTTGCTATAGAGAGTTGAGCACTGTACAAACAGAGAGCAAGTGCTTTCCAAAATATAGTCCTTCTGAAGAAATCAAAGGTACAAGAGTTTTCAAGTCTAATGCAAGGAATACTTTTTATTAACAAAAAATATTTATATAAAAAATGAAATGTTTAATTCAGTGTTCTCAGATAATCTTTGCTATCCATGTTGAAACTGTTTTCATTTAGAAAACAGTCAAAACTGAATAAAAGAGAGATTCAGGTCATTAAAACCAGAGCAGCAGAATATGACAACTAACCTAGAGTTTAAAAATACTTCAGTAAACTACATTTTCAACTTATCTTATAAAATAAACATATATATTATCCTTCCTGTTTTGTTTTCTCAATGAAAATAATGTCAGTAACTGACAACAGTGGTATTGATCTTGCAAACAGTTGAGCACATATTTAACTGTACTGGAGGGGGTTCTTCACAGAGAGGGTGGTTGCACACTGGAACAGGCTCCCCAGGGAAGTGGTCACTGCACCGAGCCTGTCTGAATTTAAGAAGAGATTGGACTGTGCGCTTAGTCACATGGTCTGAACTTTTGGGTAGACCTGTGCGGTGTCAAGAGTTGGACTTGATGATCCTTAAGGGTCCCTTCCAACTCAGGATATTCTATGATTCTATGAACTCTTTTATGATCTGGATAGGCTGCACCGATGGGCTGAGGTCAACTGCATGAAGTTCAACAAGGCCAAGTGCCGGGTCCTGCACCTGGGGTGCAATAACCCCAAGCAGAGCTACAGGCTGGGAGAGGAATGGTTGGAGAGCTGCCAGGCAGAGAAGGACCTGGGAGTGATGGTGGATAGTCGGCTGAATATGAGCCAGCAGTGTGCTCAGGTAGCCAAGAAGGCCAACGGCATCCTGGCTTGTATCAGGAACAGTGTGACCAGCAGGGCTAGGGAGGTGATCGTCCCCCTGTACTCAGCTCTGGTGAGGCCGCACCTCGAGTACTGTGTTCAGTTTTGGGCCCCTCGCTACAAGAAGGACATGGAGGTGCTTGAGCGGGTGCAGAGAAGGGCAACGAAGCTGGTGAGGGGCCTGGAGAACAAGTCCTATGAGGAGCGGCTGAGGGAGCTGGGCTTGTTCAGCCTGGAGAAGAGGAGGCTCAGGGGCGACCTTATCGCTTTCTATGGGTACCTCAAGGGAGGCTGTAGCGAGGTGGGGGTTGGCCTGTTCTCCCACGTGCCTGGTGACAGGACGAGGGGGAATGGGCTTAAGTTGAGCCAGGGGAGTTTTAGGTTAGATGTTAGGAAGAACTTCTTCACTGAAAGGGTTGTGAGGCACTGGAACAGGCTGCCCAGGGAAGTGGTGGAGTCACCATCCCTGGAAGTCTTCAAAAGACGTTTAGATGTAGAGCTTAGGGAAATGGTTTAGTGGGGACTGTTAGCGTTAGGTCAGAGGTTGGACTCGATGATCTTGAGGTCTCTTCCAACCTAGAAAATTCTGTGATTCTGTGATTCTGTGATTCTTTTCTTTAAAAGTTTTAGCAGTCTGGCCATGATGTTGTAGTTAAACTTATGTGACTAGAGACCTTTTCAATTCAGGAACTATGTAAAGTCGATGTAGAATGCAGGAAAGAGAAATAATCTGAAAGTAAATAATCATTTCTTTTTTAGCTTTAATTTTTCCTATGGATATATATATATATATGGATATATATATATGCCCTCAATATATATGTGTGTGTGTGTATATATATATATATACACCTTATATATAACACCTTATATGTATATATATATATACACCTTATATATATCCGTTCCTGTATATATATATATATATATACACATACACCCTTACATACCCTTAATATATATATACATATTTACATATATACATATAATAGTTTATGGCAGGAACAGATTAAATAATGTTGCACTGCTTCATTTTCCCAGAGTTAAAGAGAACACATCCTGTAATCACCTGTTCTGCTTTGTTCCTTGGTGTATTAGATCTATGGAGCTTGTACTGGGAGGGTATATTTTATTTTTTCCTTCATCAGATTCCAGGGCAGATGACCTTACATATAGAAATACTTCTGTCATTAAAAAAATAAAAATATCCCTCATAATTTGCTAGACTAAATCAATTTTGCTAACAGAACTGGCCTAGATGTTTAGGTAGGCCAGAGTATAAATACCAATGTACTGTGGTAAAAGTTGCAATCTACAAACAAGAAGGCTAAAATTTCCCTACCAATGACAAAAATGATAAAATAATCCCCAAAATCATCAGATGCCCAAGATCTGCTTGCAAGTATCCTGAAAGAATGAGCAAAGAAATTCTATGTTCTCAACCGTATTTGTTTTCAGTAAATCTTAGAAAATTAAGGGAAAATCCAGGACAAAAATGTGCCACTCATGTTACACTGAAACTCTGAGAATGCTTGTGAAAATGACTGGGAAATGATAAGTTGTATTTCTTGCCATGGTACATTAAAAGAACACCTAGTGGAGGAACTTGTTCATAAGGAAACAAAAGTTTCCAACTAAAATTAATACTGACCAATATAAAAAATAAAAACAAGCTTGTTTAACAGAGATCTACTCTTTGATAATGATAAATTTGGTTGATATGATGAATTAGTAGATGTGACATGCTTAGTCATTTGAAATGTATTTGAGTGTATACAACATGCAGTTCTAAAACAAACAACCAACCAAACAGCAACAAAAAAACAAAAACCAACAATAACAAAAAAAAAAAAACAACACACACAAACCAAACCAAACCAAACCAAACCAAACCAAAAAGAACACACACACAAAAACTCTATTGCTATGCCATGTCAATAAAACATGTTAAATAGATTAAAATCTAGCTAGCTGACAGGTAACACAGGTAGCTGTCAATGGTGAGACATCATTGAGCATAGCAGTTTCTCATGAAGTTCTGCAGGGGCAAATATTTCCTTATTCTTAAATTTTTATTCCCTGGGGCTGTGTGTGAGCAATGCTGGGGGGGCTTTTGGGTAACATTTTGAGTTCCCCTCCACTAGGTTACACATCATTATGGTACAGTAGTGTGTACTTTTGATGCTTTTCCTACATTGACAACAGCAAATGTAAGACAGTTTTGTACTAAGTCTTTTAGCTTTCTGAAGCATTACTGTAAACATAAGAGCTGAGTCAGATTCATTTATATGTGGATAGATCTAGACAGCTATTTTAAATGGAGTTTTTATTGAATTAAAATAAAAGAGCACAAGAACATAGTAAGCATAAGTTCCCAGGAGGAAGGATATGCCAATCAGAGCTTTGGAGCAGCCAAAATTGACCTTGCAAGCAAGCATCAAGAGAAATTCAAACTTGAGTTATTTCCAGAACCCTTTGCCAGTTTGTTTCAAAATCACCTTTGGCAAAAACAAAACAAAATAAAACAAAACAATAACTGTTTCTGAGCAGGTACTGAGGAACCTGCTTGGAAGACAGAATTTTTCTTTGATTATCTGAGAGCTTTAAAGATTTTTCTTTTTTTTTTTTTTTTTTTACTTCTATTTCTTTTGAAATCATTCCCTCCCTCCTAAGTGAGGGCAGTATTTTGTCTCAATTGCTACATCTTTTTCTATTGTATTTTAAATGATGATAAAGGGCTTAGGAGTTTTGGAAAGTTTTCAGAATGCTGTGGGTAAAACTAGACTCTACACAAATATGTTGGACTTGTTTGTTATCAAAAATTGCTGTTTATTGTTGTAATGCTATATGTGTATGTACAGGTACATGTAACATTGTGGGATTTTCTCAGGCATTTTTTGATGTCTTCTCATGCTTAATAATGCCTAGTTTTTGGTGACTTTTTCACTATTTCTTAGCTGACCTTTATCTTTGCTGTATCATACCTTGTCTTATAATAACAACAACATGCATATAATTAATGACTGGTGTATGCATTTGGATACCTCCAGAGCCTTGTTCTGCATGTGGACTCTGAGGGTTCTCAAAAGTTGCAAGCACATAAAAAGGTAGCTGTACTTGTTTTATTTATTAGTTTATTATTTATTTAGTGAGAGTACAGCACTTATTAAAGAAATTAACTTCTACCCACATTTGGACATTCATGAAACAGAAAAGAGTGAAATGAGTTACAGAAACAGGTAGTCATATATGTATGTGATTTCTATCAGTTGCACATGGTTGTATTGAAAAAGCTGTGTAACAATAACAAAATTTACACTAAACACTGTCAATGATGTTTGTCCTTTGTATCCTGTTTTGGCTTTCACATCTGCATATTTTTATTTATATTTTTGACCCAGAATCTAAAGCACCCTGGAAAAGATGACAGAACTCTGATTTCCTTTCAGTCCATTCATTTTCCATAATGCTTATCCTCCTGGGAAATATTTTTATACGTTCCTCTCACAGCACTAAAAGATGCTTACAACTATCTCAGGTGATCTCACCCATCATTTGTTATTCAGGCAGGGGATCCTTGAATCTCTTAGTATGGGTTTGATCTTAGTTTTACCAGATAATCAGCTAATGTTTTTTTTTTTTTTTTTTTTTTTTTTTTCTATGTATATCAAATTTCAGTTTCTTCTTTACTTATCAGCACAAGGCTATGTGGTGGATTTGCCCTGCTAGACAGCTGAGCTCATAGCTATTTTCTCACACCCCCTCCCCAAAGGAAAAGAGGGAGAAAATATGATGGAAAGGGCTCAAGGGTTGAGTTAAGGACAGGGAGATGGCTCACTGATTACTGTCATGGGCAAGGTGGACTCAGTATAGGGAGATTTATATAACTTCTTGCTGATCACTAGCAAACTAGAGAAGTGAGAAACTAAAAAGCAAACCAAAAGCACCTTCTGCCCCATACACCCTCTTCTATGTTCTCCTCTTGAGCAGCGCAGTTAACGGTGGGCTGCGGTCAGTCCCTGACGCTTTGTCTCCACCGCTCCCTCACGGTCACTCACTGCCCTGCTCCACTCGGGGTCCCTCCCATGGGATGCCGTCCTTCCCGAACTGAGCCTGCAGGGGCTGCCCACAGGCAGCAGCTCATCAGCAACTGCTCCCACACGGCTCCATCCCACGGGGTCCATCCGTCCATCCCCCAGGAGCAAACTGCTCCAGCACGGGTCCCCCACGGCTGGGCGGCAGCTCCCCCCAGACTCCCTGCCCCTGCGGGGGCTCCTCTCCACGGGCTGCAGCTCCGGCCCGGGGCCTGCTCCTGCGGGGGCTCTCCATGGGCCGCAGCCTCCTCCAGGCTATATCCACTTGCTCCACCGGGGGCTCCTCCACCCATGGGGCGGCTGCAGCGTGGAGATCTGCTCCATGGGGCACCCATGGGCTGCAGGGGGACAGCCTGCCCCACCAGGGGCATTTCCACAGGCCACAGGGGAACTGCTGCTGCCTGCCTGGAGCACCTCCTGCCCTCCTGCTGCACTTACCTGAGGGTCTGCAGGACTGCTTCTCAGTCCTCTCTCTCCCAGGTGCTGTTGCCCAGCAGTTTTTCCCCTTCCTTAAATCTGTTCTTCCAGAAGCCCAACCAACATCTGTCACTGTCTTGACTCTGGCTAGCAGCAGGTCCCTTTTGGAGCCTGCTGGAGTTGGCCCTGATCTGACATGGGGCAGCTGCTGGGCTCTGCCCACAGAGGCCGATTCTGCAGCCCCCCGGTACCAAACACTTGCCATATAAACCCAAGCTACTGTCCAAGTAGGTACCTTGTCCTACAAACATATGAAATGTACTAAAAAGCTTGCAGTGCATAATAAACAGGGAGGACTTGAGGCCAGTTGTACTCCAACTGCTTTTGTGACTCCAGATTCAGGCTAACAAAAGGAGTTCTGTTCATTTAAGATCTTGGATAGGACACGCAACACTAAGTTCCTGACTTGAGAAGGGACGTTATGTAGAATTGTATGCTAGGAGATGTGAGATGTGATATTTATGCTCTTTACATTGAATAGGGGAAGAGTATGTCACATGTCACAGCTTGCTCCTGAAGTTGATTCAAGATCCTACCAGCAGGGCAAGGAGCAGGTCCCTTCCTCACTCTGGGAACCCTTCTATGCTCCTTATATCTGTTGTGGTGACGGAAATAAGAAAAACAAAAGAAATGAACGAACAAACAAACAAACAAACAAAAACGGGAAAAAAAAAGATAATAGCTTTGATGTAGATTTTTTATTTTATTTTATTTTTATTTTTTTAAACCAGGCTGGTGAGGCAGGCTGGTTTGTGTGTAGTTGTAATGATTATGACACTGTTGTGGATTAAGGAAACAGTGGAGCTAACACTTTTGTTGCGTGAGCACTGCTCTGAAAAACTAAAATACTCTTCATTATTTTTACTGAATAATGCCTAGCAGTAACATTTGTCACTTAAAATTAAGACCTTGGCAGAGCAATTTGTGCCATGTTGTCCTTGGATTGTGCTTTTGCAGGTTAGAACTGGACACAGTAGGAGTCAGAAAGTGCTTCCTCCCTCTAGGGTCTGGTTGCCAACCTTAGCCATTTCTCATCTCTGTGGGCAGCTCACATCCTTCACTCCCCTTCTGTCAACCCTTATCCACCCAGTTCCTAGGAAAGGAGAACAGGCATGCAGGCTGGCAGTGGTCCTAGATGTTTTATCCAGGCCCACAATGTGGATAGCTAGGAATGAACCAAATGCACAATTTACAGCATTTACCAGCCTAGGAGTTCAGAATGACTGTCTCTCATAAGTAGAGAAGACGAGGGGTGGGTGCCATGTAGCAGGCTTTAAATATCTGAAAGCCTTCTGCAGAAACAAAAGAAACATTGATTTTTTATTTATTAATGTTTAATTGATGGTGGTTTGCTCAGGAAATAATGGGTTATTTCATAAAGAACTCATAAAGAACTGTATAGGAGAATGTTAAGATAATCTTCCTTGTGGTAAAGGCAGAGGTATAAATTGGATGAGGAGATTATATGCAAAGACCTCCGATGATGAAAATGGCAAAGAATGTCAAGAATGCATAAATGTAGTTGATTTTGTTTTAGGAAATAAGGCTGGACAAGATGACCTCTTGAGGTAACTTCCAGACCTTTGTCTCTATAACCTGTGCTTGAACTGACATGGAAACAATAGGCAGAATATTTTAAAAGAAACATTACCCAACCTGTCTGGTGATCACATGCCCCCTTGTTCATTTCCTGTACTAATTCTGGTCTCCTCTATATGGTATTCCATGTTGTCTAGGCACTGATTGCCTGTGAGGCCATCCCATTTTATGCAGTAATAACTGGCATCAGCTGTAATGTGGTTGAATCAACAGAACTTTGATTTTAAATATGAGAGATCTAAAAGCTCTTACTTGAGGCTCTTAATGCTAGACCCTGATAGCCAAAGAGGCCTTAGATTTACAGAATGCTCACAGATGTATTTAAATATATCCTTTAAACGGCATTCCTGAAGCTTTATTAGTGAGCTTGGGGTGGTCCAGCAGAGATATAAATTAAAATATTCAGTTAAATTTTGTAGATGTGCTGAAGGATTGCACAAAGTCTATGTTTATTACCCGGGAAATAAAATGTGAAAGAAAATAAAGATTACAAGCCAGTAAGAAACACAGCAGAGAATTTGTAGTTGCAATATTGTTTGTCTTGTGAAGGAAACCATGGCATGTATTTCTTAGTCATGTCAGCTGATGGAGCTGAGACCATGAAATGTTCCTTGCCACTAGTGGAACATTTATATTGCTAGTTATTGATTGTATTGCTATTTATTGTGGAAAACATATATTACAGATTGCATTTTTTTTCTTCTCTTGATGTGAAATAGTTGCTGTGTGGTGATGCACAGGAAGCTACTGCCATGGAAATTCTCTGGAGGAACATGAGGGCACATTCCCTCTCCACAACCTATGTTTAATATGTCACATGACAGACAGGCAAGTATGCTGGCTTGTCAAATGTTTTTTCAAAAATTCTTGTTTGTATATGAAGGCTTGCTTGTTTGTATATGAAGACTCATGGTCTGCAAGTCTCAGAAAAAGAAGAAAGACTATGATATTTAATGCAACTAACTTAGTATGGTAGATGATAGATCGGTATGTAAGGAGGCACATAGAATTGCAAATGTTTCAGAACTGTGTTCAAAATCACTAGCTATGCATAACTGGTAACCTGGCAAGGGAGATAGCTGGGCATTTAAATTATAATTAAGTATACACAAAGAAAAATGAAACCACAAATAGAAAAGTGTAAGGAGGCTGGGCAAACCAGTTCTTTGCTGGTATGAGTTCTCACATATCAAAATGTTAGAGACCCAAGTAGTCTCTGTCTTGCTTCTTATGCTATCTTAATGCCATTTGTAGTTCCATAATGCTTTATTTCTACATTTCTACTCCTGATGAGGATACAAGATTACTGCTCCTTTTTTTTTTTTTTTTTTTTTTTTTTTTTTTTTTTAGAGATGTAAGATTAATAATAAAATGCTACCTGCACAACTCACCCCTCTGAGGGTTGCATGTAGCCTCTCAGTTTCCCCATAGTAAGCCCTTTCTCTTCCATTCAGTTCCCTGGCTCCTGCTTTTCGAGTACAATAATGTAGAAACATTAATAATTCATGTTCTCGTCATGCTTTCATTTTCCTCCTCTCAGGCTCAGCCATAGCTGAGGTTCAAGCCCTAAGCAAAATGTCGGGCACCATTACACTGAGAGCCTCAATGTGCTCCTTGGCTTCTTTTCAGAAATAAATCCCCCCAGAAGGGATGGGGTAGCATATCTTACGTGACAACCATTGCAGTGTGGAGTCACTTCCCACCTGCTTCCCTTCCCTGCTCGCTCATGTTGACTCACACGCCCCTGGATAACACAAAGTCCCCTCCTGGTGCAGGGGATGGCAGACAGCCAGGGGCAGGCAGGGGCATGAAGTGCTCCTTGCTGCCTTCCTCCTTTCCACTGCTGCTCAATGCCTGAGTGGTCGCTCCTTTCCTTGATCAAATACTTCTTGTAGCTACATGTTGGGCTGTCATTCCTCAGCTCTCTGGACTATTAGTTTTAGACGTTTTAAATACAGTTGATTAATTTGCTTTTGACCATCCAGTATGTGCACTCGCTCTTTTTTCTTGTTTGCTTTTTGTTTCATTTATCATCAGCCATACACCTTCCTGTACCATCTCTGCTCGTTGTCATCTTCTGGGCTCTCCAGTAGTCACCACTTTCACTTTTTGTCCTTTTGTCATTACTGTAACACCTCTCTTTTGCTCCCACCTGGCTTTTGCTGCCTTTTGGACACATCTTTCAATCATCTTGCCTGTCACAGAGAAGTCCAGCTGAAGATGACTTCTTACTACAACCCTATTTGCTAGCAGTCAATTCTTGCTACTTCTTATTTTCCTCTATTATTATTTTTTTCTTATAGAGATTCATTGCTGTTGTCCCTGTCCTTCACCACCCTTCTACTTTTTAAAGTAAAATGTGACATTAATATTCATGCTTTATTTAAATCAGAGCATTTTAAACACTGGTTTACATTACTGATTATATACTTTCAGTACTGAAATACCAAAATGTGCTTTCAGTCTGAATGGTTTTTATTTACAACTGAAAACAAAACAAAACAAAACAAACAAATAAATGTTTTTCCTCAAAAACTAACAAAAGCTCAAAAGCAGATATTTCAGTTTATCATATGACAATTTGTAAAAATGCTTTCAGCACAAGGTAGTAGTCAGCTAGTATTCTGCCTCACAGCACATTAGATATTGAAGTTTCTTGAGCATGCTTCTGAGTTTTGAGTTTTGCTACAGCAAAATAGAGTTGTGAAGTTTTCCACTGAAATGATTTTCTGACAGAAAACAGTCTCTATTGAAACATTTAATTCTGTAACAAAAACAAAAACAAATAAATAAATCCATTTTCCATGGAAGTAAAATAAAAGAAAAACTATGAAAAAAAAAAATGACTGCAGTCAGTTTAGAATATTTTTCAGTTTTAGTGGACTAACAAGTAAAATTTCATTTTAGTCAGTTAAATATTAAGCTGCATTTCTTTATTCTAATATCCCATTTCTTATATTTGTACCTTATTCTAAGAGATCCAGAGAAAAGTCTATAAGAAAATGTAATCCTTTCCCCCTCTTGCAGAATATTGTTTTTATCCTGTTAGCATGCTGACTTTCAGAATACTTGCATATTTGGATAGAGATGGCAAAGTTCTTGCAATAATGGAAAATAAAGTCTACACAAAGCTTTTCAGAAAGTAAAGGAAACTGGGAACTGGGATGTTCCAGACGCACCTTTTATTTTTGCATACATAACTCATTGTGAAATGTGTTTTTTGTTTGTTTTTTTGTTTTTTTTTGAAATATTCAGAAAACTTTTATCAAACTATTACTCTTGTGTGCTGAGTTCCCTCAGAAAGGAAATTATTTCCATCCACTTTCCAATCAGTAAATGCTTTGTGTGAAGTTAGGCCTTATCGGTTACAGTAATTCCAGAGTTCTTAAACAAAGATAGAAAATATTTTCAATGAAAAGTCTTTAGAACAAGTAATTTTAAAGGTTGATTCTGTTGGTTCTAATTGCACAAACTCAAATATGCTACATTAATGAGCAATACCTTACAAGTTTAAAATTAGTTTTCACTGGCTTTGTAACAGCACTATATAATCATTTGATATTGTCTTAGTAGCCATAGGAAACAATTTATGTGTTATTTTTGTTTTTTCTTTTTATTTTTTCCAAAGTTCCTTTCATGGTCCATATGCCTTTGAATAATAAAAAAGGCATAAATATATAAAGATATAGTAGTCTAAGAGCAGAGGATCCAGATCAATGAAAGGTTAGGATCATGAAATAGAGTCAAAAATAATTATCCCTAAAATAATTATATTTTACAGATTTTTCTTTGCTAGTATTGTATTTCAAATGCAGTATTTTAAGTGACTTCAAGAAGAGTAATGCTGAAAGATTCTGGAGGACTGTGCCAGTAATTAGTGATCTTGGATCCTGGAGGCCTTATATGCAATGACTTCCCGCCGTGCCAGGAACATTATTCCAAAAATAAATGATTACCAAAACTTTTTTTTTTTTTTTTTCTAGAATTTTGATTAGCATCTCTAATTTCTTCCATGTAGCCTACAGACAAGAAAGGCGTTAGAAGATTGTTTTTCCTAGTTTTTAAATTGACCATTCCCTCCAAGATATCTACTCAATTCAAAGCATCTCTATTCAAGGTCAAAATAAGTTGTTTCATGTTTCATGTAGATGAAGTTTTGCATATCACATTTGTTCTTTGCACAGCTAGCAAGACCTTTTATTTCTGAGCTCTACCAACCTATTGTCCCTCCCCTTCATCCACTCACCACTTTATTCCTCTTGATCTGGTGCTTTTCAGGGATGAGAAAGCAGTTCTGCTGTTAGCCAAGTTTGCTCATAATCTCTGTCAGCCACTCATCTAACTCTGACAAAACTTCAGATTTCCATATTAGATATTACTTTAAAGACACATGATCCTACTGAACAGATTTAAAATCTCAATGGGATTCTCTCTCTACACTTACACTTACCACCACGATGTCACCATTGATCAACTCCAGTCACACTATGATTCAGGTGGGTTTCATGGCACCTTTCTCTCCAGTAGTGAATAACGTGTTTACTTTTAGCTGTGCAAAAGTGCAGGGTCCTTCCATGTCTGAGGGTAGGCAAAACTGCACACCTTAGAGTGAATTTCACTCTGAATTAGGGAAAGCTAATGTATTTTAGGAGAACAGTTTTTGTAAATGGAGAGAGAAGAGTAAGTTTCACCTATGGAGTTGACTTTTAGCAGCAGTAGACAAAAAAAAAAATAAAGGCTTTGTATGTAAAAATGAAGATTAAAAATAATGAGTTACAAAATAAAAATAAAAAATCAAGGTTATCAGAAGCTCGGAGGTTTTTAAAGAAGAAACAATCATTTTAGATGGGTTCAGAAAATGACCAGACATACTCAGGTTAAACAAAACCCCACCAGCTTGACATCTGTTGAATGAAAAGATGCTTCTGGCTAAAAGCAAAATCATCAGTGGTCAGAGGGTATTCAGGGGAAGCCTCACTGCATCCCTGACAATAACTAACCAATGCTAGAGGCCACGTATTGGGTTACTGGTAGGACCTGCAGTCTGATTTAACACGGTTTCTCTTTATGTTCCCATTCTGTACCTTGGCCTTTCTTACATAGCCAAAATTGCTCAGGCAGCTACTGTCAGAAATGAGATGCTAGAATATATGATTCTTTGGTCTGATCCAAGTGCAGGTTTATTGCCTCAGAAACTATATCATCACTGTTTTTCTTTTCTTCCACTGACACAAGGGTGCTTGAACAACAGGTTCAAGAATGGTGAGTTTTCTCTTTTCCACTTTCTTTTTCCCACTGCCTGTGTGAAATGTCACAAGGCATTTTGAAGATACTTCTTAAACATTTCATCTTAGAGTGACACTGTAAGTAAGCACAGACTAGCTTGGTAGCTGCAGTTCTTTTTTTTTTTTTTTTTTTTTTTTTTTTTTTTTTTTCTAACATTCAGTGGTCTCAAAATGTGGCACTTTGTAAGCATCAAGACAATTCATTCTTATGGCACTTCCTGGTTACACAGCATTTTACCTTGAGTCCTTACAGAGACATTTTCCTAGCTTTTCTCTTCAGTTCAAGCCGCATTCTTTTTCTGGACTCCTGGACTTTCAGATTCCTGCAGTAGAAATGTGTATGATGTCAGATACTGATCAATGGGATTTTATATCATTTCATACTAGTAGAATATTCCATAGCCTTTAAAAATGAAAGTTGTAAAAAAAGATCAGAAAGATTTAACCTTCTTATAATTGGCAGGATTAACCGCTTTATATTCAGCATTATAACTGAGCTTGTAGTAATTAAACAAGTCTAGAACAGCATAAGGAAGATCAGAATCTGGTCCCTCAGGTTTTCTTAGAATGTTCTGTCATACCAATATAATATCCTACCTTTAACAGTCAATCACATTGCCCTTTAAACTGATTTCCTTTTCTTTCCAGATTATGTAAACAAAAAGGATAGAATTCGTAGAATCTTCTTTATATAGGCTATGATATCAAATCAAAAATATTCCTGGTTTTAATCATTCACAAAAGACATCTTCTGCTAAAAATAAGAGAGCACTGCATGTTAAGTCATATCTGAGGAAAAATGGCAATTTTTTTAACCCAGTGATATATTTGTTGAATCCCTCTTTCCATTAGGGCACCTGGATCCATAACTTCATGTGATAAAATAAGTGTTATTCATATATGAGTGAACATAGTGTACTGTTCCTTCTTGTGGGACTTACCACTGTTACTAGGGGACTTTTTTATTTTACTGGAAGCAGTTAGGAAAATCTCAGCAGGCCTTGGTACAATTATCGTGGCCCCTGGTTTCCATCTAGTGCACTTCCAGCTTTGCTGTTCCTAGCCAGTGGGAATTTAGCAAACTACTTGGAAGGAGATCTGGTCACTGAGGCATCAAAATGTACCTTCTTCTCACACACCAGAAGGTACGGATGTGGACTGAAAGCTGCACTGTGCCTTTTCACACAGTGATCTCATCAGGGAGAGAGTCCCAGGGTTGGAACGCAGTATCCAAAAATAAACACCTTTCAGTGCTTTCATTATGGGGATTTGTTGTCTTTCCTCCTTTTGTCTTGGCTCTGGAAATTGGGCAGGGTATCTTGCCATGTTCAGGAGAAAGTGAGAATTTTAACTTAGAATGCCCTATCTTTTATAACACTCCCTGGCTGCCATGAGCAAAGCCAGGGAGTCAGCCCTCAAAACATCTCTTACTAGCAGACCCAACCTATAGGTGCCTATGACAGAAATATCTGAAAGCAGGATTAAATGAAGCTGCCCAAGCCAGACACATTTTGAAAAATAAGCACTGAATTACTTCAATTTGCTGTAAATAGTAATTTACTTTGGTTATTTCCTTTAATTATAGTGTTCCATCTTTACACGAGGCTGTATTTAGGAACAAAGGGACCAGTGTCACTGTAAGGTGTATGTTGTAATAGACACATTTGTATTCAGCTTCAATAGAGCCCACAGTGTATCCAGCAGTTCTGTGGCTCTTGTTACCACAAGCCCTTCTCTGGTTTTGCTAATGTGTTTTTGTTTGTTTGTTTGTTTTGTATGTGCTCATTCAGACTCTTTCTGGTTCTTCTATGAAGTTCATTAGGTACTTCATCTATTGCCATACACTCTTCTTACTATTAGCATAGACAATAATAGGATAAATCAGAACTAGAATAGACTCCCCTTTATTATATAAAACGTTTTTAAGGAAAATAACACACACACACAAAATCAACCTAACAAGTGTTATATATGAGCCTGTTGTTCCAAATTTTTTAAAAAGAAACAGGAAATCAAGTTATCTAGCAAACCTATTTATACACAGTAGGCAACCCTGGGTTGCAGGCAGGACTAATAAACAAAGAATGACAACCTATTTCTTTTAATGACAAGCTGACATATTTATTTTTATTATTTCACAAAAGTATCAACCAGACTCATCTGTCACACTAAAACCTCATTCTCCCTCCCTGCAGACAGAGAGCGTAGCCTTACTGAGAGCCAGGTTGAGAGAAAAATAAAAAAAATAAAACCTGCACTTTTGGAATTAAAAAGAAAATTGAGAAACTGCAGTGTACTGCACTAGAACATAAAAAGACTTTTCTTGTATGAATAAAATTTTATATTGTTTATTTTTGAAAAGTTAAATTACAGCTATATAAAGGCATTTTGATACTGAAAATTAACTTTATATTATGCTCAAGTTTCATTTCTACTTCTCCAGGAACTGGAACGCCAGTTCCTGTAGAATCTATCCAGTCTTCCTACCTGAATCAAACACTTCACAACTTGTAGACCATTAAATCAAACAGTTCTTTTATAAATGGTAGAGCCTCTTATAGTGTTTAAAAAGTGCAATAATGAATTTCAGATACAAACTAAGTTGCCATAAAACAGGCTTACTTTTCTGCACAGTGTGACATTTTCCAGTAACAGCATTTTCTACAACAAAAGTGAGAATTCTTTTTTGCTCAAAGAAATAGTCACCTTGGCTTTTCTATATGCATATTTTTGTTATTTGTCAATTGTGTAATACTAACATGGATATGTAAAATAATTTAGAATGTTTTGAACTGGATCTTAAAGTAGCTACAGATGAAGATTTGCTTTCTGATCTTGGAAAAGAAGACAACATGTATGCAAATCTCACACTGGAAAAGTATGTGTACCTGTTTTGCATATCACTTAATTAATAGAGAAACTTATTAATTAAATCTTTCAAATGAAATTGAGTTAAAACATGGAAGTGTTTAGAGCACAGGGTTTTTTCTTTTTCACTGTACATTCAATTTATATTTTACATTGATGTTTAATACAAGTTTTGAACATTTAAAAACCTCTATAAACATAGTACATTAGCTCTTTCACATTCAGAGCAGCTGTTTGGTGATGGGAAATATATTACTAAGAAGGGAAATTTTATGCTTATTCAAAGAATTAGAATGTGATAACTAGAGGATAAAATAAGGTATTTTATAATAATAATATGTGTATATATTATATTATGTGTGTGTATATATATTATATATCAGCATAATAATGATATTTTATAACCTTATAAGGCTTTCATTAATTTAATATAAAATATTATATAAAAAATACAATGAAGAGAAATAAGAAAAATATTTTAAATGCTCCAAATCTCATGTATTCATTGCTTTGCCCAACATAACTTGTGAACCACTAAATAAGTAGATCTTTCAGGTTCGTGTAAATTCTGCTTACTTTGGAAAATGAGCCAAATGACTAAACATTTTAGAGTCCCTGGGATTTTACAATGTCAGTGTTATAAGCTCTTCTGAGAGTGAATAACAATTCTACTAAAACAAAAGCAAAGGTAACTTATCCACTTAAATATTATGATTCCAGCATCCACTTTATTAAATGCTTGAGATCATCTTGTATCACATCCAAATTTTTTGCTTGCAAATGTGTTGGTTTTGAATGTGAGAGAAAATAAAGACACTGTGATAATCTGTATGAATTTAAAATTTGTGGGGAAAAATATATTTTCTCATTCCTTTCACTTAAAATAAAAGAATTACACAACTTTAAGTATCCTGAATCCTAACATGTCCATGAACAGTGTTTTATGATACCTGAATTTTATGGAGGGAAAACAACAACAACAAACCAACAACAGCGACAACAACAACACAACACAAAACAAAACAAAACATTTTTACATTAACGTGGATATACTAGAAAAGTGCCATTATTGAGTTAGCTATCTATTCCTGTCCATTCATGAATGAATAATGTCAGAATTAACATGAGCTATAGTGCATTATTTATTATTTCTCTGGGTTTGATGTTTAGCAGAGGTGTTAAAGGTCTAATGCCTTTTAAATGTAATTCATTTCCCGTTTTTTATGTATTTTTCTGGCTTCACTTTTCTTTTGCTATTAGTATTTTGGGGAAATACTTCTTAAATTAGAGTAATAAAATTATTCCAAGTTATTAGTTAAATAAACAGAACAATTAGTTAAAAGCATGCAATTATTTATTTTTAGGGAATAAAGCCTGAAGTAAACTTGAAATGTATGTATTTGGCTAGCATCTGTACCTGTATCATGAAAGTGAAAACAAAATTATGCTCTTATGCTCTTTTGCTGTGATATTTATTTCCGAGAGTTCAAGAAATGCTAGCAAGAAAGCATCCAGGCTGAAAGTCTGGCACTATCAAAGTAATGGGAATTTCATTCACAGTAGCATAATCCTGTTCATTGATTGTTTGTTCTTGTTTAAACAAGATTCTATTTATGCTGTTAAAGACTGAAGATTAATATTTTATGATTCATAATACATGGTATTGAAGCTTTGTGAACCAGGCAGTAAAATAGGCATTTCCTAAGAAGCATTTGCAGTACAAGCAAAAGTGTCCAAATGTTGCTCAAAGGAGGCTGTACAAATGGATCTGAACAGCTGAGGGTTCTGTACAGAAATTAAGAGTATTAGTTACAAGCTGGGAAAACACCCTTTCTAATTGTAGAAATCTAGCTATTGTGCAGTAAGGGCAAATTAAACAGAGAAAGCCTCCAGACTCTTACAAGCTGCTGTGAGAATGCTTTCTCACCTGTGGGTATATCTGATTATCAGTTTTACAGTTATGAGGCTTTTGGCAAGACTTGCAAATTCCTGCCATGACTTCAGTCTACTGAAAACAAGCTGTTGGCTAGTGCTCTTGGCAAGCTTAGGATTTGCAGTGAGCCTTCTGCAAAAAATGTTTTGGTCCTTAATCATTTTGGAGAACAATTGCTTCCCCAGGGCTTCTGTCTGCAATTCGAGTTGATGCTTCTCTTCTGTTGAGATGCCATGTGACACATCCCATTTAACAACCTTAATTTGGAATGAAGTATACATTTAGTCTTTGAATTCGCAAACTGTATTTTCAAGGATTTTCACACCTCTGAAGTTCCCTGTGTATCATCTTGTAGCTCCCCAAACTGCAACTTTCCAGAATCCAAAGAAAAACATGTAATCAGGGTCACAATCATTAAAAGAAAACCCCAAACAACACAAATTAAAGGTACACAACCTACAGTGGTAAGGAACAGGTGGGCAAAGCTAAAAGGAGATTCCTTCTCTGAAGATTTGTAAGATGTTTGATGATGAGACAGAACAAGAGGAAGTGCCAGCATGCCACCCAAGTTTTCCTCAGATAATGAGTTAACAGACATTTTGGTTCACATTATGTTTCATGCTACTATTAACAAACATTTAAGACTGCAACAGAAGTAGTGAAATTCAACCATTGCAATTGCGTACAATATGGTTCACAGGCAGCTAGTTGGTTAACTGATCTGGCTGATGAGACTAACAGGGCTTGGTGGGCTGCTTCTTCTGCACATTGAAGCATTGTAGGCTCCCCCTGCATTGCACAGTGTTTGCTTGTGAAGCTTACATGGACATTTTTCAGGCAAAAATCTGTGTTCCCTCCCTCCTCCTCCCCTTTTTTTCCCCTGCCACATCAATTTTAGAAGGCAGTGCATACATTATCAGTTATTAAAAGCAGTGATGAATCCATAGCAAGACTAATCAGAGTCTTCTGTAGAAGGAGTTACAAGAAGGAAAAGCACATTTTATAACCATTAAATGCCTGCTAACATTGGGAATTTAAGCTGAACAGGAAGGATTAGGAAGGAAAAAAACAGTAACAGTCACAGTTTAGGTCTGGACGGTTTCTTCCTCCTTTTTTGTAGAGAACAAAGGCTTAGACACAGAGTAGCTTTATTTAACTCCTGTTTATTCTAGTTGTAATTATGAATGTAAGTAAGGACTAGACAATGAAATGTGTATTAGGAAACTTGGTCTATGTGGTTTGAGTAAGATTGTGTCGAAACTTGTTCCCCTAAGGCTTCTAAATGCCTCTCACCTAAAACTGTAAAGTATGAAAATGTAATGAACAAATAAAGGAATTTAAACTACCTAATTAATTAAATCCATAGAAAATTAGTATTAAACTGTATTCCTTGCAATAGTAAGAATATTATTTACTTTTTGTTTGTTTGTTTGTTTGTTCATATTAAAAGCATAAATGGCTTTAATAGCAAAGAAATTTTGGAAAATGCACTTTCCATAAATGATTTTATGGAAGTGAAAATCATAAATGATTTTATGGATTTTAAATGTTTGCACATGATTATTTGTGTGCATGTGTGTGAAAATCCATGAGATCATTTTTGTATGCATGCATGTTTTTTTCCCCTGAAATTTTGGAAGTGCAGAATACTTACAGAGATTATCAACCCCTGTGCCACAAACCACCCATGCAAATCCCCAAATGGCATGAATTCAAAAAATAAATGACCTTGTAGTAAACACCCATTAACAAAACAAACAAACCAACCAAGGACTAAGCAGCAGAGGTCTGAAGTCAGCATCCTAAAGCATATTTGTGTGCCCTGCATCTTGTCATGATTAATGCATTGGACTCGTGGCATTTGACAAACATTGTTTTGCAGGTACTTAGTATAATGACAAATTAACAAATGGAATAAATGGATTACAACGCATTTACACAGTCATTTATGCCTTTTTCACATCCAGTCTGGACTACTACAAAGTGATCAGAGGCTAGTTACGAAGAGATATACAAGCTTTACAAGGTGCAACATGCAGCAGGGTGATTAATGCAGAAAGATTAATGAACATAATTTTGAATCAGTAGCTTTTGTCTTAATGCTATTTGCTCATTTTATTATTAATAGACACTGAAATCATGACCCTTATTTCATAAATCCTCAAAGGGCTGGCAATGGGCTGCCACAGATAGCATTCTTGAAGCATCTTTGAAACAACCTCTGATAAACAGGGACAAAAGAGATGATCATCCAGCAGCAAACATCTGAGAAGCAGGGTAAATTAGCTTGGGTGACGGTCCACTCTATCATGGCAGCAGTGCTTCTGGCTCCTCCATACCCTACTGATTTGGCACTGTAAATCTTTGTGGGCTATTGCTGGAGGGGCCTCAGGTTTAAAATGACTTAGTGGGATGTCTCCTAAAATTTGTGGTGAGTAATGACTGATGTAATTTTTCATACATGTCATCCCTAGAGAAAAATGACTGCTAAGTGTTGGTGTGCTGTTTTTATAGACAGTGACCAAGAGTGCTCCTTTCTGGGGGAGACCTCATGGGGTCTCCTCATGCTGGGCTGCAGAAGCATTTCGCAATGCTCTGTGGTGAGCCACAGCGCTGATATACCCTTCACTTTGCATGGGTGTCATCAGTGTATGGTGTTGGGCTGCTGCAGCTGCCACCATAGTGTTCTCCTGCAGTCTCTTTTCCATTCTGTAATAGACTTGACAAAACTTGGTTTGTCCACACCACAGACATCAGTGATCATGATCCTAAGCATACTCCATGGATGCTTCCCTTGTCTCATTTTGGACAAGTAAACAGAAAGGCAATTTGTACCAAAAGTGTTCGGAAGTTTTTTTTTTCTTTTCATTTTTTTAATAATTATTTTGTAATTTTAATCTTGATTATATAAATGATATATGGTAATTTTTGATGTGTTGTTAATCTGATGTGTACCATAAACTGCATGAAGTTCAACAAGGCCAAGTGCCGGGTCCTGCACCTGGGGCGCAATAACCCCAAGCAGAGCTACAGGCTGGGAGAGGAATGGTTGGAAAGCTGCCAGGCAGAGAAGGACCTGGGAATGATGGTGGATAATCAGCTGAATATGAGCCAGCAGTGCGCTCAGGTGGCCAAGAAGGCCAACGGCATCCTGGCTTGTATCAGAAACAGTGTGACCAGCAGGGCTAGGGAGGTGATCGTCCCCCTGTACTCAGCTCTGGTGAGGCCGCACCTCGAGTACTGTGTTCAGTTATGGGCCCCTCGCTACAAGAAGGACATGGAGGTGCTTGAGCGGGTGCAGAGAAGGGCGACGAAGCTGGTGAGGGGCCTGGAGAACAAGTCCTACGAGGAGTGGCTGAGGGAGCTGGGCTTGTTCAGCCTGGAGAAGAGGAGGCTCAGGGGTGACCTTATCACTCTCTACAGATACCTCAAATGAGGCTGTAGCGAGGTGGGGGTTGGCCTGTTCTCCCACGTGCCTGGTGACAGGACGAGGGGGAATGGGCTTAAGTTGCACCAGGGGAGTTTTAGGTTAGATGTTAGGAAGAACTTCTTTACCGAAAGGGTTGTTAGGCATTGGAACAGGCTGCCCAGGGAAGTGGTGGAGTCACCATCCCTGGAAGTCTTTAAAAGACGTTTCAATGTAGAACTTAGGGATATGGTTTAGTGGGGACTGCTAGCGTTAGGTCAGAGGTTGGACTCGATGATCTTGAGGTCTCTTCCAACCTAGAAATTCTGTGATTCTGTGATAAAATAAAGGAAACTTTTGATCTTACACATACAGCTTAGCAAGTTAACACGTGTCAGCTGAGCTGTGGTAGCTACCCAATTTTGTGTTCTTTGCCTGTGGCAGCTATATAATGGTTCAATTTAGCTGGCCCTCAGAGAAAGCACCTGCAGAGATTTGGTATAATGTAGACTGTCTTGCCCCTTACAGACATGAGAATCTATGAGTTTTTCAATGTGACCACCACAGTTGACCACATACTTGTGGTACCTTGGGTTACAGTGTTTGTATTTGTGGGGGACATATGGAAAGCCAGATGGGAAGCTGTTCCCAGAGATGGACCAGTGAACATCCACAGGATGAGCAACTTCTGGTACTGCTCACACCCTGCGGAAACTAATTGCCTCCCTTTGCTTGTATGATTGCTGGAGGACAATTTTACAATGATAGATAAGTTGTATATTTGTAGTCCCTGAAGTGATAGGTTGGAGAGCCAAAGTCTGGGGTGTGTTGGGGCAATTGGTATGAGCTATAAGGGAATGAAGTCTGGTACTGCAGATTTGCAACCCATTTTAGGAGTTAAGACACACTGTTTTTGGAGGTATTTGCTTCAGAAAAGTGCCACACCCTGTCTGGGGTGCAAAGGGGGAAAAGAAAAGAGAGTGAAGTAATAGACAAGGGAGTGACAGCAATTAAAAGGTTGCAACAGACACTTGTGCCTTAAGGGGCATGGATGGCATGAACAGGTCTGAGGAAGGGAAGGAAGGGAGTTAAAGGAGGTGCATACATTAATTTTATGTAAGAGCTGTAACTCTTAGCTTAAACCAGAAGCTGAAAAATTAGTAAGTTGAACAAAACTCAACTAATAACCTATTCCAAGGCACTTGTAAACACTAAAATTCAACAACAGCAGCAGCAACAACAACAACAAAAATCAGCATAATGTATAATCAAATAATGGTAATAATAAGAGTGTGGTGCTTCTTAATATTACAGGTGAAATACATGTCTGAAAACAACCTCTGGTACTCACAAAATTAAAAATAGAAAAGTACATCTGTGTGATCACCTCTTTATGTTTCAGAAAACATTTGAAATAAAATTATAGAATACCTCTTGACAAATATGGCCAGTCACAAAAGAAATTATAGAAACCAGCACTAAAAGATGTTAGGGATTTCATAATTGGATCATCACCACAGCAAATGTTGTATACTTTAGAAATGGATCTTATTACGAGACAAGGCTTCTTCAGAAAGTGTAACTGATCAATGCTCTAAAATAAAGTGAGAGTACTTTTAAACTAATTGATTTATGATCTATGTTGGACCTGTATTCTTCCTAAAATTCTGTTTTGTGAACAAAGTAGGAATTACTTTTTCAAACAGAACGTTATTTCTAATTGGAAGTTCATATCATTTTATAAGTTGAATTCCATTTTTGAAATGCGAAACTTCTGATCTGAAGATCAGAAGAATGTCACCCCTCTTTATCAGCAGAACTTTCAGGATAATGTGTTACAGAGTTGTTTTCTAAGCACCAAATTTTATCTTTCAAGTCATATATTCTCCAGGAGTTAAAGAAGGTGTGTGTGGGAAAAATAATACTTGAGGCACAGCTCTAGTTGATACACATAGGGATGAAGAAGGTGAAAAGCTACTCCTTTCTCCACTCTTTAGGTTACTTGGAGGCTGAGATGCCTAACATTCCCCGTGCTGTGTGTTGTTCTGGTTATCACCTCTTCAAGAGCCCACAGGACACTCTTGTGTACAGAAGGTGATGGACCTGGGACAGAAGGAGCTGTTGGTTGGCTCCTGAGTTTCTTGATGCATTTGAAAAGTTGGTTTGACCATGCTGGAGTAATTAGTGGAACTTGGCATTTCTGTGTGTGCTTAACTACAGATTTATGCATGGTAAATCTCACCACTGTCCAAATGTACCTGTAGGGCCTCAGCTAAAGCCTTTGAAGTCAGTATCAGTCTGAAATGAATGAGAGGTGGATCATGCCCTTAAACAAATACTTCCGGAAGGCCCACTGTGCATAAAGAGAAATATTTTCTTGCTAAGCTGACATTTTAAATAGTTTTTTGGCTCCAGGCCTTAAAGGAAATGAGACAACTCTCTTTTCACTTATTTTTAATGATGCAAAAAAAATAAATTTAATCTTCTTTCTATTTTAAAGTGACTATTTATTTATTTATTTATTTTCCCACAGACTTTTCCATAAACTCTCCTCAACAACAAAAAACACCCCAAATCCACTGATGGAAGCATCAGAAAGTATTGACCTAAAATATATTTTAAAGTTCTATGTCTGGAAAGCAGGGAAAAAAATGGAAACTCTTTTGCAACCACAAGAACCTTTTTTTTCACTGTATGCCAGTCTGTGGGTGTTTGTGTGTGTCAGAGCTCGTCAGGTAGTTATTCGGATTATATTTTCCATCCGTGCTTATGAATCACTCAGAAATGGATCCAGATTTCTGCTGTTGCTTCGTTATTTGTAAGTATAAATACAATAATTTGGATGATTAATTTTCAGACTATGGAATGTCCATAAACCGATTGCTGTAGCATGTCACTGCTGGCTGTTCACATAAGGTGATTGATTAACTATATTACAGTGTAAGCTTTCAGCTTCCCTTTTGGAGAACTAAAACTTTAAAGAAGTCTGAACAATAAATATAAAATCAAATCATCCAGAATGTAACAACAGCTGAAGGATCTGACTTTGAATCCCTGTTGTTAGTCTTCATCCAATCGGAAGGATTGTCAGTTTACCATATAGTATTTATTTATTTATTTATTTATTTTTGTTACAATTTATTTAACAACTTGAGCTAGCATGTGGATTCAGAATTTCTGGAAAAAAAGTAATATATGTGTGTGTGCTTTTTGTTCTGTTATACTGGCTGTATTATAACCAATTATTGCTAGTCTTACGATACTGTAAAATAAATGGCACTATTAAAACTTTTGGGAGATGGATACCAAAGGACCTTTGGAGGAGGTTCGTCTTTGCATGCCCAGCCTTTATGTATTCTTAACACCTGGGTGATGCCTGAGGCATGCCAGCCAATAATTATATACCTTCATATTTCTTTCCTGACAGTCTGTCATCATTAGTTTTAACTATGAGTTAAAGAGAGATTCTTCATGTCTACCCCTTCTCCCTGTCCCAAATTCTGCAGTATCTCCTGCAAAATCATATGTATTTCACCAGCAGGTTACATAATGGGGTTAATTACAACTGTTGCATACAAAAGAAAAGAATAATACAGACCTGAATCTTCAGAACTACTTAAGTGACAGCTGCAGAACAGATTATATGAGTAAATGTATTGCAGAATGTAGTTTTCAATTAAAATCTTTTAAATTAAATTCCTAATGACCATTAAGTCAACTATTTAGATCTTACCTTATATCAGGACCATTATGGCTTGCACCTCAGAGAAAGCAATGGACTATCTTAAAAAAGAATTTGCATGTAATTCATGCATGGTCACATTAGCAGCGGGCTTTCTGTGAGAAACAAGGAAGCATAAAACACCTGTGTGTCTGTAATACATGGAAGTTGGGTTGGAAATGGGAAGTTCAGGTCTTCACATAAATCTAAAGTTGAAAGACAAGCAATCAGTAGGTCATCTAGTCCAATCACTTGTATAGTATGAGTAGGATCCTCTGTAATGAGCTTAATCATTTGTTGTTAATTGGTGTATATGTTGCATTTGACTTATGTAGCTCTTAAAGAAAAGCTGCCAATCTTTACGTGAAGACATTAAGATGTGGGAAACTACATGTCCATTGGTCATTGCTCCAGGGATTAATCACTCTTGTAGTTAACAACCAGATCATTTTCACATATTAATTTCCTTGTGCTTAGATTTCGCCTGGTGATTTTTGATCTGTGTTTCCTGATTTATGAAAATTTCTTTTATGATCATTATTTTCTTGCCATATATATCTTGCCACATTTTATATGCTGCAAGCAAACCATCTCTCACTATTGTTTTTGAGAAGCTGGGCAGATTCCTTATTCTATCTATGCAGGGAATTTTTATTTATTTCTTTTTATCTCACAAATTATTAGAGAGACACTTTCTGTGCACATTTAGCATCTTTATTGAAACAAGAATGCTAAAGCTGGAGGGCATGCTCCCATTAGCTTTACCAGTGCTATATGGCTAGCTAAAATCATCTTGGACTTTTCCTACTTATAGCTCTTTGTCTATCTGAGGATGACAAAAGTCTCTTTTGCTAAGTCACCATAATGGAAGCTTACCTTCACACATCTATGTACTTAGATGTACTGGCTTTTCTGAAAGTAATTTTCCCACCCCCAACTAGATGTAGTTTCTTAGGCTGTGGTTATGGTCAAATTATTATTATTTTTTTAATAGATATATAACTTTGCAGATGGCTTTTTGAAGTCTGGAAGACATTCTCCTCAAATAATCAAATTTATCTATCTCTCTATTTATTTATTTATTTTTATGACTGGTGGTAGTATTCATAGTATTTATCTTTTAATTCTTTGTGATGTAAATCCTACATGATTTTTTTCATTAATCTATTGTGGATTAATACCAGGTTCCCTGGTCCCTAGTAACACAGGTCATCCACTTGTGCTTCTATTGAGAGCTTTCACAAGATTAATGCTCTCTAGGCATCTGAATCTTTCTGCTATTGCAAGATGCACTGGAGATGAATATCAGCAAGAAGAGGTTTTCAGCTAATTCTCATGGAATTCTTGGCTGAGAATTTTCTGAATCTTCTGTTTTTAAGATATTTATCTTTTGTGGATGTTGTTCAACATCCTTCTTAATTACTTACAGACTGCAAAGTACTGCATTGCCCTGCAGTCTCATGCATCATCCTTTTTATTGCCTCAGCAGGCAATAAAGGTAAAACTTTTCTCAGTGACCAGGCCTTAGCTCTGGTTTAGGCAGTTTCAATGTACACGCTAATTCATTTCAATTAAGATTCATAAAAGCTATGGGAATTGTCTGTCTGCTGACTTGCAGGTGTGATTTTCATTCATTTCAGCAGCACTTGTGGCAAATGCAGTAAATAACTTGTAGAAGGAGATAATCGATAAGTTGGCTGAATGAAAGAGATCTCTTATTCACTACAGATCTTACCCTGTTCTGATGGAATTTGCAGGTATACATGTAGTCTGAACACAATAGTCAAATCATAAACATGTTTGTGAATGACTGTACACTTGATGCATGTATTATACAACAACCACTGCTATCAGTGTCTTTAAGAAAGATAGTCATGTACAGCACGATTTTAATTAGTGTAACACAGTTAAATGTGATTCCTAAAATTAGAGCTAATCATGATTTCACTGGAAAGCAACAGATAGATTTAGTAATTACTACTGAAAACAGCCCACAGCATGTTCAGGAGAGAGCAAAGTAGTACAAATCTATAGAAAAGTATTTTCTAGTAATATTTGTAATGTTTCTATAATTTGTTTGTAAGACTAGAAGCATGCATGTGTTTAAAGTGTCACGCTGTTCAGAAACAATGATGTCTGACTGTCATAAACATATTTTCTTGAAGTATGCAGATAACAGTTAAATTGCTGTTTGTTGAACAAATGACTCAACCAAAATGATAAGAATTGACATTACTTTAGTTACTATTTTAAATGCACCATCTGTTATAAACACAAGAAATACATCTTTGGTGGAAAGAAACTCTGAAGAACAGAAAAAGATATGAGGAAAACACATTCAAATTAATGAAAACCACAGAAAAAATAATCCAGATAGAGGAACTTTTCAGAGAAAGGATATGCTTTTTGGCTCTGATTAACACAGCAACGACTCATACAGGTTATGCAAAATATTGTATCAAAGCATTCTGTAATAGCAGAGGAAACAGTACGTAGTGGTAACCATAAATGTGCATGAATATAAACAAACAAACTTATGCATAGCCACATGTACAGAATATCAAAAAATAGCAGGCCTAAACATTACTTACTTCAGCTCAGTGCTTGGAAAATATTTTGTCCAAGATGCACTGAAATTTTCTGGGCAACTTTATACAGATTATCCCCTGTTCTGACATGTTTTATGAAAAGAATACAGGAAATTGTATGTATCTTCTTCATGCCAACAGCCAGAAAGGACAAAAGACTCAACTTGCAGCTTGAAAAACCTTAGAAATGTAGAAACAATTGACATTCCATTATCCATTACATATACTTTCTGTGCTTAACAGTCTATATTAGAAATAGCATGTTAGCAAATATTGGCATGTTATCTCTTTCTTGATAGACTTTAGAAAAGTTTTCTTCAATTATTTTGCATACAAAGTTGATGAATAAAACTAAAATAAATGTTAACACAGCAGCTCCTATATTAAAAGTGATTTACATATGATTGAGTTAATTTTATCCCAAAATAAAATCATCTAGTAATAGTATCAAGCCCTAGTGTCCAGATATCAAAAGAGGTGTTTACAAACTATTAATCAGAAAATGAAGTTTATTCATTCACACTGTATTTCATGACCAAGAAACAACTCTGTAAGTTATAAAATAGCACATAATATATAAAGAAAGAAATAATTTAAAAAAATAAAATAAGCATTAATCAGGAATACGAATAACAGTTAATATGAATAAGAAAATTTAAAACTGTATGTTCTTGGTATCATTGTAGTATCTATTGCCAGTTGCTTTAAGGAAAACAGAGAGGATATTATACCAGAAAGGGATATACAAGAGTCTGGAAAAAAGTAAATGAGGCTTAAAAATATGAACCCAGCTACAATGAGACTATCAGCTGTGTGCTTCTCCTAGACAAAATATAACAATGGCTAAAATGTCACATGGCAAAATGGGAATGTGAAGAAGTGACACTGAAGTTGTCACGGCCCCCACACAGTGGTTTCCAGATTAACCCACTGCCCATTGCCTTTTTCCCCTTTGGAGCCTGTCTTATCCTGAAAATATTGCAGTGGGTTCGTGGGGTAAATGGAGAATAAAAACAATGAATATACTACAGTGTGTGTTGTATACTGCCATACATTTTTTATTCTGTTTTCTCAGCATGTGCATTGGGCATAGTGCTCTCCAGATGCACAGTGCTGTAATGGGGAAGATGCACAGTGCTATGATGGGGAGATATCTGAAAAATTCCTGAAGCTATGGTGGCCTTGATGACAACCGTCTAGTCCCAGATTGCCCTAAGAAAGTGTCACAGAGGCCAGAAATCAGATATATTAGATAGAACAGGAGCACAAGATTTGCTAACAATCATCTTGGCTTGGTGGAAGTAAATATTTCTAAAAAGTACTGGAGTTACTTTTTTTTTTTTTCTTTTCTTTTTTTTTTCGTATGTTGTCAGTAAGGTGACATCAGGCTTAATAGTAATGATGCTTTAGGAAGAACCTCTTACTGTTTACAAAGTCAGAACATGAGACCGTGCCCTCTTCCACAGCAAAAAGTTGCTTATTGATATACATATGTATACATATATATGTATGGAAATATGCATATGTATATGTATGCAATGGAAGTACGGGGGACTATCAACTGCAGAGAGATTCTTCAGGGCTCTGTGGCCTACACAGTTCAATCAATTCTCTGGAAGAAAATCTATTAAGAAAAGGATGTAAGAAGTATATAGAAATTTTGCAGATGAAACTAAGACTTGTGAGTTGTTAATTCAGGGTGAATTACTCAGTTTGAACTGGACAACTTCGTTAACTTTGGGACAACCAAGTAATATGATTGATGGATTTTAATGTAAACAGAAACAGAAAAAAATTGAAAATATGAGTAGTTCATGGCTACTTCCTCTTCATGAACAGGTATTTTTAAAACACCCGTAACTAGTCACTCATGAGGAGGGCATAGGAAGGGGGTGGGATCCTATATCTTTCTCCAATCTCCCTTCCAGTTCAGACAGCATTTCTGGGTCTGAGGCAGGTAACAGTATAATCTGCAGTATAATGCAAATAACTTCAGTTGTATGTCTGGTTTCATACAGGTGGATAGACTAGAAAACGTAAGTATTGTGACAGTGTAAATGGTACTTAGCAACAGCTGTCCTTTCTGTTCTAACATGCATAAAAGTTTCCAAAATAACCCTCTGAAAAAGAACATAATATATCAGACTTAAGTATATCATTCACCTTAGCTTCTTCAAGGTAAATTTTATCAAGGTATGTTCAAATTTCTGGGTTTCCTGGGAAGCACATAAGATGGAAAATAATGTCTGTTTTTAACTAGAGGAATACTATTAGGTGAGAATAAAGTCAGAATTGCAGAAGCCCAACTGTTACTGGCCAGACTGTGGGAAAACTCTGACTCTTCTAAAAGATTGTGTCCAGCTACAAGGAAGATCTCCCTGGAACTAAAGACAGGTTTTATGAAGGATCAAAACTGATTAGCCAGAACAAGATAATTCTTTGTACAGAGGGATCACTGGTCTGTCAGGTGATCTATATTAACTAAGAGGTTTTGAAAGCAAATCTCCATGTCCCCCCCCTGCTGCCACTGTGCCACTTGCAGGGCAAGGTACCCCCCTCATTTGCCTTTTAGACCAGAAACAGCCAATGACGCCCAGTTTCCTCAAATTCCTTGCCATGCTCAAGAAAGTATTTTTTCTGCTTGGCAACCTGAGGAAGGTCTGCTCCCTTCTGCACGGAGGAGATTCCTTACTTGTGCCAAATCTTTCATCCTTCTTCAGACTCCTGTGTTATGTTCACATTCTTGCTCATGCCCTAGAAGCATCTCATGCTGAACATGTCCAGGATGTTGTCCTGTTCTCCCTCCAGAGTGTTTCCCGAGGTACACAGTACAGCTACCAGCATTTATTATGTCAACAAGGTACAATAAACAATAGTCACAGAACAAACAGAAACCAAACTCGCTAACTTCTTGTACCAATGCTTACAAAGAGATTGAGAATTTTTGTAAAATTATTCTTATAAGACCCCAACATTTAGTGCTAGTTATTGCAATAGAAAAGATACACATGTTACATATGTAATATATTTCATAGATTTAGTTCCAGCTGGCCAGACATGCTGCATCATGTCTCAGAAGAAAAGGTATTCCAAAGAGACTGCAGCTAGAAATATTTCATCTGTTAAAGCAAAAAAGGAAGCAAGATGAAAAGTGAAAGTGCTGAACACAACTGACCAAATTAATACATAAGAAAACAAATGTGGTAAGTAAATGTGAAAACAAACAAATAAAAAGATACTGCAGTATGAATATCCAGCAAAATATTGCAGGCACTGTTTTAAAAGCAGTTGCATTTCTCAATGTGAAATATTTTCCACAACTCATATAACAATTTGCGTTTTATTAAATTCTAACACTTTTGTTGCGTAGCAGAAATACAAAATATAGAGGATTTACAGAAAATACAACCCTAATTTATAAATGTCATTCTTGTCCATAGAAGAAATAAAAATTTACCTGAGAAAGGTACATAGGGACTATGTACCTTTAGGGTATATATAGGGACTATAGGGACTCTTTAAGGTTTTTTGAAGAAAGAACTCTAAACTCAAGCACTTTTTGGATGTAATGGGTAAATCCTAGGAATACTTTCCACTCTTACTGGCAGGAAATCATGCTTTCTGTTGTGTAGACTCTGGTGTTCTGCACAACAGAACACAATGATGCTGACAGATTTCATCCTTTGGCCGGTCATGTCAGTGGTTATCAGAGTCTCATTATAGTTGTCTTCTACAGAACAGAAGGTGAATAGGACCCTTATATATTCTCTTTAGATTTCATCATTTTTCTTCCTATACATCCTTCATAGCACATGGGAGATTTGCACCATATTCCCGTTCTGTACTTCTGTGATTTTTAATCTCCTATGTGTTTCTGTTAATGTGTGGAATTGTTGCTGTTGTTTCTTTTTGAGTTGAGAGGGATTTGTTCATTCATCTATTTGGGTTGTGCACAACTGGGGTGTGCTGGAGTCATTGCTGTTTTGTTTGCATTTCCATGCTACATAGCCCTGATAGAGGGCCCACACGCTCCCCAGAACTGTCCGCTAACACTGGGGAGAGTGGGGGTGGCGGGGGTGTCACAGGTCCCTGAGGGCTGTTCCTCTCCCCTGGTTGTCAGACAGTGCTGCTAGAGACTAAATAGATTGAAGACTGGGCTACAACCTTGCCAAAGCAATAGTTGAATACAGAGGTTGTCCTCATTCACTTCATTTTGAAAAGTTACTCAGAAAGGTAATCATCCCCAATGGTGGGTGAGGAGTTATTTCTCCATTTAGGTGGCATTTTATTTTTGCCTTGCAGCTTGCCTGTTAGGCACTCAACCTACAGTGGGGCAACACCTGACCTAAGTGGCACTGGATGTTGCAGCATGGTGTGAGAACTCTGATGGCTTCCATGGGCAAAGAAGGAGAACATCAGTCATGTGGATGCCAGAATCTAACAGGAGGTAAGTTTGTGACATGCTGACACATGTGGACACTGCTTCTTTTCTCACTGCAGATGAAGGGATGGACAGCCTGGGCAGCTGCCTGTTCATCATAAACCCAAAGCCAGAAGGTACCTCCTCACCATCACTGCCTGCTTGCAATCTGATGTAAGCTCTGGAGAGCTGCCTGGGGCTAAACATGGCACAAGCTTGTACTCAGTCTGAAGAGGACAGTAGTTAGTGAAAACATCTCGGCCACTAAAATAACTAGTATAGTAACTGGAAGAGAATTGGTGGATTGGATGGTTGATAAATTTAAATGGAAAGGTTAAAAAAAATACACTTTGGGTTCCTTAAATACTGTTAGGGATAATAAATCATGTAGTAATTATACAGATTAGTTATGACAAAGGAGTGTAGTCCAGAAGTAGGAAAATTGATAGTTAAGGATATGGTTAGTTTTTACTGCACTGCACCAAAAAAGGCCATTGCAACATAAATGCCAAGTGAATTCTCTAAAACTTGCAGCTGTTTTCATGATGTTGGTATTGCTCAGTACCTGCACATAAAAAGCAAAGGCTAAATAATGCTTGTATCCTGACCTTTGTAGTGCTTTTGGTGGGTTCTGCAGATGTTATGAGGCACTGACTATGGCAGACAATTAACAAACTCATTTGAAGTTTTCAATTTAAAACTATAGTTGCCATGAATCACCCCTTAACATATGCCTACCTTTGTTACATTTTCAATGTAGGTCTTAATTGTTTAAATACTTGCAGAAAAACAGTTTATTTTTAGAAATATCATGTCAGCCTGAAGGCATGTTTTGTGACTATCACTCCATTACTTTTTCAGATACCAAGGTCTCCTCAGGAATAGCAAATAAGCTCCATTACTCAGCTAGAATTAATAGAAAACATATATATATATATATATTTTTTAAACACCTCTTCATGGAAATATCCTGACATAACTCAAAATCCAAGAAAATATTCTTATCATTCTGAAACCTTGAGAATATTCTCTTCTGTAATACGTCTTGTTGGTTAACAAAATTTGTAGCTGGCATCTTCCTATGACACCTTGTTAACTGACATTTTTCCTAATATAAAATGTCACATGTACAGAATCTGTAAATACCCATGATAACCAAGTAGATTGAACAATTATCATATCAACACTTCACCTTTCAATACTTCTTCTGGATGATCGTGTCTGAAGGCCAGGAAACAGCAAAAGACTTGTCTTTTATCCTATTGACTCTTATGGCTACAATTAGTTTAATAATAAAATACTGTCAGATTTAACTTGAAAGTTCTGAGCTACTGTCTTGAATAAACTGTTTTGTTTTTTTTTGGGAAAAACAAAACAAAACAAAACAAAAACACAACAAGGATAGGATCAATGAGGCATACCTGAGATTTTAAAAATAGTATTGTGCTTCAAGAAGCATTAAAATATGTTTAGACTAACTGTGAATCAACATTGTAAAAACTGAATACTTGTTGCTAAAGTCTTTGATGTAGTCTGAGCTATTCAAGCCAACACTGAACAAAGTTTTCACATGTGAAATGAGGCAGGAGGTTTTTTTTTTTTTTTTTTTTTTTTTTAATCCAAATAAAAATAAAATACTATTGATGTGTTTGTTTCAGCAAAGTTTTCCTCAGGGCTTGGGTAGAGTTTCTTGTCTAGTAAGGGAGGTGAAAAAAAGTCAAATCCTGTAATAATCCAGGTAAGGAACTACATCTGGAAAGCGGGCAAGAAAAATAATATTCTACGGTTTTATCCTGGGATAAAATATAGGGGATGATGTAACGCCACCCACTTAGACTGAAGATGTATCTGTTCTTTCTTATACTAGGGAATCAAATATATATTTTGCAATTAATGGATAAATTACTTTAATTGCTTTTTTTTTTTTTTTTTTTTTTTTTTTTTTTTTTTTTCCCTGCAAAAGGGGGCAAGAACTTAAACATTTCTCTGACTCTTGAAATTTATGAACTTATACACACAAGCACTACTGGTCAAATTACCAAACAACATTTAAAAAACAGTGGTACCAGGCAAAAATATATTCTTGGTGAGAAAACACAAGGTGGTCATCATTACTAACAGCCCTGGGTCAAAGTAGCCAATACAACTGCTGCATGCAGCAAAAAGACTGCTTAAGTGTCAGCTTAAAAGGTAAAGATAGTCTGTTGACCTAAGCATTTCTAAAGTTTAAATAGAAATCATTCCAATTAGATAAAACAGCACTAATAACAGATGTGTTACAAATTATTTTTTGAATGGAATCTTATTTTCAAGACATTTAATAATTATAAATATTTTGAATAGTTTGAAGAGACCATTTTATTCCATTGTTAAAGTAAGTTAAATTAAAGACAAGACCAAACTGAATGATGTAATTCTTGAAGCCCTAATGATGTAATTCTTGAAGCCCTCGGTTCTCAAGTCTGATTTATATATGTTGCAAATCGACTAAATTGGAAAGGAGAAAGATAAGAATGTATAGATGATTCTGTCTTCTGCCCTTTTGTCAGATACCATGGTCAGTAACCAGCAGGGATCCTTAGTGCTCCTAAGCATTTTCAGTTTCCTACTCTAGGAAGGGCTACTTCAAAGCTCCTAATCTTCTGCATTTATTTTTTATGGCAAAAAAAATACAGTTGGCAGTTACCAGAAGGATATGAATTACTCTTGGAAAGGATTGAGAAGCACAAATTTAGGAGTTAGGAAAGTGGTTTGACAAGTCTGGAAGATGGAAATAGGAAGGAAAAGGTGAAATATTATTTCAGCAATAGTGTTAGAAACAGCAAACAGCATTTTTTTTTTTTTAATGGAGGATGTTGATATCTTCCTTACCTTTCTGCCTCATTTTAGAAAGATTTTTACTCTGAAGTTTTCGCTAAAGTCACACAGCCACAAGCCCTGTGAGAGAAATGTCATTGGGCTGTGCTACAGCAGTTTTCTCTTGTGCTGCTTATTTTTTTGCCTGGAAGCACAGGAGATAAAAGACTAACCTTAAGACGATAGTGCAAGTCAATAGTAAGGTCCTGAATGAAGTGGGAGACACAGTGCTTACAGTCCCTGCTGGACAGCAGTCAATATCAGACATCACACTTAAACTGTCACAATTTGACCTGACAATCCTTTTTCAGAAGGACCAGAAATAGAGCTATCCAAGTTACCTTGCATTTCTGAAGAAGGTCAGGTGCAGGTCACTGGCAGTTGGAAGCGTGTGCTAAGGATGTCTGGTATAAGCATGAACATTTCTAGCTTGCATAAACATAAATGTTAAGATGCATAAGGAATTGTTACTGCATAGTTGGAACAGGAGCACAGTTAAAAGATCTTTATAAGGAACAAAGAGAGATGTTTTCTCTGTTCATGTGAAAAAAGAAATTACTGGAAGAAAAAAAAAAAAGGAGACTTATATAGTCAGCAATATATGTTCTAAAAATGCAATTTCCGGATTAATAACAAAGACACTGTTCTAGTTCACTAGTTCCTTTAGGACGTGCGCTTTTGACCCATGCAACATATTGTGCCCCATGGCTCTTAGCTGAACTGTGACTTAACTGTGCCTATTTTTTTTAAATGTGTGATGTCTATTAAAACTAGCTGGTGCTTGTACCAGCACCCCAGTGGAAATGAAAGAGATGTCTCAGTGGACTGTCCATTGGTTAAATATTAAAGGATCAAACTTTAATATTTAAGTGTGTATGTAGTATATTATATAAAACACATTCCCATCTGAATATTTAAAATTTTTCCTTTAATCTCAGGAAACCCAGCATTTCCACCCATTAACTCTAATTAATCAGATAAAACAGTATTTCAAGAATATACCTCCTATGAAAAGAGTCAGGTTTTTCTGTGATTATATATATCTTTGCTCCAAGGCACTTATTAATTTGCTTAAAAGTCCATGCATCATTTCACAGATTGTTTTAGCACTTGTCATCTTATCAGTCCACGTCTGAGTAAGGCACACTTGAAAAAAATGGAGTGAAAGATTAAGTATTCCTGCATGCTCTACATTATAAATATAACTGTCTTCATTTTATAAATGAGTTACCATAAAAACAGAGCAGCAGAGGAGGGTGAGAGGTGATGGAGCACAGTGAAAGATGGTGGGCCTGACAAATACAGCTGGGGAGAGAGTCAGAGGCAGCAGCCGGATAGACAGAGTGGGAAATCTCTTATTCCCCTGCAGCTGAAATACTTCTTCACTCAGCTATTTTGTGTTTCATGTGCCAGGGAACAGGAGGAATGGGTGGTCTGCAAGGGCAAGAGGTGGTAGTGGGACAGAAGAGGCATTGCCCCAACAGTGAGGGCTGCCCTACCAAGGTGAGCAGGGTGATGGGGACAGCAATCTGCCAACCCCATCACCCTGATAACCCCATGTGGTGAAGCAGGTTCAAGGCTAGGGCAAGGGTGTCATCTCCTTGAAGTATCACAGTAAGATGGAAACTGAAAAGCGAGGTCCTCAAGGTGAGCAAAACTGAGGCCCAGCTCTCCGAAATATTTCTTCACCATCTTGATATGCAACATTGAAATCATCAAAATCTCTGCCAAGCTACCCTTTGATTGGTTAAGTGTTTAAGACTTGTAGTTGGGCCAGCGACAACACACAGCTGAAATACTGAGGCCAACCTGTGAGTGAACCCTGCCTCAGCCCACACCTGGGTTTTTGGTTAGATCTAAGTCTAGTCTGTATGGCAAGGGCTTGAATTTCACCTTCCTACATGTCAAGTCAGTCCTCTAATCACAGGTTGTCTGCTCACTGTCTTCTCTCAACATGGAATAGTTCACAGACAGTGGAAGAGCCTCAACAGGAGATCTGGCAGGTCTGCAAAGACTGTGGAGAGGTACTTGATCATGAGCAAACTGGCTCCAGAAACAACATGCTTGCATCAGAACTGCATTTCACTTAGGTGAATCAGCCTTGTGTACTTAGATGACTGTTTGGGGTCTGGGACACATCCACCTTTTTACTTAATTGGTTTCTATGGCATGGGATCAGGCATATTTCAGCCATTGTCACTGAGATACAGCCATCAAAGATACAGCCTTACACACTAAAGTGACCAGAATGAAGGTGGGAAAAAAAAGCATTTAGGAACCTTAGGCTTTTTTTTTTTTTTTTTTTTTTTTTTTTGTCAGCCCTTCACTCTTGCCGTTCATTGTCTGGGAAATTGTTTTTGGGCTGAGTAATCCATGCGGATACAGGGGGAAAAATGTTGGCTTTGCAACATTTAAGTACCTTTGAGAATCTGGGCCCAAAGGCTTAATCCTACATCATCAAAGTCAGTAGAAACTTCCTGAAGTTAGAATGGGAAATTGAGGTAAGAATGTGAATATGCTCTTTTATAATTTCTTTTTTTATAATTTCTGTTGATAAAAAGACTCAGAGTAGTAATTCTTCTTTGATGCTTCTGCTGTAAAATCAAAGTTCAATGGGGCTGGTTTGTATCTGTACAATGCTCTGACATTTTATCCTTGTTCTTCAGCTGCACAATCATAGGAGCAAATTGAACAATAGAGAAAATTGAAAATAAATGTCATGAAAATCTTATTAATTTCACTGGGTGCTTGGCTTATCATAGAAACTTAGCTGAGGAATCAAAATTAATCAGTTTGAGTGAAAGAGGGGAGAAGCAATTCTACAGTGCAGGTGGAGGTATGGAGAAGAGGAAAGGGCAAAATGGAAGCAGAGGAAAGTAGAGAGGAAGGGATGCAATATAATAGCAGTTCTTTTTAGTTGGGAAGAAGAATTTTGCTCTGAAAAAGACAGGATGAATCTTTGTGATTTTTTCCTAACAAACAAAATATCTATGGATGCAACCTGTTTTGCTTACAATTCAATGGAGGGAGACTCAAGCTATTATTTTGGAGTGTTACCTTTTCTCTGCCACGACTGAAATAGACAAATAATTGAACAGAAGGTTTGGAAACTCATTACAGATAATTATTAAATTACAGATAATTATTAAATAATCTGTTGTTAAGAAAGTTTCTTGGTCTGACACCTGTAGATTAGATACCAGGCATTTAAGTGTTGAACTGAATTCTGTCTAATGTGATTGGATGTTCACATTGTAGAAATTGCTGTATTTCTCTGTATTGCTCTAAGCTCTTGGTGTCAATGATGTCCTTTTCTAGGGAAAACTGTGCATGAAATATTTTCTGCTTAGGAAGATGTTTCTTTTTATCAAGTTTTTAATTGTTGCCTTCCAGTTTTATGGCAGTTCCATTTACTCTTGTATCATGTTAACAGCAATTTTGCCAACGTAACTACAGCTGAATTATACTACTGGGAGGTCAGAGAGTGGTGATACTGAAGCTCATTATTCACTGAGAAAGTTAGGTAAAATGGTTTGTCTGCAGGCAAAAATGTCTGAAGAAATTTTGATTAAGCTATTTCTGCAGGTTTCCTACTCAATTTTTTTTGAAAATTTTTGTTTGAGAGATTTTTTTTTCCATGCAGCTGGAAAGGAGGAATTTTGAGTTTTAGATTTGAAAATTTTGATTTGTTACTGAGGGAACAGATAGATTGAAGAGGTAAAATAGAACTGAATAAATAATGGGGAAAAAAAAAAGCACAAACAAACAAAAAAAAAAACATGAGGAAATGAAGAATGCAAGAACATTAGAATGAAGAAGAGTAAGGGTGTCAGGACTATGAGAATTCATGTATTCAACAGAGCTTCCTTCCACAGCTGGAAGAAGTGGATATCTCAAGGCATTCCCCTCCCCTCCCCAGAAAACAAACACATTCTTAAAGAAGGGATACTTTACCCATAGCGATTTTGCATACTGCAGTCCAAAATATAAAGTGGCATATATTGAATATTCTAATGGCAAGTATAAAAGAAAATGGCTCATTAATGCTATCATACTCAGGATTACCTTTTAAGAAATACTGAGCTAAGAAAACTTGTGTTGTTAAGGGAAGCTTTGAAAAATTATACTGTTCAGTGTCAACCTTTCAAGATTTGTTAGCTTTCAGCAAGGTCAGAGCAATCAAGATGTGGAAGCCCTTTTTTGATAAATAGCACATCATAATCATAAGAAACATGTCAAAGGTTTAAATTATTCTATTATAATGAAGAAACATTTTAAAAATGAATTTTTAGATATTCCCAAATTATGTAGCAGCAGAAGATAAGTTCTTTACAATTTTGAGTGCATATTGCTTTTGGAAAGACAGTGAGCAATCAGATCCATATATATAAGCCATGCTTCTTATTTAACTATGAACTGAAAAGCTCCATCTCTTAATTGAATAATATATTGATAATATATTATGAATATGTAACTTTTATGTTACCTTTCTGCTTTTGTATTATGTTTTCCTAAAGAAAAAAATAGGGAATTTAATTAGGTCTCCCAGCCTTTCAACAACAGGGAAAGTATCACTATCAGATTAATAACTGGAATGCAGCTGGAAGTTCCCTCTGTCTGTCAGTAATTTAACTTGGCTAATCTTTTGTAGGTACAAACTACTATGCAGCCAATAGGATACAGCTAGAATTAGTAAGACCTATGAAGAAATTCCACACTGTGTGATACACATAATAGGCTTAAACAGATTTGGCTTAAAAATAAGTTGTTAATTGACAGCATATGACTGCCTAAAATCACACAGCTGCTTTGCAAACCATTCAGACAAGCAGTTCTAAATTAATACACATCTAATTCATTATTTATGTAACAAATTATCTCCTTTCACAGTTAACAATAAGGAAAAACATTTCCAAATGGGTCATCACTGTAATTGGCCATAGAGTTATGCGGGATGCCATTTTCAAGGGATGCAAATGAACTGAAAGTTATTCTGAAAAAAAAAAAAGTTCAGATAGGAGCTGGCCCTCATCTCCCATCTAAAAGAAAAGGAGCATAAATAAATAAATATTTCTCCAACTGCTTAGCTATATTTATTTTCCATGGCCTCCCTGCCTACAGCAACACGGATGTCCCCTGAGCTCTTGAACCTGTTTATTTCCCATCCGCTACCTGTCCAATTGAAGCAGCACTAATTATCCCAGAAGGCTTTGCTCAGTTAAGGCAGAAAAAACACTATGCAGGAGATGCATCAAGGCTATTGTAGGCAACAGGTTGTGGAGCTCTTGGTTGGTGAAACACAGCTAAAACCTGGAGTCACAGACTGGAGCTGGGGAGGAGCATCAAAGTGGAGGGGCAGGGGTAGTAGTTCACCTACATAATATGCAGCAGTATCTGAGAAACTCATTATTACAAACATGTGCACATCTGACCTAATTACAGTTAGATTTATGTCTCTTCTGCATGTAATTTATATTGCTTTGTTCCCTATGTTGCTGAATGTACCCTCCATAATTTGTACCTATCCCTCAAGGTCATTCTCTGTAGGTCTGCTTCAATAATAATTTTTCATAATTATATCATTTTTTTTTTTTTTTCAATAATATATATATATTTTTCATAGCTCATACATTTCCCTGTTCCAAGACTCTCCTGGGTTTGTAGTTCTGGAGGAGAATTCTGTAATTCATCTGGGAATAGTTCAGATACATGTTCACCCCATGATGTGTAAACACTGACACTTGAGGTTCTGCTGGCAATCACCCCACTAGTGCTCTAAGCACTAAATCAGGTATTTTATCAGAATAGGAAAAACAAACAAACAAACAAATGAACAAAACTAATGAATTGAAAAATTATAATGAAATTGTAAAAACCTTCTTTTCACTTATTCTTGGAAATATAAAAACTACTCCATTTACTCTCTCTCTACATAGGACTTATCTAAACCACGGAGTTCAATCTTATCTAAATCATGGAGTTCAGGTGGATGGGGCCAATGTGCCAGAAGCCATCCTACCCATGAGCAAACCCATGAAGAATGAAGAAATGTTTCCATCTTCCTTACTTGACTGCAAACTGAGGGATAGGGCGGATATGAAGAGGATAATAAAACACTCTCAGCATAGCAGTGTCATATTTTTACCTCCTGTAGACTCTGGAAAAAAAAAAGGGAAGAGCAGATGCTCCTATTGGGGCAACTACTCTGGGCCTTAGCTCTCAATCTGACAAGAACCAAATAAGGAGTGAAGTGTGTGACAAATGAGAGGCACAAAAGTATTCATGCAGGAAACTTGCAGTGTTCTGGGATTCACTCCCTTCATATAAATTATTCATTTTGTAGCTGGAGACTCTGTTTATGACATGTGTAAGATTGGCACTAAAATATCAGATGGACCATGTGATTGTAGAGCTAGTTGGAAAATGAGAATTCAAGTTCAGTGGAAAAAAAAATGTGGAAGATTTGAAAATTTGCTTTCATTCCATATGGGGGGAAAAACAAACAAACAAACAAAAGACTTCATAACATTTTTTTTTCTTGATATAAAACCTAAAACAACAACTATCCTCAGAATAGCAATATGGCATTCATGTGAAATCAAATCCTGGCTCTGCAGTGAAATTCCTTCTGTTTGATATAGACAGGAATTTACACCTGTGACTTCCAAGTTCAACATTCACTTGGGGACTTCTGCTTTTCTCTCTAATTTGGATCAAAAATTTAATCCCAAATCCAAGGGAAAATACTGAAATGAAAAGCCTCCTGGAAAAAGATTTGTTTTTGATGAATTTGGTATTTCTGAATGAAAAAATTAGAATCATTTGTTGACGTTGCTTGTGCAGTGATATTTTGGCAGTGTTTGTGATATTTTTGCTCAGAAGTCAGTCTAGCTCAAAGAGATTATCAACACTTAATAACATCTGTTCCTATGATAAACTTAATAAATAAATTACATATTCTTTGTTAGCTCCTGTTATTGTTGTCTTTTTTTAAAAACAAACAAACAAACAAACAAACAAATAAACAACAAAAAAAAACAATGTTATTTTCCTTCTTCATCTGGACAGTTTAAAAAATGTTGTTTATCCTGGGTTAAAAGTGGACTGTGGGCTAACATTGAACAGAATTATTGTGCTGAAGATGAAGCATAAGTTCTGAAGAACATATGGTCTCTTCAAAAGAATATTATGAATTTCTTGCCCTACCATGTATATCTCTTCTAATAACAATATCTTTTTTTTCAGTGTTGCTCACAGTATGATGCTGTGTTTTGGTTTTATTTTTCCAATACATAAAAAGCTATACTATAGCTTTTCAATATCACCTCACTAATGGCATTGGACACTAAAGTTATACAGAAAGAGATATTTATAGAAGGAAATATTTAATGAATGGCATTTAAGATGTTTTTATGCTCAGCTGCACATTCTGGCCACCCTCTTTGTCATACAGGAGGTATAAAAGGATGAAAAATGTGTTCACAGTTCAGCAGCACCCATTTGTATGATTAATCTTATTCAGAGAGGTAAACAGACACCCTGGGCAGGATATAGGAGGCATCTGTGGTAGAAGCCTTTGACTTTTCTCTGACTGCACTGTATTGACAGTAGCGTAGATAGAAATAAAGGAGGAAGCTACCTGAAAGTGCAGCCAAAGGGGTACCAAGCAAGAAGTATATCAGTGGGTCAAGGAACAAGTGCAGATTTCTAAATGAAGGAAAAGCTGTCCTGCAGGATAGACTCACATATGCTGAATGATGCCAGTCCTTCTGTAATAAAGCAGTGGGAAAATACACCTCATTGCTGAATGATGGTAGTTATCTGACTGGTTCATGAGTTCATCCTATATGATTATCTTGACACAGTTTCTTGGTAATGCAAGGGCGGATTTTGCTACAGCCTTTTGTTATAAATTGCATGATGATCTACATAGAAGTCTGTTAAGCTGCATGCTCTCCTAACTTGGACATGTCCACAGATGGTTATGTTCACTGAAACATGCAGTTTCATATAGTTTCTCATATGAAGTATGGCAACAATGGTTGGTCTATCAGGATTTAGAACAACAAAAAAACCCTGAACAAATCAGCAGTATTAGCAAGGAAGGAGTTCAACTGCAAAGCCAAATTGACTTCCAGGGAAAAGTACAGAAAAAAAAGAAGATTTTTGTGTATTTTTATTTTATTTATTTTTTTTTTATGGGCAATGCCTGAAACACTAGGACGGCTATTAAAAGATGTTAAAAAACTCTTCTTGTTTTACAAGCACTGAAACTCCACTGAGAAATTAGAGGAACAATCTCCTTAAGCCCTGAACCAAGATGCTGAAGATAACACAGAAACTAACATCACAGATCTGAGCATCCCAGCACGCACATTTAGCTTTGGAACTGTAGACATTTGGTTAATTACAGACAGCACCATACATGAGCCACACTATATCATCTCCCACTGGTAGGCAGTGAGCAATGCCAGCCAACAGATTTGGTTGTGGTATGCTGCCAGATCCTCTTCAATGGGAGAGAAAACCAGCTCTGTTGTCCAGCATCCTGACAGAAAATGAAATGTGTTTTAGGGAGATGGACTGTGAGGGAGGGAGCTTAAAGTGGAAAAAGGCCAAGAAAATCTCTAAAATTCAGCCCTTGTGGAGCAAGGAATTGGAAAAGAGAAACTAACAGTCTGCAGAGATGGTGCATCTCAGTGTTTGCAGAAACTGTGCAAAAAAGTGTTTGTACCATCAAGTTAGCAGAAATAGAGGTTACAGATAAGCTTAGGAATCTTCACTGAACAGAAACCATGAAACATCACATTGACAATAAGTTATAAAACATTACAAATGACTGCAGCCTGGTCACATGAGTAATTCAGGGCTAAAAAAAAAAAAAGTTTGCTGTTTATGTTAAGAATGAGTTTTTGCTTGTAAACTGTACAAACCAACTTGCACAACTTGTGCCACATTGTTTAACATGTACTGTTACACTGTAATTTCTATGAATAGTAGATTATCCCAAGAGCTATTCCAGTATTATTTATGCTTTTGAGAAGAATTATTGCCTAAAGATGCCTAGGAATTTTGCATAAATTATTTTAAACTAATTCAACAAAATCAAACCAGACTTTGGAAAAACATCATTTGGAAATGTTTGTGTGGAATGAAGTCCATTGGACAGCTGCCTGGCTTCTCAGCTGTTGATCTGGTGAACACCATGTGGGACCAAGGTGAGGATTTCCCTGAGACTGGATTATCCACCACGTTTGGACAATGTTGTCAAACTCATTGGAGGAAAGACAGAAAGCTTCAAAGTGCACTGTGAATGAGGGATGTCTGCCCTGGTACTGCAGATGCTGCCGCAGCTCTCTAGGACACAGCCTCTCTGGGACACAGCCTAACGTTTCAAGATGGGCAGGTTATCCCTCTGCTGTCAGGGAGTTTCCCAGGCTCCTGCAGCCTCAAGGATTGCCTGGGGAGCTGCTCTCTGGACCTAGGTGAGCACAAAGACTCCCCAGGAGCTAAGGAAGCTGTGTGTCCCATATCATTTAAGAAAAATAAGAGAGAAATAATTTAAATTTCCATTAAGAAACAGACCTCTCCACACTCTTCAGCAATGTATTTTGCCATCTGAGCCCTGAACTGGAAGGTATTGTTATTTTTGTATAAAGTGCCTGGGGTGGGGGGAAATTTCTCATGGAAGTGCAGTGCTGAGTTTTGATTGCTTTTACTCTGAGGCAATATTCAGAGACAATATTCAGCTTATCTTCAAACAGATAACAATAACAGGATGGTATGCCAATTGCAAGAAAAATTCAGCCAGCAGGAACTGCTACTGCCTCTATCAAGGAGCTGTTGGCTTCTGAAAATCTGGTCCAGACTGAATCTCGGAGCCCTTAGGGAATGGTCCAGATCAAAAGGTGTGAAGGAAGCCCATGGATTTATTAAACTGTGTTACAATTTTGAGATTTTTATGCTGGAAGTCCTGTTAGCATTTGACACCCCCCAATGATTCATTTACAGACTTCTGGAAATGGAAAAGAACACTTAGATATACTCTTTTCAAATGTCCCCAGCTCTTCAAAATGGTTAGCAGTAAAAAGCCTCATAAAGAAGTATAAGAAGGAAACATAGGAATAGCCTTGATGCAGAGCTTGCATCCTGTGTTTGCCAAAATTGAAAGAAAAAGAAAAAATAAACAAAACCCTAAGCAGCCATGGGAGTAAACATAATCAAAAAGGAGCTACTGGTTGTGTTCTGGGAAGTGGAATGATGCCATCAGCTCACCATTGACTACAGTTTGGTGTGCCTTTTACTTAAGTTGTTAAAAAGTATCAAGAAGAGCCCAAGAGATTATACAAGAGGTAGTGCTGTTGACGCTCCAGGACAGTAACTGCTGAGGCTGGGTGGAAATTCAGTTGCAAAACCTAATTTCACTGAAAAAGCCAGTAACTTCTGCCGGAAACTTCTCTGATTTGATGAACATCTCCTTATCTTTGCCTTTACCAATGGCATTAGTACCTGAACATCCTGTGGTTGTACTTTTTTTTATACAACCAGCAAATGTTCCTAAAGTAGATACTGTGATTGTTTCATATACCCAGACAATTCTCCTCACTCCTTTCTAAATGATCAGGTCCTACCAGATTTTTTTTTCCTTAGTTAGGTGACTCACTGTGACTTTCCATTATTTAATTTTATCTGATTTTATTAAAGTAATACTTCCTGAAGAGTCCTGATTCTTCTCCCTATTGACAGTTCTTCTCCACATTCTGTCATCAGTGTATCTGATTAGCTCAATTCTACTTCATGTGCCAAGACAATTAATGAAAATGTTGAACAGATAAAAAAGCATATCCAAGAACCAATCTATAAAAAACAACTATACTAATCCTCAGTCTACCCAGATACATCCTCTTTCAATAGTACTCATTGACTCATTGCCCTTTTCCTTTCACCTACTACTTTACTCAGTTTAGAGTTTTTCTACTTATCATTATCTTTTCCTGCTTAGCTAATAACTTCCCATGCTGAGCTGTACCAAACGCTTTGTAGCAATCTGTGTCACTGTGTTGTATTTCATTCTTGCTTTCTTTTTTAAAGGATCATCTCTCTGATTAAAGAAGAATATATGGTTTTAATATTATTTGCAAAATTTAACACAGCATTATTAATTTTTTAGTGGTCATTTTACCATATTTTTCCGAACTCTAAAAGATTTTTTCCCCGGTTCTTAAGATTTTTTATTTATTTATTTATTTATTTATTTTAAAAGACATGGAAGACTTTCCTAGGTATAAGATTTCACCAGTTCTGTAGGGTACAAATTCCAGGTGATTTTCTCAAACCTACTTCTTGCCCCTTGCCACAAGCAAGCATGCCAAGTGCTTCACAAAATATCACAATATTCAGCATTGCAATTGGCAGTTATTGACAGTCTCAGTGGAGATGACAGTGACTAGATTGGCAAGGAAAATGAATTAATTTGTCATTCTGAGTGGATCTTCTGTAACAAGGTTAAAGGAATTTGGCAGCTCATAATTGGAAATCTTGTTTTTTGCTGGCAGTACTCTATACAGTGAAGGCTTCAGAGTTATCACTGGTGCTTATTACAAATTAAACAGATAAAAATAGCCAAGAAATATCAATTCTGCTAATGAAAAACAAACAAACAAACAAAAGTGAAGTACAATTTGATTTGGAATTTACTATTTCTTGTATAACTTTCTCATCCTTAGTTTGGAGAGAACTCTGTAATATGAACAATGCTTTTAAATCATCCCTTAATTGTTTCTCACAAGTACAATGTTTGAACTGGCAATTTTATGGGTCAGAGGGAGGTTTTGCCAGATGCACAGATTTCAGTGCTTTGTGAACAGCTACTGAGTTTAGAAATGTGGCAACAGATTTTTTTGACAGTATCAATTAGATCTTCTATCCATTGGGTCTTGCTGAGAAAGTGGTTGTCTAACAAGCACTGTCTGTACAGCATGCAACACGGGCAATTCCCTTTGGAGGCCATATAGGAAAGTTTACAACCATTTTCTTTCACAGGCTGTATACTTGCAAATTATTTTCTCAACTCTTAAAGCACTGCTAAAATACACATACATTTGTTCTGTAATTTACATCACGTCCAGTGCCAGCATATGTAATATTTCCATCTCACAGTGTAATAGCAAATGGTAGAACTGGAATGGCATTATTCCCTGTAGAAATTTACTTTCCTCTCAGGTTGGCTTATTTGGAAAACAAATTTACATCCTTTACAGTTTTAAATGCAAAATTTCTGGTCAATTGTCCTTTAAATGAGTTCCTTTCCTGGCCTTTTTTTTTTTCTTTTCTTTTCTTTTTTTTTTTTTTTTTTTTCTGGAGGGCAGTTTTCCTTTCTGTCCCTGGATACTCAGTGTCTTTATGGAGAATCCCTCTGACTCTTTATTTCCTTTTAGTTTCTTTTTTTTTGTTATCGACTGCACCTTTTCTGGTATTGAAACTTGCTTTTTCTGTTTTTTCCCACAGTCCCAGGCTACTTTCAGGTCTACCAGTCCTCTCAGTCATCGTCACATGCTCTTTCCCTGAAACACAGGTTTCTGCATTTTTTCCTTGCCTTATTGCATGCATCTTCTCTCTCTCTCTCTCTCTCTCTGTGTCTCTCTCTCTTTCTCAACTCCCAGACTTTGAAGACTGAGTTGAAGACTGAACTTCTCAATGCCTGCTTTCCTACCAGCTGACACCCTGCCTCCTTAAAGCTGGAACCAATACATGCATGGTAAGAATAAGAAAAAACAAAGATCTTTTATAATATTACAGAATCACAGAATCACAGAATTTCTAGGTTGGAAGAGACCTCAAGATCAAGTCCAACCTCTGACCTAACACTAACAAGTCCTCCACTAAACCGTATCAGTAAGCTCTACATCTAAATGTCTTTCAAAGACTTCCAGGGATGGTGACTCCACCACTTCCCTGGGCAGCCCGTTCCAATGTCTAACAACCCTTTCGGTAAAGAAGTTCTTCCTAACATCCAACCTAAACATCCCCTGGCATGACTTTAGCCCATTCCCCCTCATCCGGTCACCAGGCACATGGGAGAACAGACCAACCCCCACCTCACTACAGCCTCCTTTAAGGTATCTGTAGAGAGCAACAAGGTCGCCCCTGAGCCTCCTCTTCTCCAGGCTGAACAAGCCCAGCTCCCTCAGCCACTCCTCGTAGGACTTGTTCTTCAGACCTCTCACCAGCTTTGTCGCCCTTCTCTGGACCCACTCAAGCACCTCCATGTCCTTCTTGTAGCGAGGGGCCCAAAACTGAACACAGTACTCAAGGTGCGGCCTCACCAGAGCCGAGTACAGGGGGATGATCACTTCCCTAACCCTGCTGGCCACACTGCTTCTTATACAAGCCAGGATGCCGTTGGCCTTCTTGGCCACCTGAGCACACTGCTGGCTCATATTCAGCCAACTATCAACCAATACTCCCAGGTCCTTTTCCGCCAGGCAACTTTCCAACCATTCCTCTCCCAGCCTGTAGCTCTGCTTGGGGTTATTGCGCCCCAGGTGCAGGACCTGGCACTTGGCCTTGTTGAACTTCATACAGTTGACCTCAGCCCATCGGTCCAGCCTACCCAGATCCTCCTGCAGAGCCTTCCTACACTCGAGCAGATCAACACATGTACGTAACTTGGTGTCATCTGCGAACTTACTGAGGGTGCACTCAATGCCCTCATCCAGTTCATTGATGAAGATATTAAAGAGGACCAGCCCCAGCACCAAGCCCTGGGGAACGCCACTAGTGACCAGCCTCCAGCTGGATTTGACTCCATTCACCACGACTCTTTGGGCCCGGCTATCCAGCCAGTTTCTAACCCAATGAAGCGTACACCAGTCCAAGCCAAGAGCAGCCAGTTTCCTTAACAAGTTACCAGCTCTGCTCAACTTCTTTGTCCCTAAGGACAGTGTTCCAGGGGATCTCAGCTACCAGAGACAACAACTTGAACAACTTGAAGTTCGCTCTTCAGAATTTCAGGGTCCTGACTTTGATCTTTTCCAGGCCCTTATTCCTTGAGATCACAAATTCAACAAGGGCATGGTCACTGCAGCCCAGATTGCCTCCAGTCTTGACATCTGTAATGAACTCTTCCACACTGGTAAACACCAGCTCAGGTAACGCTTTTCCTCTGGTTGGTTTGTCTTCTACCTGGACCCGGAACTTAACCTCAACACACTCCAGGAATCTTCTGGATTGCTTACAGCCTGCTGTGTAGTTTTCCCAGCAGACATCTGGGTAGTTGAAATCCCCCATCAGGCTGAGCACGTGCAAGTGCAACGCTTGTAGTTGAAGCAAGAATGCCTCATCCACAGGTTCCCCTAGATCAGGCAGCCGGTAGTAGACCCCAACGGCAAACTGTCCTTTATTGATGTGTCCTTAACTCTCACCCACAATTTCTCAAGCTGTCCATGGATGTTTCTCAGAAGTAACTTTTCACAATCAATCCCTTCCCTAATGTAGAGGGCAACACCCCCTCCATTCCTTCCCTGTCTATCTTTTCTGAAGATTTTGTAGCCCTCTATTTCAATGTTCCAGTTATGTGATCCATCCCACCATGTTTCTGTGATAGCAATCAGGCCATATTTGTCTAATTGTTCCATGATTTCCAACTCCTCTTGCTTTTTTCCCATGCTGTGTGCATTGGTGTAGAGGCATGTCAGCTGGGTTATCTGTTGTATCAAATTTCCAGAACCCTTCCTGATTGCATTGGGACAGTTCACAAATATTTCCCTATTGTTACTTAGAGTGATAGTGTTCTTAGGTATGCTTTCTTCGCTCAGAGGTGCATCCCCACCCCCATTGCATAGAGTTTAAAGCCCTCCTAATAAGCCCAGCCACCTACTGCCTAGAACACTCTTGCCCCACCTAGTCACCTGTGCCCCATCCAGCGTCAGCATGCCCGGTTCCTCAAAAGTGCATCCAAGATAGTAGAACCCAAAACCTTGGGCAAGGCATCAGACTCTCAGCAAATCATTCACTCAGACTGTTTATCTCCTTCTTTCTGTGTCCCAGTCACCACCTGAGAGAACAGAGGAGAACACTACTTATGCTCCCAATCCCTTCAAAATCTTTTCAAAGGACATAAAATCTTTTGTGATATTTCAGCATTTCCTTGTTACAGCATCGTTTGATCCTACTCTTTCAAGTAGGAAGAGGTAGTAGTCTTTGGGACCTATGGGACTTGGTAGCCTCTTTGTAATATCATGAATATGGGCCCCAGGCAGACAGCAAACCTCTTTGCCAAATACACCATTGGCTATTGTCAGCATTTACTGGATTGAACTGAACATTGGTCTGACCTGACATATGTGTTATTTAAATAATTCCAATCATCTTAACATACAAATTATTCTCATTTCAAGTGAGCAAGGATTGTGATATTTATTTTTTGCTACAAAACACTCTTACTTGGAGAATATGTTATTTAGATAACTAGGCAAACAAATTGTCAGAACTGGAATTCATCTTGTAAGTTCCAGTTTGGGATACTAGACTGGTGGATTGTTTCCAGAAAGGGCAGCTTCTACATTCTGCGTTTAAAAATTAAAGACTTGATAGCAGGCTATCAAGGCTATGCACTTTTCACTACTGCACACTTTTATTCTACTACACCAGGTATTCTGACATAAAGTCAGTGAAAGAGCTGCTACTAGCTCTCCATACTGGTGGACAGGTGAGAGTAAGAATGAAGACAAGCTGGCACTTGTGTTCTGCTCTTCCAGTAAACAGAGCACCCCTCCCAGCCTGAGGGAATACCTCATGTTATGGATAGGTCTTGAACATATTGTACTACTGGGTGAATATAGCATGTTTGACCAGAAGACAGAATTGAGTGAGCAGAAATTTAATGGGTAGAAATGACAAGCTCATGTCTCCATCTTAGTGAATGATTGGAATTTATTAATGAGTCTTGTGAAAAATGAAAAGCAACAGAGACAAGGGCATGGAGATGGAGTCCTTAGATACTGTTATATAGTGCTTGGAATTAACAAAATAAGTAATCCAGGAAAAGTTAATAAATAAGAATATTAAGACCTAACCTAGAGAACAATCTCTTCTGAGCTATCTATTAGCAAGAAAAAATACATTTAGATATATAAAAATGATGGGGAAATCAGTGAACAAATGCTGCAGTACTTTGCTTTGGAACAAAAACACAGATACCAGAATGTATAACTGCATAATTAAATAGAGAAATGTTTAGCTTCTCAAGCAGTCCTACTGCATTTGATGTGAGCAGATGAAGAAATAGCTAGTACTGTCTTGTGAAGGTTAAAAAAAAAAAAAAAAAAAAAAAAAAGTCTGGTTGTTAATTCTTTGCTTCAACAAAGATATAACAAACTCAAATAATCTATTCAGCTACCCTGGCAGAACCATAAAGGAACAATAAGTTAAATCCACAACTCAATCAAAACACAAGGTTTTATTCTTCATTCACAATATATCTCCATCACATGCAAACCAATGAAACTCAATTTAACTGGATTATCCTGAGATCAGCTCTCCCTTAAACTGTAGTAAGAGTGAACAGATATATTTTTTAATTCTTATGGTTAAGGCGGTATAAAAACTGCTGCCATAACCATTTAAACTTACTTCTGAAGGCAGTTTAAAGTAAAAGTTTTGGCTATGCACTGAAGCCAAAGACATGTAGAAGTGCTCCTTATGTTTTGCTCTCTCCAACATATTGACCTGCTTTTTTCAGGTTTAGCAATACCACCTGTTACTCAATTCGCACACTAACATTAGTGATAAATATTTTTATTCAATTTTTATGTTTGAAATTCTAGAAACTGTGTGGATTTCCTACTGGTGTTAGAAGGAAACCAGGCTTCTAGAGGATTCAGCTCCTGAACAGAATTAATACATATATTATGTATAGGCTCTTATACAGGATTATTTTTTGAATGAGTACGTGGGGCTTCATTTACACTTGGAGTAAACATACAAAACCATATTGCCTTAGACTATATTACACTGTTCATCCCAGTAAATTAAGGTAAAATAATACAGATATTTGCAATAAACAAATGAAATCATAGATTGTGACTGGATATCATCAAAGACTGTATTTTTCCCTTAATGAGACTATCTGAAAGCCTACTATATCTGTTAGTTCCTCTTTTATATAGGGAAGCTGGAGGCACAAAGTTCTTTCACAAAGTCTTATTTTTATAGTATGATTTATTTCAGGACATGAGAACATAACTATGTTGACCTCTCCAGTGATGCATGGCCCATTTTTTTCCCCAGCCTTTATTTAAAGGAGAAATGGATATGTGGGTATTTCTGAAAATCATAATGCAGAACAACTCACCAGCCAGAACTCACCTAGATAGATGAATGCATTTGTAGGCTTAGGTCTGTTTCCGTACACCAGATTTGGTTTCAGTTGAGTCTACTGTTGAAGGAAAAAAAACAACACACTATGGTTTTCTATACATCTTGCCAATATATTGCAGTTTATCACTGAGTTTATTTGTTAGTGAAATGCTGCTCATTCATCCCTCAAATTCCTTTGCCTTTCCTCAGTACCTGTCCAGTTTCCAGGGATGATTGCCAATATACTTGATACCTCCCTTGCTCTTTGCCATTAGCATCACTTTTGCTGCTTTGCTGGTTCTTGAATTTATAAGAATGTGGGCAAAATGGGGAAGTGAAAGTGAGACATTTCAGTACCTTTGTCTTTGGCTGCCTTTTTCATTCTAAAATTTCTCTTTCTGAAATAGTAAGCGGCAAGGAGAGAAAAATAGACTCCATGCTATTTCTAAAGTTATCTTTCCTATGACTTCTTCAACTTAATAGTAGTATTTCAACTACCTTTTCTTGGCTTCTTACAGTGTTTTAAGGAAAGTTTGCATTCTAAATAACCCTTGGTGGGAAATTGAGTAGGACCATGAGATTAAGATTTAGAGTGATGAGAGCACAGTTGCTCTATGCCTCTATTACCTGACCTTAGGTCTGCTGAATTTACCTCCTGTGGAACTTCATGCACTATTTAGGTTGAAGGAGCTACTTTCTTTGGACATTTCTGAGTTTTCTTCTGAGAAGCAAGAATTTCAGATGTCACAAAACTTCTTTTCTTAAGCTGTGCCCCTGTATTATATTTTACCAGGTAATACAAGGGTAAGTGAAATTATTCCATATAGGAAAGAACTTAAAACTTATTGTCAAAAGGTAAGACCTGGTATTATTTCTGTTTCCAAGAGTCATTTTCACTGACTGCGACATAGGGAATGTGAAATGGCTGCAGGAGGAAAGAAGAAAGAACATCAGTATTAACTTTTTTGATCTTTTAATGATTGTCATCTTCTCATTCTTTAAGTGACTCCTTCCAACTTCTTCAAATATAAGCAATACTGAGAAAGGGGAAACAGTGTAGAAAGTACTGCTTTCATCCTTGTTCTTTTCTGCCTTCATGGGCTGATCCACAAGACACGATAGAGGATGGTAGTATTAAGATACATCATAATGGATGATGCCCATTTCCCACCTGACAGGATTTCCCGTAAAAATTTTCATCCCCTCCCCTAAGGCACAATTCCTTCCTGAGATCCACCAAGGATGGTGGCAGGAAAGAAGAGCACCCAAGCAAAACTATACTTAATGGATCAAGTCAGCACACACAAAACAGGAGTTATATAAATAAATAAACAAGATAAAATAAAAACAACATGTAGGAAGACAGTGTTAGCTCTCCTCTTAGCTAGAAGAATATGTGCATATACTTGGATTTTTTTGGAAGACGTTCAAAGAATTTCATTGTTTTCAGAAATACACACATGTTGCTTCCCATTATTCAGGAATGTTTCTTTTCTTGGGCCAATTTCTTCTCTACATGAGATGAATACAGAAAACCTCCAGGTAAGGTGTTTAAAGTGATGAAAGCATAGAACTCAGAACAATTTTTTATAGAGCCTTCCTACATTTTTTCTTTTTATCTATATTTTTAACTTATTTAAACACCAATTTGAGTAAAGAACACCTAAAACTTTTGCTTTACATATCTTGCAAAAGATACATAAGAATGCAAAATGTTGGTCTCTGGTATTTCAAGATGAATACATACAAATGTTTTCCTGTAATACAATGTACTTCTTTGTTTTTCCACATAAAGAATAAAAGTAACTTACAAAGGCATATTTTCAGTTTAATTACATGGAATATTTCTCCAGTATAGTTTTTCCTCGAGGTACATAACATTAATCCAGCCTGACTTGTCTGCCTTTTCTTTAATGTATGGTTCAGCCCATGGTTCTTTGTTGATTCCCTTCCCTTCCCTTCCCTTCCCTTCCCTTCCCTTCCCTTCCCTTCCCTTCCCTTCCCTTCCCTTCCCTTCCCTTCCCTTCCCTTCCCTTCCCTTCCCTTCCCTTCCCTTCCCTTCCCTTCCCTTCCCTTCCCTTCCCTTCCCTTCCCTTCCCTTCCCTTCCCTTCCCTTCCCTTCCCTTCCCTTCCCTTCCCTTCCCTTCCCTTCCCTTCCCTTCCCTTCCCTTCCCTTCCCTTCCCTTCCCTTCCCTCTTCCCTCTTCCCTCTTCCCTCTTCCCTCTTCCCTCTTCCTTCTTCCTTCTTCCTTCTTCCTTCTTCCTTCTTCCCTCTTCCCTTCCCCTGTCTCCTTTATTCTGATGCCTTTCCAGGTGAATCACTCCACTCTCTCCTCCATTCTCTACTTCTCTCTTTGTCACACTTCAGTATCTATTCCACAACATTGCAATTTTTCTTTTCACATGCATCCATTCTTAATTCCTTTTCTTGCATCTTCCATGACAAAATGATTTCCTTCTCCAGCAGAAATGCTGTATTTCTTAATTGAAGGTACAAAGTAGAAGCAGTTGAGTTTTCCATGTGAATTTGTTCAGTTGCTTAGTTGAGAAGCTCTTAACACTTAGTGTTCTATCACTTTTTTTTTTTTTTTTTTAGGTGGCTTAATTTCTCTCTTTGAATTATCTCCATTCAATACTCAAACACACCCTTTCTTTGCTACATCTTAGCAACTATTTCTAAAAGATCAATTAAGTCTTCATAGTTTGTATTCACTTTCTTTCCTCTCATCTTTTGTCTGATATCTTCTCATTCTCTCCATATGCCCTGATAAACCTGTTTTCCTCTGTTTACCTGTTTTGCTTGTTCACATTCTTGATTTTGAATCAGATCGTCGGGTGATTCATCTGACCTACTTGAGATATGTTTATCAGAGTGAGGTGAATTGTATCACAAAATTGCCTTTTTCTTTTTACTGCCATTAACTACAAGGAGATACTGGGTTACTTGTTCAGATATGCATATCTACAAAGTTAGAGGAACTATATTACATTCTTTTGATCAAATAAACCAAGTAAGTAGAGAAAGCTGTATCTACCAGGCTGTCCTGTTTCACTCTGGGCTGAAAGTGGATATATTTTCATCCACTTTATTGAGTGCATAGCGAAACTGGGTTGGGGGCAGCAAATTGGATAACCTGGTTAGGTATGATGCCAGGTTGTTATAAAGAAGGGTAGACTTCTCACTGAGATAATATAACATGGAAATGTCTTGACAAGATATGTAAGTAAACCTTCTATTATATCAACATGTTCAAAGTGTCAGTAAGAGCAAACTATCCAGCCTGGGCTACTTGGAAATATCAGCTATGAGGAGAAATTGAACATCCTGGGGTCATTTATCCTAAAGAAGAAACATCTGAAGGGGGATATGACATTATCCTTCAAATACATAAAAGATTGATGAAAAGAGGAGAGGCACAATCTGTTCCCCTGTCCAAGGTGCACAGAAGTTACAAAAAGCTTCAGCTGCAAGAAGGAGCATGATTTAGAGATCACATTTTTTTTATATCTGTAGCTGTTGTTGGAATCAAAAATATCTTACATTGTGTGTGTGTGTGTTTGTGCAGATGTATATATTTTAAAAGCTTTTCACGTGAAAGCCAGCTGGTAAGTACTAAGCTGTAAAACTGAGGCTCAGGTTTCAACTGACTCATGCCTAGGGAACAAGAAGAACACTGTTCCTCTGATTCAGAAAAGGGGTGTGTTTGTCACCATCTCTCTTATCCTTTTGTATGTAGAGAAAATGGGCACAGCTTGGGGCTATCAGCTGAGAAAACAAGCCTTTAAATCATAAGCTTCAGGCAATTAAGTGAAAAGTATCTTTTTTTTTTTTTTTTTTTTTTGTGGTAGGGCTAACACCACCTCCACCTTATTATTGTTTTATGCTTTTATTTAATTTCATTGTGAGCTCAGATACAAACTTTATATCCAATCGGTACTTGAACATGTCATCTGTGTGTGACTCCCACATAACAGACACATAAAAAAACCCACAGAAATAGGAGGTAGAGAGATGCTAGAGAAGTGAAAGTTTTTCCTTCTAACACTTTCAACACTGTACAGATAAAACTAAAGAGGAGACATGCTGAGGTGGATCAAAAGTGACAGAAAGACAGCTGTGCATATCCGGCACACATTTGCTAGAATAAACCAGCATCTGTATACAATAACCTTGCTTTTTATTTAGCTTTTTCCTTCCTCCTTTTTATTTATTTATTTATTCTGAAGGATTCACTTTTCCAAGTTTAATCATTTATTTCTTAGGGATGATTCTAACAAGCAGTGACTGGAAAAATCATGGAAAAATCAATGTATTTCTGAGTTGGCAGACATTTAAAAAAAATGTTTTTGTTTTTGTTTTTGTTTTTGTTTTTGTTTTTTTTTTTCTTCCTGAAGAGAACTGAACTAGATCTTTTTTACTTAAGTATTATAGTCACATTTTTTTCTGTATCTTCTTCAGCTTAATTCAGTGACATATAAATAAAAAAGGCTGACACTTAATGTGATGTGACTTACCTAGAAATAAAGAGATGGACAACACTGACCACAGTAGGAAAAGTGTTTTAAAATAATGAATATAAAGGGTTGTATTCTTTGATAATATCAGTCAGCATACCCTCAGTGATTTATATCATAGCCAATATTAGCCAATCATAGCCAGCTTAGCCTATATTATGTGCATAGGAAAATAGGAGTAATTTTTTAATGCATATTACCAATAAATGAAAATAAAACAGCTCAGATTCAAGAGTAGACTCCGGAGTCATATGTATATACTCCATCATTTTTTATTCTCCTTCATTATTTATTCTTATCAGCATATTTTTTAATGTGAGACAGAACTATATGTAGAAGGTTTTGGGAACCCTTAATCATGACAAGAGTTAATTATTAAGAAGGATAACAAAAGATACCAGCCAACATTTGATTTCTTCTCTCTCTGGCATACATATGCTTCCATTCAGAATATGCATGAATGTATGTATATGTACAAACTTATGTTTTTCAGAAATTATGATCCTTCGCAAGCATTTCCTGAAAAAAGAGTATATTATTTATAGATCTTGCGACATGCTTACTATCACCTCAACATCAAAAGAAATTGAGGGTAGTTACCAACTTACATTTAAGGTGTAGTCCTTTGTAAATAACATATTACAACTTGAATTGCTTCTTGTCCTGATGCCATCACAAATTGCAATTTCTGCATAATGACAGGGATGGTAATAACCATCAGAAGATAATAAATTATTAATAGATATTAAAGTGTAATAAAAGTTATAGAAAATATCAAGATTTTTTTTTCTTTTATAACAATTCTTTTTTTCTTTCTTTTTTTTTTCTTTCTTTCCCCTTTTCTTTTTCTACTCAAAAACAAAACAAAACAAAACAAAAAACAAAACAAAACAAAACAAAACATTTTTCTTTCATACTTTTATGAAATCAGTCATGGATTTCCTGTCTCTTGGCATAAGGCACCAAACTTCTTTCTACCAAATTATTTTTCATGTTATATATGGTTTAGTTAGAACAACTTGGTTTAGTTAAATTTTCCACAGATTAGGATGTTTCTGAATTCTGTATTAAGAAATTTGTACAGTAGGATTCTCTGTACCATGCTGTATGAATGCTGAAGAGTCATTAGGATATCTGATATGATGAGATATCTGTTTAATGAAATTATGACTAGGTTAAAGAGTTCATAAGAACTGGACAGCATACTCTCATGGAATCAGGACCCGGATTACTCTTTCAGTAAACTATTTCATATAAATTGGAATAACTGTTACAGGAGTACTTTTCACTAATTCATCATATAACCGTCCTTAAATATAGCATCTTCTGAGATTGTAGAAAAAGTTGGCATGGGTGTGGGCTTGCTTTTTACTTGTTATATATATGTATATATATACATGTGTATATATATATATATATATATACATATTTAAAGTGAGTGCCACTGCTTTGTAGGCAAACATCTTTCCCATTGGTGTCATAAGGTCTGTCTTGGCCTAGAAAAATTCACCCTAAAATAATACTAGATAGAAGGACACAATGACTACTCAAACTCTACAAGAGTTAAGATTTGTTAAAAAGTTGCTTTTTGAGACATACATTTTTATCTAAAAATTCTTAAATTGAATAGAAAATATCATACAGACAATGTTTTAATTTTACCCAGGTGATTTTGATATAATTTGCAAAAAGTTCAGTTGCTCCAGAAGAGAAATATTTTGTGCTGAATGATTTTAGTTAAGACAGAATAAATTTTTTAATATGCCTCCCCCCACCTTCCCCTGGTGTAATGAATCACAATGGAGACAGAAGTAGCCTAAGTACAAAAATGGGACAGTGGCCTAAATTCTGGTTTTACTTTTTCTCATAATATGTAAATAATATAGAAAGCTTTGAAGAGAATACTGCTCTTGCAGGTGTCTGTTCTGTTGTCAAAATTGATGTTCAACAACTTTTAGTGGCATGTTATCAACCTATCTGATATCAAAAACTTGTTTGTTCTTGTGTTGAACCTGTGTCTAGAATCTTCACTTTTAACAAAGGGCAGGAGAAGAAGATTTAAGAATGGCTGGTCTTAAAGGTCAATAGAAACAACAGTTCTAGGGCTTACCTTCACTCAATTTAACTGTGAGACAAACTCAGGGTGATGAGAATGGTGCCAACTGTGTATGTGTACTGACACGCTGCAGAATGTGTTTTGTGATTCATCAACTGCACTGTGATTGATTGGCCCAGCATCCTGGCAGAGCCCAGAAACTTTTTACTTGTCTCCAAATATGTTTTGTGATTCTTCAGGCAATCTCTAATAGATTTGATAGATTGTCATGTGGGTTGCATTTGGATTTTTTTTTTTTTATTTTTGTCCCATGCCCTCATATTTTTATTTGATGATTTATTGTGCATATACATGTATATTGATTGGCACACTGGCAGAGTCCATAGTTTCTTTACATCACAAAATATTGTTTTATGATTTTTCAGGTAAATTGACTGTTTCATGCTGACACATACAGCTAAATTCTACTAATATGAACGGAAGGGAAGAATATGACTAGCATAAAGCTAGTGAGGGCAGCGTTGGAAGATGGGGTCACACTGTTTGGCCAGAGAGAACAGTTTCTTTTGCTTGATTGTACAGTTGGTCACTGCACTTTCTAAACTGCTGAAAAAAAAGTCTTACCTTGAAGAGATTGTGCTAGAAAATGCAAAGAGAAGACGTTAGTTTTACACATTAATTCTTGTTAATATCAGTCTGGTAACTACACTGAATAGAACATCCAAGCATGACTAAAGGAAAGAGAGACCTTATCTAAAGCTGCAAAGAAAGTAGATTTTTAATGACACTTTAAACTGTGCCATTTTCCTTGCATCACCAAATCACACCACTGTTCCCTAATTGGCTTTTAACCACACACACACATTACTTGAAAGTCAAAGGGGAGATTTTAAAAGCTGGCAACAACTTTAGCATGATCCACTGGCACTGAAAAATGGGAGTGACAAATCAGACTCTCTTTTGAATACTTGTAAAACAATTATTCTTAGGTCATCCCTTCCCCCCCCGCCCTCAAATGAATAACATTTGTCCAGGGTGATGGATTCACAATTTGTAATTCAAAAAATGATTTATTTAGCACTACATGTCATTGTGCAAGAATTGACTCCATGACAAAAGTTTCTGGGAAGCTGATCTTTTCTTTTGTCTAGGAAGATGAATGCACTTTTTGAAATCAGGTTTCCTCCCACAGTTATTGAAACACAGACACTGCCACCTAAAATGTGTATGCTACTAACTCAGAAAGCTATATCCAATATATTTCTAGATGGTTTGTACAAATTTCTCTAAACTCTGTCCACACTACTATATATTCACATCTATGGAAGATATCTTATAGCCTGTTTGGAGTCCATGCAGTATCTCTATCAGGAAAGCAGAAAAACAATAAATGGAGCCTGACTTGCCGATGTACCTCTTGTTATTCCAAGAGATAAATATGTTTTACAGTCTTATAGGTTTCCAACCCCTCTGCTCCCAAAATTAACTTTTTTTTTTTTTTTTTTTTTATACCTACTTTAGAACTAAGGAAGAGCATAAAATAAAGGCAGCAAGATTAGAGTTATGTTGTGATCTGAGGAATCATAGCACAGCAATGGAAGGATTGAGAAGGATGTCATTTGATGAAAGTCGCAAGATTGGTACTGTTAAGCTCTTTGTTAAAAAAAGGTTAACAAAAGGGCTAAAGGCCTTATTTTCTAACTTGAGAGAGGCTAAGATGGCTTCCTAGGTTAGGATAGATGGTTCTTCTGGCTGAAGGAGAAGGGGTTCATCTTTCCTCCCTTCTTTCTCTGCAAGATTTCCTTCTCCAGGCTCACCTCTAGGCACGTATGTCACTGTAAAGGGCGGCTACCTTATTCTGCAGTTCAAATTACAAAGAAGAGCTCAACTAATGAGTTACAGCCTCCTTTCCTCTATCCCTCCTAGGCAAGGATCCAACCTCCTCTACAGCAAATGATTGTACTTGTGCTCCTTGTGACCTTATGTAGCTGTGATGGTATATGTCATCATGACTTCTGCGGGTCTAATATTTTTGGGGAATGTTGCTTCTAGATCTTGTATAGTTCTTTCTTTGTTCAAGAAAGCATGGCTATTGATACTTTTCCTGCTCTCATAACCTTCATCAAAGAAGTCTATCCTGATTTGCTGAGAAAGAGGATTAGAAAAATCACTGTTTTCTCATTAATTGAGGTTTTCTTTGTATTTTGGCTTACACTTCCCAAACCTATTGACTCTTCCACTCTAAGAAATGCTCCATAAATTTTAAATTCCATTACACAAGAGACTTCATCAATTTAGTTACATTTTTGTTTTAAATATATATTTAAATGGAAAATGCTTTTTTGTTTTGTTTTATTTTTTTTTTTCCATGCAAGAAAAATCTCACTTGGTGTAGGACTCTGTTTTCCCTGCTTCTTGACTTATTTTAATATGTAACTATATAACAATAATTTTACAACAAATAATTAATATTATCCACATGAGAGGGAAGTTGATGTTAAAGAAAGTGAAGTCAGTTGTGCATTTTTTAAATAACGGGGCTTCAGTTTAGAAGACATCACTTTTTTTTTTTTTTTTTTTTTTTTACCACATTAGGAACTAAACCCGGAGATGCTATTTATGAGTCTTTATAAACTAAGTGAAAACACAGCCCTTGTGTTAGAGCCCCAGGACGTGCTGATGTTGCCTGCAGACTGGCCTAAAAAGACAATGTGTAATATGTAATGCGCACTGACTTGCATCTTGTGAAGTCACTTATGCACTTGCCAAGAGCAAAATACTGGTGTGTAAACACTTTAATTTTACTTGGTGTATTTTTTCTCACTGTTCAAACACTGGAAAATTGTCCTCATAAAACCAAAGAAGAGTTTGAATCTGAGTAATCATAAAATCCAAAGTAGATAAAATTGGGGTCGATAGAGTCACTTTAAAGATGCTGTTTGCTAAGAGAAGACAACTAAATTTATCACTAAAGTCTTCTGTGAATTAGAGGGGCAGATGTGAGCACTGAAATAGTGCATATTATACATAATAATATACAAAAATAATATACAAATAATACATATTATTTGCCTGATACTGTTTATTCATTCTGTAGTTTACTTTTTTGTTTCAGTCTTGTGCCAGCTTTGGTTCAAAAAACACAAACAATTTAGAAAACATCTGCATGTTTTCATTAAACAGTACTTCATGTCTTTTCACACTTTTGCACTGTAACATAAATGTAGAATACACTGGAAATATGTGGCACAAAGATATTTGTATTGGTAAGCAAAACTGAAAAAGAAACCAGATTTTATACATTAATAGTTCTGTACACTTACTCTTAAAAATGAGAAAATGATGTAAGAAGATGAAAATGGAGGCAAATTGAAAAAACGTTGGAGCTTCAGCTATTCCTGTGTCCCCTTGGAAGAACTCTTTTGGGATCTGGTGTTCTTTTCCATCATTTGGAGTGATAGGAGTCACCCTGCATTGCATGAGAAGCAGAGATGGCAGCAGGGCATTTCACTCTTCTCTGTATGAAAGTGGCATCATGGGGACCTCCTGAATTGAGTTTAGAAGTTACATCTGGTATGGAGAAAGAGCAAGTCACTCATTCCCCATGCACATGTATTTCTGTGCGTGCTTCAAGACCTTCTGATCTCAAAGAACAGTAAGGTATCTGAAGTGTGATTATACACAGGGAAGGTATAACAAGACATTTGATAACCAACAACTCATTATCTATTCTGGAAGTGAAATCCATTTAAAATCACTAGTTAATTTTTAGATTCTTATAGGAATGTTTTCTACTTGCAATTCCTTTACACCTAGACATTCTAAACTAATATTAATATACATGTATAACAAATAAATCTGGCCACTGTAACGTGAAAGAAAATCAGTGTGTTCTTAAATAATAAAATGTTCCCTGACACTATAGCTTGACAGAAGTTGAAGAAAAGGAAAACTTTTTTTTTTTTTTTTTGAGTAAGTTTCAACATTTGGCATGCTTTGTGTTACATGATCACTCATGACGAAGTCTGAACAGTAGTACTGGTACTTGTGTATTCACTGGCATGAGGAAAGCGCGCAGGCCTGCTGTACTCCTGGCCCATGGATACTACCAGGTGCATGTACAGTTTTGTGTGCTGATAAACAGTTATTTTCATTTTCTGGGCTTCCAAAGTGGAGTTTCTCCTTTAATAACCTTTCCAAATAATTACTGCATTATCACGAGAACTCTGGACCCATGTACACTGGGGCTTTCATTGAGTGCTGATTATAATTTATGGATTAGATTTGTATGAGGAAAACCAGATCTCTCTGTCTGCGCAGAGAGCAAATATTTTTAAGAAGCAAACAAAGTAGCATTTTCATAAGGGCACCTAGCAGCATTTGTGGGAAGTAGTTCCCACACATTGCATACAGAAGTGTACTTCCAGTTACATGTAATTAGTGGTAAAATCCAACAGGTGGCACAAAAGTATTTGAATTTTATATTGATTTAAATCACACACCGTTAAATTACCAAATGAGATGCAGAGAGTTTTGCTAAAAAAAAAAAAAAAAAAAAAGAGAGAGAGAGATTGAGAAAAGAAACGAAAGAAAAACGCCTTATCCCGCCGCCTTGAAGGATGCTCTGCCTCCTCTCAACACGGAACAGCCGAGGCAGGGGCCAGCGTGCTTCCTGCCCCCGGACAGCCCCGCTTGCAGCGGGGAGCCCAGGCCGGCCGCTCTCCCCGCATCTCTCCCCCAGCCCCGGGGCTGCTCCCGGGGGCCTTACGGGACGTCTCCTCCAACCCTTCCTTCGCCGCCTCTCCGCGGACCCTCGGGGCCGGCCGTCGGCCGGGGAAGCGGGGCGGGCGCCCTCCGCTGGCGGCCGCGGGGACTTCAGCGGGCAGAGGAGCGGGGTGGGTGCGCTGCGCTGCCACCCCCGTCCCCTGCAGCGCTTGTGCAGGTGGGGAAGTGAGGGCTGGTGCCAAAGGGACGGCAAAAGCGAGGTGAAGGCAGCCCGGGGCTGCCGCAGGGTCAGCTCTTGTCCCCCACGGCCACCGCTCCAGCACCGGCCTCGCGTCATCGTTGACTACTTAATCTACCGTCTGCTCCTGGAGGCAGAGTAGGCAGGGAGCAGACTAGGCAGGGAGCTCTTGGGTTTTGCTGGTGTAAGAAACCATGAAAGTCTTTGTGAATAAATCTGTGAGTAGATTAAGATTGTGGGCCTGAAATTGTTTTTGCAGCACCCAGAGGGTAATTGAGATTTCTTTATTTAATGAACTTGTACCGGGGGGGGGAGGTTATGTGGGAGGGAAAAGGTGTGAAGATTCCCAGATACCTGTGAAAAAGGACATCATAAGAGTAGGAATTGCCTGGGATAGTGACATGCAATAGATGTAAGCATAACCCAGCTTTTCATTTTTAAGTGTAGTATGCCACGAGCAGCAGTCTTGGAAACAATTATAAAAATGTTAGTCTAGGCCTTATAAACAGATTCACAGGTGAGTATGTAATGTGAGTTAAGCAATTGCTGTCTTATTTACTATTAAATTATTTGAGTGAGCCAGGTGAAACTTTACTGAGGCTCCTGTTTGCAAACATGAATGTAGGAGATGTATAAGGAACAGACAAAAATTATACAATGGTACACCTGAAAATGTGACTTGAGTGTAAGTCAAAGGCATATCCAAGAAGATGACCAACATACATAAAAGTTGCTGAATTGACTAAGAATGAGGCAGAGAAAGAGAGGTTGTAGTATTGTTTGAAATTATTTGATAAGCGGAGCATGGACCAACAGCTTAGGACCTTAACAGCAAAAGTCTGTAAAAGATTTGGGCTTATGATAAAATAAATTAATTTATAACATTTTGCTTTATATATTTCCTCTTAATTGAACAAAAGTATGTGAGCCCATCATCTGTGATTTGTAATAGAGCCAACTTACAGGTATAAGCACAAACTGATGATCCCAATTCCTGTAGGACCAAGCTGGCCCAAATCATGGTACTAAATGACAAACATAGTACCAATGACCAGAAGGAAGCTTCAATTTAGACTCAAGGAGTAAACAAATCACACCAGTAAACAAGTGAAGGAGCTATAGTCCTTAGAAGAAGTTAGTTGTCAATGTGTGGGACTGGGCAAGCACTATCCCTGAGTTAGACATTTGTAATATGTGTTTGTGTGCTTGCAGCCCATGGAAAGTTCAGCAGAAGATAGAAAAGAATGAGGAAAAAAATAATAATTAATATAATCATTAAGGTTGGAAAAGACCTCCAACATCCAATCGTCCCCCTTCCACCAACACCACCCACTAAACCATGTCTGTAAGTACCACATCCAACCCTTCCTTAAAACCCCTGAGGGACGGTGACTCCACCACCTCCCTGGGCAACCCATTCTAATGCCTAGATACTCTTTCTGAGAAGAAATTTCTTCTAATTTCCAACCTGAACCTTCCCTGACACAACTTGAGGCCATTCCCTCTTGTCCTATCTGTGAGAAGAAGCCAACCCCCAGTTCCCCACAACTTTCTTTCAGGTAATTGTAGAGAGCAATAAAGTCTCCCCTTAGTTGTTTATCTCAGTTCAGTGTCCCATTTTGAAAAATGGTCAGAATGAGTGAATTGAAATACCATAGCTGGAGGAATGGAGTGTTTTTCTGGCAATCAGTTTGCCTGGCCAAGCTCTGCATGTACAGTAGTAGATCATGGTCTTTGAAAGATACCGAGCTGTTCAGATCTAGTAGAAGTCAGTGAGTGCTCTTCTGAACCAAGTCCAAGAAAAACAGGCCAATTAGATATGTCCAATATTTTAACAGCAGTAATTTAAAATTATGAGAAAACAAACAGACAAACAACAAAACCAGTTCAGTTATCCGGTGGTTTTATGGAAAACAAGCAAACCAATCAAGCAACAAAAATGGACCTGGGCCCAAAAAAATACACACATAAATTTGTGTAGAACTGATAGTTGCAAGTGCGTGATATGAAAATCACTCAGCTGTTGTAGAAATGGAAGGATAAAACTGAAGCAGTAAATAAACCTATAATAGAGTGATCCTGAAAATTTAGTTCTGGTCTAGGCAGCTGAAGGGTAATAACAAAGGTTAGGCTGTGAATCCTAAAATGGTGTGTGAAATGTGCTAGAATGGTGACTGTTTGGACAAATTATTTGGACATTTACTAACTACTGTTAGTAGACGTGATGCAAATGAAAACCAAATATTAAGTACATAGGAAATAACTAGAAACTACAACATATCAGGGACCTGAGAACACCAACAGGCCTCATGGCCCTGAGCAGTCTGACCTGAGGCACCCTGCTGTGGGTCCAGAAGCTCCACTCAGCTTAGGTTTGAGACTTCAGGTCTGGCTTTAGTTATGCCTTAGGTGACTCCTGGATGGACTGGAGACCTATGTTGTGGGTAGCTTGTCTCTTGGATAGATGCCGCTAGATGTACATTATTTTTTATCTCCAGTCTTGTCTGTGTTTTCTGAATGAGCTTTGGACCCCTATTATAACCTCTGGTCTTGTCTTTTGCTCCTGACTGCTGCCTGGATGGACCCTGGACCTGTTTCATCACTTTACGTTGTCTGGGACTGTCAGAGGGCCCTGTTACTAGTAAGTACCCTGTTCTGTGTGCTGTCTTCAGATGTTGTGGGACTGTGACCTGGTCAGTGACCTAGTGCACTGCCTGCACTATGTCATTGTTGGCTTGGGGTTTGATTTGCCTCAGGGAGCAGCTGGCCTTTGCTCCTCCCTGACACCATGTGAACCCTTCAGTCTGTTTGAAATTGATTAGGTCATGGTTGATGAATATGTGTTTATCCAAAACTGAGAGAACTGAGCCTTCAGATTTGGCCTCTGAAATTTGAAGAAGAAACCTGGAAAACAAAAACAATGGATGAAGGGTTTTTTTTTTTTTTTTTTTTTTGATAATTGTTCAGTTTTTATTATTTGTATAGCTAACAGGCAGGAACAGCATCCTAAAATTTCATCTGTGGAAGTTCCATATACAGGTGTGTATTAGATGAAGCAAATTGCATGAAAACAGTACCACTTCCTTAAAGGAAGAATAAAATGAGGACAGATTTAATGGATAGGGGTAGCAGAAGCTGTTTTCTAAAGATCACTGAACCATTCGTTAGCCATCTGACAAAGTACCACTATCAGGGGAGAAAGAATTATTGGAGATTATTCTAGAAATACATCAAGAAATATGGCTGTTCACTGTTCCTGCTTCCTATTTGTAGTTTGTTTCTTCAGGATTTTGAATTGCAAACTGCATGACCTAAAAGTGAGAAAGTGAGAGGATAATAAAGAATACTGTGGGGCATACATGTCTCAATATTTAAGCATTCTGTGATTAACTTCATGGTGCTTGGCAGAAACTTCTGGAACTGAAGCATCTCTAGTAATTTGTGATAAGAATATGACCAAAAATCTGAAGCGAAGCCCAAATAAACCAGAGCTGCTTTAAAAAGATGCTGAGTTCTTTGGTGCTACGATCAAGGAGGGGAAATTTCCACTAGTGATGACAACATATACTATATAGGGATTACTAGTACTGTAAGCACTCCCAGATGTGTGGAGTTTTACAGAATTTAAAAATAGCTGCTTTTGTGCATGAAGAAAGAAATCCATTTGAGTGTGACTTGGCACTGACATGGTTAAAAACAGCTGTGTTGGCTTTGGGTTTCAAAACATTCTTGCATGCATGGTCTTGGATAGTCTTGAAACAACCAAAAAGGCTAACAAGATCAATTGCTTATACAGAAAGTCTGAACTTTATAAAAAGAGATGTAAATGCACCATTGTGCATTGAGTAAGTTAAAAGGATATTTTTATTTTTTTAGGAGTATGAGGAATTTCTATAAGTAGGATGCTGCCTGTGTTTGTCCCTTCAGAATCAAGAAGCCTGGTGGCCAGACTCTCGATTGACTGGAAAATTTGCAGAGTACTAAATGTCCTGATCAGTCACAGGCATGGCATTACTTGACGTCTGAGCTATGATAGACTGTGAGGAAAAGCTGATGGCATTTTATTCTCAAAATTGGAGGGGGATAAATTTACTTTTCATGGCTTGCAGCAAGTGTACATAGTCCTTGGAAGATTATATGACTACAGGATGTGTAGGCAGAAATAGGATCCCTTTGCATTAAACAACTGATGAGTATGGCTGTGGCAGGATAGAATTTAACTCAAGTTATAAAACTCAAAATAAAGATGAAAGTGAAACATACCTAAAATATGTAATGCTAGAGTACCTGAGACAGCTGTTTGAAAACTAGCATAGATTTGCCCACATGGGTTGTGGCTGGGTATTTAGTTTACAGTGTACATAAAGGATAAAAGAAATGGAAAAGTGTTAGAAAAGAGATACCAAAAGTTACATGTTAATTCTTTGTTACATGTTAATATATATATACACATATACATTTCATGATTAGAAACTTCTTGATAAAATCAAAACTAATGGATTTTAAATTTATATTCTAAATAATTGTTTACAAAACTAGGAACAATTAGTGATTTGTTAATATGTTTATTGGCAAAATGGAAATAAGGGTTCCAAGCTTATCTCATGATTCAAAATCACCAGAGTTCTATTTGTTCCCCACATAGAGATACCAGTAGCCTGTATGACTCACTTTTTCTCTGTCTTTCTTTGAGTAAATATGATCTGAAATGTGTTTTGTGCTTTTTATCAAGCTGTTTATTTCTTGAGCCTGATGTGTGCAAACAATTGCAGGTGCTGAAATTAGAGATTGCAGAGGTTCTGAAGATCCTTCAGCTTTCAGTGAATCAAATTAAGTGCTTTTTGAGCTTTATATGCCAAAACCAAATCCCGGAACTCTTGGATAACTCTTTAAAATATCGGTGTAAACACACAAGTTTGTGAGTGGAAAATATTGTTTTGCATAAACTGAGATTCTGAGGTTCAAACTAATCCAGTGTAGCCTCAGAAAGCATAAAAATATGTGACTACTTATCCTGACTGGGATTTTGCAGGATGTGGCTATGGTGCTCTGCTAGCAGAAGAATGGAGCTGTCAATACTCCCCCTTTAGTGACAGATGGTGACTGAAAGTGTAAATGGTAGACATTTTGGAAAGAGATTCTTGGTTATGTCACTCCTATTTTGTTCTGCATATGCTTGGTTTGTGCAAAAATGCAAATCTAGTAAGATACACTTTATTTTTTTTCCTCCATTTCTGTTAGACTGTTTTGAAGATGTTTTTAAAGAAAAGCTTTGGACTGTGGGCTTTTAATGCTGCTTTGGTGTTTTTCACTTACAGTCTTTAGAAAACACACTGCATAATCCTTTCAGAAATATTTTAAGCACAGTATAATGAGTTGACATTGTACAAAGTCAAAGTTGTCTGTTCTTTGAACATTCTCTCAAAAATTACTAATTTATTATATAACCAAAATATCCATTGTTGAAAATATCACATTGGGTGCTTCTGTTAGTACCTTTCATGGTTAAATTCTTCACTGGAACAATTTCATCATGGTTGTAAGACTCCAGTTTGGTTAGAAAGGTTTGAAAAGACTATTTGGCAAGTAATGGGAGAGCGAGAAACAAAGGACAACAAGGAAGAAAAGATGACATGAAAGCTCAGATGATATCCAAAAGTCTGATAATAGACTAAATGGATATGAAGGAGCTGAAGTCTGAATTCAGATATTTCTGCTGCTATTCTAGCCAAGTTAGATCTGACCTCAGTGAAGGACTTTAAAAATAGTGGTAGCAAAAGTGGAGTTTAAGGATAGTTAACAAATATCACGTAATGTAGAAAAAATGATGAACATATCGTATGATGAGCCAGGACTGTATCACTCCTAGACTTTTTATTTATTTATTTGTTTGTGGTATATAGCAGATGGCCATTCAGAAAGAGACCAAGGACCCTTCTCTGGTTCTGAGGTGAATGGGAGATTCCTGCTATATTTCCTTGCCAGTGAGGATTAGCAAGGAGATGAAGTGCTTTGTGGACATTGTATCATCAGGAAATATCTCAGAAAACAAATAGGCAATCTGCAGGACTAAATGGTCAGGCTGAGAAGGATCAGTGATGATAAGAAAATCAACAGAGTACTAAATGTGGAAAGCTGAGATCTGAGAAAAGTACACTGTCCCAGCAACACTTGCAGATTTGCAACCCATGGCAGAAAGAAAACCTTGTGTAGGTAATAGATGGTAAGGTTCACCACCACTGAACCTAGGAAGAAGCAATATATGACTGTCTGCTGAGACTGATGGAGAGACTGGTCTGTTTACCTCACAGTCCAGGATGTATGGTTCCTCTCTGGACTTCAAATACTCAACAATTGATGAAGCTCATTCAGGCTACCCAGTATTGTACATCCACGTTGAACGTTGTACTGGAAATGATCCCAAGTAGTTCAGAAGTGACTTCTGGCATTTGAGAGCAGGGTGGGTGGATCAGGTTTGCAAGTTAGGGTTTACACAGTTACAGATATCCTGGAGAGAAGTGTATGATCACATAATGGACAATTCTGTGACCATAGGGTAGAGCACTTTTAAAGAAAAAAGGAAAATTTTGTTGTTACTAGTTACTATTGAATTTACCAGTTCAATAACCTAGTAAGAAGGCTTTCTATAAAATAGAATGAGGATGAAAAAAGCCCAACTGCACATATAACAGTCTTGGACCAGCACTAAAACTAACAGATAAAGTGTTATTCATGTCCATGTAGACTGTTCTCTTGGTCTGGGGGACCTCTTGGATGACCATGATAAGAAGGAATAAGCAGGTGAAAACGTAAGGTCTTAATCAAAGGTATGATTTAGTTGAAAGAGAAGAGGTGATGTGACATGACAGAGAAGCTAATAGGAAGCTTTGTTTGGGGAAATATCAAGGAGGTATGTTAATACTCTGAGGCTGAGAATGCAGAGGTGAATTAATGGGGAAAGGGAAAAAAGCAAGACACTCTAATAATGGGAATTCATGACAAACCACTAAACCAAAATCAGCTAGATAGGGTTTTCACTAGTGATTAGTAGAATCACCCAGAGCATGGGATTTAGTGACAAATCCTGTAAAACAAACAAACAAACAAACACAAAAATGTGACTTTCTACTATGTGCTGTGGAGGAGGAGGGGAAGCAGAGAGGGAGGCGATCTCCTCCCTGGTTGCTGATGACAGGACACCCAGGAATGGCACAAAACTGCACTTTAAGAGATTCAGACTGGACATTAGGAAAAAATTATTTATTGTGATGGTGGTTAAACATTGGAACAGGCTTCCTAGAGAGGTGGTTGATGCCCTGAGCCTGTCAGTGTCTAAGAGGACTTTAGATAATGCCTTAATTGATATGCTTTAACTTTTGGTTAGCCCTGAAGTGGTCAGGCAGCTGGACTAGATATCTTTGAAGGTCACTTCCAATGTAACTATTCTATTTTATATCAGAGGATTTTAACTGCCTGGATTGTGTTGGAAAAATAATATATTAGGACATAGAACAGGTCCTTGAAATTCACTGGTGATGTTTTTTGTACAGAAAGTGTAAAAAAACAACTAGAGGTGAAAGTACCCTAGATTTTTTTTTTTTTTTTTTTTTTTTGGGAGGGGGAGTGGGGAGTAAAGTGAGACTATTTATGCAGAAAATAACTTAAATAACAGTTTTCGGGAGATGGTAGCCTAGGAAGACTAGTAGCGAAATGGAAATGGTAGATTTAAGGGAAATAGACTTCAGTAAATGCAAATATCAGGATGTTATAATTTTCCGGAAAGTTGTCTGAGAGATAAGGGAGCTAAAGGATGGGGTAGAGATTCCTTAAATACATGAGTAGTACAGATATAAATAATTTTTCATTCTGTATAAAAGATAAGAAATGTAGTAAGATAGCTTTTAAAAATCATGAGTTCTTCTTTTACCTCAGGTGAAAAAAGGATGCAGAGAGGAAAAGAAAAGATCAGGTTACTCTGAGAAGCACATCAAAATGAGCAAGATAATGGCACAAAAGAGGAAACAACTTTCAGGAATAGCAAGAAATAATTGTCTATGTTCTCTAGCATTAATGGGAACATCAAGGAAACTCTTATTCTGTGGGTGGGGACTATTTTGGTCAAATGACACCTAGGAGGCAGGTGTCTTTATTTATTTATTTTTATCAGTCTTCACTAAAAGATCAGTGGCAAGAGGCAGCTAATTCAGTGCATTCTAGTTAGAAAGAGATAAAGTCTCAGTCTTGAATGGGGAATATACAGTTTAGAGACTGTTAAGATGAGTTAGATATTGCCAAATTGGCTGAGTCCAAGGTATTTCCTCCCAGGGTAGCTACAGAATTACCTGCCGTAATCAACATCCTCCATAGCCAAACCCAGCACAAGGGGTTTGCATGTGGTTTCATAGTTCATGAACTCTCTTGGTAACCAAAATTAAATTTATGTTGGTACTTGAAGTCATTTTCTTTTCTACTGTTCTGCCAATGGGGAGTGATGTAGCTTCCTGTCCTGCAAAATTCTTCCAGTTTCACACCTGTAATTAAATTGTGTGACCTGCTCTTCTGGGTCTTAGAATGAACAGCTGCCACACACAGACATTTTAGACTTGTGTGTGTGTGTTGCATGGGAGAAGGAAGAGGAGGAAGTGGCAGGGACAGCAAGTTTTTACATTGGGTTTGACTGTTTCCACCTGAGGAAACTCAATAAAACAGTTTTCTCAGGGAATGAAAGGGGATGAGGGTGCTCAAGTAATCATTTGTACTGTGTGAGAGAAGCAGAGTTAATAAATTTTCAAGTGATTTTATGCAGCCCGTTTACACCTGTAGCATGTTATTTTTCTGAGTTTATATGTGCATAGATTTAAATAGAATGTCTCTTGGCAAGTTTTGCTCATGGTAGTTGCTAGTCTAAAGAAAATTACTGAGTTTTAGGACTTGGGCTGTTGGTTTATCTTTTATCCTTGAAAGCTGGGCAACATATCAGTGTCTGTGAGAAGTCACTCTTGCATTAAGTATAGGGCAAATAATAGATTAATCCCAGTTCTAGTCTGAAACCAGTGATATGTTTGGTAAAAAAGATCAAATATAGAAGCCATTAAACTAGAAAAAAACTCTAGGCAATCAGTTATGTTCAGTGGGAAATAAATTAAATACAAATCTTATTTTTATGGTATTATCAATAAACATTTCATAGCTTTTTTTTTTTTTTTTCCAAAAACACAAACCTTCAGTTGGTTCAGAACCTTTAGATAAGTTATTAATTCTCTGCTAAATTATAGGATGTTTGTTTAATGTTTTGAGAAAAATTCAAATAAATATATTTTATATACATATGTACACAGATGATGTATGGATATATGACATGTTTGTATATACACACAGGCATGCAATTAAGAGCCTTTTACATGCTAAAATTGTGTCGATAAGGATAACATTCTTTAAATAGATGTACAAGCAAAATACAGAGGTGTAGTAGAAATAATGCTGTTACAAAATAAAATGTATTTAACAATATGCAATGTATATATATGTATAGTGTGCTCAAAAAGTCACTTTAATGTTTCTCAGCCCTGATGCTGTTATGTAATAAATTCATCATCAGCAATTGCTAGGGTTGAGCAACAGGCTGTAGTTACATGTAAAAGTGGGAAAGAGCTCCCACAGACTATTCTGTTACTTGCAGAACAGTAGAGCACTTGAACAAGGTGGATTGTATGTGAAAGCATGGCTAAGGACAAGGCTGGCATGCAAGATTTCCCACGTGGTAGCTGGCCACCCTCAGTTTCTGGATCCAGGGCTGGAGTGACCTCTCCTGAAGTGAGATAAGTAAGTGTTCTGTTAGTGTCATTCTGACTGATGGCGCAGATCTAAATGTTTCTCGGAAATCAGATTGCAAAACTGGATATTCTCTCTTTGAGGACCAAAACCAAAAAACACAACAAAACAAATTAACAAAAAAGACTTGAATGAGTATTTTCTACTGATGTACCTATTTTGTCTGGTTGTGTCTTGTCATTATCAAGATCCAAAAGCAAAATTCATTCTATGTTAGTTGTAACATATCCACTGTACATAAAAATCAATGTGACATTCTTTCCCTGCTATGTATTCAATATGTTGAAATTTAAAGCTTCCAGTGGACTACTTTGTACAAGGAAGACTAGTTAAAGAAGCAATTCATATATATTAGCAGTATTTAGCAGATTTAGTGAGAATTCAAGGATAAAAATGAGGGATGGGGTACCAGTTGTTTAGCAGAACTATATTGTAAAGTGAAAATGAAGAGAGCAGTTCCAGAGAGTGAAGATACAAGTATGTTTTAGCTTCAGTGAATGTTCCATGCTATGCTTTTATTGTATCATAACTGGCACTCCTTACTTAATCAAAAATCACTGTTGATTTCTTTGGGCATTTAGCCAAAAGAAATAGTGCAATACCAGGTTCTTAGGGACTGCCTCTCCATTGTCTTGCATATTGTAAAAGTAATTAAGACATTTTAAGAAAACGAGGTGTGTTTTAAATTCTGTTAAAACAGAATGATATAACCTGTATACAACAGAAGATACTAATAAATACATTTATATAGATATAGATACTGATAGATATAGATACTGATAAATACATTTATATTTGTACAGTGTTAACTTGAAGAAATTCAGCAGCTTCTGCTCATACTACTTTGAACATGTGTTTAAAGTGTAAAGAAAAAAAGTGATGAAAAGTGATGACATTTGGAGCATAGCATTGATGATATCTCCAAAACATTCATTCAGGTGTTTGCTGCCCTATATCTTCAGTTGCTTTGCTGTGTTCCACAACTCAAAAGTAAAATGCTGATAGTAATAATATTTTTAAAAGAAGCATTATTGTACTGTTTTATTATAATTGTTCTTTGTACAATAATGCATTAAATCTGAGCTCATTACACAGGCTGTATACATAAGAAGTGGAGTTTTTGTTTACAGGTTAATTTATGCCCCCTAACCAAGACCTCTTTAATAAAACAGAATTCTTCGTCAAGATACCTATTTCATGAATTCTTAACAATTTTCCAGGCTTGCAGGGGGGTGCTGGGTCCGGCTGGAGTTCTGCAACAAAAGAGAAAGTGAAAGAGCTTACCATTGTCTTAGAAATACTCAGAATACATTTTGCTGTCGATTTATACAGAGGGAATACCTAGAATTATACTTCATCTGAAATGAGAACCCTACTGTGGCACAATCTGTTCACTGTGTGCACTGCAGAGTGTACCAACATCAGCATTACAGCATGGGTATGTAATTTCTATTTGGATAAAATAGACTTAGCTTGAATTTGGTTCCAGGATCTAACTGACAGGTAGAAACCTAGATGTCCTGAGTTTAGAGACATCCTGAGAATGGATCTGTCTGCATGGCCTGATGAAACAGAAAGAGGACGTTTTTTCTGTCTGTCTGTCTGTCTGTCTGTCTCTCTCTCTTAATTCATTTTTTTTTTTCCCCTTGGAAGTTGCTTTTGTTACTGAAGCAACTTTTGTGCTTGTTTTTGCTGTCTAAGTCTCATAAGTCTCTGGATAATTATGCCTTGAGCATACTGCTGGATGGCACCAGTGTTGAGGTTTGTCAGCACTTTGTTGGACAGCTGGTGGAACAGAGCTCTTAAGGGACGGTGTATCCTGAAATTCTTGAAGTCTTTGTACTGTTATGTTAGAACTTATTTTATTTATTTATTGTTTTTAATGTGTATTGATAACCACTGCTTGTTGGCTGAGGGTGCTATTTTAAAGAGATGCCTGAAGCTTAATACAATGTGATAGTGCAGAAGATTTTACCGAATTTTACGCGCATAGCTTGGTGTCATCTGCAAACTTCACCCTTAGTAAGTTTGCAGATGAGACCAAGCTATGCGCGTGTGTCGTTCTGCTTGAGGGTAGGAAGGCTCTGCAGGAGGATCTGGATAGGCTGCACCGATGGGCTGAGGTCAACTGCATGAAGTTTAACAAGGTCAAGTGCCGGGTCCTGCACCTGGGGCGCAATAACCCCAAGCAGAGCTACAGGCTGGGAGATGAGTGGTTGGAGAGCTTCCAGGCAGAGAAGGACCTGGGAGTGATGGTTGATAGTTGGCTGAATATGAGCCAGCAGTGTGCTCAGGTGGCCAAAAAGGCCAACAGCATCCTGGCTTGCATAAGAAACAGTGTGGCCAGCAGGGCTAGAGAGGTGATTGTCCCCCTGTACTCAGCTCTGGTGAGGCTGCACCTCGAGTACTGTGTTCAGTTTTGGGCCCCTCGCTACAAGGACATCGAGGTGCTTGAGCGGTTCCAGAGAAGGGCGACGAAGCTGGTGAGAGGTCTGGAGAACAAGTCCTACGAGGAGCGGCTGAGGGAGCTGGGCTTGTTCAGCCTGGAGAAGAGGAGGCTCAGGGGTGACCTTATTGCTCTCTACAGTTACCTTAAAGGATGCTGTAGCGAGGTGGGGGTTGGTTTATTCTCCCACGTGCCTGGTGACAGGACGAGGGGGAATGGGCTAAAGTTGCGCCAGGGGAGTTTTAGGCTGGATCTTAGGAAGAACTTCTTTACCGAAAGGGTTGTTAGACATTGGAACAGGCTGCCCAGGGAAGTGGTGGAGTCACCATCCCTGGAAGTCTTTGAAAGACGTTTAGATGTAGAGCTTAGGGATATGGTTTAGTGGGGACTGTTAGCATTAGGTCAAAGGTTGGACTCGATGATCTTGAGGTCTCTTCCAACTTAGAAATTCTGTGATTCTGTGATTCTGTGAATGAATTTTTCAGCAAGTCTGAATTAGTTTTGAAGTATGCATAGATCAGAGCATATGTTTTGAATGAAAGGTGTTTCTGAATGTTGCTGAGTTATCAGCAGTCCCAGATCTTGCACACTTGTGCTTCCATGTGGTGGTAGAGTGGCGAAGTTACTGTGTTCTGGCTTGTCCTATTTTTTGAGGTTATGAAAAGGCAAAAAATGTGTCAGAACAATTTTCATGAAAATTAAAGGTCCTGAGAAAATGTGCTGTATTACATGTCAAAGCTCAATTTTTCAAGGCTTTTTTGAGCCTTTCTGTTATTCATTGTTCTTGGGATTTATATAAATGTGATGACGGACTTATTCACCTGTCAACAATATCGTCTTCTAATGAGAAAAAAGCCATAGGAAAGTTGCATTCTCTTCCTTATATCCAGTTGTATTGTTGTGAAGAAGCTTTCCTCTTTCCCAGCTAAGAATACACAGTGCTTTGAATTTTTGTTACTTTTACCTCTTTCACATTAATTTCCATTCCATACTTCTTTGTTATCCATATTGTTTTTGTTCCAAAGCCAGTCATCACAAGCTGTTTGAAAACAGCTGAAAATTTAGCTTTTTGCCCAATTTGGACTGTCATTTGTCTTTCTTCAAATTCACCAAGTCATTTATTATTATTATTAATATTATTATTTATTAGCTTTGCTGTACTATGCAAGGAAAATACTTGACAAGTCCCATTCAGTTTCCATATTGTCACAGAGGTGAGATGACCCTGACCCTTACTTATAGCCAGTAGACTACTTCACCCTTTTTAAGTTGATTTAATTTATGCTAACTTATCTGTCAGTGATAAACTAAATCTTCATTACATGACAAAATCAAATTTAAATACTGTGAATTTTTGTTAGCTCTGTCTATTTGTTGTGGAGGTTTCTTGGTTGTAACATCCAACAATGAGCTGGCTCTACTGATATCATTAGCTGTTACTACCAATGTAGTCAGTTCTAATCTTTGTCAGGAAGTTTGTCTCCGATATTACCACAATATCTAGTAGTATTTTTCTTCCCAGTGATGTTACAGTGATTTCTATGTATACTAGTATCTGACCATGAGTTCTTTATAAAAATTCACCTTGCTTCCAGCAGAAACTCTTATCTTTCCAACAATGGCTTTTATCCAGAACCATGCTTTCTTCATAGTACCTTACTGTTTGTTGCATATGTAATGTGGGCATTGCTTATTTTCCTAAATAGTATTCCCAAAATATTATCCTTCTTGAATTGTGTTTGTCCTTCTATATCTGTACCCTAGTATTCACCTTTATGTTATTAAGCTTAAGTTTTCTCCTTCACATTCATTTCCACATTCTATAAATGTATTTAAGATCTTCCGTTGTGTTGAGAAGGCTCCTGAGAATAGTTTTTTCTTATTCCGTTGCTTGTACAGAGTAGACTCAGTCAAGTTGTTTCCCGTTACCTGATTGCTGTTCAATCTTAATTCTTTTTATTTATCATGTTTTCCTGCTACCAAGCTTTTTAATCCATTTATGAATTCTCATTTACTCTATGTTTTGTCTTTTGACTAGTGTTTGGAGATCTATCATTTCTCAGTTTAAAACTGTTCTTATCAGTTGTGTCAAATGTGATCCTAGTTAGTTATTCCCTTGGGCATTTAAGTCAAATTTGTCTTTTGAAAAATGACTTCCTTCAATAACTGCATTCCAACAGTCAAGCATTACAGAATCTTCCTTATACCAGTCATCCTTTAGTTATTGGTTAGTTTATTCTCTTATTGGGCTTTTAATTCCTTCTCTAGAGACTTGGTATTCTTCCTGAAGTTCATACAAACATCTGTTTTTCTTTCCTCTTTTTTTTTTTTTTTTTTTTTTTTTTTTAAGGCATTATTGTTTTTCAGGGTTTAATTTTTTTTTTTTTTTTGACTTCTTGCAGGTGCACTTGACAGATCTGATACCATTTTGGTTTTTTGATCCCCTTTGGTGGCCTCAGTAGCCTAGTCATTATGTAGGAAGCAGAATTTGCACAGGCTTGCCTCTATATGTTTTAGTAAATGTTCATCTCTCACCGCTATGTGCCATTTTTAATTCTGTCTGAGTCTCTGAATGTCCCTTCTGTTGTCTTTCGGTGTTTCTGTGTACTGACTTGGTTCCCCTTCAATTTCCAATAACTTGCATTCTCAATGTTGTATTTCAGAGCTGACATCCATTTTCTTCTTTCTTGCTGCTTTTGTGTTCTCTAGGGTTTCAAACCTCCTTCTCAGTTCTTTTTCATATTCACAAGTCTGTTTAGTCCATTGACTTGTTCTTGTCTTTTGGTTCCAGGGAGTGCCATCTTCAGGTAGCAATGCCTTTCTTCTCTTATTTCAGCAGAAGGTTTCACAGATATACTTATTTCCTCTCTTCCATCCCAAAAGATATGTTAGATCTGACATCATCAGTTGAAATCTCACACTTTATGAGCCCATTCTGCGTGTGTGTGCATTTACCTACTGAAGGATAATGAAGATCCCAGCATTTCATTATCTTCTATCCTTATCCTCTTATGATTTAGGTATAAACATCATTTGTTAATGAAGTCTAATTGGCAGTCTAATCCATCCCTGTCTTGGAATGGCAACCAGAAGAACTAGTTGCTCTTCTGACATTCAGTCTCTTTTTTATTGTTTGTTTATTGAACTTCTCAGGAATGTTGTATTCAACCCAGATTACCTGCTGCTCTCAAAAATGACATAAGGATCATCCTATAAGGTTTTCCTTGAAACTTCATAATGTCTCTTGGTGAAACTATTGCACACTATATATGCTATTTTATTGTCAATTGAGGCAGAGAAAAAACTTAAAATTACCTCTTCCCTTGAAGTCTCTTGACCACTTGTATACACAGTCATTGAATGATCCAGTGAGCATTAATTACAGAGAAATATAACTATTCTGGAATTTGAGTGCCTTGGTAAATTAAATATAGATTTCAATTTCATTTGTGCCTCTTGCTTCCACAAGATTTTTTTGTTTAATGTATATACAACTACATGGTCTTTCCTGTGGTTCTGTCTTCTATAGAAATATTTATTTACAATGAACAATCTCAACAGTGTGTTAAAAGAATATATAATTATAATTATTGTGATTGCACCACAGAAATACAGACTCTGACTAAACTGCATAGTGCTGCAGTCCCAAATGTTTCATTTAACACAGAAAAAAAAATGTATTTTGTGAAAAGAAGAAAGAATCATTCCAACAAGAAGCTCTGAGTCCAGAGAGGTGGGACTAGTTTCTAACCTGGAAAGACAAAGGCCTCCTGGATGTTGTGAGTAGTTCATATAATGACTGTATATATCAGTGAATAGAGGGGTAGATTGAACAGTGGCTGAACAGCTGGGCTCAGAGGACTGTCATATGTAGCACAAAGTCCATCTGGAGTCAAGTTGACAGTGGTATAGCCCAGGAGTTGATGCCTTCAGAATTTCAAAACAAGTTCAGGTAGCTCATCCGCTATCCACCAATGTTGTAATCCTATTGTAGAAGGCCCCCAGATTTGTCAGGCACAATCTGCCCTCAGTGAAGCCATGTTGGCTGTCACCAATCCTCTCCTTATTTTCCAAATACTGTAGCATTATCTCCAGGAAGATCTCTTCCAGGATCTTGCTGGACACAGAGGTGAGACTGTCTGGCCTTTGTTTCCCTGGGTATTCCTTTTTTCCCTTTTTAGAAATGGGGGTTATGTTTCCCCTCTTCCAGTCAGTGGGAACTTTTCTGAATTGCCACAACTTCTCAAGCAGGACAGTGGCTTAGCAAATACATCTGCCAGTTCCTTCAATGACCTGTGGATGTATCTCACCATGTACCAAGGACTTGTGCACCTTCGGGTTCCTTAGATGGATTCTGAGTTTCAGTGTGAATGGTGTGCGAGGGAGGTTCATCCACCTTTTAAAGTTTATTTTGTAGAAACTTGCACATATTCTCAACATATCTATTAAATTGTATCTTAGAGCTGTTAACTGCTTCTTTCTTGTTGTTTGTGGAATTTAAATGTACACTGCAAATCAATCAAGGTGGTGGTTCCTGGACTTGCATAGAGTTTGTGTGGAATAATTCTGGAACTTGGGAATTTATAGACAAGATGTTTTCTATAGATTTGTATGTATAGATGTTTTCTATAAACAAGATGTTTTCTGGTCTGAGACCTTGTGAATGGCATAGTGGCCAAATGCTGAATAAGATGTGGTTATACATCTAGCCTGTACCTGGATAGATAGGTCAGCTGATTTGATGATTAAGTAAAATCTCTGGACTTAACTTTGTTTGTTTGTTTGATTTTAATCTAATGCTGTTGAAATTTATATTTTACTATATATAAGGGATTGTTTTATTATAAAGTTCTCTTACTAGAAGTACTTTGTGACTATAACTGGCTCACCTCTTGATCATATCTGGGATGCATGAACTTACATTGAGCGGTTTGTGGTCAGGTGCTGCAAAGCAGGTTTTCCATCACTGTTAATCTATTTGGAATGCCTTTCAATTTACCAAAATAATCAAATCATCTTGAAACTTATGACTGTGGTGGTTTTACTCAGGTGGGCAGCCGAGCTCCACCACAACCGCTCTCTCACTCCCCCTCTCCTCAAAGAGGAAGGGGGAGAAAATACAACACAGAGAACTTGAGGTTTGAGATGAGAAAGGTTTAATTAAAGGGAAAGGGAATGGGGAGAAAAAGAAACAAAAGACACAATAAGTCCGCGCGGAAGCACAGAGAGAGGGAAAAAAATTATTCTCTACTTCCCATCAATGAGCAATGTTCGGCCATGTCCTGGGAAGCAGGGCCTCAAAACGCGTCATGGTTGTTCAGGAGGAAGAGCCCCCTCCCTCATGAGAGCCCCCTTTTTATCGCTGAGTGTGACATCAGATGTTATGGAATATCCCTTTGGTAGCTTTAGGTCAGCTGCCCTGGCAATGTCCTCTCCCCATCACTTGCCCACCCCCAGCCTGCTGGCGCTTGGGGGCTTGGAAGGAGTCCTGATGTTGTGCCAGCACTATGCAGCAATAGACACAACACTGGAGTGATATCAGTGCTGTTCCAGCTACGAGCACAGCACTGTGTGGGCTGCTGCAGGGAAAAGGTGACTCCAACTCAGACAGACCCAATACAATGACACCAGAATCAAGGATTCAAGGATAGTCTTAAAAATGGCTAAATGTATTATTTTGTTTTTCTAAATATCTGCAATTTTGTATTTGAAAATTATTCATTTCTCTCTCTCTCTCTTTTTTTTTTTTTTTTTTTTTTTTTTTTTGTAAGATGGAAACTGTGACTTTGTAAAATAGTGGAAAATTGTGTAAGATCTACCTTTTTATTACTTATGATTGTCCTATTTTTAATGTCATTTGCAGATGGTACTTTATGGGTTTTTGTTTTCATTCTTTAATGTTGCACAGCAGGATAAAATTCTTCTAGACCTTTTATTTTTGTACACAAAAGGACACAGTATAAATAGCTGAAGCTCTCAGCATTTCTATTTCAGAATAAACTGGTGAACCAATGCTCTTTGCCAGTTGTACAACTGCTTTCTTCATTTTTCTTACATCTTCTGTTCTTTGCTTTCAAGAGTATCCCAAAATACGTTAATTTAATGAGTGTTAATGGGTTGCTAGATGCAAAGACATGTAGAGGTGACAGAACTGGCAAGTGCACCTGGTAGATATAACAGCAGTACAGGAGTTGAACTAAGAAGCTATTCAACAGGGCCAGGTGAACGTGGACCCCAAAGTTTTTAATGAGTGTGGGATGAATTTCCCAAACAGATATGACTGGCATAGAAGCCTTAGATATTAAAAAAAGGTTGTACTTTCCTTACTTGATAGCCTCCGGTAGATGCTCTCTGAACATCTTTGTGGTATAAGTGGATTTTTTTTCCTTCCAAGATGTACATCTGTGAACCTGTTTCATTAACACAGAGCTAGTCACTGGAACTGGAAGTTGTCCACAGTCCTATCCTGTGGGACAATGTAAGAAACTCTCAAAATATCCAACTGTAACATGTGCACAAATACAGAGTACACAGTGCTAAAGAGCGACTTAAAAAAGTAAACCTCTATTGCATTTCTTTACTTTGGCTTCCAAACAAGACCTAATATCAAAAGTAAAATGTACAAAGAATTTTTTTTTCTTTTTTTTTTTTTTTTTTTTCTGGGAAGAAAGGAGTAACTGGAGTGAGATGAGTGTAATACATGAAAGAAAGCATAAGCAGTGGTTCACTTTGTAGCTGCAGGACCTCATGAAGAAAATGAAGATGATAGAAAAACAACAAAAAAGCTAGTTTTGGGTGTTCAATATTGTTTAATTTAAATTATTCTGGAATAAAACTCATGTTAGATGATTAACAAAGCCTAGATTTTAATCAAATTGAGAAGCTAAGTGTGTCAAGAAGACACACATAGAATGCATATAGATAGGAGTTTTAGGTCCAACGGAACAGATATAGAAAGATATATTATAGAATATCTAATCATGTTAAGGTAAATCAAAGTGACTGTAATGATAGGAAATACACCAGCAACAGATAACAACAATTAATTCCAGGTACTCTGAGTGAATGTCAGTCTTGACAGTGAAGATACCATTGATGACTACTTCTTAGGATATTTACAGAAGAAAGAATAACTTGTGACTTACTCTGAGGTATGTGCAAAACACAGTCTTAATATTAGTGATGAAGCACCAGCATGTAAGAGTGACTGTAATGTGCTTAGATTCAGTGTGTGTGTGAAAATCTTGTATTTTTGCACTCATATTTTTTTTTATTATTATTTTTAAGATAAAATAACAAACTCTATGAATGTGAGGAATTTTATTAGGAAGGTGCTAAATGTGTAGACAGAAGTAAAACTTCTATTCCTGAAATAATTACCACAAAAACACCACCACCGCCACCCCTAACAACAGAAAAAGCAAACAAAGAAAAAAGCACACAAATTTCAAATATGTCAGTATTTTCTGGATTCAGTAAACATATGGACAAGAGTGATCTTGCTAGTGGTCATTTCAGATTTCTAGAAAACAGTCTGAAGAAGTTTCTCACCAAAACCTTCTGAGAACTAAGCAGCCATAGGGTAACATGGAAGGTTCTCATATGGTCAAGTAGTAAATTATATTCTAGGGAAAAGGAGGGCATGGATAGAAAACTGTTTGTCACACAGGAAATAATTTACAAATAGAGTCTACCCATCTGTGCTGCAAGGTGCTTTTTAGCATATTCATAAATAGTCTGAAAAAGAATGCATACTGAGTCAACAAAGATTGCTGATGATACCATCTACTGATGATGAAGAACTGCAGAGCAATTTCAGAACACTATGATAAAACATCTGATTATGTTCTGTATAGAACAATAGATAATGGTACCCTTAAGGGGAGAGGAGAGAGTAGCATAAGGATGGTCCTAATTTTACATTCTTGGATGGGGTATGAGTTGACTGTTAAAACCTTAAATCTCATTATGAGTGATACTAGATAGCCTTATGGAAATGAGAGAGCAGTACCCAGTAGCAGTCAAAAGTCAGATAGAGTATTACAAATTATTGTGGAAGGAACAGAGAACAAATTAGAACCTCATTATGCCACTTCTCAAATTGATCTCATAACTTCATTGTAAATTAAAGAGAATATTATCAACTGAGGAAAAAAAAAAAGGAAAAACAAGGAAATGGGAATTATGTAACAATGAAGTATCTGATTTCTTCTTTTAAACGTAAAATACAAAATAATAACAATAATAATAATAATAACGATAATTATTTTCGTGTGCAATGTGACTGAAGAGCCATTCTGCCTTTCCGTTACATTACCTTGTGTAAGAAAGTATTAAAAAACAGGCTATTGTACACCCCAGGATTAACTCTTAACAAAAAAGACTTTTAATTTTGAAGGAAGCAAATTTAGGCATGTATATGCAGAATGCAGATGCTGTCCTCTGTCCCTGTAGATATGATGGAGGATCCAAAATACTATAGGAATGAAAGAAAGCTTACATAACAAAGCATGTGTACCCTAAAAACCCATGGAAGTGATCATCATATGAAACATTCTAGGGAAAAAAAAAAAAAAAAAAAAAAACCACCATCACCACCAAAACAAAACACAAAAACAACAATGAAAAAACCCACAAACCAACAATTTAGGAAGAGACAAGAACTGTAGAGGAATCAGAACACTTTTCACACTTTGCAAGAGTTTACAAGGCCTTAAAACATATCCAAGTATAGTAACGCTAGCACTAGACTGAAGTAATTCCTTATAAAGGCAATTACTAGTATTGTAATATTGATCTGATACCAAATGGGATTTAAAAAAAAAATTATTAAGCTGGGCTGTAGTGCATAAGCCAACATGAGGCTAAGGCCAAGCACTAAAATAGAACATGTGTGTAGCCAAAAGAATCATAGAATCACAGAATTCTAGGATCATTAAGGTTGAAAAAAGACCTCTAAGATCATCTGGTCCAACCATTCCTAAACCACCAATATTACCCACTAAACCATGTCCTTAAGTACCACACCCAACTTTTTCTTAAACACTCCCAGGGAATGTGACTCCACCACCTCCCTGGGAAACCCATTCCAATGCTTGGAACAGCACTGGAAATTTCTGAGAAGAAGAGAAACTCTGAAAAATTTCTGAGAAGAAATTTCTCCCAACTTCCAACTAAACCTTCACTGGCATAACTTGAGGCCATTCCCCCTTGTCCTATCATTAGTTATCTGCAAGAAGAGGCCAAATTCCAGCTCCTTGCAACTTTCTTTCAGGTAGTTGTAGAGAGCAATAATGTCTGCCCTGAGCCTCCTCTTCTTAAGACTAAACAACCCCAGTTCTCTCAGCTGCTCCTCATAAGACCTCATAAGGTTCTAGACCCTTCCCCTGCTTCGTACCCTTTCTCTGGACATATTCCAGTACCTTGATGTTTTTCCTGTAGTGAGGGGCCAAAAACTGATGGATACAATTCCAGGCAAAGTTTTTTTGACCCTAGTAACCCAAAAGGAATGTGGCAAATAAAAGTATGGGTAAATAAACAATGTGAAATATATAAAAGACTTAGAATGAAAATATATTTATAATATTAAAATGATGGCAAGAAGGAGAGTGTAATTGCTGACAGAGTCAGGAATTTTTTAAAGAAAGTTTAAGGGCTTCATCCTGGAAAAAAAAAGAAAAAAATGAAAAAAATAAAAGGAAGTATGCACTACAGCAAGTAATCCATATAGTGGATACATTTGCTATTCTCTGTACCGTGGTGGCTGGGGGGGAGGGTCATCACACATAAAATGTTTTTCAAATTCATGCATCTTTAATGACTATGTATGTAAAAATGGGAATATTTTCAGTACTGCAGCTGGAGATATCCAATAAGTGCTTGATGCCCAGAACTTTCTTGATGCAGTGATAGAGGTCTGTCTAGCATCCAAGGAGAAAAAGAAGGCGTACAAACATCTATACATTTACATCAATCCATCTGGGGAACTTTTTTTTTTTTTTTTTTTTTCTTCAGACTGCTGCATTTGTTATCATTGGCACCCACTTAATTTAAAAAATGATAGAAAGTGTTAATCCTGCAGTAAGCACTCAGATCTGTATACATAACCTTTTTTATTTAAGGCAAAGCTCTAGAAATGAATTACTACAAGATAGAAAGAAGGATTTGAACAGAGCTTGAGCTCCAAGCTAAAGTGAACTCATGAAAGGCGTAAGCTGTCTCATGTAAAACACAATTCCTTGGAAGAGTCAAATGTGGTTTAAATGGACTTCAGATGAACAGTGATGTTGAATACATATATAAAAAATTCCTTAGAAATGAAATAAGCAGAAAAACCCGTGTCAGGTGCACAGGAGAAGAAAGATCCCATATAGTAAACTGAACAGAATTGTTAGCCTTGGTTGCCCATCTGTTCATTCAGTCCTCCAAGAAAGCCTTCCCTGAACATGTTGTCATTAAAAAGGTCACTATAAAGTCAAATCAATTTCAGCTATCCATTGTCTACATTAGTAACAGCTCCTGTTGGGAAGTTAGTCTGTTTGCAGTGAAGTGAGGGTGCAGATACATACAGGGCTGTGAAGAGACTAAAGCCCCTCCTGATGAGGAACATGGGGTCTAACCTGTAGTATACTTTAGCTACAGATGGACAAAGTGAAGTGTAGAGCTTGGTTTGCTGTCTGTTTCCACTTCTTTAATTTTAATTTTATTATTTATTTATTTATTTGTTTTAATTGTGAGTTGAAAATATGCATGTCTATACAGTCAGCAGGTTTATGCAAATAGAATAAAATGAAAATCTTATCATTTTGGTGTTCATGACAGACATATTTCATGAAAACCAATGCTGTGCATACAGTGTTATGTTGCTGAATAGTTTAAAATACTGCGTTGAAAAAGATAGCCTTCCTGATATATCAAAATGTGCTACAGAGAAAGAGACATTTTCTTCTCTGTGTTAAATAAGAGCTGGATTGGTGGTCACTCAACCAACCTTTTTGATTTGGACAGAAAATGGCTGCAGTATGTGGGATGTCATTGGTGTAGGAAGGGATCTGCTGGTTAGAGGCAATCTCATGATTTCTACAACCATTTTGTAGAGTCATACTTCATGGAATGATGACTTATTGGGGGTCTGTGTTGGACCAGCATTGTTTAACATCTTTGTTGGTGACATGGAGAGTGAGATTGAGTACACCCTCAGGAAGTTTGCCAATGACACCAAGCTGTGTGGGCATGATGGAGGGAAGGGATGCCATCCATAGGGACCTGAACAGGCTTGAGAGGTGGTCCTATGTGAACTTCATGAAGTTCAACAAGACTAAGTACAAGGTCCCACAGTTGGGTTGGGGAAATCCCAGGTACAAATACAGGCTTGGCAGAAAATGGGTTGATAGGAGCCCTGAGGAGAAGAACCTAGGGTGTTGGTTTTTGGGAGAAGCTCAACATGAGTTGCCAATGTGCACTTGCAGCCCAGAAATCCAACAGTATCTTGGGCTGCATCAAAAGAAACGTGGACAGCAGGTTGAGGAAGGTGATGCTCCCCCTTTACTCTGTTCTTGTGAGACCCCACCTGGAGTATTGCGTTCAGCTCTGGGGTCCCCAGTACAAGAAGGACATTAGTCCAGAAGAGGGCCATAAAGTTGATCAAAAGGCTGGAGGACCTCTCCTATGAAGACAGGCTGAGAGAGATGGTGTTTTTCATCTTGAAAAAGAGAAGGCTCCTGGAAGACCTCATTGCAGCCTTTTAGTACCCAAAGGGGGCCTACAGAAAGGCTGGGGAGGGACTCTGTCAGGGAGTGTAGTGATAGGACAGGGAATAATGGCTTTAAACTAAAGGGTAGATTTAGATTAGATGTTACAAAGAAGTTCTTTACTCAGTGTAGTGAGGCACAGGAAGTCTGCCCAGTGAAGTTGGCGATGCGCCATCCCTGGAAGTGTTCAAAGCCAGGTTGGATGGGACTTTGCACAATGTGGTCTAGCGCAAGGTATCCCTGCTCATGGCAGGGGGGTTGGAACTATATGGTCTTTAAGGTCTCTTCCAACCCAAACCATTCTATGATTCTTTGAAACAAGCAACACAAACATTGGAGTAAGTGTATTTTTGAGATTTTTAGTGCTAGTTAGTAGAATTCATATCATGTCATTGGTAAAATGACACAGATCTGATTGGAAATAAGTCGAGTCAGTAAAAGATCATTCTATCTTGTTGTTAAAAATTGGTGATATACTTCTATTTAAATTTGCGTAGTATTACCTATAAGTTACTGGTTCTAATTTTACTCTTTTACACTAGACTAAAGAGCCTTTTAAAACCCAGTGGTTTATTTCAGTGAATGTTCATCTTTACTGTAATGTAATTACTTATCTTCGGTGGTTAACTAAACAGACAGAACTTCTCAATTCATTTATTGTAAGTTTTAGTTCAGTCTAAATCACTTTTTCAATTCCTCCATGAACATTGTTAGCTTTTCAGTAGTTCTGTTTTCATTTCTGATAGTAGAATTATAGTATCATAATTGTAGTTCTCATCAATGAGATGGACAGTTAAAGTATATCTTGGTATTCTTAAATACTACAGCCATTTACACATATTCATAGTAGCCTTTTTTGTGGTAAAGTTGGATTGGAGTTTGTGTTCAGTTGTTCATCTGTTGTGACTCCTAAATAATTTTCAAAGTCACTGTCTTCCACAACATAGTCCTTTAGTCAAATGGCTTATTCCTTACTTTCATATCCATGACTGTGCATTTGGCTGTATTAAGGTAAATGCTTCAAGAATGGGCTTAAAGTTACTAAAGTACTAACCAGAACTCTGTATGCAATTGTCCTCTTTGACTTACATAATATTCTGCAGAGTTTGGTTGATCTAGTAAGAAATCATATTTTATTAATTCCAGATAATTTATGAAATATTGAAAGACATCAATCTATGTAACATAAAATTGTCACTTGATGATTATTAATGACAATTACTATTTAAGTTCCATCAGTTCTTTATTCACTTAAAGTACTTTTGAGTGACAGAATGCTAGATATTTTTCCTCTCTAATCAAATTATTTTAGGGACTGCTTGTCCTGTGTTGACATCCATCTTGTTTGGTCACTGAAATGCAGTTTCATATACTTTAAATCCAATGTCAAAATTCCTAGCTGTCCCTTTCAAGATATTTATGATACATGATGCAACCCTTTTTGAAATCACATCACTGATATTGGAAGAGACCCCAGCAGATAGTCTAGTCCAACTGTCATATGAAAAACAGGGTCAGGTAGAACAGGTTGCTTATGTCTGTGGTCAGTCAGGTTTCAAGCATTTCCAAGGATGGAGTCTCTACCACCTTTATTGCCATTCTTTTCCAGTGCTTGATCCCTCTCATATATATATATATATATATATATTTTTCTGGTGTTTAAATGGAACTCCTAGTATTTCCACTAGTGCTCATTGCATATTGTCCTGGCACTGCATATCTCTGAGAAGACTCTGACTTCATTATTTTTACCTCCCTGTTTTTATATAAACTGATAAGATTGTCCTGAGCCTTCTGTTTCCCATACTAAGCAGTTTTCTCACGTGCTGCTTCTATGAAAGATGCTTCATGTCCCTTCACTGGACTTGCTTGAGCAAGTCTTTTAGTGAGGAGCCCAGATCTAGACACAAGATTCTCCATGAGGTTTCACTGACTTTATGTAGGGGCAAAGGATCACCTCCCTCAACATGCTGGTGATCTTCCTAATGCAGCCCAGGTTCATGGTCAGCTTGTTGTCCACCAAAGCTCCTAGTTCCTGTTTTGCAGAGCTGCTTTCCAGCTGACTGGCCTCCAGTGTGTACTGGTGCATGATATTATTCATTTCCACAGGCAGGATTATGCATTTCTCTGTTAAACTTCATGAAGTTCCTCTCTGCATATTTCTCCACTTTCTCAAGGTTCCTCTGGTACATCAGCCACATCTTTCAGTTATTATCATCAGCAAATGTACTGAAGGAACACTCTGTCATATCACCTAGGTCATCACTGAAGATGCTAAGACTCAGTACTGACCCTTGATATACACCCCTGACCACTAGTGATTCACCTACATCTGACCTTGTGGACCTGAACACAACTATTTGAGCCCAGCAGATCATCCAGTTTTTAATTCAATATGAACTGCTGTCTCTTCATGAACTGAGACAGAAATTTAATTGTGGAAAGCTTTCAAATTGGTCAGGCTTGTTTTTTCCTTCATAAATCCAGGCTGATGGCTCCTAGTCAATTTCTGGTCCTTTATATACTGGGAATTGGCTTCCAGAATTAGTTGTTCCACCACCTTCACAGAGACTGATGTGAGGCTAATCATCCTGTAGTTCTCCAGATCTTCCCTTTTACCCTTCTTGAAGATAGGAGTGAAATTTGCTTTCTTGTGATTCTCAGTAACTTCTCCTAGTCACTATAGCCTTTCAAAGGCAATGGAGAGTGTCCTCACAATAGCATCAGCCAGCTCCCTCAGCACTCATGGGTGCATCCCATTAGGACCCATGAATTTGTACGCCCAATTTCTCTAATGTGATCCTCTCCCAACAAGGGTAAGTCTTCCTTAATTCAGACTTTCCCACTAGTCTCAGGGGTCTGGGGTTCCTGAAGGTAATACTTATAGGTGAAGACTGAGGTGAAGAAGACATTGAGTACCTTAGCCTTTTTCCATGTTCATTGTCACCATGTTCCCTGCCTTTTTCAGCACTAGGCCCATTATTCATTTTCTTGTTGGTAGGCCTATAGAAGCCCTTCTTATTGCCCTTCATGACCCTCACTAGCTTTGACTTCTGTCAGGCTTTGGCTATTTTAGCCAACCCTGTGCACTCAGACATCACTTCTATATTCCCCCAAATGTGCTGACCCTGCAACCATCTCCTCAGTGCTTTCTTTTTATCTTTGATTTTAATCAGGAACTCCTTGTTATCCATGCAGGTCTCCTGCTGTCTTTGCATGATTTTCTGTACATGGGGATGGACCATTCTTGAGTTTGGAGGATGAGATCTTTGAAGAAGAACCATTCTGAAAGTATTTTTAAGTTTGGATGGAAACAGAAAAGAGTCTTGGAACTTCAAATTGTACAGCAATAGAACTGTTTTAAATCTAGGCGTTGTCAATTTCTGGGTTAAATTGAAATAATACAGGATTTTTTATTGCTTTCATGTCTGTCTACATGTGGAAATATAGAGGTGTGTGGAAAAACGTAAACTGAAGAGATTTGGAGAAGCAGATGCAAACTCATCTGTGATGCTTTGGCACTGAACAAAAGCATGCAAATGTAGGGTAGTTGGAAATTGAAATGCACTGTAGAAAATCATCTTGATCTTACTGAATTTCTCTAGGTATGATGTACTTCCTGACAGACCTCCAGCTCTATGAATATGTCTTCAATCTAAGGAAGTGAAGCTTCCTAAGATGCAAGATAACTTCCGTGTTGTATAATAACATAACTGATGCTTCTGATTGCCACTCTCCTATCAAACAATCATATCCTCTTTTGCAGATCTATATAAGACAGCATGCAAAACTGCATTTCACTTTGCATTACTAGGAAAGATAATATATTTTTCATAAATTGTGGTATTTTCAGAGATAGCAAGGGAAGAATAACCTCTAACATTTAATGCCTAGCAGCTGAAGTTTGGGAAAGGAAATTTTCTATAATTTCTTTTTAAAAATTTGACTGCACTATGCTTTGACATGACTTCCATACAGACAGATTAGAAGTATCAAATATGTCATTCTTGCAGTATGGCAAGAAAAAAACAAGAGGTCTTTTTGAAGAAAAAATGTATGTTTTCTGTGTTAGGATTTAAATTTTAATAAATAAATGGATTCAGCAAAGAAACTTAAAAATAAAGATACCCCTATAAGTGTATTATGTTTAGATGCCACATATGGCTGCAAAGCATATATGCTTAAATGAAAATGTGATCTGAATGCATGAGAAAGTTCATTTTGGGTATGCTGTTTCAGTTCAAGATCACTATTTGGTTGAATGTTTCTGCTTGTTAAAAATTTTTCATGTTTATATTATTCATTAAATTCCATTCTTGTAAGTAGATTGGTTTTATCATAATGATGGCTACAGGACAGTCATCTCTATCATGAGTCAAATACGAAAGTTGCATAAGGAGTACAGGATATGCCAGTAAGAGGAGGTAATGGTCTGTTTTGTTTTATCTGATTGTTTTAGCACCTTGCAATTTCCTCAGCCATCAGACTAGCCAAGAGTGTGGGTCTGAAAATCAGAAAAAGATGGGGAAGTAATTTGATGCTGTCAGTCTTATATATTTTGGCAACGGACTGTGAAAATGTGCAAGAATGTTTGCAAGTGGTTTGAATGAGTATGTGGAAAGATGTGGATCTGAGGTACCTTTTTAAAAATAAAATAAAACACTCTTAACACAAGAAGATCTTTTCATGTTTCCCTGGTGTGAAAATTATTAGCAGCAACAGGCAGTCCACATCTGGGAATTTGGAGCCTACTGTCTGGTCTTTCAAACAGATTATTTGGTGATACTGAAATGAACTAATGATACTTGGAGAAACTGTGCTTAGCTTATGACAACAAAAGACTGAATTGGCAGCATGTGGCTAACAGCTCACAGACATCTGGTATAAGCCATTTTCCAGAAAAATTAATTTTTTGTTGAATGTATATTCCAAATCTTTCCTTCTCTAATGTAGGCACTTGGAGGAGATTAGATAAGGAAAAAATAAATACTGTATCAAATTTTCAATGTAAAGTTGACAGGAAAGGAAAAACACTAGCTTTAGCCTTTTATTTTTTCTTTGTAATATTTTAAGAAGGACTAATTATCTATTGAGTCTGGACATTTTGGGTGGAGATGGAGATGAGAAAGATTAGATTTTTCCTGCTCTATTTTTGCCCTTAAAAATACTGAGGATGTTTTGGCATGATTAACTGATATGGTCCAGCAGCTTTATGTTGCTTCTAGGGAATGAAGCAGCTGCAAATCTGGTAACAAGGCCTGGTGGACAAATTTCCTTTGGTAGTAGATTTCTCTGATATTGTGAAGCTGCATTTGCAGTTGTCTTCTTTCTAGACAGGGTTTGAAAACATGAGACGACAGACAGAAAAGTATATGCAGGTGCCACTGCATCTTGTTCAGGGATCAGATGTTGCAACAGTCCTTTGTGAAGATGTTTGTAAGTTGCTGAGTGAATCAGCACATAATTTCACTTCTATATTTTTCTAGTGTTTTTCCTAGGAAGATACAGAGAAGCGATATGGTAAATTGGAATTATTCTGATATGTAATTGAAGGAATGGGAAAGTTAATTATTTAAAATAAGAATTCTTTTTCATATGCCCATACTAGACTTTTTCTGACTGTGAGCAATTGCCATAGAATCATAGAATCATAGAATCATAGAATGGCTTGGGTTGGAAGAGACATTAAAGATCATCTAATTCCAACCTCACTGCTGTGGGCAGGATACCTCCCACTAGATCAGGTTTTCCAATGCCCATCCAACCAGGCCTTAAATGCTTCAATGGAGGGGGCATCCAAATCTTTTCTGGGCAACCTGTTCCAGTGCCTCATCACCCTCTGAGTGAAGATTTTCTTCCTAACCTCTAAACTAACACCCCCACTCTTTTAGTTTAAAACCATTCCTCTTGTCCTGTCATTATCTGAATGAGCAAAAAGTTTCTCTCCATTGGCCCCTTTTAAGTACTAAAAAGCTGCGATGAGGTCACCCCGAGCCTTCTCTTCTTCAGGCTGAACAGCCCAAGCTCTTTCAGCCTTTCTTCATAAAGAGGTGTTCCAGCCATCAGATCATCTTCATTGCTGTCTTCTGGACTCATTCTAATAGGTCGATGTCCTTCTTGTGCTGGGGGGCTCCACACCTGAATGCAGTACTCCAAGTGGGGCTTCACAAGGGCAGAGCAGAGGGAGAAAATCACCTGACATGACCTGCTGGCCATGCCTCTTTTGATGCAGCCCAGGATACAGTTGGCCTTCTGGGCTGCAAGCATGGATCGGCAGCTCATGTCGAGCTTTTCATCCACTAGAACCCCCAAGTCTTTCACTGCAGAGCTGTTCTCATTGAATGTTTATCCCAGTCTGTACTCATGTCTGGGATTGCCAAGACCCCAGTTCAGCACCTTGAACTTGGAGTTGTTGAACCTCATTAAGTTCACATGGGCCCAATTCTCCAGCTTGTCCAGGTCCCACTAGATGGCATCCCTTCCTTCTGTAGTATCAACAGCACCACTCAGCTTGGTGTCACCTGCAAATTTGCTGAGGGTGGATTCAATCCCATTGTCTATGTTGTTGACGAAGGTATGAAACAGTACTTGTCCCAGGACAGACCACTGGGGGACACCACTTGTCACCAGCCTCCACCTGGGCATAGAGCCATTGACCACCACTCTCTGGGTATGACCTTCAAGCCAATTCCTTAACCACCGCATGGTCCATCCATCAAGTCCATATTTCTCTAATTTGGATGTCATATGAGACTGTGTCAAAGGCCTTACAGAATTCCAGATAGATGACATTGGTCAGTCTTCCCTTGTCAACTACTGCAGTTGCTCCATCGTAGAAAGCCACCAGATTGGTCAAGGTTGATTTAACCTTGGTGAAGCAATGCTGGCTGTCTCAGATCACCTCCTTGTTTAGTATGTGCCTTGACATATCTTCAGGAGGATTTGTTCCATGATCTTCCCAGGCACAGAGGTGAGGCTCACTGGTCTGTAGTTCCTGAGGTCCTTCTCATCCATCAGAGGGAGTACACTCTCCTTGGCCTTTATTTTCTGAGTAGTGTACCTATAGAATCCATTCCTGTTATTCTTTGCATCCCTTGCTAATCTTTGTTCCATCCATGCCTTGGCTTTCCTGATTCCATCCCTGCATATCCATACTGCATCCCTCTACTCTTCCCAGGCCATGTGTCCCTGTTTCCACCGCCTGTGACTTTCCTTCTTGCACCTCAGGTCTTTGTTCAGCCTTCCCAGTTGTCTGCCCTCCCTTTCTGCTTTCTTACACAGTGTGATGGAGAGTTCTTGTGCTCTAAGGAAAACACCCTTAAAGATCTACCAGTTCTGTTCAGCAGCAGCTGAACAATTGTATTCAACTATCAACTGTGTTTGATTTGTTTGTAGCTCAGAGTTCTTCTTCCATTTCAAATGTGAAAAACTGCTTGTTTGCCTGACATTTTGTCTAGACTTTGAAGTCATCATATGGTGTTGTGAAAAATAATTCAACTTGTTGTATATTAATTAACCTCTAATATTAATTATTCATTGAGTTAATAAACAAATGTAAATGAAAGAGAGAGAGTTTTGAAAGAACCTGGATAATATATTAGGACCTATTCTCTTGTCCCTTTTTGGCTGCACTTGTGCTGGAGTTACCCCCACGCATGGAAGTTACTCCCATCAGGCTGTCACTGTTCTCTGCTGGGATTCACCATCTGCTGTGATCCTCTAGATAAGCTCTAGATAGCCTGCTCACTAATGCGTTCTTTATTTAAAATATAAGTTTTAAGCTAAATCTTAGTCTTGAGATGGTGTTTTTCACTATCAAGCAAATTTTGACTTGTGTAGCAGCTTGTACGAATGTTTTATGTTGCAGATCATAGAAACAGTGATCTCTGAGCACATCTGTACAGTCATGTCATCCATCTCTATCTACTCATGTTTCTAGTTGCCAGCTGCCATTTCAACCCATGTAGATGTGACACCGTACTTATTTGTTTCTGAATTTCTGTATATATTTCTGCATAAAGCTGTACTTCTGTCCAGCTCAGCATGTACTAGTAAAGGTACAGTGCCACAGTTTTCCTGGGTATTTCTTGTAACTGTTCTTTTAGCACGTGACTACTTGGCAGGAAAGGAGATAGGGAATTGCACAAACCACCTAGGAGTTATACATGAAATTCCTGAAATTCCTGTTTGGTGTGCAGACTGGTGGTTGTTTGTTTGGTGGTTGTTTTTTTTTTTTTTTTTTTTCTTTTTTTTTCTTTTTTTTTCTTTTTTTTTCCCCTCAGGCTGTTACTTAAGTTTCCAAAGCATTCTGTTCTTGCCTTTTTGATCAAAGTGGTCCCCCCTTTATTTGTATTCAGAATTATTACAAAGTTACAGTGCCACAGCTCTTTTTTATCCTTCTTGTGCTTTATACAATTATTAGCCAATTATTTTATGCATTTGAAAACCCAAGGAGTGACTGTCTGTTCCATTTTTTCCACTGTGAAATGAGTACTTCAGGCCCCTAACTGTGAATAACATGTGAAGATATATTGAGTTTGAGAGAGCTGCCCAAACTGAGAGCTGTTTTTAGTGACAGTTCTGATGCCTTGGACAGCTTGTCTCCAGAGAGATGCAGATCTCCTCCAGTATCTGGGCCATATCTGCCATGCTGATGTCTCAGGTACCTAAAATATCTGGAAAAACACTTGTTGCCTCTGTTTAGCAACAGACTTGCACCTATAATGTGTAATGACTTTAGAGGTAGTTGATAAGTCTGATAAGTATAAGAATATCCAATGAACTGGATATTCTTTGAAAAAGGAGGAGGACTTTAAAAAGGTTTGCTTAAGAGTCTAAAATTATGTATTTATGTTTACTTGAAAGCTGATGTATTAATGAACTAAGTAATAATGCAGGAAGTCAGGAATAAAATGAAGTCAGAAAAGAAACAGTGAAATAGGCAAATAATTTAGGTAACAGTTTGAAGGAAATTTAAAAGTTCATTCATAAACTTCAAAAGAAAAAGAAAAAAAAAAGGCCTGCAGAAAAACAGGCCATTAGCAACCAGCAGAATGACTAAATTAATGATGACTTATAGAAAACAAATTCTGAAACTTTTTTTAAATGTCTTTAATAATAATTAAAAAGAAAAAAAAAACATCCTTAGAAATTTGCATAACTTGAAGTTTGTATGTTTTGGAGAATATCATAATTAAAATCACCCAAATATGCAGAAGGTAGATGGACATTTATAACTGACATTTTACAATGCACAAATACAATAAGCTCTTTAGACAGCTCTTGTTCCAATGGACACTCAATCACAGGGAATGTAGCTGGCCTGAAATCTCTGTGCTGTTGAAGAGAGCCATTCCCATTCATGTCTACTATGTCTCTTGTCTCCTGCTTGATTTAGACAAGGACACCATCATTTCCAAACAGTTACACAAGTGGGGAACATCTATAGAGATGGGAATGATCTCCTTCACCAGAGGCAGTAACTTACTGTTGATGAAACTGCCCAGGGGATGGATGCAAGCTAGTAGTTGTCTGCCATGGGTTAAAAGCCTGCAGAGGCAGAGAAATGGCCAGGAGAAATTGAAAGTGTTTCTGTCTTGGACTTCAAGGATTCCAGAAGCCGCAAAGTAACATTTACATTGGGAAATGGATTCCCATCATGAGACCCCAAAATTCACAATTGCTGGGGTCAGGAAACACAAAGGCCTCTTTTGCTGCTTCCTGGCTAGTGATACTATGCAGCTCCAGATATTGCAGGCACATGTGTTTAGCTACTTCAGAATGCTCACTGACATCTTATGACCTCTTCTGCAGAGATTTCATATTTTTCACTTTGAAGTTGCATTTCTTGATGCTTCTTTAATAGCTGGCAGCTGTATGTTCCCAGACCATTCCCCTGTATTGCAACCATGATATCTTCCTGGTAGCAAAACTTCAGCTCATTTCCCTGCAGATGTTTACCAGGTCTGCAGTCTCTACCAGTCCACAGGCTGCTCTGGTTTAGCATTTGATATTATTATTATTATTATTATTTTTCATAGTAAACTAGATAGTCAACTCATGAGAAAGCTGCTTTGTAGCTCAATAGATTGGGATTTTACTGTATACCATCAAGGAGTTATTAATTTTTTACAATGTATTTTTGAGTTAATGAAGTTGCAAGGACAGTGTTGGATTACTGCTACAGACAGTGTTGGAGGTCTGCATAGAGTAAAAGATTGGAACATGACATGATTCATGATTGCATTGTCTGCATCTCTTATGTATCTGTTTCCCTTTCGAGGTGACCGTTTTTTTCCACAATGGAGCTCAGAAGTAAATTATTATGTGTGTGCTTAAGTTCATTATGAGGTTAGGCCATTCCAGAAAATCAGGGAGCAAACCGAACTGAAGTATATATTTTTATATGTACTTGTGACCCTGGGTTCACATTTCTGAAAAAAATGACAAGGGCAACAATTACGCTGCTGTCAACTATGTGTTCTAACAGAAACAGAACTAGAGTGAAGAAATGAAATTCTGTTCTTAGAAGATCAATTAAAGATGCTGATTAACTCCATCCTTTACAGAATTTGAACACTAGAAAATAGTGATACGGTGATGAGTTATGGAAGTGATAAATTCCCCTATGTTTATTTATATATATATTTTTTTTCTCAAACAATACAAAAGTAAGCTTCATCACAAGTCCACATTATGATGCATTATTATTATTATTATTATTATTATTATTATTATTATTATTATTATTATTATTTTAGTACATATTTAGTTTTATAGAGCTGATCTTTGATTTCTTCCTTCCACAGAAAACAATTAACTGAGAAATAACAAGCAGCACTCCTAAATGCTGCAATTTTATGGAAGCCTTATAAAATGTTTTTGAGAATAATTGTGCGTTAATAATTTAATGCTAAAGTTGAATAACTTTATCAGAAGTAAACAACTTCAGCAGTGGTATGTGAATATGCACTTGCAATTAGGCTGATCAATGTTTGCTATTAATGAGCAAACTACTAAGTAAGCAAACTTCTTATGTAGCTTTGTTTAATACAACCATAGAGAGCAAAAGTAGCTAAATTTAATTTTCTACTTTGTGTAATATGGAAACTAAAAAGCATGTGATTACAGTGCTTATCCTGAGCTCCCCCAAATGATACTTGTACTTTTATCTTTGTGATTATAGACTTATATATTTTTCCATTTGAATAAGCAAAGGAAACAGGATGAAAAACATCACTCCCTATTCTGTTCAGTTTGTTTGCCTATTAATAAATGCTTTCCATCTTCCTAGAAGAGCTTTGTATGCAATGACTAATTAGTTACACTTATCTTAATCTCATAATCTCATAATCTCATAATCTTTCCATTTTGTCTTTTCCCATTTTTTTTTTCTTTAAAATTCTACAACACTTCCTCACAGCCTATGAGATTTTGGATGCCAAGAATATATGTGTGAAAGAGTTTATGGCTCCATTGTCTCCTTGCTGCTGTGGCATGTTTCATCCTAAAGGAAAAGAAAAATCTCTTTCTCAGAGCTTGAAATATTTTTCACTGTCTGTATCTTCATTTTCCAATTTCACAAGATATCCTAAAAATCACTTAATGCCATTTGTTCCCACCAAGCAAGACAAATAAGTTATCCCATTATTTGCAAAAGCTCCTGGTCACCAGAGGTATAACTGTTAGGATGTGAACTGTCCAGGTATGATAAACGTGTTGTCACTAGTCTTGTTCTTTTCTGTGTTATGCCAATATGATATGCTTACCTGTTGTGCTGATTTCTCTCCCTTTTTCATGTGTGTGTGCATGGATGAATGAGCTATTTCTCTTTCATCATATGTAGTTAGCTCAGCAAAATAGCACAGGTTCCAAAGGTCACTTGCCTTTCCTATACAATGAGGTAAAAGATATTAAAGCAATTGTTACATTATTAACTGTCAGGTTAAAGTTATTAAGGAATTTTAGAATGAGGAAAGTGCATATAAACTATAATGTACTTTAAAAAAAAATGCATCTGTAGCTTAATAAAATTATTGTGTTTGGAATAGTCCCTGCTCTAAAAGCATAACACAACAAATAATTATTAGAGTCATGCTGGTCAAAACATATGCAGCTCACTAGACACAAAACATTTCAACAGAACATTAATACAAACTTCAAACCCATGTCTTCCAAAGGCTGAATCATCAGTACAGATGCTGTGTACACTCCCCAAAAATCTGTGGAAAAGACAGTTGCAATATCTCCAACTAGGTGAGGCAGGAAGGGGTTGTTCAACAGTCCGGAGAATTTATTTTTATTTATTTATTTATTTTTATTTTTTATACATTTGAAAAAAAAATAGTTGAATGAATGATTGACTTCCTGCCTTTTCCAAGGAAAGGAAAGGAAAGGAAAGGAAAGGAAAGGAAAGGAAAGGAAAGGAAAGGAAAGGAAAGGAAAGGGAAAGGAAAGGAAAGGAAAGGAAAGGAAAGGAAAGGAAAGGAAAGGAAAGGAAAGGAAAGGAAAGGAAAGGAAAGGAAAGGAAAGGAAAGGAAAGGAAAGGAAAGGAAAGGAAAGGAAAGGAAAGGAAAGGAAAGGAAAGGAAAGGAAAGGAAAGGAAAGGAAAGGAAAGGAAAGGAAAGGAAAGGAAAGGAAAGGAAAGGAAAGGAAAGGAAAGGAAAGGAAAGGAAAGGAAAGGAAAGGAAAGGAAAGGAAAGGAAAAGTTCCATTGGAAGGGACCTTCAAAGTTGGACCTGAAGTAACTGACCACTTCAGGGCTAACCAAAAGTTAAAGCATATCTGTCAATGAAGGCATTGTACAAATCCCTCTTGAACACTGACAGGCTTGGGACATCAACCACCCAATCTTGTTCCAGTGTTTGACTACCACCATTAAAGAAATTTTTCTACTGTCCAGTCTGAACCTCTTCTGACACAGCTTTGTACCATTCCCATACATCCTGTTATTGGTTACCAGGGAGAAGAGACTCGTGCCTCCCTCTCCACTTCTCCTCCTCAGGAAGATGAAGAGAGCAGTGAGGTCAACTCTTAACCTCTTTTTCTCCAGACAAAGTGTCCTCAGCCCCTCCGCATAGGACACTTCTTCCAGCCATTTTACTGGCTTTGTTGCCCTCCTCTGCATGCTTTCAAGCACCTCAACATCTTTTTTTATGTTGTGGAGCCCAAAACTAGACTCAATATTCAAAGTAAGGCTGCACTAATGATAAATATAGTGGTAGGATCACCTCTTTTGACATGCTGGCTACGATGTGTTAAATGTACCACAAAATGCAGTTTGCCCTCTTGGCTTCCAGGGCACAGTGTTGGTTTATGTTGAGCCTGCTGTTGGTAAGCACACCTAGATCCCTTTGCTGAGAGGCTTTTCAGGCTCTGTCTCCCAGGCTGTACATGTACTTTGCCTTGATGAAACCATGTTAATTATGCCTGATAATGGCTAAAAGTTGTGGAAAATTTCAGGACTCCAAAAATGTTGATAATGTAATATGACTGTAATTCAGTTTTATACAGTTCATTAAAAGTTTGGGAAATATAAATCCTCTAACTTTTTTTTTGTTGTTGTTTCAAAATGTAAATTTTTCATGAAAAAGACTCTTTTTAGTATTGTGTTTTAAAAATGCAGTGATGAGAAAAAATACTCCTAAAAAAATTTAATAATATGTCACATCTGGACTTTAATGAAATATTAACGTTAAGTTATGATAAGAAGAGTAACTCTTTCCCATCTTTCTTTTATCTGAATTGTTTAATATTTAATACTTTATAATAAAGAGATAAGGAGTAGACCAAAGTAGAGTTTGATACTGTTTTATTATGCATGATTTTATTACCAGATAGGAGTATCTTAAAATGTTTATAATATTATAAAATCAGATACAGAGTACTTAAAACTATTTAATGAATTCTGTAATAGATCTGGAAATCTAAGAACTTCCTTGACAAAGGAGACTGTGGAAACAAAACCAGAATTTTTAAGAGAACCGTCATTAAATGAAATATCTGTTATAATCTCTTTTATTATTGCCATAAATATAGCACGTTTTTTATATGTTTGTTTGTTTTGTTAGAAAATATAATAGATTGCATGTAAGAAATGAAGTGTGGCATAAAAAAGTCTAGGCTAAACCTTATCAAAATGTTAGAAGAACACAGTATTTGCAACCTGATGAAATGTATGATTGACAGCTGTTTATGGACAGTTTCACATGTGAAGTGATCTCAGTAACTGTGTCTGTCAGCTGAGGAGGGTAATCAAGTGCCAAGACAAAAAGTATATGTAGTTGTTATATAATTTCATTTAACTGACAAATACAGTTTGACTTTGCTGACTTCATTCTTCATTGTAAAACAAAACCAAGGACAGTACCATAATGTCACAGAATGCACAGAGGTGTTACACAGGTATTATTTTCCAAATCAAAAAGGGTATTTAATGATATTGAAAACTACTGAGAGAAAATGCAGCTTGGAAAAGAACTTGGAAATATGTGTAGTGGACACAGGAGTACTTCAAGTGAACAGAAATTTTTTTTTTTTTTTTTTTTTTTTTTTCCTGAATCAGATTGCTAAATAGAATTTAGCCATCAAATGCTTGGCAGGTGTTATTTCAACACATTTTAAGAACTCTGACATAATGTCATGTACTACTGGTTTGACATTGTATCTTTGCCCCTGAAGGTTTGTGAACTTTTAAGTTCATGGAAGAGGAATCAGAAGTAACTGTGCAAAACTAAATTGTAATCATAGAAAAACAAATTTGCGATAAACCAGTGACCTCATGGTTTCCTTTGAAATGGTGGATGGTTTGTAACTTGTATGTGGTTTGGACACTGCAGATCTTTGACAGAAACATGTACTTCTTTTATATGGTTCAGACCTACTTTTCCAGAAAGACTGATTAGGTTACACAGTCCACCTGAAACTTGTTTAACTCTGATATATCTAATTCTGCTATAAACTCTATCTCCTCTGTATATTTTATCCCTCTGCTTTCTACCACTGGGTCTGTAGAACTCTTTGGGTGAAGGACCAAATTCTTTAGTCTCTGCTTAAAACAAGTTGTAGACTCATAGAACAGCTTGGGTTGGAAGGGACCTTAAACATCCAGTTCCAACCTGCCCCTGCCATTGGCAGGGACATGTCCCATTAGATCGGGTTGCCCAAAGCCCCATCCAATCTGGCCTTGAACACCTCCAGGGATGGGACATGCACAACCTCTCTGGGCAACCTGTTCCATTTCCTTGCCACCCTCTGAGTGAAGAATTTCTTCCTAACCTCTAATCTAAATCTCCCCTCTTTTAATTTAAAATCATTGCCCCTTGTCCTGTCAATATCTGATTGAGCAAAGAGTTGCTCTCCATCTCTTTTATAAGCCCCCTTCAGGTAGTGTAAAGTTGTGATGAGGTCTCCCTGGAGCCTTCTCTTCTGTAGGCCGAACAACCCCATCTCTCTCTGCCTTTCTTCATAGGAGAGGAGCTCCAGCCCTCTGATCATCTTCATGGGCCTCCTCTGGACTCACTCTAACAATTCCACGTCTTTCTTGTGCTGGGGGCCCCAGGCTTGGATGCAGTTAGCTAGGCTAGTGCCTGGTAAGATTTTTCAGAAGTGTTCTTGAAGCATTTAGAGTTGTCTGGATAGCCTTATAGTATAACCAGAGGTGAATAAATGATAGAGGTACAGAGACTGAAGACTCTAAGCTTAGTAGTATTTTAACAGTAAATTGTACTTATGTGGTAAGAAAGAGATACAACAATAACAACAACAAAATCCTTTTGTAGGGATTAGCATTAAATTGTGTGAATGAGCCTAGAATTTTTGTTTTGTGATCGAAAGAAAATGACAACTTCCTTAGATATAACAAGGAAGAAGCTTTGAGCTATTTCCTGTCAATATTTCTGCCCTTAGTTTAAGCAGTTTGTCTCCGCAGTGTAAAAGTTTACTCTGTTGGCAGCCTTGAGCTCCCTGAAGAGTCAAAAATGGCTAGGTGTGCTCAGAGCAAGCCTGATCAACTCCTGAAAGAAAGAAAACCCCATGTATTCTGACATTAACTTTTGTTATGCCTGCTGAGTAATAAAGAGCTTTTCTAAGGAGAAGAGGGTCTGGGTCCTGGGTTATTCTCAGCCTGGGGGAATTTGAATTCACAGGTGAGACTGAGATTGACTTTAATGGTACAAAACACTTACTTAAATGTATTATAAAATTGCAAACAAATGGATGGTATATATTTTTTCTCAGACCTTTATAGTCAAGAATTCTCAAAATAAAATTCTCAAAATAGTCTTGACCTATCTTGCCTACCAAAACAAAAACTGGAAATCCTTAAGAAAATGCAGACTGACTATGATGCTAAAATCAAAAACCTGGAGGATCAGTGTAAAGAAACAGGTGAAGTAGGAAAGGAGAATCATTGCTTCCTCGCAGCAGGTTGCAGTGTTTGGTCATTCAGCAGTCAATAATGAAATGGGTAGCACCCTCAATTGCACATATTTCACTCTTAGTGTAAGCTCAGCCATCCTTCTTGGGGATTAATAGTTGTGAGAAGTGGCTCCTTTAGCAATCAAGTGCTTTTTCAGATGAACCTTTCGTTTGGTGCCTTCTGGGAGTTAAATGTGCTGGCTGATTGGCTTTAGTCTTCTGGAACCTGGCACAGAAAAAGAATGTCCCACTAAAGGCTAAAATCCTTAAGTTATTCTTTATCTTTTATATACCTCTTTCCCAGTGTGTATATCCAAGATTAATAACTTTCTGGTGATTTGACCATTCTCATAATACTGTATCATTAGTCATATTATAATAAATCCCACTTGAAGAAATAATAGAATAAAATAAGTTGTAACATTATGAAAAAATAAATATTTTTCTTCTCATGGAAATAAAGGCAAATATGTAAAACATTGGGTGAAAGATTATGACTAAAAGAAAGCCTTTCAACCTCTGCTGTGTACACTTCTACCTCATTGGTTCCACATCTCCAATTAATTGTGGGCTGGGAGATTTTTGACATTCACATTATAGGTAACAATTTTTAGCTATAAGCTGTGGCATAGTAAAACACTAACAATATATTTTTCTTTCATAAATACTGAATTTGGTGATACACTGACAAAATGGCTAATGTGAACCTTAGGTATGAGAAAAGAGGATCAACAAGTAGGAGAAGAAGGGTGACTTTTACCTCTTTACACCAAATCAGTGAGACAGATGTTGACAAAAATCAAATACAGTTCTCTTCCCCACAGTCTGGTTGTGGACATATTTTAAAAACAGGGCCAGTGTGTAAATGAACTGCAAGAATGATATAAAGGCTTTCCAAGAGCAGGCTTAGAAACCTCCAGCTGTTCAGCTGAGAGAAGGGAAAACAAAAGGTCATGGTAACTTGATTACTACATGTTAAGTATTTCCAAGGTTAAGAAATACTGGCTCCTGAAGAGATTTTTGTTCGAGCTGGACAGGCATAATGAGAATGATGCCCTGCGAGCTGATGCCATGAAGTGAGTCAAGCACTGAAATATGCTGCATCTTCACCTGATGGATATTAAGGTCTAGGGCAAATGTTTCTAAAATTGTTGGTCAAATATAACTTGAGCCAAGTGGAAGTTTTGCAGTGTGTCACAGGCTAGCTGAAAGATCCATAATGCACATTACAGTAAGTCAGACTGAATGACTGAAGGATCCCTTCAGGCCTTAAGCTTTCTGATTATTTTTCTGAAGGACTGCTTTCTCTCTCCATTTTAAATTTTGGAGTTCACCCTTGTGTCCCCAAAAGACAGTCACAGACCATAGTTCTGTTCCTGCTTTTACCTTATGTCACTGGTTTAAGAGTTGGAGACTACTGTGTTGAATCCAGTTTATCCTATTCCTGTATATTTTTTTGGATATATTTCCCTAAAAAAATACCATCTGAGACCAGCATCCCTATTATTTGCTCTTTGGACTGTGGGAGGAATGTGATGTCACTTGGGAAATTTTGTTCCATGTTACCATGTAGTGCTTTCACAATAAAATTCTTTTTGGGTAAAGGGACCTGCTTTTGTTTAGCAGGCTGTGCTAAGACATCTTTCTCTTCCTAAGATAATCCCAAATATACTGCTCTTTTTTTTTTTTTCTTTAATTTTCTAAATAAATAACATGAAAAAATGGGATATTTTATTGGCAAGGCAGCTATACCTTATAAGATAAATCTTAAAAGATTTAGAGTAATGGAAGACAATATTTGTCTTGAAAATTAGAAATATTGTTGCCAAGATTTTAGTTTGGATGTTTGGGAGTGAAAGAGAAACCCTGCTCAGAGAGAGACTTATTTTTTAAAACTTGTGGGATTTAAGTAAATCTAATGTGGTGATGTTTTTTGTTAAAAGAATGTCCCTGAAGGACAGTGTTGTAAGGAACATCTAACAGTGTCAAGACCACATGTTTTCTTTCACCCAGTTGTCTTCTCTGGAGGAGAAAAAAGATCTCATCTGGGTAGTGCAAAATGGTTGCACCTGGAACCTAAAACAGTGAACTGCTCTCACTGAGGGATCACATCTAAAGAATGAACATATGCTATGTACTGTGTATGTGGTAGAAATCTTAAAAGTCTTTCAGAGACTTTCATCAGTAACTATTATATCTTACAATTGTGCAGAACAAAAGGAAAATATTAAATATATGGATAATGTCATGTATTACAAAACACCATTGTCTTTGTCAATCACTGTTACTGGGATACAGTCTTTTACCTATCAACATGCCTTCTGTCCCCTTGCAGTTGACTTTCTGCAAACCCTGACTCCTGACCTTTCACCTCAGTCCATGGTTAGTGCAGATGATGGATGAGTCTTGTTAGGCTTATAAGATGTGCTGATGTGAAGGAAAAATGCTGATGGGCATTTTCATAACAATAACTTAGCTTTGAAACAGACAAATAGCTGCACAGGCTGAGCAAAAGAAATTTCTGTTGAATAGTCCAGTCCTCTGCCACTCAGTATTGTAGACTGATGCCATATCAGCCAATGGGAAAAGTGAGCAAGGCAGGAGACTTGTATGGAAGGGAGGAGTAGAGCTGTAAAGGAACAGGCACCCCGTTTTGCTGGCTGAATCTGAGTTCATGGGATACAGAAAAACCTAGTTCCGTAAGAGAATAAAGATTCAGTCCCCAGGAAGGTATTCTTTACAGCTGCCATATTGTTAATCAGATACTAAAAATGGAAAGATAAAACATTAAAATTATGAAATATGTATACCATATTTATATATATGGTATACATACATATATATATATATATACATATATATATATATATATATATAACCAGTTGAAAGCAGTGTTACCTATGTAACAATGTATTGGTACATACCTTGGTACAGCCTCACCTCTAGTATTGTGCACAGTTTTGGATTCCACAGTACAGGAAGAGTATGAAACAACTTAGTGTGTCCAAATTAGGGCAACAAAGATGGTGAAAGGACTGATAGTCAGGACTTACAGAAATGGCTGGGGATACTTGGCTTGTTCAGCTTAGAGAATAGAAGGCTGAGGGGTCACTTCATTGTGGTCTACAGCTTTCTCATGAGGGCTGAGAGTGAGCTCTGGAGCTCTCTGGTGACTAGTGATGAGATGCCATTAGGTAAATAGCCTAAAGCAGCATTAGAGGAGGTTCCAATTGTTTATTAGGAAAAAGTTTTGCACTGAGAGGGTGATCGGGCACTGGAACAGGCTCCCCAACAAAGTGGTCACAGCCCCAAGCCTGTCTGTGTTAAAGAAGTATTTGGACAATGCATGATTTAACTCATATGCTGCCCTGTGTGGAGTCAGGAGTTGGACTTGATGGTACCTGTGGGTCCTTTCAAACTCAAGATATTCTGTAATTTTAACTTCTAGCAGATGTAGGTGCTAGATCCCCTCACCCAGATCATTGACAAAGATATCAAAGAGAACTGAGCCCCAGTACTGAGCCCTGGGGGACTCCACTAGCAATCAGCATCCAACTGGATTTCACTCCACTCACCATGACTCTTTGGGCCTGGCTATCCAGCCAGTTTCTAACCCAATGAAGTGTACGCCAGTTCAAGCCAAGAGTAGCCGGTTTTTCAAGGAGAATGCTGTGGTAAGCAGCATCAAAAGTCTTACTGAAGTCAAGGTAGACCACATCCACAGCCTTTCCCTCATCCACCCAGCACATCACTTTGTCATAGAAGGAGATCAGGTTCATCAAGCAGGACCTGCCTTTCATAAACCCATGCTGACTGGGCCTGATCGCCTGCTTGCCCTGCAAGTGCTGCATGATGACACTCAAGATAATCTAAGATAATCTTCTCCATGAGCTTCCCTGGTACTGAGGTCAAACCAACTGGCCTATAGCTTCCCAGGTCAACCTTCCAGCCCTTCTTGTAGATGGGCGTCACGTTTGCTAGCCTCCAGTTGACTGGGACCTCCGATAGCCAGGATGGCTGATAAATGATGGAAAGCAGCTTGGCCATATCTTCCATCAGTTCTCTCAGTACCCTCGGGTGGATCCCATCTGGCCCCATCAACTTACATACATCTAAGTGCTGTAGCAGGTTGCCAACCATTTCCTCATGGATTGTGAGGGCCATGTCCTGCTCCCCATCCCCTTCCACCAGCTCAGGATTTTGGGTATCTAGAGAACAACTGGTCTTGCCACTAAAGACAGAGGCAAAGAAGGTATTAAGCACCTCAGCCTTTTTCTCATCTCCCGTCACTAAGTTTCCCCTCACATCCAGTAAAGGATTCGAGCATTGAGCAAAGGATACTAGGCATTCTAGCCTAGTAAACAAAACATGCTTCACTCCTCACCTAAGGGAGGTGACTCAGTGGTCATTATCAGTAACCATACATGTACAGTCACCTCCCCAGGTGGTAACAAAGTATCTTACTTCTCTTCAGTGGTTTAGAGAATCTTTCTTTCCAAAATGGCCATGGTAAGCTCCCAGAAATTCAGTGATTGGTCAGAATAGGTTAAGCAGACAAGACCATATTGGAGAGAAAAGACATTTAAATTCTATTACGGTAAGGAAATTAAGTGTTAAAATTATATAACCATTTATAATAAAAATACTAGATGACATCATAAACTTTAATTCTCTCACTGAAGATAATAAGAAAATAGTAGTATAAAATGCCAAGTATAAGATTAGAAATAACTAGCAGTTCAGAACTGTGATTTGTCTTCTATCTAGTACTTATCTTTAATAAATTCAGAGAAACTAAGGTCAAGAGGACCATTATTTCATTTATTGTGTCCTATATAGAAAGCCCTTAAATTTCATGCAGTTCCCTTTACTTGTAGTCCCCAAACTTGTTTTGTTTAATCATTTTAGAAAGATATTTAGCATTGATTTGAAGACTTCATAAGGTATCTATCGTCTATTTCATGGGTAGTCTATACTAATATTTTATCACCATCACTGTTAAAAATTAGACCTAATTTCTTATTCAAATTCATATGCCTTTAACTCCTGGCATTATTCTTTTTTTTCTCTTAAATCACAGAACACATGAGTTTCTCAACTTGAAGGTATGTGGGCATTATAGTCACTTCACATTCAAGTCTTCTTAGAAAAAATGAGTACATTGAATTCCTTAAAGAATCATAGAATCATAGAGTGGCCTGGGTTGGAAGGGACCTCAAAGATCATCTAGTTCCAAGCTCCCTGCCATAGGCAGGGATACCACCCACTAGATCAGGTTGCTCAGGGCCTCATCATTACGCCTCATTGGGTTGGAAACTGGCTGGGTAGCCAGGCCCAATAAGTCATGGTGAATGGAGTTAAATCTAGTTGGAGGCTGATTACTAGTGGAGTCCCCCAGGGCTCAGTACTGGGGCCAGTTCTCTTTATCAGTGATCTGGATAAGGGGATCGAGTGCACCCTCAGTAAGTTTGCAGACGACACCAAGCTAGGTATGTGTGTTGATCTGCTCAAGGGTAGGATCTGGATAGGCTGGATCAATGGGCTGAGGCTAACTGTATGAAGTTCAGCAAGGCCAGGTGCCGGGTCCTGCACCTGGGGCACAACAGCCCCAAGCAGTGCTACAGGATGGGTTAGAAAGCTGCCTGTCAGAGAAGGTCATGGGAGTATTGGTTGATGGTTGGCTGAATATGAGCCAGCAGTGTGCTCAGGTGGCCAATAGCATCCTGGCTTGTATAAGAAGCAGTGAGGCCGGCAGGACTAGGGAAGTGATTGTCCCCCTGTACTCGGCTCTGGTGAGGCTGCACCTCAAGTACTGTGTTCAGTTTTGGGCCCCTCGCTACAAGAAGGACATGGAGATGCTCGAGCGAGTCCAGAGAAGGGCGACAAAGCTGGTGAGGGGTCTGGAGAATAAGTCTTATGAAGAGCGGCTGAGGGAGCTGGGCTTGTTCAGCCTGGAGAAGAGTAGGCTCAGGGAAACCAGGACACGACCTTATCACACTGTACAGGTACCTTAAGCAAGGCTGTAGCGAGGTGGGGATTGGTTTATTCTGCCACGTGCCTGGTGACAGGATGAGGGGGAATGGGCTAAAGTTGTGCCAGAGGAGGTTTAGGTTGGATATTAGGAAAAGCTTCTTTACTGAAAGGGTTGTTAGGCATTGGAACGGGCTGCCCAGGGAAGTGGTGGAGTCACTATCCTTGGAGGTCTTTAAAAGATGTTTAGATGTAGAGTTTAGTGATATGGTTTAGTGGAGGACTTGTTAGTGTTAGGTCAGAGGTTGGACTCGATGATCTTGAGGTCTCTTCCAACCTAGATGGTTCTGTGATCCTATGATTCTGCTTCTTTGCAGTGGACTCTGACTCTGCTTCTTCTTGACCCTACTAAGAGGTTTTAATGTAAAATCAGTGAGTGGGACAAACAGTAGCTGTTAAATAGAGACTGTATAAATATTTCCTTTAAATATTCTGAGTATGATAAAATACCATTCCTCTTTCTGATAAACATCGCTATGCACACATTCTAGCATATTCTAGACAGTGGAGTTGTTTTTCTCTTAGTATTAGTGTGTTTGATTCTCTGGGTTTTGACATCTCTATTCTTTTGTCTGACAAATCTGTGCACTGACTTGTAAAAAAAAATCAATATTGTTTTCCCTGGCACTTTCTCTGCAGTTGAGTTGATTTATTATCACAGTTCCCTTTCCCCTCTTTTTATCTGTGTGTTTCTATTGCTTTAGGGTTGAGTACCTGATAACATCACAGGGTAGAAGACACACAGAAAATTTCTGTGACCTTATCCCCTATATGATCTTGTCCAGTGTGACGGTGAGCCATGGCTATAAAGTGAACAATGATATTATCCAAGCTGTGTGATCAGATTTATGCTCTATTATGTTTGAAATAAAGACAAACTAGAACCAATGAACAAAATTTAGACATGTTTAAACTGTACTCCTCTGGTATCTAAGTGATGAAAGGGAGAGTAAACCTCCACAGACTTAAACTTAATTTGCTTGCAATGTGTTGGAAGAGTCACACAGTCAATAATTGTCATGGGATTAAAATCAAGCATAAAGGTGAGCATGTTGTTCATTAAAAATGTAGCTTCACTACTGTTGTTTCTGTTAACCTCTTGTATCAAGGTGGTATTTAAGAACCTAAGTAAAAGATCAGAGCTATCTTGTCCTAAATACTGTGCGGACATGTCAGAAAATACAAAGTTCAGAGGCAGTATTTCAGAACAGATGTAACCAAAGGCTGCAACAAGTAAATGTGCTGTGAGAGTGTTGACAAGTGTGAACTCAGTAATGCAAACAGAGGTTATGTTCACACAGGAGCACTTAGGGAAAACAAGTTGACTAAGTTTATTAAACTTGTGTCTGACGTGACAGCGGCATATTTGAACCACGTTATTCTTGGAGGAGAGCATTCTCATGTTATGACTTCTGCTTTTTGATTTTCCCTCTGTGCAAACTACCTTGATAATCTTAGACCACTCATTCCCTTGCCACTGGGGACTGCCATTATCTATAGGTGTCATGATAGAAACATTTGACGGAAGGCTGCAAAGCAGGAATTTGTGAAGGGGGTTTTATTATTGGTGGGGTGCCGCAATGAGGAAATGACAAATACCTAATATAGAGGTGTGCATGTGCGTGTTTGAGGCTACAGGGTTTGGGAGACTGAGGGTGGGATTTGACGGTGTAGAAAACTCATATCTGATAGCTAGAGAAGAGCAGTATGGTGGAGTCTAATAAAAAAGGTAAAATAATGTCTTAGCTCAGAGAGCAGAAAGTTGCAAAAGTGAGATGGTAAATTTAGAGTAATGAGGGAGGAGGCTGATCTAGCAGCTATTAGACAATGTGATAGTAAGTCTATCTCTGGCTAGACTATATCAAAGGAAGTGATGCAAGCAAAGTCAGAGCAAGTCTGAGAGGATTTGCTTTGCAAACCATATCCTGACCTTGCACTGTCCTTCCTTTTATTCTTTCCTTCATTCCTGCAGGGACTCAGGAAGATTTGGCAGCAGGACAGTGGAGTTGGCAATAGAAGGAACATGAAGAGGTGGGGGAGCAGCACCAGGGAAGCATTACTAGCTTCCCTGGTGCTGCTGGTGTAATGCAATATGTTTCTTAATGGTGTCAGAAGCCTCAAGTTTCCGCCAGCCCTGGCTGGAAAAAGTAAGTCCTGTTTATTTTTTTTTTATTATTTTTTTGTTTGTTTGTTTGTTTTGTTTTTCTCCCCTCACTTGGTCCAGTAGTGTATCAGAAGAGGAAGAGGAAAAAGAAGAGAGAACTTGGTAGCTTCCATCTTTTCTCTTGTTTTTTTTTTTTTTTTTTTTTCCACTTGAGAGAGAGAAAAACATATTTTTCCAGGTGGAGGGACCCCAGCTGGAGCAGGCACTGAGAGTAACCTTGAAGGAACAGCTGAGCTGTTAAGGTGATGCAAGAGTTTAGGGCACAGTGATATTAGAAGGAATAGCTCCTGAGAAAAGGTATAATGTAATTTTCATTATATAATTTTCATTAATGTAATTAATTTCATTATAACATTTTCATTAATGTAATAAATATAATTTTCATAAGCCAAGTGAGCTTATGAAAAGAAAATTACAGCTCCCTTCCCTTAATAAGAAGCTGAAGTAACTAACCTGGCCTACAGAAAATGGTGGAGAGCAAGTCAGGTTAAGACGTTAGGTGGATCACCAGGACTGGACTGGGTGAATTAACAGCTAACCAAGCCACTGGCCACTGCTGAACCCGTGGATGGCAGCTAGAATGAACTGCATCACAGTAGGTACTAAAGCAATGGCTATCTGTTGTAGTAAATAATGTGTGACAGTCTTATCACATGTATTATTCTGTATTATTCAATGTATTATTTATCTTGAACTGTGGACTGACTGCATAGCAGTGCTTCCAGCTTTACACTGTACTCTCACATATATATATTCGAAAACTGATAGGCAAACAATTTTGGTATTTCAAAATGAACATTGAATTTCAATTGTAACATAGGGTCAAAATACAGAAAAGTCTTGATAAGTTTGAAACTGGAATATATGAAGAAAATTATCTGAGAAACTGAAAACACAATCAGATTTTGAGACACAAATCTTCGAATACATTTGAAAGGAAATAATAATTTCAAAATACCAACACAATATCCGTCATCATTTATATATATATATTTGAACAGGAATGTAGATGTATTCATAGTAATCAAAGTTTTGTTGAATAAATGTTGTGCTTTGTAAAATAACATTTTATTTCCACAGAATAATTTCCACAATTTCTACCTCCTCTCCCACTGCAAGATTTATGCATATCACATACAGAACACATGCAGGTATCTAATGCAGCTCTAGGCACTGACGTAAAGAGATGGGAGTGGCAGTTTTCATAAATAGGCTTTTCTGTTGCTTTAAGTTCAAGAGCAGGCAGTGCTCCCAGTTGGCTAACAAATTATTTTGATAATCTGAGAACATTCAGAATGGGGTTAGAATAAAACAGTAGAAAAATGCAGCTTCTTGTTCTGTGAGCTTTCATTCTCAAAATTTGTAAATAGTTCTCTGCCTACCCATATGTGTGATCAGTTTTGTAGCCTCAAAATTATTAATTTCTGCAGAATGGCAAATATTTTGGTTAACGTAACTATGGAACTATGGAATTTTTTTTTTTTTTCCAACAAAAAGACAAAATTTAAAAATAACATACCATGGTATGGTTAAGGTCACATTGGGGAATAAAAATCATTAAATTAAATGATTTTTTTTGGATTTGTTTTTCTCCATCTGTTATGGTCAGTATGGATCAGCTCCCAGATGAGAACAAATGTGCCCTTCATAAGTATCCTACATTCAGGGTGAGCTCCTCGATTTCAAGTTGTACTGGGACAGACTCCTTTGCTGTCATTGCAGCATGAATCACATTTTATTCAGTACAGGAGAAACCCTTGCTGATAAGAATCATCCATACTTATACACTCCTCTGGAAAAAGATATTAATGAACTCACATTTTCCAATGAAATTTATCAAAAAAAAAAAAAAAAAAAAGTCTGTATTTGCTATTTTCACCCCTCACATCTTTCAAAGAGAGTTACAATGTGGGAAAAAGTATTACATGGTTATATAACAAAAGAGAGATACTTTCTTTCTTCCACTGGAAGATGGCATTTTCCAGTTCCTTCTGAGATACCTCAGTGAGAGTATGGACAAACAGAGCCTGTGTGGCCTACTTGAAACATGGAGGGATGGGGGTAACAAGGATGGCAACCCAGCCTATCCCATCAACCCCATCTGTTCCCTGTTCCCCATTTAGCATCTATATATGTGACTGAGTTATCTGAGTTATATACTTTGGAAACAACATCAGGAGGATCTGTGAAAATTCATGTTATGTCTTGGCAGTTTTTTTTCAGAGGAGTAGAAGCAAAAGATTTTTTTATTTTTTTTTTGGGGGGGGGAGGGGTATGTTGCTTGTCAGGAGGCAGACAGTTGAATGTAAAAAGGCAAAGGTAAGTCTTTTACTATAGGTCATCATCACTGATGGATATAAAAAGCTGCTACAAGCAACAGAAGCACAAAAGGCATGAGACCACACAAAAACAGAGGTCACAATTATCTTTTCCAGGAGATGATTTTAGAGAACGTTCTCATAGGTGTCACTACTACTTATCTCTGTGATACACAGTTGTGTCTTTGTATACAGTGGGCAGGGATAATATTTGTTTCATTTTTATCCACACAAATAGAAAGACTTATGAATCAGATTCTGATACCTTGAGTAATTTCAGGAGCTACATCACCTAGATCAATGAGGTTAGATCAATGATGTTGGTCAGGTTATTTGGAAAGATGCTACTCAACCTGAAACTTCATGTGAATGTGTTAGATTTACACTATTATTCAAATCACGTGAGCATTCGATGATTGAAATTTTAAATACCCATATTTTATTTTGTTCACAAGCAAGTATGCTATTTCTAATTTTATTTGGATCCAAACCAAAAAAATCCAAACACATCTGAATCTGTGAATGTAGGTGACAGTTGCAAAGCAGTAAGTATTTGTGACAATTTTTGTTTTTCTAAAGAAACCACAAATCTGTTTTTTTGACAATATAAATGAAAACTGTGAATGCTCTTTGCCTTTTATTATCACAACCTCCCCCCTCTGCAAGAATGGAAAACTTTTTCATGACCTACAAAAGAATGAACTTTTGTCTACACTTACCTGTAGCATTTTCTTTTTGTCAAACAGCTTTAGTAGTTGCAGTCTTGAGTGTATGAATAGAAAATTCAAACAGTTTAGCTGAGAGACAGTCCTGTGAAATTTAAAAGTACACAGCAGTAAAAGACTACGTAGATAAAAATAAGATCACTTTAGGTTATGATAAATACTAAAGCTAATAATGAACATAAAAAATAAAAAAAAACCTGCAAGATTTCATAAAGTTGGCTGTTCTGAATTTTGAGAATATCACAGAAAATGTACTAACTCTATGACCCTTTAAAAGATTTATTTAAAAATTTGCTCTGACTGCTGACCTATGATAAATTTGCCAGATGCACCATATTTGAAATGTAAACAGCAGTTAATTTTACAAGAAAAGCAAGAAGGTTTTCCATGCACCCAAATACAATAAGATATTCAAATAAGAAAGCAAAGATTTTAATTACTGGTGTCAGCTTGAGAGTGAGAAATTCTTTTTTTTTTTTCTCAGATATTTCTAGTATTTTCTAGGTAGCAATTTTCTGTTTAATTTGTAAAGACAAACTTATGACTCATGGCTTCAGTTTTAGTTTGTTTTTGTCTGCATTTTGTTGTACCGGATCTTCAACTTTTTAGGTATATCAGGTATACTTTAAGGTATTTATTTATATCTTTTTTAGAAAAGTGATTTTAACTTTTAAATAAATACTAATGTTATGGGCTGCTGTCCAGGATGATAACTTTCAAGTGGTAGAGAAGCTGTAAAATAAGTATTGTTGCATTGGGATCTATGGGTGCATGTGAGTGGCATATTCCTTTCTACTGAAGTATGATTCGGCTCTACTGTGAGTACGATTGAGATCAAAAAAAGACATGGAATAAAGCATCACCCAGCAGCTGCATGGGTTTGAAACTGAATTCTCATTAAACAAAAACTTATTTGAGTTTTGTAGCTTGTACTGATCATCAGTTGATAAATACATTTAGATTAAATAAATAATTATTTATTAGCAGTTTTGGTATGAGTTTATTTAAAGCTTCACATTCTGGAGGTGAGTGATTATGTTAGAATCTCAGCATTTCTTCTTTTGTTTAGAAGTGGGAAAATATTTTCAGCCTTACTTGTGCTGACAAAAAATTTAAAACATTCTCCAAGTGCACCAAGCTAAAAAAACAAATTAAAAGACTTCAATATTTTTTCCTTATATTCCTTATATTTTATTTTTTTAAACAAACAAACAATCCATCACAACCTTTTGATACTCTGAGTCACGGCAATTTTATTTTTTTTTTGTATGTGTGTGTGTTTGAGAACAGTCACACTACAGTGCTCAACAAATGTTAAGCTATTATTAATACTCAGCACAACCCCTGGATGTTGTTGTTTTTTTTTTCCCCAATATATGAAAAATACCATTTACTAACAATTTTGCTGCTAATTCCTCATCTATGATCTTAACATTAAATTCCATATAAGTGCTGCACCCATGTTTTACCAAAGCTGTTAAACTATACATGAGCTATAAGCTTTATGCCACATAACTCTTCTATACATTATAACATATATTACATTCTTTATTGCTAGTCTGGGTGACACAGAGTGAGACACAAGGAAAAGCAGACTCATTAGAACTGCATCAAAAGAAAGAAAATCCAAACCAGAATATATTTTCCTAGTTTGATTTTTTTTTTTTTTTTTTTTTTTTTTGGTTAACATTTCTTTTTGTGCTAAGCAGTAAGAAACAAGGCTTAACAAGGTAAAGGGTTGTCAATATGAACTATTATTGGGAATAAGATTATAACTCTTTAGGAGTGTTGCTTCTTGATATTCAAGCCTGAGTTTCTGTCTGTTTGACTGACAGCTGTTTTTACAGAGGTAGCTCCTGTGGAAGAGCAGCCTATCCTAAAAGCAATGGCAGAAGTGAAAAGGCTGATGAACTAGACACGGGTAGTGTGTTAGTTATCTGAATGGTCTGAAAGAATGAATTCAAGCTCAGCCAAGAACAGAAGTCTCTCGTGGTGTCAATGTGTTCATTTGCTGTCGTTGTCATGAGCTCTTTTGCAAGTGGGATCCACACAGGCAGTAATTGAGCTAGTAGCTGAAGTAGATGTTGGTGATGTAGGAGAAATTGATTTTAAACCATTTGAGACATCATTTGAGACAAAGGATAACTTAATAAAAGTTAACCTAAGAGCTCTACACTGAAATACCCTGAAGTTTAATGCTGCACCTGCATTTGCTCTACTGTTTGTGATTTGGTTAATTGGAGGTATGCCTTTATAACTTGGTGTGGCAAAGACAGCATGTCTGACTTGAGGAAAGGATAGTGGTGATGGTATTTTCCCTGTGGATCAAGAGAAGAGAAGAGTCTGTCTGAAGAATTTCAGAAGGCTAGAAAAATTGTGTTGGCAGGAAAACAAGCTTATTTTGCCTTTTGGATTCAAAAAGACCAAATGTCTCAACCTCCTACATAGGAGCAGTCTGCCTCCTGTTTGGTTCAGCTGGGGTTGAAAGGTTGTACCCATCTAATATGGGTTTAGTAACCATGCCATGAAATGAGTTGGACAAGTTTGAAATCAGCCCTATCCTTGTAGTGTATATTTCCTTAGGCCTGTTACTAACGCCTAACACATTGGACCATAACTTTTCTTGGTCCTCTGCAAGGGACTTGTACTGTGGACTGCAATAAGCAGTACTTTCAACAGGTTTTTAAAAGCTGACAGACCTCTATTATTCATATGTTAAAATAAAGGAATTTTTATAACAACCAAAGATTGCAAATAACAGTTACCTTTTTACATTAAAAAAAACCACTTTCTCATAGTCTCATGAATTTTGACTTCTGAGTTTTTTTCTTCTGAAAGTACTACGAAGACATTTTATTTATAAAATATTTATTTACCTTAGTTATGCTATTTTACTTTATTTTTATTTTTTCCCAAAAGTGTTGGCAAGCAAACACTGAACAGTGTTACCTATTTAGTTATGCCATATATCATTAATAATGGTTCATGTCATTCCCGAAATTTTGTGACCAAACTAGGGCAGAAGTGTAACATGAGGTTGCTGTGACATTAGATAGGACCTCTGTTCTGTTAATTTAATTTGTTTCATTAAATATGCTAGCATGGGATTAGATATTTTTTGATAAAAGATCCCAAAGACTATGCGATTCATTTTCTACTCTTGTGATTCAGAGATCTTAAAGGGAGCTTTTAAGGATATCTGTGCTGTTCTCTGGAGTAAAGTAGTTAAAAACAGTGTAGTCTTCTATACTTAAATTAATTTAGAAGCAATAGTGCATTTTATATCTGACAGAAATAAAGGTTCTTGAATGAGTGGAGTGTGGAGAAGAAGGCAGAGATGCTATCAGTTGTACTCTGTGGACTAATGAAGAAAATGAAGAAGAAAACCCCATGATTCACAAAGAGGTATAGAGGTTGCTGGATGATTTAAGGCCAGATTAACAAATCACTACAATGCAATTTAAGGCTTTAGATAATGGGAGGTCAAACATGTATTACCAGCTGACTTAAATTTGATTTGACTGAAAGATAAAACTCAGCTACATGAACCATATTAACTGAAAGCCTCTGCTTTACATTTCTCGCTGATGGCACCCTGGGGAGGTAACTTTCTTGGCATTTCACATCCAATTTAAGCACATCATTGATGAAAAGATGGCTAAATTGGTGCGTCATTTTGTAATAAAATATCTCACAAATTGTTTATCTGATCAATGGAGAATGCAGTCTCAATCTGTTCGGGGCTAATGTGCTCACTGCACTCAAATAGTAAGTTATTGACTGTCAGAGGGACCTGGGAATTTGTATACTCAGTTCAGATTTCCTGAATGAGAGCAACATATTGCATCAGAATAGTAGGTTGTAAGCGATTAACTTTGCCAGCTGAATTTTCACTGAAATCGAATAGATGTGAGGAGAGGGCACTAAGCACTTAGCGGGAAATGCTCAGCTGCTCATATGATGAAGCTGTAGAGGACAGAAAAGGGGCTTATTCTTGCCTTACTTATGCGGGCTTTATGCCACAGTTATTCCACTGTTTGATGAAGTCCTGCGGTCCTTGCAGTGCAAGTGGGAAAGTCATGCCATATGTGTGTTATATATCAAGTGTTATTTTCATAGCTGTAGTGAGACATTTTGTTGCCTGGGGTAGGGTGGGACTGCTCTCTCCCAGCTGGGCAGCATCTGGAACCTTGCTAGGACCAGAGCCACGTGGAGCCTCCCTGGGGAGATGCTTTCTTTTCAGGCAAGCTCTGAGGTAGGCTGAGCAGATGCAGTATAGAGAAAACAGGGAGCCTGCCTGTGAGGGTGCAAGGTGAAGAGGTGGCACTAATGTGCATTTTCCCCTTCAGACCTGGCAGCTACATTTTTTCTGTAGCTGATGTCCACTTTGCATTCCAAAGATGGGGAGCAAGATGTTTCACAACATTCCCCAACTTCAACTGGTCTCAGTTCTGGTCTCACAGAAATGCAGAGTTATGTTACTTAGGCATCCTTCTTCCTAGCCATCCTTTTGGTATACTTTGATATTTTCTTCAGTTCTGTTTTCCCACAAAATGAAGTGGGTAAGAATGATTGAGAATTGTTTTCACAGGAAGAAAAACCTTAGCATAAGAATAAAAGTTAGCATGAGGTTTAGTGGAGGGCTACTCAGTCTTTATAAAAACTGGGCTTTTTCAGTGTAGGTGTGGGACAGAATCCATTGTGTGTTAGATTTTTATTTTATTTATTTTATTTTATTTGCTGTAAATTTTTGATCCACCACAGAAACACCATGCAGCTTTCGCAGATATTTTTAGCAGGAGTGCAGTGCTCTTTTCCCAAGATTGAGATAGCAAAAAGCTTCTTAATTTGCAATCCATATGTCTAGGATCCTGCAAAGGAGGGTTCGTATACTCCTGAGGCATAGGAATTGGGAAAAAAAGTAGAAAAGAGGTGTAAAGTAAGTGCGTAAGTTAAGTACCTCCACTGCTGAGGTGTAGGATATTCCAAGGTGAATGTTCCCTTGTCTCCTGTTGAAGCTGTTCTGCTGTGCACAGTAGATTTCAACATACCTACAGGGGAGCACAACACTACGGGTTGCTGACTTAAGTGTTTACCTGAGAGCTAGAAGCTCTCATGAAAGAAGATTTGGGTCAGAAGTTCCCATGCCCTTCTGACCCAAAAAATTAAGTACTAAAAAAGTAAAATTAGTGCATTGACTTTATTAATATAAATACTAGATTCTATCCAATGCAGTAATTTCATTCAATTTACTGGAACTGGTAATTTTACTAATGGTGTAAAATAATACTTCTGGAAAGGTACAGAGATCTCTTATGCCCTAGTAGCATAGAAAACTCTTATGCCCTGGTGACAGAAAACTCAGTTTGATGCTCATCAGTGATCTGCAGTACCACACTGGCCAGACAGCCACAGCGTCTTTTCTTCTTTTCTTTTGTCTGACTGTTTGAAGTTAAATAGTCCTAGGCCTGCCCAGTACTTGAATGAGAGACCTAGGAAATCACAGATTGCAGAGGATCAAACTGGAGAAAACAGATCTCACTTGGTGAATGCTAGATCAAAGAAGCTGAACAAGTAGATACACTGAATTTTGACACACCGTTTGACACCTGGAAAGAGAGGGAGGAGGGAAGTGTTGCCTAAACACTGACCTGATTCTGAGAAAGTGTTCCAAATCATATGTTCAGCAGACAGTCACTTATTTATTTATGCCTTCTTCCCATTTTGAGGGTGTTAATCTTTAGGAAAACGTTTATTATTTTTATTTTTTCCCCAGAAGTTCTGAGGGTTTCCAGCTGCACATGAAGACTACATGTCTTTATGGTCACAGTTGTCAGGAGTAGCACACAAATAAGAAATGATAGAAAACATCTTTGAGGAACTTACAGTTCAGCAATATATAATCTACTTAAAAAAAAAGAGTGTTAAGTGAGTACCTTATTTGCAAAATGAGAAACAGTGATACTTTTGGATTTAGCTTTTTCTGGATCTCAAAGGCTGTTAGCCTGATGACTCTAAGTATTTTAATTTTTAATTACTGTCAGCAGAGAAAGAATAATGATGAAAAATTTCACCAAGCAAAATAAAACAAGGTCCTGAGAAGGACCTTTTAAATTCTGCTGTATTTTTACCATTTTTAAAGTAACGATTTTTTTTTTTTTTTTTTTTATTTCATAAATTAAATCCACACAGAAGTGTAGATGTTGGCAAAAACAATGGGATCCTGAATTTATCAGATTTTATTCAGAACAAATTTTATTCAGAAATACTTTCCTTATGTTCTTGTATGTTCACAACATTTGTTCATTTTGTGCAAATGAGAAAGGAGCTTTTTATGTCACAAAATTACTCTAGTCTCTTGTTAGTCTTGTGATACAAATTGTTCATAAGAGGTCACTTCTAAGAAGTGTTAAATGTTCATTACCAGTATTACAGACTTTATTTAAATATTATTTTACATGTGTCATCAAAAATATTAATTTTCTACCTAAGTACAAGTAAATGGTTAATCAATATTACTGTTACATTAAAATCAGTGTTGATCATGTCCTTACAACCAAGTGAAGGAAGGAGTCCTTAAGAAATAAAATAATCCTTATGTTTTACTAGATTATATAAATCACATTCTTAAAATAATAATAACTAGATCCAGACCAGTACTTACCAATATTACAAGACAAGTGCCCAAATACCTAATTGAAATTCTAGTTCTCTTGGTGAAAATGGAGTTGGGATCTTAAATGTCTTAGTTATCAGAGCATACATAACCCTTATTTCATATCTTTCTTGTCCTAGTTAGGGTTGTTTTCCTGTCCATTAGCAAAGTTATTATCAGGTAGATGTGGAGTTACCAGGAGGGAAAACAGTTACTCTCGAACTATCACTCTTCCCAAACATTATAACTAACCTATTTTTCCTAATCATAAGGCATAGCAAGTGATAACAAATATTAAATCCCATCTCCTACAGTCATATTTCTGGCTATCTCTGCTTTTATAGAGTTGTGGGGAGACAATCTGGTACTTTATATGCTGTGTCTATGGTGCTTTGGTAACCCTGTTCAGTAACCTCCCTTTGAAATAAGTTTGCTTAGAGCTAACAACACAGATACCTATTTGGTGTCCGTTCCGTTTGGTGGGCCAGGCTCTTTCTATTCTCTCTTCTGCACTAAATAACAGCCTTTCAACCCACACTTACTTGAAAAAAAGTAAAAAACTCTGCTTTCTATACAACTTTTCTTCAGAATTTATTTCTAAAAATATGAGGGAGAATGTGTTTATGGTAGATGACAGTTTTGTCAACAGTTTTTGGATCTAATCTTTAATTATGGGTTACCATGACTACATTGATTCTTTTTCTTCTGACAAATGTCTTTTCTGAGTTGTGGACATATTTAATTTGTGAGATCTTAATGCAGCAGATCTTAATGTGTGTAGATTAGATAAAGCATGAGTTTTTTAAAAAGGAAAGTGGTGTTTTCAAAAATCTGTTGACATATATCTTACTCTCATGAAAGTTAGTGGAAATGTTGGCACTTGTATTGTTGAAATTTATAATCAGCCTTTCAGCAATAATCTACTGTCTCCAAACATCTCTTCTACTGGTTTGTCTATGGACAATTGAGTCATACTGAAAATTTTTAAACAAAAATAAAAACAAAACTGAATTAGTCAATAAAACATGACCATGCATACTTGATAATGAGATAGCTGTAGACGATCAGGATATGGTGAACTACTACAGGTGCAGTGTTATCTAATTACAACACACATTTTACTCTAAGACATGTATTTATACTGCAGTACCTTCCTACCACAAGCCTATTTTGAGGTATAGGGCTGAAGGATGAGTAACTTTAAAACTTGAATAGTAGATGCTTTTTACCGCAGCTGTATATGTAACGTTCAGTTACATTCAATGGTTTATTGAGTGTGTTAATGCACTAGGGATGAAAAATGTGTGTTCTTCTGAACAGCCTTTTTTTTTTTTTTTTTTTTCTCCCCCCATCTCCCCCCACTAATGCTGTTCAAAATATTTTCAGATACAACAGCTCAATTTATTTCATCTCCATTAAGGATAAACCTGTAACAAAGAAAGCACCCCTTCTAGGACTGAACTGTTTAAAAGTGTGGTCTGTTTTTTTCTTTACTTCTAGTGTAGAATAAATCTTGGGATGTCTCAGTGAAGTTTTTGAGGTAATGTCAGTAAAATGAAGTGTTGTGACAGAGAACCAGATCTACAACATGAAATTCTGTTTTCATTGAAATCAATGGGTATTTGAGACTGATCTTAATGCTGGAAGCATTTAATCCTCATTTATGTTAGTAGAACTGATAGCAGATTGCAATGAGGTATAGAGGTAACTTTTGAAGTCAGTGATCAAGGGTTCACAGCAAGATATGTTGTGTGCTTCAGCAAGTACAAAAGCAAACAGAATAGTTTCCAGTCTTTAAAATGGTGGAAAGTAGGTGAATGAGAATAATGAGTGACTAACAGTGGTTCAAAGAAGTGAAATTTAGTACTAGGGAATGTAAAACTACAGATCATTTGTTATTTCTGTGTTTGCATTACATTGGCATGGAGTAGCCCAAAACACGCTTCAAGAAGAAATTTAGCATCCTGAAGAGCTTCAAGCAAACACTAAGAATGTCTGGCTGGGGGCCCAGTAGATAAATTGATGAGGGCAGAAACATGGAAGAAAGCATAATACTACATTTATAATTGCTCCTCTGGGCTTCTCATAGTTCAGCTCTATGTAGCTCATGGTGGGTTTAACCACACAGCACTTACAGCATTATGCTGAAAAAATACTAAGGGATGGTCTAGTAGAAATAATATATACTGAATAAGAAATAATTTGTTGGGGCAATTTCTGCTTTGTATTGGAAGGGGTATTCCTCATTGTTGTTGCACATAGGACAAGTTCAGACTTCTTAAGAGAAGAAAATGCAGACACCCAGGATTAGAGGAGCCTTCCTATTTTTCCAAGTCCAAACCCTTACCTACAGGTCCTAGGCAGTATAATTGTTTTAAACTCCAGCTTAAACTGGTGTTTCACATAATCTATATTATGATTTTTATGATGTGATTCTGATCAAATTATTTGACCAGATCTGATTCAGAAAGACTGATTCTGAGTGGTGTTGCTGGAGCTGTTCTGTTACATCTATAATTGGATGTGCCAGTTCCCAGTAGCTATCTTACCCTTACATTTTGGGTTGGTATTTAATCTCCATTTTCAGTGAGGATGGTAATATTCATTTAATTTTAGAGCCCTATTTAGGTTGTCCTTAATCTCTGTATCAGCCTCATTGTGATCTGATTTTACAACAGCCTAAAAAGCCTTTTTCTGTTTGTTTTCATCAATATTGCAGGATTGTGCTCATTTTGACAGTGATTTTTACTGTATGCTCCTTTTGACCTCTGATACACAGCATTATTCATTGACCAGTCAATTTTTCCCTTTCATTACAGACTTTCTCTACTTGACCTCAAAGAACATGACATACCTCATGTCATGAGGCATATTTTAAAGAACAATGACACTTCATGGCTGAAGTTCAGCCTTCAGAAAGATCCTGGAAGATTCTGTGAGGGACATGAATGTCAGAGAATAACATGAGGAAACACTAAAACCATTAAAAAGTTTCTGATGAGATTCTTCCACTATTAGGAATAAATCATTATGAAGAAAAGAGAAAAATGAGAAAGGCTGATTGGAAAAAATATTTATTTGAGCTGAGGAAAGAGAAAATATGCTTCTCTTTCACTCCTTTTCAAAACAAAATTCCAGTTTAGCTCAAAATTCTGAAATTTGAAAAAGTAAATAAATAAATTGTCAAATTCAGAACTTTCTGATTAACACAAATTTATTCTTAAGTTCTGTGGGTTGCTATATTTTATGTATTTGGACCTTTTTCATCACTTTCAACTCTTTCCATCACTGATTTTTGATACACACCTACTTTCCTCCATCTGGAGGAGAAGCATGGTAGAAAAAGTGTATAGAAAAAGTAATGGCAAGTTTTCTTTGAATCCCAACTTTTCTGTCCTGTAGTATTTTCTATTACTACATTAAATAGAATCTAAGTTTTAAGACAGAGGTCTGGAGGAAAAAAAAAATTAAAAAAATGAGGAAATTGAAATGATTATTTTTGTCAATCCTTGTGAAAAAATGTGATAATTGAAAATACACGCACACACACACAAAGAAACAAGCAACAAAACCAAAAACAAACAAAAAACAGAGCAATGCTCATATTTGAGGGTTTTGTTTTTGCAGAAGAATCTCTCATATTGACTTACTGATATCTACTGGAACTGAAACAACATTGTCTACACAAGGGACTTACCCTGTTTAATTGCATCAATTGAAAGTGATTCAATGTTTTTGGCAGAGAAAAAAATAGGGAGATGGAAAAAATAAATGGCTTATTTATTTTATTTTATTTTATTTTATTTTATTTTATTTTATTTTATTTTATTTTATTTTATTTTATTTTATTTTATTTTTTATTTTAGCAAAATAAAAGGAAGGGAGCAAAGCAAACAACTCATGGCCCTGAAATGCCATATTATTATATTTAGGAAACCATGACCAAAAGATGCTAATTTGTCTCAACTCACTGGCTGTGCGGGTTCCCTTTGATCCTTCTGCCTTTCTTAGAGTGTGATGTTCTCACATTTTAATGCAGTATCATTTGACATTGAGATGCAGGGAAAATTGTCCAGTAAACAGCTTTCTTGTACTGATTTGGAGCTTGTGGGAAAGATTATAGTGTGAGCTGGAGGCTGCCACAAGAGAAATGGATTATTACTCTGGGAACACTTACATCAAGAAGGGCCCTTTTACAGCTGAAAGAGGCAACCTTTTACAAAGAGCTGTGTTCTGTGAACTCCTTGTCAGCTTGCTGAAAGTGCTAACTCACTTACAGCATACAGGTCATTCCTCCCTAGAAACACAGGAGAAAAAGCTTTAGCGTGCTATTTGTGACTTCTTCTCCTTGAATGTAAAGATGTTTTCTACAAAATGACACCCCGTCAAAGAAAAACTAAAAATCAGATTTAATGAGACAGATGGTTTAGGGAGGCAGGAGAAAAGGGGTGGTTTAAAAGACATCAATGCTACATTCACTGTGGCTTAAGCTTTCAGCAAACCAGCCTGCATGGTTTGGATAGGATGGGAGTAGTGACATTTTCCAAATGAAATCCAGTTCTGATAAAACTCAGAACTAGCTAACAAGGTCTCCCTGAGTTTTCCCACTCCTAAACTCCTACTTTTCTTCCTATCATTTTCAGTGTTGTAATAAAATTAAAAGCCTCACAAAGGAACATTTTAAGTTTTGTTTTTGAAAGATTCTTTTTTTTTTTTTTTTTTTTTTCCTTTAAGTCAAAGAGAACTATAGAATAAATTATTACAAGGACATTAAAAGGATTTCATTTCCTTGAGCATACATATGCATTCTGCTGCAGCATGTCCTCTCCCTCCCAGTGTAGCCATTGATCCACAGCTTTTATAATGAACTCTAATAACAACTCTATTACTGCAAGGCTCCTGATTGGCTCAGGCACCCACAAAATTAGCTACAAAGAAGCCAGCTTGTCAATATTAATTCCACCACAGAGATTACTTGTTATGGTAGAACAAAGGTGTTTTGGCTTGGGCTGAACAACTTAACTCCTTGTCTCATAAAATTTAAGCTGCTATTGATCGCCTTCTTCTATTGTGCTGAAGGATTAAAAAAACACGAGCGCGCGCGCACACATGCAGACAGACACCAGTGTGCTGAATCACTCTGATGCATTCTCCTAAACCACCAGCTCCCCCCCTCCCCCCCTCTTCCTTTCCCCTCCCTGGCTACGAAGAATCATTCAGTAACATGAAGCAAATTAAATCAATGAATTCATCCTAGCAGATGGGTGCTTTAACAGTCAGTTAGCCTTTAGATAATTGAGGCGTTGACTCTGGAATCATAAAATGGATGGCTCGTTTGTACATTTTACTGAAATAGATCACCGAGGTTAAATAAATGAAATCCCATTTGTCAGGCGGTAATAAATGGCCTCCCCTTCTGCAAACAGCTCTGTTTGGCCTAATAAATACAGGGATGTTACAGTGCTCCTCCCTTGATAGGGTTATGGCTTAATGAAATGGTCTTTCCTCTGCTTGTTTTTGCCTCCTCCTGCACCGTGTGATAAGTAGCGAACCAACGAAGCTTGTAATTACAATCTTACAGAGAACCCAGCCAATCTGTATATAAATCTCACCATCCAATTACAAGATGTAATAATTTTGCAGTCAAGCTGGTAATGAGGTCTAATACTCATGCATGTGATAATCCCCCCTGGATGCTGACTCTATCAGATGTTAGCTTTGTAATTATACTGGCAGAAAATCATTATTTCATGTTCAGCAGAAAAATGAGGTTGGTGGGAAGTTAATTTTCTCTATGCTCTGTGAAGCATAGACAAAATTTTAATGATTTAATCATTATGGTTATCCCTTTTGCAATTGACCTGCGTTACTTCTGTAGAAACATTGGCACATTTAAAAGTCCCTGTTACCCGATAAAGCTTGCCAGGTATGCAGCTTTTAATGTAAGAATAACTGTATACAATTAAACTATTAACCTGCTTGATAGGGGAAAAATCCATAGTTTTTATGTTTTCATTATTTACACGTAGGATCCAAGGGAATGTTTATGTCCAGTCCATACTGCGATAAAAAAGGGTTCTTAAAGAAAGAATAAAGAAAACGGCTATAATTAGGATGTAAGCTCTCAGAACAAAACAGCAGGTTCACAGTGTTCACAATGGTATTTTAGCTGCTCAGTAATCTTTTGTTCCTTTCCAGTGTAAGAGACATTCATGAGATGTTATACCTCTTCACAAAGAGCTTATTATACATAATCAGCATTTTTCACAAGAAATAGTTTAGAGGAATCACTTCTGATAAATATTTTTAATTGTTCTTTTTCTTCTCAAGTTTTTCTTTTTTCTGTTTGTCCAGCCTGCTACAGGGAAGGACACAGTAAGAGAAAAGTCACAAGACTGAGATGGGAGAATGAGAAAATAAACAGTAATACAACCCAACACTACAGGGATGTCAGTAGACAGGGCAAAAAGCATCACATATTGCCAATTCGTAGCAACTAAGGTATTTAAAAATAAATTGCCTCAAAAGATCCCAGGTAAGACCAAGTCAAAAAGGTGTGCTCAACCTTTCTTTTTGTCCCTGTCTCTCTGTTTTAGAAGTGAAGTTACATATCTGTTAATGAACTTAATGAAAATGTCATCAAATCTTTTGTGCAGGGATCTCAACTAAAGACTGGAGGATATATATCCAAATGGAATCATAGAAACATAAAATGTTTTGGATTGGAAGGGACCTTCAAGATTATCTAATTCCACTCCCCTGCAGGGACACTTTCCACTAGACCAGGTTGCCCCAAGCACCATCCAACCTGGCCTTGAACACTGCCAGGGAAGGGGCATATGCAATTTCTCTGAGCAACCTGTTCCAGTGCCTCACCACCCAATAGTACTAAAATGCTTCTGAAGACACAAAGATTTATAAATGTAACTCTACTGCTTATAACTTGTGATTTTGTGGCTATAATGTTTGCTTACTGGCTAACATTGTATGTATGTACATATGTATGTATGCATATATATTAAAATACATATCCGTATATATATCCTGTTTCTCTGAGACGTTTTAAAAACAATAACTCAATTTTATCTTCTGTAAATATTTTCACTGTTCCTTTTGAAAAAGCAGCAGGATTAAGACCTGTGCTGTACTTCAGCTGATGAGTTTCATGTGGGCTTTATATGGTACATCTGGAGGCTTACCAAAATGCAACCTCACTAATATATGATGTATATAAAAGTTTGCCTAGCTTTACTGCTAGGCTTAAATATAATATAGTCATGGAGCTTTGGCCTCAAGACAAAGGCATTTATGGGTAATGTCTGGAGAGTGGCCTGCAGGTAGGTACAATTTCTAAGTCCTTGGGATGTGGTTTGTTCCACCTAACCTCAGATTTGTCTGTCCACACCTAGGTGGATCATCTAGAGTCCCTTTATTGCTAGTGAGCATACCTGGGCTGTGAACCACTTGTCCTGACTGAAACATCTACCTTTGGAAAAGGTGAATTATGTCTCAGAAGTACCTTTTTTTCCACTGACTACAAAAATAATAATAATAGAAAAGAGCACTTAAGATGTTGATGACTACTTTGTAACCCTGAAAAACTAGTTGAAATAAATTCTGCCCTTACTTCCTTCATGAATCCAACCCAAAGTGACTCTGGAGAAGGCTTGGAGTCCATCATGTATTATGTATTAAACTCTTAATCTAGTGATTTGAAAAAAAAATTAACTTGACAGACACGAACCCTGATCTAATTATTGTTCTGAGCCTTAAAAAGGATTATTTTTTAATGAACCCTTAACTCAAAGCGCATATATATTTAGACAATTTATCAAACCTCTTAACAAGAAAATCCTGACATTAGTTATGGTGGTTCCGCTGATACTCCATTCATTTTCTTCCTGGAAAAGAAGCAAGATGGTGATGAGGAAAGCAGATGACCTAAAATTAATTAGTTATTAAGAAGCAGCAAAGACCAAGGGACTTGAAGAGGAACATAATATACTAGTTGAATGGACAGCCCTTTGCTGACAGACCTATTGTGCATAATGTATATTGGATGGAGTTGCTAGAAAGACTTAATGCCTTGCTGGATACTAAGTAAATTTCACTTGGTGGAGAGATAAGGGTATTATTATAGACAGCTGAGTCCAAAGTAAGAAAAATGCAAGTAAAATACTAGGCTGAGATTGATATGGAAAGTAAAATATGAAATGCCATTTAAGTCAAAGACCATTCTTTTCTTAAAATATTTGATTTCTTTCAAGCCATGCAAGTCAGGGTTGCCTTTTTTACCAATGTTATCATGAATTTGCCATATTCTGTTTTTTGTTGTTGTTTTTTTAGACACATCCTTGAAATCATGCTTTTTAGTAATGTTTCTAGATTTCCTTAAAAACAAAACAAAACAACAACAGCAACAACAAAAGAGATATAGCACCATCAATATGTTCCATAAACAGTAGCTCTTGTAGATTGTCGCTTCCTAGAGATTAGTCCGGCACTTTTTTTACTTCTGTAACTACAGTAACCCTTCTTGTCTGCATATGCCCTCTTCTGTTTGATCTACTTATATATCTGACAGGCAAGTAAGTAACAGAATGTTTGAGGAGTAGTCTTTGGCAAGGTATTTGCTGACTGGAAGGCCAGTGCACATCTGCTGTAAAGCCAGCTATTTACAATCTTGCAAAATGGGAACGGACACTGCTGCTTACTTGCCTTTCCCTGGGAAAGGTCAGTGAGTGCAAAATGAACTGTACAAAATTGATACAACTGTTTAACTTTTTTTTTCATCTGAAATATTTGTTTATATATATAAGTATATATGTTGTGCAAAACACTATGAGTTGTACAGCTGAATCTGTTGTCCTTAACTCATGTCATTAAAAGCTCTTAACTTTTTATTTAATCAACTAGGCCATGCTTTTCTCAATGAGGTAGAATTAGGATTAAAAGTCATGTGAGTTTTAATGCTGGCTAGAGAATAACTGTACAAAATTGTATTTATGCACCATAGATTAATTTATAGACTGCAGACAGACAGAGTCTGGGAGAGTTAGGACATTGGATTTGAATTCAGTAGAGTATTTTAGGTGTTGCATAAGTACTGTGAAGTTTGTTAATTGTACTTCCTTCATTTTTGACATGAAGTATTGAAGACATGAACTTGTTTTACAGGTCTATTATTAAGCAGATTTTTGCTACTCAGTGAGTTGTAAGAAGCAAAAATAGTAACTCAGCTTCTCATTTAAATTCTGCAAACTGTTTCTATCTTGTCTTAACCTCTCTGAAAATAACAGAGGAGTCATGTAAATATTGGCAATGTCTAAAAGCAGAACATCTGTGCTTTTTGATGTGGACTGCAGTATTGGTTGTTCTGTGGTCAATCCATTAGATTTCTTGGAGCTTTCTGATACTCTTTCTAGAGCATCACGGCATCGAGACATATGGAAGAGTCCCAGTTCATCAGATTGCACATAGCTGATAGCTGAACTGCCTATAAATTTGCATGCTATTTTGTTAAAATAGAGATGGTTTGGTGAGCCAAAGCAAACCTAGAGAAACAATGGGCCATGACAGAGTCCTTGCATGAGGTAAAATATCAGGTAGAGAGGTAGACCGCTTCTTAGTTGCTCTTATCACAGTCTCTGCCTGCATTCCCTGACACAGACTGACTTTTCTCCTACTTGACAGCTCTACCCTTTTCCCTGAGCATAGTAATCCCCAGCACATCAGCTATTTGGGATCCCTGAGCCAAAGAACTACACTTAGTCACATCCAGCCATGTTCACATCCTATTTCAATATGGACTTTACCTTCAAAATAGTGAACAAGGTGATAAGACAGCGCTCCTACCTTGCAGAGGGACAAGTGTCTGTGGATTCTTTGTGGACTTTGCTTTACTCTTCCACCTTTTCTTTGTTCTGTGACTATCCTGTCAAGAGTCAAGCTGCACAGATGGAAACTTGGCATACAAAATTCTGGAAGCTCTGTGAAACAGCCTTTGATTTTTGTATGGGTTTATGAGAGAGAAGCATAATTCTATTTGAACATAGTTAAGATTATATGTGAGCAAATCTAATCACTAAAAGCATTTTCAGGCTCAACCATGATTTCATTGGGCAACTTCTGACAGCTGAACCTATTGATTCCTAGTGTGTTTTGCACAGAAGAGAGGAAGTCCTTTTATAATGGAAGATGTTATTGAAGCTGCATATGAAGGGGTTAATTTATAAAAAGGCACTGGCTCTTAGTAGTTGCTAGGTAACATTGACCTTTTCCCAAAGGCTGTGTTCAACCAATGAGGGTGTTTCAGCAGAAGTAATGATTCTGGCTGTGATTCACTCAATGAGTTTGTGGTAAACTATCCTGCAGGAAAGTTGGGAGGATATAGCTTTGGAACAAGCTGCCATACTACTCTACCTATACTACTCTTCCATCCACATTTCTCACTCTCCTTCTTCTTCTTCTTCTTCTTCTTCTTCTTCTTCTTCTTCTTCTTCTTCTTCTTCTTCAAATAGGTGGGTGAGGAGAGAGAAAAAACACAGTTCTCTAATTTGCCCATGAAACCATATCATTATATTTACAAGTACTACCTGGCCTCCCCTGGAGACTGGGAGCTAAAACTGTGAGCACCCCTTTGTGCTTGTGACTCTAGGAAGTCCCAGATTATAGTCATGGAGTTTTCTCTTCAGAGTGATCAAAAATAAAAGAAGACCATCTTCAAGGTGATTACTGAAACATCTTTTATTTAGAATGAGTTAGAACTTCATAAAGCAGTGAATTTTTAACTGAAGTTTACTTTTGTCTCCAATTACATGTCAGTATTTTATCCTCAGAATTAAAAGCACTGCTTAGAGTTATTTCTTTAATACTACCGTGTTTTATTGTATTTTTAAGAGAAAATGAAAAAAAGTGCTTGAAAATGTGTGTTTTTATAGGTACACACCCAAACTGTTTGTAAACTGATAAGGAGACAAACCTAATGACAAGCAGCATATTTAGCTCTGTGACTAAAACTGATTTATTTTATTTTATTTTTAAATAAACATTTTTATACAGAAAAAGGTGCATAGATTTCATCCTTATGGGCCAGGGTAACTTACATGACAACTTGTTAAATCGATTTTATGCTTCTTTTAGATCTGCTATTCAATTTTTTAAAGTGCAGATACCATGGCAACCCCCTCTCTCATATGGAACGTATGCTGCTTTAGAGATAAAGAGCAAGTACATGCAAAGATGGAACACGATGACATGTAAACTTTTTTTTTTTTTAATATATATGCATACTTTCTTGGATGAAATAATATGCTACACAAGCATCTTTTCTCTCAGTTGTAATGTATTTTCTTAAACAATCATATTTTGTACAATTCAGTTAATTAATCTCTACCGCGTTTTATAAGTAACTTAGAAAGAAATTTCACCCTCTGCTTTTCTGATGTTTACGTGCATGTAAGTGTATCTACACATACATATAGCCATAGAATTATTCATATATTTACATTTGTTTTAATTTATAATAACTCCTTAAAGACTTATGGTAACATCTGTATCTTTACTTATTTTATTACCATTTCTTAATATAAAACAGTTTTGTTGTTGTTTTGATTTTATGAGATAGGTTCATGGCTATTAGTATTAATTATTTTTAAAAGAAAAGACAAAACACAGATGAAGCATCAGTTCTGAGAAAAAGCAGGAGGACCTATATATACTTAGCTGTCTTGGTGGTTATTTAAATTGTCTGGACCATAATTTTCAAAAGGAGGATTATGTATTAGATTACTCCACTAGATTATTTTTTTTCTAAACAATTCACTTCAGATGAGTCTGCTAGGGCACAACATTTTTGAAAATCTGTTGTCTTATTTGAGTTGCTTTAGAAAGAGTTGGGTTTAGGTTCTGAAGTATTGTTTGTACCCCAAACAAGACAATTGATAAGGGAAATTGCCATTTCTTTTAAACAAAACCCCATTTCTTCCTGCATTGCATACCTTGTTTAGATATAAGATATACTTGAAGTTTAAGCTTTTTTTTTTCTTTTTTTTAATTGATATATATATATATATTTAAGCCTGTTGCTGTGATGAAAGAAAGACATGAAATATTAGTAATATGCCAATCAGTTCACTGTGCACTCATTTTGGGTTCCTTGGATAAGTTAGTTCAAGGAACGGGTTAAAGCATTTTCTAGATTTTAAAGCATACCACCTAATCTGGAAACTGTTTTCCTAAACCTCAGTTTTGTCATTCCTACCCATAAAAGTCCAACACAGTAACCTCTTATGCCACCTTCTTGTCAGTTATACAGATTACTTTCACATGCTTGAAACACTAGAGGAAGGAATGTTATAGAGTCTATTGTGCTTTTTCCAGTTTAAACATCATTATTACTGGCGTTTGAATATTTTGTCTTTACTTAAATCAAGCACACACAGATGCATTCTTCCCTCTCATATTTAAAGACTTTATTTTGCTGCGTTCTTACCACTGTGGTACCATTTGGCTGTTACCCATTTCCATCTGCCTGTTTTCCTGTGATTATTTTCACTTGTTGACATTAAGTTTTGCCAACTGACATTTTTCTTTCTGCAAACTTTGATAGGTTTGAAAGTTTAGTTTGCTTTTGATAAGCTACAAAGTGTCCACGTATAACAAATATGCTTGTGGCTGCAAATCTCAAAGGAGCATACTCTTGTAAGAGATTGACTAGAAATAACAAATTGAAATACAGGCTTTTCCTTCTTTTTCTTCACACCTTTCTGCTGGCAGTGACTGAACCAACTCCCATTAAAATCAGAAATCCCATTGATGATATTAGGATGTACACCAGACATCTGAATTTTCACAGGAATTCACAGTGGAAATTCCAAAATAATTAAAGTTGCTATGAAAAAGTTAATTCTGTTTCTCTGAATTATATATAAAAAAATCCCTGTTTGTGTTCGAGGGGCTTGGATACTGGAGTTCATGTTCACAATGATTTTTCTTTGTTGAAATCAATTTGCCTGTACCTACCACTTATGCTTTAACAAGAACGTAATGTGATGGTGAGAAAAAGCGTGGCGTATTGGGATGTTCCTCTGAGTGCTATTCCCTGAGGCAGCTGCTGGAGAGTACTGAAGGGTGGCTAAATCAGCATTGCCGACTTTTTTCTTTTTTTTTTTTTTTTTTTTCTTTCTCAGAGACCAAATGCATAACCTCTGTAATGCAAATTACATTTAAGCAGCTCTGGGGACTGAATATGGATCGGTGCTTTGGCAAGCTTGGCTTTCTTTACATGGCCACAGAACTGTGGCCAACTGTAATACACATGATTGTTTACAGATAAAGCATTGAGTTTGCTTTATAATTCTAAATGACAGATCAGAATTAATTTGTTCTTTACTTCAGTTTAGTTTTTATGAAATGATTACTTTCCAAGACGGTTGCAGTATCAGTACTGAAAACCAAGATAAAAATGCATCACTCACCTTATTCTAATAAGTGCATGTTGAAGGGTTAACTTAAATCAAAGTACATTCATTAAAACACATTCTAGACAAACACATTTATAAATATAGTTAGTGTATCTTCTAGCTTTCCACTTCTGAGTACACCAGTGACTAAAAATATTAAAAAATATTTTTTACATACCCTTTCAAATAGTGATACCTTCAGGACAATACAAGAACCACAAAAATCTGCAGGTCTCAAAGGTATATTTATTAGGTATCAGCAATTATTATGAACTTCGTAACGCAGCTATTAGGAATGATAAATAGACTGTAATTTGTATGGAAAATGTATTTTTAATTAATAAATTTTAGCAAATAATCAGGAAATAACACTAACAATAAAGTTGTGTTATCAGAGATAGTGTTATCTTTGCCATCTGAGATATGATGACACTGAGATAGTGTCATCATATGGAGATGGCAGATATATTTATATTCTACATTAAAAAAACTTTTTGCTGACTTTAATTTTCACTTATGGGAAGTAGTATTATTACAGATATTGCATATATTTTAAATTTTTAGATTAAGTAAAATCCCAAATTAATTTTTTTCATTACTGTATTTAATAACAATTTCCTTGACAATATTTTATTAATTGTAGTTATTTGTAAAATAATTCATTTATTTATGTTCCCAGAATTTACTTATGCATTAAATAAATACTTTCTCAAAGTAGACCTGTACTCCCTTCTCATACAGAAACCCCAAATAACAAACTAAATTAGCTGCCAGATTCAGATTTGAGACAAACAATTCATAGGTTTCAAGCATAAAGGCATTTCAGAAAATTGTGCTATGGGCTTGACATATTTTCATCTATTTTCATACTCCTATTAAACATCATACAAATATATTTTACTTTGAGGAAAGACCCGGAAGTTAAACAAACAAACAAAAACCACAAACAAGGAAACAAAAACACCCCTCCAAAATACTGTTGAAGAAGTTTTACACGAGGGTGTGGACATCACAAAATAGTGCAATATTTTTCTTCATTTCATTTTTCAGTAAGGTTTCTGTGTGAGTATGTATAAAAAAATAGCACTTTACATAAAAGACAGAATTTCTTTTAAAATAATTATCAGAGAAAATATTTTTTTTTCAAAATGTGCTAAGTGATAAGCACAAAATGTGCCAAGTGATATTCTTATAATTCTTTTTTTCATCCATCATTATCTGTTTTATAAAATATGATTCTCAGTAATGCCAATATAGATTATCCTTAACACATCTTATCTGAATATTGTTTTAGTCTATTAAATCTAATATGTTTTAAATGAAAATGGAATGCCAATAACAGTAATTTAATTATCCAACTCACTATATTTTTAATAGCAGTAAAAAAGTAGCAAATAGAAATATATCTTCTTCGAAGTTAAGACTTATCTTTAAATAAAAACTTGAATAAATCTCTGATTTAGGAAATGAGCATGAAAAACCTTTCAAAAAATGTACATGTTCCCATTAACTATCATTTAGATGTTGTCAATCAAATCTGTTTGCATCTGGTACTGATGCCATGTGAAATTTAAACTTTCAGTCACACATGGAAAGTTTTGCAGATGGTGTCTCTTCTCATCTATTTTTTCCATTCCCCCCGCCCAAACGCCAATTCTTACTCTCTCGACCCCCCAATTTGATTCCTTCTTCTTCTAAAAAAATAGATCTAATCAGTAGCATGTTAAACAAGAGGGGATCTTTTATGTATTCTGTGTTAGGACAAGGAAAGCATCGCTGTAGATCACTAGAATAAACAACTCAGGCTGATTCAATTACAATGCCTGGGCCAGGCTTTTATCTGCTGGTGACATCATTTCAATCAAAATGTAAAATAATACAATCCAATAGATGCAAGAGGGAGAGATAGGACACAGACTGCTGCACTTAGTCATTTAATAAAAAAAAGTGGAAGAAAGCTCTTTCTGACAGGCTGCTAGGACTTCCATTTCCAAAACTCTATTACCTTGTATAATAGTATTCAAAAGAATTGAATGCAGGAAATTGTCTATTACTTTTTATTAGTAGAAGCTGTTATGTAGGATACAGCCTACTGCACTATTTTTTCTTTGTTCCTTTAATTAACAAAAGCATGAAATCCTTCTATTGGCAAGTACTCATTCCAAAGCTTCTGTTGCCTTCTGTTTTTACTGAAAAGGTATTTTTTTTTTTCCTTTTCATTTCTCTGTCTTTTTTTTTTTTTTTTTTATACTAAAAAAGTAATTTGTTTTCCAAGTCACTGTAATCTAAAGTCGACCAGTCACCTTAATGGGCTAGGAGAGGGTAGAATGCAGATATATTTCCATAGCCATGGAATCCTTTTTAGAAGAAAGTTTCACATTTGAGTTGAGGGAGAGTCAGATTGTAACCATGTGTAGTTTAGTGCCAGTCTTCTGACTGTTTTATTTACAAGCTGAAATTTGGCCTTACTTAATTTATTATCATAGGAAAAAGATAAATTGATACATGTCAATTTGATAAATGTACAGCACAAACAAACATATTATTTCTTCAAGCTGTATCCTTGATTCTGTGACATTGTGACAAAATTGGACAGGACTTTGTAAATATCATCAATCTGGTCATCCCACATGATGCTCTTAGATTTTACTGACGTAAAACTAGTACACCTGATTTCAATGAAGTGTAGTTACAGAGACTTCTACATTCATATATATAATATACCAGAAAGCAGATATGAAGAGTAAAGAGATTATATGTCAGTGCTTTTAGTGTTTAATTACATATATAAATCAATCTCATGAGGATCTTAGTAACTTTATTAAATTCTAACTTCCATAGCTAAATTTTGATAGTGGCTGGTGAACAGGGTCTTGCAAAGGTCAAACAATGACCACTACAGCAGTGGTCAGCGGTCCAAGTGGCTAATTGCAGATGTTGTCCAAAAAGATGGAATTGTTTAAATGATATTTTTCACCATTTGCTTTATTAATGCAGTATTTTTTTAATTATTATTATTCCTTCTGCATTTAGAGGGAGCAAATAGTCCTAAAGAAATATGAGGTCCTTGGCAGTCTTAACAACAGTCTTCAGAGAGACATTGACTTTGTATCTTCTTTTGCCAAGGAAGAGGTTTCTGCTATTCAGGATGACATTATTATTTTGAACATGTGGTAAGCATGTTCTGATATCTGAAAAGGGAAGTGATTTACTGATCATGAAGTAATTTACTGTATTGGAAATGGACTAACAACTTCTATAATCACTAATCACTGAATAATTTTAATTCCCTCTTTCAAAATCATCATATTTTTAATTTTTTATTATTATTTTTTTTTTTCAGGATTTCTGTGACACCAGCATTTGTGTGCTGTTGCAGTAGGCTTAGAACACAGCAGATAGCAATTGTGGTCAGAATCAGATCACCCACCTGATGGTGGGTCAAGACACACAGCACCTAAACAAATACAGACCACTGGCCCAGACAAATGTATTCAAGAACTAGTTATCTAAACTCTCTTGCTCTCTAGCCAGGGAATAGGTTAGAGCTCAAAAGGAGGATGCTTAAAACTACATATTGGGCTACATGGGCCAATGACATATGCAGTATTAATGCCTCTGTAATTTGGGTGCTTAAGATAAAGTTGCATATTAAATTATTCAGCCCATCTTTCCTTTCCAACACTGGTCCCACCTCCTCAGGTAGGATGAAAGATAGACCAGTCTTAGCTTTACCACTGGTCTAGCGGTAAATGCCTTTTTCAGGAAGGTGAGAGCTATGAATTTTAATTATTGCTGGCTGGGGAGCATCTAGCACTCTGGTCCCTAGCTGAGTAAGCCTGTTACTGGAAAAGTAGGGCATTTTACCATTTTTATGATTATTCTTTTGAGCTGAATTCATGATTGAGCTGCTATCATCATTAAGTTGAATTTCTCATTGAGCTGAATTCATCATTCATGAGTTGGGCTGAATTCATCATTGTCCAAGTGATGGACAAGGAGAGGTCTAAGTGTGTAGGAGAACATGTTACACGGGTAAAAAAAAAAAAAAAAAAAAAAAAAAAAAGCTGGGAAGGATAGCAAATGGAGGAATAATAATAATGGAGGAATAATCTAATAACTGAAATCCACAACTGAAATTGAGAAAAGTAGGCTTTTGGGACTTTTGTCTTTAGTGGTCATAAATATATTCATAAATATATTTCATTTTATAATGAAAGATTCTTTTCCTAGAATTTCAAAAAAGATGAAGCAAAACAAAGATATATTAAACACACGAGTTTAAATTTTAAAAAAAAAAGGACAGAAAAAAGAAGAAGAAGAAATGAGACAGCACTTGGTAGTCCTGCTTCTGAGGTCAGTCTAGTAGAAGCAAGAAATACAGAACTTCCTTCTTTGCGGGATGCTCTTCTGATGGGGCACTGTGCTTTCTTCATTGCATGTCTCTGCCCAACTTTAAGAATTTTTGCTCCATTTTCAGTCCCACTTTGTTTCAGTCCCACTTCATCCCTGGGGCCAGCTCTTGATTTACTGTTTTTAGCCTGATATTTTTGTTCTCTAATTTCTTGACTCCCCTTAGCTCCATTCTACTTGAAGTACAGGGATACTCTTTCATGAAATCTGAAGGTTACAGAGTTCTCTCCTAACTGGAGACTGTTTCAAGGTCCATTCAGAAATGACAGTTTGTTTTAATATGGATTACTCTTCCATGGCTATTTATCAATAGGCTTTGAAAGTACTTGAAGTAGTTAATATAAATTTAAAAGTCTAAATGTACTGTAAGAAAACTATTTTATTTAAGAAAACTTTATTATTATTATTATTATAGATCTTTTTATGTCTGAAGATTTTTATGGTTCTGATTAACACATCTAATTGAACAAAAATCCCCCCCAGAAATTTTGATATTAATGGTTAGCTTTGTATTATTATTATTTTTTTTTAATTATTATAATAGAAGAGTATGCTAAAATAGCAAAATTCTGACTATTACTAAAGGGAAACTGAGCATCATAGCTACTCACTTGATAGCTAGTTTAGAAGTCTTTATTACATGTATTCTTGTATATTTCAGTGCAGGATGAAATAGTATTTATGAAGTGCATCGGCATTCTCTAAAAATTTTTTTGTCTTGTAAGGTTCATAATGTTTTGTTCTTATGTAAGTAGGGGGCAAGTAAGAGCAGGATGTTTTTTGTTATGCTTTTCACACCATACACTTAAGATGCATATAAATTAGGGTAGATTGCATTATGTGCTTTGGAGATGACATAATCCCAGTTACTGACACTCCATCTCACCATTATCTTAACCTAAGTCATGCTCTGTTGTACATGCATGCTTGGTGAGCAGTCTGTGTGGTCAGAAAGATTTTCCTGAGAAAGTTTACATGGGGATGTACTGCACTTTATGAGTATCTTGTGACTCACTTTTCCTACTATATAAAGTGTTGTCCTAGTTTCAGTTAGCACAGAGTTAATTTTCTTCCTAGTAGCTGGTAGAATGCTATGTTTTGGCTTAGGTTGAGAAGAGTGCTGATAACACCCCAATGTTTTAATTGTTGCAGAGCAGTGCTTATACCAAGTCGAGGATGTCTCAGCTTCTTGCTCTGTCCTGCCAATGGGCAAGCTGGGGGTGCAGCAGGAGCTGGGAGGGGACAGACCCAGGACAGCTGACCCAGACTAGCCAAAGGGGTTTTCCATACCATCTGACGTCATGCTAAACAATATGTAGGGGTGGCTAGCTGGGGGAGGGGGCCGGACAGCTCAGGGTTAGGCTGGGCATCGGTCAGCAGGTGGTGAGCAATTGCATTTTGCATCACTTGTTTGTACACATTATTAGTAGTAGTACTATTATCATCATTATTGTTATTATTATTTTCCTGTCTTAATAAACTGTCTTTATCTCAACTCACGGGTTTCACTTTCCCATTTCTCTCCCCCATTCCAGAAAGGGGGCGGGGGGGGGGGGTGTGAGCGAACGGCTGTGTGGTGTTTAGCTGCCAGCCAGGTTAAACCCCGACAAGTGTACATATTAGACCTGTACATGACCTGTACAGACCTATTGGTCTGCTCCTTAATGTGGACATTGCAAATGTCAAGGTTTGCATAAAACTTCGTGCTGTCTATGCATGAATAGACTTTGGCATCCATAAAGATCATAAATTCATAAAAATGAATTTAAGCCTGTGGTTCCAAACCTGAGATTATAAACTGTGGCTCACCTGTTGCCTACTCTCTAAGCATGTTACCTCTCAGGCATTGTGTCTTGTTTTGCTCATCCCGGACTGTCAGTCTTGATCAATCAGAACAGTTAAGACCACCTAGGAAAAGAAAATAAAGAAAGTAGATGCTCCATTAAATCTAGATCCTTAACAAATATTAATCCAGGAAACATTTGGAGACCGTACTGGATAATGACTGCTAAGACTGGGCTCCTCTGAAAACATAGGGCTGCTACTAACTTCTTTGGCAATTTAGCTGGAGAAGTACATAGCTAGCAAAGCAGTTTCTGAATGTGCCCAAGTGTTCAGGTCAGACTGAAATGCCTTCATTGCAGATGGTGGCATGGTTTTCTATATTAGAGAGTATTTCCATTTTGTTGAGCTCAGGGTTGGGAATGTTAAGGTAGAGTCCCTGTGGATAAGGATCAGGAGGTTGGCCAACAAGGCTGATGTCCTGGTGGGGGTCTGTTACTGACCGCCAAACCAGGGTGGAGAGACAGATGATCCATTCTATAAGCAGCTGGTGGAAGCCACTCAGTTGCCAGCGCTTGTTATCACGGATGACTTTAATTTCCCAGACACAGGCTGGAAATACAGCCCTGAGGAAACAGTCTAGAAGGTTCCTGGAGTGTGTGGAAGACAGCCTCCTGACTCAGCTGGTTAGTGAGGCAGTGTCCCGCTAGACCTGCTGTTCATTAACACAGTAGGACTGGTGGGAGACATGGCGGCAGGGAGTTGTCTTGGGCAGAGTGACTGTAATTCTTCTCTATTCTTGGTGAAGTTTGGGGGGGGGGGGGGGGGGGAAGAAGGGAGGGAAGGGAATAGAGGAGAGAGAAGAGAGGGTTGTCAGTAAAACTGCTACCTTAGACTTCCAGAGGGCAGAGTTTGAATTGTTTAAGACACTGGTAGGAGGGCCCCCTGGGCATTGGTCCTGAAGGGCAGAGGATCCAGAAAGGCTGGACACTCCTCAAGAAGGAAGTCTTAAAGGCACAGGAGCAGGCTGTCCCTGTGTGCTGTAAGATGAGCCGCTGGGTAAGAAGACCGGCGTGACTGAACAGGGCAATTTTGCTGAGTATCTGAGAGAAAAAGAGAGTTTATGTCTGGTGGGAGAAGGGGCAGCCAATTCGGGGAGAGCACAAGGAAGTTGCTGGCATATACAGGGAAAAGATGAGGAAGGCCAAAGCCCAGCAGGAGCTCAACTTGGCCACTGTGGTTAAGGATAACAAAAAAATGTTTCTATAAATATATTAATGACAGGAGGAGGGCCAAGAAGAATCTCCATTCTCTACAGGATGCAGAGGGGAACATGACTACGGAAGGTAAGGAAAAGGCTGAGGTTCTTAATGCCTTCTTTACATCTGTTTTAACCAGCCAGACCACTTATCCTTGGGGTACTCAAGATTTCTGACCTGCAAGTCTGGGATGGGGAGCAGAAGAAACCCCCCACAGTTCAGGTGGAAACAGAGACCTGCTGCTCCACCTGGGCTGTAACAAGTCCATGGGGCCTGATGGGATTCAGCCAAGGGTACTGAAGGAGTTGGTGGATGTGATTGCTAGGCTGCTTTCCATCATCTATCAGTGGTCGCCGTCATCCCGAGACAATCTGAATGACTGGAGACTAGTAAATGTGATGCCCATGTATAAGAAGGGTCATAAAGAGGACACGGGGAACTACAGGCCTATCAGCCTCACCTTGGTGCCAGGAAAGGTGGTGGAACAGGTCATCTTGAATGCAATCAAGCAGCATATGCAGGACAGCTGGGGGGTCAGGCCCAGTCAGCACAGTTTCATGAAAGGCAAGTCCTGCCTGACCATCCTCATCTCCTTCTATGACTGGGTGACTGCCTGGTGGATGAGGGAAATGCTGTTGATGTAGTCTACTACTGATAGTCTATTAGTCTTCAGCAAGGCCTTTGACATGGTTTCCCATAGTATACTCCTGGAGAAACTGGCAGCCCATGGCTTGGACAGGTGCACTCCTTACTGGGTTAAAAACTGGCTGGACAGCCTGGCCCAGAGAGTAGTGGAGAATGGAGTGAAATCCAGAGGGTGACCAGTCACCAGTAGTGCTCCCCAGGGGTTGGTGTTGGGGCTCATCCTCTTTAATATCTTTATTGATGATTTGAATGAGGGAATTGAGTGTACCCTCAGTAAGTTTGAGGATGACACCAAGTTGGGGGGAAATGCTGATCTACCAGAGGGTAAGAAGTCTCTGAAGAGGGACCTGGACAGGATGGGTCAATGCACAGAGGCCAATGGAATGAGGTTCAACATGGCTAAGTGCTGGGTCCTGCACTTGTTACAGAATTGGGGTAAAGTGCCTGGAAAGCTGGGTAGAGGAGAAGGATTTGGGGGTGCTGGTTGATGCTTGCCTGAACATGAGCTGGCAGTGTGCCCAGGTGGTCAAGGCCAATGGCATCCTGGCTTGTATCAGGAATAGCGTACCCAGCAGGACTAGGGAGGTGTTTGTCCCCTTGTACACTGCTCTTGTGCAGCTGCACCTCGAGTACTGTGTTCAGTTTTGGGCCCCTCACTACAGGAAGGACATTGAGGTGCTGGAGCATGTCCAGAGAAAAGCTACGAAGCTGATGAAGGGCCTGGAACATCAGTCCTATGAGGAGCGGCTGAGGGAACTGGGGTTGTTCAGTCTGGAGAAGAGGAGGCTCAGAGGCGACCTTACTGGTCTCTACAACTACCTGAAAGGGAGGTGTGGGGAGCTCGGCATTGGCCTCTACTTACAGATAACTAGTGATAGGACTAGAGGGAATGGCCTCAAGTTACACCAGGGGAGGTTTAGGTTAGAAATTAGGAGACATTTCTTCTCAGAAGGAGCAGTCATGTATTGGAACAGGTTGCCCAGGGAGGTGGTGGAATCACTGTCCCAGGGGGTGTTTAAGGAAAGGTTGGACCTGGTGCTCAGGGGTATGGTTTCGTGGGTCACGTTGGTAGTAGGATGATGGTTGGACCAGATGATCTTGAAGGTCTCTTCCAACCTTAATGATTCTATGATTTTATGATTCTATATCTAGGTGAAGTAGTCCATCGTCTAGAGTAGCAACATGGCTATAGCTCTGTTGGCTGCAGTTGTTGCTTCTACAGAAAGAGTAAGCTCTCTCCAAGTAGGAGAGGCACTGCTTCTGGAGGGGATCCATACCCAGGCACTGCTTCTATGTCTCTCATAAGTGCAGATGAGAGAGGAGCTGTGAACTCCACACTTTCTCAGTCCTAGATCCACTCCTCCTCATTCCACTTCCCTTACCCATGGCAGGTGTGTTCTGCTCCTGTGGCAGGCAAAATTTATTTTTTTTTCTGGCACTACTGAGAAACCTGAGCCAACTCTGACTGCCTGAAAGACTGCAAAACAGCATCTCCCACAGCTGCCCGATGTGTGGCTGATCTGGAATCCCTTTTCTCCCTTCGTATTAAAACTTCTCTGTGCATAAAGTAGTTTGAGAGAAAGACATTTTACAGCCTAGTGGTTATTCAGTTTGGAGGGGAAGTGGTGAGATCCATTTGTTTTGTAAAGGACTGTTTATTAAGTGGCCAAAAGAAACAAAAAAACAGAGAAGGAAAGAGGATATAAAATGAGAGGTGATAACAAATAGCAAATATATATATATATATTTTTTAACAAAAAACTCATAGTGGAAAGAGTATTTGATTCAGTAAATTCTGTTGAATTGTTTATCTTTTGATAATTTACTAAGAAGAGACAATTTTAAAATGATTTTGATTGTGAATGCAGCCTTTTACTGTTTTACTAAAATATCACCAATTTCTTAGAAAGACAACTGCTCTTAAATACGCATTCTTCCTTCTCTAACCTGTTTCAGATGGAAAATAGCATTGTTTAGAAAGGAGCTGGATCAATAATCTTCTTAAATAGAAAAAAAATATTTACAGAACCACTCAGAAGCCAAACTATTTGTAAGATTTCCTCCAAGTCCTTGAGGCTGACCAGTTTTAAGTCATCCTGGGTTCAGGGCTTTAGTGGGTTGCTCAGATAAAATATCACCCTGTTTATGAGTTCATAGGATTTTGGTTGCAATGGAAGTGTGTGGTATTGCTGTCTTTGCATTGCTATAAGCAGATTTGAAATGTAAATATTCATATTTAACAAATATCTCGATTATGACATTAATCTCCAATATGGAGATTATTTAAGTTACTTTAAACAGCATTCAGGTAAATACATGAAATTTTAAACCCATTTACTGCTTGTATAAAACCTATAATAAGATGAATTCGACTTGGTAAGACTAATGCCAGAATGATCAATAATGGCATGACATTTATCCTATCAGTTCACATACGGGGAAATCTTCAAGCAGTACAAAATAAACTGTTTGCCACTTTATCTACTGGTGCTGTTAAGGGGAACTGAAACCCTGCATGAAACTGGATCTGTGCCTTGGCAGTTATCCCAGTTAAGAAAGCATGTCATTTGTCAGCGTGCCAATAAAATTGATTCTATGATATTTTTCCTCCCAGAATTTTGCATTGATAAAATACTTCTTCATCCGATAATCATGCTTGGTATTATATCATAGAATAAAACTCTCCTTCATGTTGAGCTTCTTGCTTTGTACATCTGGGAATACTAGAAGACATCATTGAAACATTAACCATTTTCTTGACTGAGTTAAACTTGATTGTTAAAGGATAAACTACTAAGAAACTACTAAACTGCATTTGAAACAAAATGCAGTTTCCATTTTGTATTGACTCTTGTGTGATGTCTTAATACAAGAAAGTCCTCAGCTGTAACTTCTGATTCACAGCTGGTCTCAGACTTCCTTGAAAATAAATTTAAAATCTTTATTTCAGCTTTGACCAGCAGATGGTCCTCAGTTTAAAAAGTTAGTTTAAGCCAATTTAGATCTCATTTTCTAGTTTGGTTTCACCACAGTCAATATTATATTTCAAACTATAATATCGTAAAGGGAAAAAAAAAAAAAAAAAAAAAAAAGAGGACTTGGTTTAGACATTTTTTTCCACATCTTTTTCTTAGAGAAGACAGTAAAAACATATTGTCCCCTCCCTTCTCCTTCTCTCCCCTCCCCTCTACTCTCCCTTTCTTCTCCCCCACTTCTTTACTGAATCTGCTTAGGAAAATGAGACACAACAAATCCATTTAGGATTATGTTGAAAAAGCATCTCTGCTTTTAATATTACCCATATTTTTCTGCTAAGTTTTGCTGGAAAATCTCTGAAAGCTTCAGCTTGTGTCTTATCCAGATCACTTAAATCTGCAACACTAGCTTTGCAGTCTTGCAAGAACATCTGTTTTTATTTTTAATGCTATCTCTTTTGGTCCTAGAACCTGTTCTTTAGTGTTTTAAGAGATTTTGCAGAATCTTAAAGGGTCTTAGTTTTAACTCCAAAACTAAATGAAAATCAGGACCATGTATCTCATGTGCTAGTATTTTTACTGAGTGTATTCATTGTAAATTGACAGACAATATTTGGAAGCCCATGTCACAGTTACTTTTCTATTACCTCAATGAAATGTGGCAACACAATACACTTGTGCATTACACGTCTCATTATGCTGTTATTTTGGCATAGTTTGTATATGTACGTGTATGTTGTGAAATGCTGAACAGTATTAATGTGTCTGGTATCGCACTGTTGCTTTCCTTTAATGGTAAACTGAAGAGTTTATTATTTATTTGTTTATTTATTGTATTTATTTTATTTTTTTGGGTGGGGTGGGAGATTTAGTGGGATGAATACATGTACATGTATCTATACATACACATGTACATATACGTAAATATGCATAATATATATATATATTATCGATTTAAAAATAAAGTATCTGGAAAAGCATGATGTATTTCAACTGGATGGTGACAACTGGGTAAAGAAAGGACTAGTTAGACATCTGTTCCTTAAATTGGTTCATCTTCCTAAACTCAAGTGGTAATAATGGCATTGTGCACAATGGAAACCAAAACTGATATGAATTATCTCTGGTTGTCACCAAAAAGGGAAGCAAGTGCTTCAATGGGAAAACTAGCTGCCATCTTGTGTTCTCACATCCTCCTAGCTTAGCAGAAAAAGATGATTAACTGGTAGTCAATATCAGTTTAAAAAACCAACCAATCAACAAAACAAACAAACAATCAAAATGCATTTCTCTTATTTGCACTGTTAGATATGCTGATCTGATATGATTTTTTTATTTTTATTTTTTTTAGTACAACTCAAACCAAAAATAAGTATCTCATTTTCAAAAGTGTCAGTTTCTTTTAAATATGTATGTGTATTTTTCCTCTCCTTTTCTTTTTTCCTCTGGGATAATTTAAACAAAAATGTCCATTTGAGATCAAAAGTTGAATTTGATATTCTTTCCCAAAACTATAGAAACAAATATTTTTGTAATAGTCAGAAACTATAATTTTTTTAAAATATTGGTGTGATTTTTTTTGTTTTGTTTTATAATTCCTTTGTCCCCTTTTAATCTGTAACTATTTGCCAAATTTTCCTAGTGTTTATCAATAACGCTGTTTCTTGAGAATCCTTTTCTATGGAAAACATATACATTTTTAAATATTTTCCTATCTCTAAGTTCAAGAGTCCGTGGGCAATATAAATATTTAGTTAATATCAAATGATCCAAAAGTTATTTAGAGTAGATGATACTCTAAATTATTATAAAAAAATATTAACCTAATCTAAAGCATCCATGAAGCAATCTGATAATTTTCAAATATACATGTAATCTATTTTTACACACTGACATATTTGAAAGGATAATTACTAGTGACATCATGTGTTTGCTATTTCCTATTCATAATGCACATATTTTTGTTTTCTGAAGTCAAAAGATATAATTGTTCACTTTCCAACTTTTAGTCAGAGAAAAATATAACAGGTTAAATAAATGCAAGTAAAAGATAAATATTTTTTCTTAATGATAATTTGTCTTAAACTGTAATTTTCAGAATATGCATGAAAACTTGTTGAACTTGTCAATGATTACCAAAAAAAAACCCCACCAACAAACACACAAAAACAAACAGTGAAAACACCTTTATGAATCTCACGAACTAGGTGTTTTTACCATTCCAGTGTTTTCTAAATGTTTTTTGTGCTAGTTTAGCATTTCATGGTAATTACGAGGTTGTCATAATGCACTTTATGAATTTGTGTTAATATCATGAGACCAAAAAATGTATTTAAAAACTATTTATGTAAATCAGTGACCACTCCATAATGTGGACATAATTATGGACACTTATATTAGCTTTTAATTGTGTCTTGATGCTTGTGTATTCAAGTCTTTCACATTATCTATTTTTTTGAAGCTAGTGTTTATATGACTAACTGCAAGGGTGGATGGATAAAATGAAAAAGAAAGGTGGGATTGTGTTTTCCTCTTCTCTTTCTCTCTCTCTTACTCTCCCCCTCTTTTCTAAACAAGCTAAGAGTTTTTATAATTCATCACCTGGCTGACAGATGAGTTCTGCTGGAGAATATTAGAAAATGTCTCAAATCTCATATATATGCTAATGGTATGCTGAGACTGGTTGGTGGTATGCCGGAGTTTTTAATCTGTCTCGACCAGTGTGGAAAGTGGAGGAGACAAGTCATTGCACTCGACAATTTATGATCAAACAACTGAATTGTAAAGGAAGAAGGACATGCAGAAAAGGAGAGTAATTTTCTGATTTAACAGCGTTGTTACTACAAATAAAGAAATCTTGATTTTGACTGCACTCGACATTAAATGAGTTTCCTGTGCCCTGCTCTGAATTTTTCATTTCCAGATTTGTATAAAGCACCCTGCTTAGATACAAGTGACAGATAAGGAGACGATTGCATATGGAAATCAAATGTGTATAATAAAGCCATCTTCTGTTTATTAAATAAACACATGTAGATGACTTCTGTGGAGAATGCACTGATAATTCTTCATTGTGTTCTAGTTTTTTTGCAAGTCACAAAGAATCTTATTTAACAACCATGAATGACTAGATGCATGCTTTTCTGTTTATTACCTTATAACAAACCAGGCAGTCTAATATACGGCATTTATAAACATTTTATTCTGATTCTTTAGTGCAAGCTTTAGCTGTAACAGCACAATATATTAATGTTCATGCTATTAGAGTTCTAGAAGCTGCATCAGTGCATTAGTATTTTCTGAATATTATGTTTTCATGATAGAAATGTTAAAGATTAGGTAGATAATACATACATTATTGTAAAATGGAACTCTAGGAGAAGCGAAGTATAGCATGAACAATTTGGTCTTCATAAAAATAATTATAATATTGTATAACCAAAACTAAGAAAAGACCATAGGTTCTGCAGACAGCTGAGCAATTATTTCTGATTCAGTGATTCAAGAGTCTTCATTTCATATGTAAGAAACACTTAGTTCACCAAGAGATGTAATTCCAGTTCTATTTCTCACTTTTTTTTTCCAGACATGGCCTTCCTATAAATTATTATAATATACTGCAGTTTTGTGTAGTGTCATGAATGCAGGTTGCATTTCCTGAAAGGGGTTTTATATTGCAATTGAGGTCCTTATAGATATTTTAAAGTAAAAGAAAATACACCTTTTGGTTCACATTTTAATTTTGATAATAAAAAGAGTAGGGAATCAATAATGTCCAGGCAATAGTGAACTGTATTTAGTGACAATTATTTGTCATGTCAGGGGAAGTCTGCAATCAGTAGCTCATTTGGACTTGGCTGAGAGGGCCATGATATTGCTTTAAGTCCTTTCCTGTATTTATCAATATCAGCTGTGTTAGGTAAGTTTTAGACCGTCAGCATTTATTTCTCAAATTATCATCAATTTGAGAAATTTTCTTTTCAATTTTCTTTTATTCAATTTTCTTTTGCTTTTGCTTGAACTTTGCTTTGATGTTTTACTTAAAAAAAAAAGAAAATAACAAACCAACAGTCCAAAAGCAAAGTATGCCCATCTCCTGTCATACATATACGTTAAATGAGAGCAGAGTTCTGAAATAGTGGTTCAGACTTCCAAAACACCAGGAGGCTTCTCAGCCTGGGGTAAATGTAATGTGAGCTTTGGCATAAGAGCATTCAGAAAATCCACATGGATTTCTTACTATGATTGGAAGTGATTGCTGTGCATGGAAGTACACAACTGGTTCAAACAAGACTAGATAAGCTGTGTTGCAAAGCCATATGGCTTAGTTTAAACAGCACAAAGAGGAAGCCTTTGATCATGGCCTTTGATCATAGTTAACCCTAAATGAAGTGGTGGGCTAATGTAGGTAAAAAGGTGTCAGAATCAAAGCAACTAGAGGCTGATAGGAGTCTAGGCAAAGAAGGATTTTGGAGAGGATCCTGGTATGCAGATGGTTTGCTTGGTTTTAAACCAAGGATAAGGATAAAAAGACCAAAGCAACTTGGGCACCAGTGGAGAAGACCAAATTATGGCAGAAAAAATGAAGATGACTGGAAGCAGAAGCTGTAAGGTGTATGTTATCCTTCAGTGAGTTTCTGACAGCATTTACATATGCATGAAGGGTCATCTCATAATGTTCATAAAAAAAAAAAAGGTGTGAGAGCTTGAAATACAACTAGAAATGTGGGTAGAATACAGAAGAGATTTAAGGATGACAGATGAGATGAAAGGAAAGAGCAGGCATATACCTGAAGTTGCAGGTGGGTTGATTGGCAGATGCTCAGATGAAAAGAACACCTCCAGAAATATATGAAAATGAGAACAAAGCAGAGGAAGACACCAGTATGTGAAGGAAGATTCATCTATGGATAGAGTTTGATCCATGGAAGGAGTGAGGAGATGGAATAGCTAGAGACAGAAAACTGAGCATCAGGAAAGAAGAGATGAAGTAAATGGTAGCAGCAGGGGCTAGACACTGGAGCAATTAGAATTGATAGATGGAAAGCGGAAAGGAAGCAAGAAGACCAGAGTTTTACAGGAACCTCAGATTACTCTGAAAGGAAACATTTTCATAAGAAATATTAAGAGACTAGTCATCAGAGTGGACTAGAAAACATCCTGGTGCAAGCACAATGATGTGAAGGGCTACAAAGATGGTGAATAGCCTAGAGGGGAAGATGTACAAGAAGTGGCTGAGGTCACTTTGTCTGTTCAGCCTGGAAAAGAGGAGGCTGAGGGGAGACCCCATTGCGGTCTACAGCTTCCTCATGAAGGGGAGTGGAGGGGCAGGTGCTGATCTATTCTCTTGGTAGGATCTGAGGGAATGGAGTCAAGCTGCAACTTGGGAGGTTCAGGCTGGTTATCAGGAAAAAGTTCTTCGCCGAGAGGATTGTTGCTCACTGGAACAGGCTTTCCAGGGACGTAGTCACTGCACCAAGCCTGTTGGAGTTTTAGAAGTGTTTGGATTGTGCTCTTAGTCATATGGTCTGAATTTTTGGTAGACCTGTGTGAAGCCATGAGTTGGTCTTGATGATCCTTGTGGGTCCCTTCCAACTCGGGATATTCTACGATTCTGTGATTCTATAAGGTTAGGCATGAGGGTGAAAGTCATTCTGAAGAGGCTGAGGAAGAATCCTTTGAATGTCTTTATTACAGTTGAGAGCAAGAGCAAGTGTCCTAATAAGAATCCTGCTTGAACAGATAAAAGATGATTGCGGCAGATGGGTGAAGATATTCAGAGATCTTTGTTGGAATTATTTTATTTCTTAAATCTAGAAGGCAAATGTTTAGGATACTAAGTACTGTCAGGATTGGTGAAAGCACCCATGCAAAGTTTGGGATGTTTACCTACTTGAGTATCTGGCAAAGCAGCCTTCCTGTGTCATGTTTAACCTGACTGATAAAAGAAAGGACACTAAAGAAGAAGTAAATACTATGAGAATAATAGTGAAGTAATTAGTTAAAAATAAGAGTGTTTAATTTGGGTAGCAAGATGCAACTGAAAACTGACTCAGTAATTCATTGAAACTGTACAACAAATTAGAAGAAATCAAACGAAGAGTCAGATGTGAAACGACATTATAAGAAAACCAAAATGGAATAGCTGTTATTCCTGAAAAAAAAAAAAGATATGGAAGGAGCATAACTATTCAGGAACTGACGTGGTACATTTTGTTGTGTAATGGACTCTAAAGAAGTGAGAGGACAGATTGTGAGTGAGCTGCAATCTAAATCAAATTTTCTTTGGGGAAGGCAGTTGAGTACCTCATGTTGTGAATATGCTGGAAATCAGACATTGAAAACCAGTGTCTTAGAGTAATAAATATTTATATTGTCATGGTAGTGAACAATGTAATTCTAAGACTTTTCTATTTCTCTAATATAGCTTAAAGTACAAGTGTTGCTAATAATGATAACACCCAAATTATCAGTAGATTTTTTCAGTAAGTAGTCATTCAACTATCAAGGGACAACATTACTTTAATATTATTTTTGGACACAACAGTGCTGAGCAAGGTAACACACACTTTCCTGCTTTTTTCTATCCCCATCCCTTCTTGTTCTTGCTGTTCACTTCTTTGTTGGCATAGTCCACTGGCAATACCTCACTAACAACTGCAGTCAACTGCTGCTTCCAAGATCAGTTGCTGACCCATTCTTTTTATCTTGGTTGTGGAAGAGGTGGTATTTAGAAAGGTATTTAAGTAGCAGTTTAGGAGCCAGGAAGGCTTGGTCCACATGTTTCTGTGAAAATTTATAGGACCAAACAGGTACACAACAGTGCTTTATCAGTAATATGCTTCTAAACCAGAGACCCGTAAGCTGGATTTTTGAAACTGCTTGACAATTTTGCAAATATATTGAGTACAAGGTAGAGAGTAAGTACTATTAAAGGTCTCACCCACAATATTTTAGAAAATACTTAGTTGTGTTTTTCACTTCTAATTTAGAGGCTCTCCAAAGTATTTATTTAAGAATGTATAAATGTCACAAAAACAAAATAGATGCACAAGTCCCAAAACAACAACAACAACAAAAAAAAAACACAACACTTTGAATAAAAACAAAGTGAGTTAATAGATGCTGCTTTTTTCCCCCATGTTCACACAAGAGCTGTGTACACCTCTGTGCTTGACTGCCCTGTTATTCTGTGAAAGCAACACCAATAAATAAAACTGAAAGTGTGAAACAGCTTAAAGTTGAATGTGCTCTTAACAGGACATAACAAAACGTTATTGAACCTCTATGCCTATGAACAATGCCTCATTTCAATCATGCCAGCAGATGGCACTGTTTATATTAAGTAGCTTTCATGGGGAAATTTAATTTGTTTCTTTTTTTCTTTATTTGTTTACTAAATATTGTGAGATGTTGTCCTGTGCTTGTAATACTTCTTCCTGAAATGAAAAATTGATCTACACAAAACTTCAAGTGACTGTATTTATGATAACGTGTGTAAACTAATATTTCTAATCTACCTTTTTCTCAATGCATAAGGAAAATTAAAAAAAGAAATTCAACATGACTGGAGCATTAGCACTTCTGAGCTTTTGAAAATGAAGATAAAGGAGCAGGTTTCTAGGATGTTTTGCAGCTACTCCATGTTAGGCATGTTAGTTAGGCATTTTCAGGCTGAATGTTGTACTCTTAAAGACTTTCAGCCAGTTAATTCTCCTGGATGTTTGCAGTCTACTGTAGATACGCTTTCCAGTTCCAGCAGGGACTGATATAAGAAACTGTACCACAAGAGTGGTACCACCTGGGTGTAATGGAACAAGGAAGACTGGAGAGAAATGAGAAGCACTTCAAATTACATTGGTCAGGCCATGAAGGAAAAGTTTAAGGGTAAAAGCTGCCTGTGAGCATTTATTGTGTTTCTAGTCGTGGGGCTGGGAAGCCCCTTTGCACAGCTGATGTATAGCAGTGGCAAAGAGATACCTCACCCTCTCTGATGTGGGGAATTACTGTCTGGGTAGGGAAAGCACCAGAAGTATGGCACCACTCCATCAGCAAAGAGCTCCTTTCCCTCAGATGCCTTCCAGCTTCCTGCAGAGCTGCTAAATCTAGAACTGAAAGCTGCATCCATGGCCAGTTGACTGTAGCATTCTGCTACAAGGAGATATTACCAGTGGAAAGTAATGTATATTCAGTCTGTGAGCAATAACATAAAATTTGGTGTTTTGCAAGGGAAGGGGAAGGAAAAAGACAGGTTTCCATAAGCAGTAAAAACTTCTGTAGCTAATAATGTGCTAGGTTACTGATAGACATGGGACACACAGCCCCTGGGGGAAAATAGAAAGCCTTCAATTTCTCCAGTTACAGCAGAGACCTCAGCTAAAGTGGAGCTTCTTTTTCTGAGAGAGTAAGTGGAAATAGCTTCTGCTGAGCTGGAAAGATACTCTTGATTACTTGCTGTGCTCTTAGATAATCAAGGACACAGTGGAAATACCACATAGCATGTGACCAGCTTTGATTTATCCCAGGAAACCTCTCAGCCTCAGAATGTGCTGTAAACAGCTGGTTCACAAACTTCAGACAGAGAAAAAAAAAATCTCTTCATTTTTTATCTCTTGGTTAAAAAAAAAAAAAAAAAAAAAAAGTTTATTGGATGTTGCACAACTGCATCATTTCCGGTCATTGGATGAAATTAGAAGATGAAACAAGGATGACTTCAAATAACATTGCTTCTTGGATGCAGTCTTTTGCAAGGTTTCAATTACTAACTCAAATCTGTTAAAAATATTTGCCCCATTAATCACATTGTGTGCTGCTTGATTTAGATTTCTGCCCATTTTTCTACTGTAATATGGAATGCTCTCTATTTTCTACAGATTCCTGGTAGAGTTTGTGGTTGTTGTTATTGTTGTTATTGTTATAAAGGCATTATAATGCCTTTTTCCTTCACCATATAAATATTTACTGCTCCAAATTTCATACACTCCATTTTCCCCAGCTTCCTAGTTTTGACAACTTTCAGTAAAAACATCAAGCTTTGGTAGAGCTAATTTCTGGCTAAATCTGTAACACATATTAATATTAATATTAATGTTAATGTTAATGTTAATGTTAATAATAATAATAATAATAATAATAAAGGTTTCAAAATAAAAATAAAAATTACTATAGGTAACACCTCTTTTATTCTAACTATACTCATCCGTTTTTCTTAAATTTCTCTTGGTCAATGGCATTATTCTACTCAATTTTGCTGTTGTCTGTGTTCACTAATATGACTAGCAAACTGTGCATCCTGGGAAGCTAAAACCTGCTGTGTTCAAATACTCCTTCTACTTTTCCCTTCACATGACTTCTTCCTTTATAGAAAGCTACTTGTTTTTTCTTCATGGTTAACATCTTTGAATCCCCTTGATGCCCTTCATTACACAGCTCTTGTTCAGGCACTTGGGATTTCTTAAATTGCTTATTAGAAAGCTTCTATCAACACTTGCCTTATTGCCTTAAATCTAGCAAAAAATGCTGTCACATCAAAATAAGCTATTTCAGTTACACTTGTGCTTCTGCACAGTCACCTCCAAACCCTTGTATTGACACATTTCCTCCTTACCAAATAGAAACCTTCTCCAGCCTGCTGCTTGTTTCTTTCCCTTCATTTCATTTTGGCTGACCTTCTGGCCACTTTGTCAAAAATGAAGTCTTGCAACTAAGCATTCAGTGTCTGTTTTTCATCTGTTGCTCATTCCAGGGCTCCTTCCTGCACCTCCATCCTCCATAGGATCACATCCCTGCAGCCTACAGGTGAGGATACTGCAAAGCTGTGCATTTGAACAGTGCTAATGGCCTGTTCACTCACGGCAAACTTTCATTGATTTGCTTGCTCACTGTTGTATTAATGTATTTAAAACATTTTTTTTTTCCTGAATATTTCCAAATGAATGTTAGTATTCAGATGATTCAGATTCGTTATTTTGGTAGTACATAGCAATGTGTACAAAAGTATTCAAAGAAAGATAAACGTATAATGAGAATTTCTGTGAGTTGCTATCTTCTATAAATAGGTAAATGTATAAATTTTCAACATTGAAGCATTTTTTTTTTTTCTGTTGTCTTGGAAGTTCTTTGGGTATCACACAGATACACAGCAAAAAAAGGATCCAAAAAACACCATGTAAATTTCTGTGAAAACTTTAGCAATTATCCATACTTCTGAAGAAAACTGACAGTAATTAAACAACTGAAGTAATAATTACCTTATTTGCATCCTTCTTCAGTTGCTTCTTTTGCAAGTCAAAAATCCTGGTCTAGTTTTTCTTTCCTTGTGCTGTTATATAGGTTTAAATATTTCTCTCTCTGCATTTTTTTCCTTTTAAATTTTTGGGATATGTGGTGATAAGGTGGGTTTCCTGAATATGATAGCTAGACCCATGTAAGTATTTAGGGTATGAACTCACAAAAAATAGTAATAGTATAATTATATTACTTTGTTTTACCTTAAAGCATCTTAATAGTGTTTTTGCCTTTTTGACTGTTGCAGAACTGTCAAAAGTTCTCTGGAACTGATGTTTCCAGAGATTGCAAGCTTTCTTTGCAAGTAGCAATAGATAATGAGGACTCCAAAACTCTGAAGGCAAGAATTTTTTTATGTATGCATTCCTTTTCTTTGTTGGCATTACATTTCTACCTACATTTTATCATATAATCAGTCTTTAGCATGCAGGTTTCTCTGTAATGTTTTTTAGATAGTGACAGTTTTGACTATCTTAAATAACTTTATATCTTAACAAACTGTTGCCTCAGTATTTTCCTTCTTTTCCGTTGTGTTTCTGAGTACACTGATGGACATAAATGCCAGCATGAATTCTCATGGCACACCTCTGGTAGCCTTCCTTTCACAATCTTTATTTTCTACCTCTGTATATCCATTTAAGTATCTTCCTTTTTATTTCTTAACAATCTACTTTCTTTAGTAGCCATTGGTAAGGGACCCTGGATGAGACCTCTAGAAATTCAAGTACATTGTGTCATTTGGTTTAAGCCTAATGTGCACTTGGTTATACCTTCAGATCTTCAAGCAGATCTTTAAAGCATAGCTTTCTTACAAAAGCTGCACCAATTCCTTTGTAGTTCATAATTTACCCATGCATTCCATTAAGTTTCACTACAGCTAGTGTTTCCTGGTTGAAGATCTCTAAAACATCCTTAAAAACAAAGATATTTTGTACCTTTATTCCTCCAGTACCAGATTCAAGTTTTACTCTACCTATCACCAGTAATAATTCACATACTTAGTATCTGAGTTCCTTTAAGTTTCTTGATGCCACGTGGTTCTGATGACATTTACTGTTTTTACCATCTGTAAGGGTCTTTGTTATCATATTTCACACACACACACACACACACACGCACAAATAAATTTAGTTATCTTCTTCAAGGAAGTTGCTCTTCTTCAGTGGACACCTTACTATCTAGCTAACAAAAGTAGTTCTGTGTTCCCCAAACTCATAACCAAAGTCTTAAACACACTCTGTTTCTTCATTCTGTTCTGAAAAGTACGTATATCATTAGCATAATTTTGAAATATTTAAATAATGTCCCAATTCACTTTGAATTATTATACTTTTCAATATTTTTCATTCCTACACTTATTTTAGAAAAAAAAAAAAAAAAAGTTGGGGGTAGATTTTTCACACATGCTTCAACTTTATTATGCACAAAACAGATCCCACCTCTTTCAGGACTAGGAATGAGTTGTGGAGGGGGGTCAGAAACAGTGTGACCAGCACGGCTAGGGAGGTGATCGTCCCCCTGTACTCAGCTCTGGTGAGGCCGCACCTCGAGTACTGTGTTCAGTTTTGGGCCCCTCGCTACAAGAAGGACATGGAGGTGCTTGAGCGGGTCCAGAGAAGGGCGACGAAGCTGGTGAGGGGCCTGGAGAACAAGTCCTATGAGGAGCGGCTGAGGGAGCTGGGCTTGTTCAGCCTGGAGAAGAGGAGGCTTAGGGGCGACCTTATCTCTCTCTATAGGTACCTCAAGGGAGGCTGTAGCGAGGTGGGGGTTGGCCTGTTCTCCCACGTGCCTGGTGACAGGACGAGGGGGAATGGGCTTAAGTTGTGCCAGGGGAGTTTTAGGTTAGATGTTAGGAAGAACTTCTTTACCGAAAGGGTTGTTAGGCATTGGAACAGGCTGCCCAGGGAAGTGGTGGAGTCACCATCCCTGGAAGTCTTCAAAAGATGTTTAGATGTAGAGCTTAGGGATATGGTTTAGTGGGGACTGCTAGCGTTAGGTTAGAGGTTGGACTTGATGATCTTGAGGTCTCTTCCAACCTAGAAATTCTGTGATTCTGTGATTCTGTGGAACGTTGATAATTTGTGGATAGCAGATACAAGAAAGATCAGTGGATTCCTCTAGCATTTTTGTGAAGACAATGGGGTGCTAGCCATCAGAATTCCTAATTTCAGCCTTGAAAGCACTTTACTAGTCTTTCTAGTCTGTATAATTGAATGAAGCATTTTTAATGCAGTAACTCAATCTGTTGGGATTTGGAAAAAAGCAACTTTGCATAATGCTACTTCTGCTTTTCACTTATGACCAAATGCGTGTGAGTTGAGGGATTATTATTATTTATTTTCTTGGCAGTTACTTCATGGGTTGTTTTCACTTAGACTGATGGCAGTTCATAGATGAAAGGGTGAGAAGCATTGGTCTAGTTTATAAAAAGTGACACCAAACTGCATTATAATTTATGCAAGTATGATACCTGTTTTCCAAGATGGGCAAAGTGAGAGTGGGGCTGCTTCTTTAGATGTCAGGGTTCTCTTTCCATATCTGTTTGAATTTACATCATGTGAAGTCAAAGTTACAGGAGAAAATGATAGATTTTGTTGTCTTCTGTGTTACATAATTTCATTTGTGTAATGGCTTCAATTAACAGAGTAGGATTAGAAAAGCAGACTGAGGAACCATGTAATCTAAAGGGAACATGGATAGATGGGAGAAGGAGAATTATTAAGGAGGATGCAGATGTTGCCACCAGTTCATTTTCTAGGTGAAGATACAGTAAAGATATTCACTATTTCCCACATGCTGGGGGTTCTTTATCTTTCAACTCAATATTAATTCCTTATTTTTGTAATGTCACTCCAATGAGAATATCAAAACAGATGGTTAGTACATGGTCAATAATTATATAGTTTGTATTGTAAGGAAGTTTTCTGCCTTGTTCTACTCCCTTTGTGTGGGTCAGATTATACCAAAGGAGCAAGACAACACCTAGCCTGTATCTCTGGAGAATCCTCAGTAAGAGGTGGAGCTGGTTACATAACTGTGATGACTCTCTTCTCTGCTAACCTAAGACTGGGTTTAGATGACAGTGACATTAGTTGTTAATTGCTGGGAGGGATGATCTACTGTTTGTTGGTTGCTTAACAGGCTTTTCCTGCCGTTTTTTTTTTCTGTTTGCTGTTGCTTAGGGTTTCAGGGAGAGAAACATTCAATGCAACAGCTACAGCTGTTCTCTTCCTCACCCAACAAAGTACTAATGGGCAACTACAGGGATAGATGAAGTCAGGAAAGGGCCTGGCTCTCCCGGTTTGGACTGGGCTAAGGCTTCCCTCCATCACAGCTGTGTACCAAGATCACTGTGCAGAGGGTGCCTCCCACCCACACATTACACACAGCTAGTTTAAATCACTCTTATGTATTACGCAGTTAATGCTTCTTTACACAGAGAGAAATCCAAAATAGGCAGTACATTATTACTCACAGACTCATATAGAAAAAAAAAAACACACAAAAAAAAACCCAACAAAAAACCAACAAAAAAAAAAACAGGGAGCTGTGTGGATCTTTATTTATATGTGGTAATCTATATTATACATACTCACAGATATGCAAATTGCAGCTTTACATCAGAAATTCACAGGAAAGCCTCAGGCTGATGTTAATTCCATCATTTAAATAAAGAATTTCCCATTGTTATAGGGGCCTTGGAGTGCTTCTGTGCTCTTTCTATTTACATAGTGATTTTCTCAGTTGAACCAAATGTATAGTGATACAGACTAGAGATACTCTTAACAGTTACATATTGAATATATATCATTACAGGAGATTTCAACTAATTCTGATTAATATTTTTTCTTCTACACACTGTTTTTGTTATAACACTTCCACTAATTCTGTTCTCTTGCCATTATATATGATTTCTATCTGTTATCTTTGTTGGTTTTCAATCTGGTATTTAAAAAGTACCATAACTGGCTAAAGGCTATTCAGTGAAACAGACGTTGGAAAGAAATGCTGTCAAGGGCAGAGTATTGAACAAGGCAGTAAGAGAGAAGAGAAAAACCCAGACAACATAATGATTCAGTTACAGTGATACTTACTGTAGTAAGCATTATTTTCCTGAAGAAATGGATGGATGGCCCACTTCCAGAATAAAAATAAAATGTTCTTACTCCATATCCCCCACAACCTTCTTCCAGTGTCTCTCATGTTAAGGTGTGATTTTTTTTTTCCTGTCCTTTTAAAGAATAGGTAGTGGAAGAGGTATTATTATTTCAGTTGTGTTTTGGAGAAATCAATCTAGATTTAAGACAAAGATATGATTACACTACCATGTGACCATTGTGAGGGGGTAACTTCTGACTTCTAGGCCATCTGGAATAGGATAATGTTTACGTCATTGTTCAAGGCAAGCATGGTCTAGAGGTGAACTGGTTATGTCCTCATGGCCTGGCTTATTATCTGTCCCCGAAGCCTGTACATTTACTCACCCACAAATCTGTCCAGCATGCAGTGCATATAACCACTGCCTCTTATATAGCATACAATCACATGGAAGATTTCAGATAAGGAAACCAGGGGAGAAACATTTTGGCAGCCTCAGGTGAAACAATGTACTGTCTTCTGAGTCTACTTACTATTTCTTCTGTCCCTGCCACTGCTGCTTACACTAAAACATGCTGGCAGTGCCATGCAAGTGTCAAGTATGTGCATAAATATCAACCTCCTGGGGTAGTTAGTGCTTCAGAATATACCTGTTGCCAAAGGTATGAACCAATATTGCAGGTTAGAGACATTAGCCAGGGTGGGAGCATAACTAGAACTTCAAGCAATCTTAGCAATCTTTGTTGAGAAGAGGACAGAAATGACCATATATTTTGCATTGTGAGATGACCAGTAACAGATACAGAACTTGTGGATGAGAAGGTAGCATCTGAAGCTCTCTGCTGTTACCACAACACACTTGAGCCTGGAAATACACTATTAGGTGGACAGCCAATTTGGATTAAGGATGTGTGCAGCACTTATGATCTCCAAAGCATTTGTGGTGATTGTACATGTATATGTTACCTTCATGAACAACATCTCACAGGCCTTCAGTCTGTGTAACTGCAAGGGAAGATGACTGATGAGATTTACCTTGTAAGATGTTTTCATCCCTCATCATGGCTTTTTGTACTTGTAACAACCACAGGGGCTACCAATGTGTAAACCTGAAGACTTTGCAGTGGAAAACTCGTGAATACAATAACTCATTATGCTATGTGCCTGATTCCTTGATTTTCCACCAGAATTCCTTGATTTTCCACCCTCTCCCAGAGTGGTACAAGTTTGTGTTGATTCAAAAGACATCATGGCTGACATTACACACCATAAGTCTGTCTGTTCAGATTGGATCCCATAGCAATTTGTCCTTCAAAACCTACTGAGTTTCCTTTCAGGAGGAAATGGGGCAACTTCTGGATTCTTCTTACAGAAGACACCCCCTACAGCCCCCTACTACCAAAACCTTGCCACATAAACCCACTACACTCACACTCAGCTGGAATCTGGAAGAGACTGAGTAATAAATCAAGGATGATTAGGCTCCTCCAGTCTAACAGGGACTGAGCCAAACTGACAATGCAGGCACAGACACATCCCAAGATTTGGGAAAATACCGGACTAGACTGTTTAGCCATACTTCTGATTGTCATCACTGTCTACTTTCATAAATGTGTAGATTCTTCTAGATCTGTCTGTGATTTTAATTTTAGTCTATAAGCCCATTCTTCAGGAAAATGTACCTCTTCTGAAAAGATTAAAGCCTTATTAAAATGCTAAGATAGCATTTTGCTAGGCACTTTGTTTCTTTGTTATAGGTTTAATTTCTAACATGAAGGTTAAAACTGTCCTCATACAGCTATTGCAATTACTCTACATGTTTTTTTTTGGGGTGCCATAGCTTCTATCTGTATATTTAGATCCATATACATGCAAAATACTGTTAAGTCTAAGTAGTAGTCTACAGGTATAAGTGAAAACACTCTGTGAGAGGCTATAAATAACTATCAAAACCATTGTTTTCCCCCTAGTTCTCTCTTAGTTGTCACTTGGAGATTGAAGTTCATTTAATACAGTGATATCCAGGAAGAATCAGAAGAAATGAAGCAGTACTTTATGAAATAGTTTCTTCTAAAACTACAGAAAACTATTCAGTAATATTGAAATTATTACTGATTTCAAGTGTAAGTAATAATAAAACATTATAATAAAGAACCATGGAAGAAACATGAAAAATTCTGGAAATGTTATCTGATTTTGGGGAGCTTCCTTTAAGAGCACCGTCTGAAACCTCTCAGGTTGGGTACTCTTTCTGAAAAGGTGAGTAATGAATGACAGAGAAATATACAAAGCTAAATCTAAAAATGAATTTATGCAAGGACACTTAGATTGAATGTGATCATCAGCACTGAATTTGAATTAATATTCTGTTTTATCATAGATTTCAGATTAGATTCATAGATTCAGATTTCATTCATATAGTGCAGACAAGAAAAACATTTGGATTAAAAAATGTGTTCCTTTTTTATGCTGTTAGAGCAAAATGCTTGTGTTTTTGACAACATAGGTTTCTAAAGATGGTTTCTGTAAGAATTGCTTTTCAGAATAGGCAGTCTCCTTTCTCAAAGGAATCATTTCATGAAGCAGATCTAGAACACATCACACGTTGCTTTTTGATTTTGGTCAATAAAGTTATCATGTAATTATCATCAACTAGTATTTAATAATTAATTCCTACCTCTAGGGCTGTCTGTTGACAAAGTATGATATCTCATCTGAAAACGGTGGCTGAATTTGTCAGTGAGGTATGGTGGCAGATAATCAGTGTCATCATGAATAATAGAGCTTTTGTAATTTTCACTGCATTTATAAACCATTCCCATACTTGCAACACGGCCAAAGTGCCTGCAGCTCAGCTTTTCGTTGTACTTTTTGCATAGTCTGAAGTTTTTGCATAGTGTGAAGTTCTGAATAAAAATCTATCTTTACACAGAGACTTTAAAACAGAAGTAGCTCAGCTCTGGGCAGCTTACACAGAAGTGACCTGGAACACTCAAGTGAGGTTAGCAGTTTTTGTATTTGCAAACTGAGAGGAGAACTCGGGTGCACACAGCAAAGGCATCCTGCAATGGTCAGAGCAGTCTCACTACCACACACTCAGTTGGATATTTTCAGGTAACAGGGGAGTGCACAGCATCTGCACAGCAGAGGAGGATAAAACTCTCTTTCCATACAGACATCTACAGCTGCATAGATTGGCTTTGGTGTGCAGCTCCCGCAGGAGGCTGAACAAGGATGCAGGGTACTGTGGTAAGCAAGATGTTGTCAAGGTCTTCAGCTCTCTTCTGTCACAGGTAGCTCTAGGGAAGGGAGCTTTTTTTCTAGCTATGCTACTATGCCATAGCCTACAGAAAGGTAATGCACATAGCTTACTAAAAGGAAATGCACTGCACATAGAAACTTGGTCTCCACTGATTGATATGATCAAAATGGCCTGCACTTTATTTTATGACAATTGTTTTTCACCTAAATGAAGAATTTTCTAGGTGAGCAGGTTGCATCAAAGACTCCAGGTTGAAGGGCAGATATCTGAAGGAGGAGAGCAGAAATGCAAGAGGTGTTATGACACAGCCTAGAAATTTTGCTGTTAGGCTTAAGAGGGACCTTCTTCTGTTCTCTTATGCCTGACTTTTGAACTTCACTCTCCAAGAATAAACCTCCTGGTCCTGTGGGAACCTCATGGATACTGGAGAGGAACAAGGGCAGAGGAGAGGCTAGAGAAATATGTGGTTTCTGGTGCCATGGAGGAAATTATGGTCTTGTTCACATCTCAAGGAATGGGAGCATTTATATGGACAGACAGGGCTGTCATGTCTTGTGGGAGGATGGGTCTTTTGTTCTGTGAGTGCCTGGGCATTAGATAAGAGTGCTCAATTTATGGTTGAGCTGGACCAAGACTTGTATACCAGGGTGTGCTGGTGCTGCCCCTGATACGTGTGCAGATGGCATAAAACACCTGCTCATTGTTACCCATACCTGGGTGCTGTAAACATTGAAAACTGGGTGGCCCATAGGCAGTCACCAGCCTTTTACAGAGTGGTCAAGGCATAGCAGACTTCACTGACCCTCCTATCCACAGTCCAGTCTATCTCACAGGTCCGTCCTATATAATTAATTTAAACACATGAATGAACTTTTAACTTTGACCTTGAAGTTTTGAGCCTTGTTACAGAGCAACTGTGGTCTTGTTTGCTTGAAATGGTTACATGGTTTAGGGTAGCAGACAGTATTTGGTGTACCCTATGATGTGGATTGGAGTCCTAGCCTTTTGGAGGTCAATATACTCTGAATAAAGAAGATACTAATCTGTTTCCTTCAGCAAACTCTGAAATGTGGACAATATGGATGCCACTAAATCAGTATGGCAGGTAGTCATGACAGTCCACCAGCTGGGGTCACAGTGTCCCATCCCATATTTGCAAGAGCAATGTGAGAGACGCGAATACTGTCAGTTGCCTTGCTACAGCTAGAAAATCCATGCTTAGTGAAGGTTCACATGACATTGAGAGAGAAAATCAATGAGAACTGTACAGGAGAAAAGTATCCTTAAGGAGGCATAGCACACTTCAGCTACTCCATATTTCTGGTAGGTTTACCCACCCTAGACTGGTTGGCCAAGTTGAGATTACATGAGTCCTAAGAAAAATGACAATTATCAGATGAGTGTGGCAGTAGAAGATATTATTCTGGAGCTGAAGGGAAGGTATTCACTCCCAGCAGAGGGCTTTGAATTGTAAAACTCCATATTCACTGTTGGTCACCCCATATCATAGGACAAAGTAGTCTCTTCAGTAGGTATTGGCCTCCCACACTTCTTCATGCCAGGAAAGACCTTGGCTTGGACTATGGTCATGTTTCTAGCCACCATGGCTAGAAGTGGAAGTATTGGTAAAGGTCCTGACAAGCATCTGTTTGGTTTCCTGTCAGTATAGGGCAATTCAGAGACCTGTGCACTCCATGTGTCCTAGCTCACTTCTTAACAAAGGGAAGGATCGGCTTATCTGTCAATACTATATACTGCTCATTTCTGTGTGTGGCAGTGTGGCAGAAGTGATCTTTATGAGAAAGAAATATTTGTAAGCTTGGTCCATGTTTGATCTGTCTTCTGCAAACAGTGATTACTTCCACCACATTTAAGTGAAAACATTTTAAAGCTTCATTGTTTAGATATTTTTAAAAATTAAAACATATGAAACACAATCATCATTAATATGCATTTCCAGACGAGTCTGTGACTTCCTTTGTATCTGAACAGTGACTGTCCCATGGTAAATTCTAATTATATCTGCAAACCTAATGAGAGCCACAACAATAATAATGGCAAAATTCAAAGGAGGGAAATTGAGAAATGACAGAAATCAGTAGTAACTTGATCATGTCTCCAAAAATTTGTAATATGGATTTGTGTTTTAATTCTTTCTTATCTCTTTCTCTTTTAAATTGAAATAATGACTTTATGTGGACTACATTTATACTTAGTGGCTTCACTTTAAGAATATTTAATAAAGTATATTATTGACCTAATTGGCAATGATGGCTCCTTCAAAGCCATGAGGGTTTTTTTGCCAATATGTTACCTCATGGTTATTTATTACAGAAGTGGAGACTTTGGAGACTTCAGACATTTAATATAGGTTGTTTGTTTATTTTTCTATATAATGTCTAAAGGAAACCCCATTGGTTTTTCTTAGTGAAAGAAAACAAATAAGAATTATGAAAAAATATTTTTCACCAAGTCCCAAATAAAGAAAACTGGGGTTCATAAATAAGGTTTGGAACTTTTCTTATCCATGTTTGAAAGAAATTATGTAGAATGGGTATAGTTCTGTGTCCTATTGTGCAAGGACAGAAACTATGGAACACATACCATTTCTTCAAAGTCTTTTTTCGGTACAACCGAGGGAGATATCCTAACAGGAAACAGGTAGTTTATAAGCCCATTTACTGGTGGTCTGCTCCTCAGTCCTGCATGGGCATATGCGAATATTATGGCTGTAGCTTGCTGTGAAATTATTCTCATAAGTAAAATGAAATACTTTTGAATTGACCTTTGTCTCTTAAGGGAAATAGAGGTAGGTTGTGATATCCACTAGATATTTAAGAAAAAACAATCAATAACTTAAGGGAAACAAAGAAATTCTCAAAGCTATTAGTTAAGTTATAATCTATAGTATATTTTATATTGTATCTAAGGGTTAGAAAGAGACATTAGAACATATAGGTTTATTTTCTGAGCTCAGTGACATGTGTCCAACGAAAGCATATCTCCCAGGCACACTTCCAGACAGTGCTTTGAATATATTAAATACTGGAGAACCTACCACTTCCCTTGGTAGTTAGTGTCACTGTAAAAGCATGAACCTTATTATGAATATGAACTCATCTGTCTTCAGTCTTTTGCCATTGATTCTCTTTATGCTTTTTTACTAGATGAGAAAGCACTTTAGTACTTTTTTTTTTTTTTCCTTCATTGTTTTTTGTTTTCTCTGTAAGGGTACTTATACAACTCTAATCAAGTCATCTTGATCTTTTTTTAGTTCCCCTAGTAGCTAGACAGTTTGGTTTCCTTTAACCTCTCACTATGTGGCAAGTTCTATAGCATGTGGAATTTTTTTAATGGTTTCTTTCTGTATCCTCTCAATTTTTTCAACTTCCTTTTAAAAGGAATGAAGTTCTGTCTACAGAAGAAAAGTATGCTTCTGGCTCACTTACATGTCATTATGCTGAAAGGTTCCCTACTCAGATCCAAGATATGACTATCTATGCATTTTTTAAAAGATATCAAAGGAAACAAAATCCATACAAAATCTCCATAAAAAAACATTTGGAGGTAAAGAGATGTTAATATTTTATTAAAAACAAACAAACAAACAAAAAAACACCACAAAACAAATCAAAACAAATATACAAACCATTATAACACTTATTTTATAAAATGGCATACCTTAAAACAAAAGGCTTGCCTATCTTGCTGAATACCCACAGGTAAATATTTTATTTTAACCAGTGCATCCAACATTTGAGGTACAGGAGACTTCTTTCTATGGTATGTTTAAAGCTAAAAATCTATCTTCTAAAAGATCAAACTCCAGTTACCCATGGAGGTTGTTCAAGACCTCCATTCAAGACAGCATTAAGAAGAGAAATAGTTAGAATTTTAGGAATTACTATTATTATTATTATTATTTTGTATCAAACACTAAACTCGTTTCTCTAAGAAAAAAAAAAAAAAAAAAATCTCTCTCACCCCAGAATAAAAAAAAACCCCTTATTAAGACTAAGAAATTGACCTGAAAAGTGACATGTATTGAAAAGGGGAAATTCTGGCCTATCATAAAGGCTGGATAATTTAATATTTAAAATTTGAGAGTCAAATTCCCTTTACTTATACAACGTCAATCAGTAATAAACTCAGTGAAGTCAATAGACTAACCATTACATAATGCATACATAATGGTGAGTGAAATTTGGGTTCAGCCTTGGCTACATGTAAGTAAATAGAACCCTCCTGCTGGATTTTCGAGCATGATAAAACAATGAAATTAATAAATAATAAGATTCAGACAATATTCCTTTTAAGATAAAAATGAGAAGCAGGAGTGAAACAGTGTGTGAAAATAACTGGCTCATTCATCTTAGGTTGATCTATAAGCTCTGGCATTTAGTGATCTTTACCTCACAGTGCATGTGTATTCTCAAAGACAAAAGTACATATTCAAATATATCTTAACTCTTTATTTTTTTTTCTTCCCTGCTGAAAAATGACAATTGAGAGCAGAAACATTCTGTCTGTATTATGATACAGATGCTTTTCACAGAACAAAAAAAGGAAATTTTCCTGATCATCCATTTTCTGATTTCTGAACCATTTCCCATCCTACTAAATTGCTTAATACTCCCTGTAGCTGGACCTGTGACCTGGAATCTTTATGCAAGATTAATGGGAAAGCAAATGGGAATTAGTATCTGGGCAGGTTGCTGTGCAGCTCTTGCTTTTTATCTAGCATTCCACCTGTTTTTTTTTTTTTTTTTTTTTTTTTCCCCCCCCACAATTATGCTTTCATTAGTTTTTGAAGCCAGTGATCCTAAAAAGATCTTTCCATTTCTTCTGTCTTCCCTCCCCCCATTCTCAATTCTTTCCATCTTCTGTCCCAAAATTATCAAACTCTCTCTGCTTGTAACTGACATGCTGACAGGAAATTATTACACGTCATTACACTTCTTAAAACACAATTTACCCAGCCTTTGCAAATTATTCTTCAGCAAGTGTGAGGGGGTAATGGAAACTGTCTATTCCACTTACAGTTGTCACTCATGCTTTCTTCTGTACAATGAACAATTTATGTTTTCTTTCTCTCCAAAAAAGGTCTGTGCTTGAATTATGTAAAACCAACTTATCATGGAAGAGGAAAATAAACGTCCTGTTCAAGTTCCCGTACTCTGTGTTATTATGGAGCACATCCATTTTCTATCGTAACCTCATTAGTCTTCATGCAAGCACAGTACAGGCTGATGTTTATTTAGCAGGAGCAGACCACCTTCTGACTTCTGGCCTGCCAATTGCATTTGACACTGCTGTAGTGGAAAAGCGATCTTGTGTGACTGTAGTACCCCAAACTGATAATTCATGATCATAATAGTCCCATTCCTTGCCTGACACTTTTATTCTTCTTCACAGATAACTACTGCGAAAAGATGTCTGTAGTGCTCCCTCCACCCCATCCCCCCCGAAGTGTTGCATCATCTTTTTGTTTGGCTTTAGAGAGCACACTTCTTTGTCTTTTGGTTTCGTCTTCTGTAAATTTAAATTACCAAATCTTGAAGTGAATTGCTTTTGCATATTTAAAAGACTTAGAAACAAACAAACAAAAAAATTGCGTTGCACTCTCCCCCTCAACTTGATCATATTGATTAGCTTTCAGGCATTCCTCTGTCAGGCTCATTCTGCCTCAATGGGAGAAGGATGATGAATTGTCTGACTACTAGAGGTGGGGAGAAAGAAATGCTAAGCCTGGGTCTGGGAATTGGCTAAGTACTTATGCGAACCCTCAGACTCTCAGTTGCTCTCAGCAACTTGGCTTCCTTGATTTATAAACTGGAGTGGTGATTAATGATCTTTTAAGTGGACAAGGCAGGCCAAATCTGCACAAATCAGGCCACTCAAACATGACTACTACTTGTAGGAGAAGAATAACAGCCTTCACATAAAGGTAATTGAGACTGCTTCAGAGGATCTGGTAGTCTGCTGTAGCAGAAATAAATCAGCCACACAGGCCATCTATTTCTGAAATCAGTCCTTCTCATCAAACCTCCTTAGGCCAGCACGTGGGGCTGAGTATGTGGTGGGTCAGCAGACAAGTGTCAGGTCAGAAACAAGGCAGATGGAGCAGCCGCTTTGCTCAGAGTGGGAAGCGCATTTCATCCAGCTATCCTGATGCTGCTTCTCAGTGCCAGTGCTGAGCCTGATTCCACCTTTGTCTGAGCATTCATGTCAGACAAACGGGGCCTGCCCCGTGGGTTAAATATTTGTTGCCTCTCCCTTTCTTGCTTGTCCCACACCTGTCTCACCACAACCTTCACCTATCCCAACAGCAAGTAAGTGCCTGTCAGCCTCTGACTCCATCATGGCTTGTGGCTGTATCCCCAGTGCTTCAAGGCCCAGTCAGTCTCCTGCTTCCTAGGCTGTGCTGGGCTCAATGTTTTAACAAAGGCTCAAAACATGGAAGCCTGAGCTCCTCCTGGATGCTCAGTGCGGATTAGGCACAGAAACACTGGTGAGAAGTGCTCAGCAAAGAGCAGCCTGTGTGATCCATCCCTTCCCTCCAAAATCTGGCTCCTCAGATGAGCACCTAGTTTACCTATCTTCAGAGCCAGCCCTTCAGACAAGTGATTTGAAAGCAATTGCAGTGTCTCCAGCCTCAAACAAAGCCTTTCCATGCCATGCTTGTAAGACTTAAGAGAATTCATGGGGGTCGATATCTGAACAATGAATATTTATCATGGAAATTATAACTGGAATCAGGAAAGATGACAAGCAATAAATACAGGGGATGGCTAGAGTAATTCAGTGGGTTGTGCAGAAAGATCAATAGCAGAAGGGTAGCTTCTGGTCAGCAGGGAGCCAACACTCTTCCCTAGAGAAAGATCCCAGAACAGTTTCAATCTGGTGCCCCCTCCAGGGGAAACTCCCCCATGTCTGAGAGGAGGGAAATCACAAGCTTATTTTCTCAAACTCACTTATAACAAACGGAGCCATTTGCCCTGAGATTGGTAATATCTTTTTCCTCAAGACTTCCCAAAGCAGAGGGATTTCAGCTAAAGCAATGAATTATCCCCAGACTCAAGCTATCTATGGGTAACAAACATCATTAGTCCACTTCTATAAGAGCTGTGGCTGTGGGCTTTTATATAAACTAACCCCAAATTGCAGCTTCTCACAAGAGGACTAGACAGAAGGCTAAAACACAATACTACAAAATTTTCTCTAGTGGAACTATGTTTTCTGTTTTCCATTACTAAAAAGTTGCATTTAATAGAATAGATGAAGGAATTTAAAGTCTTAGCTCTGCACCATTTACCTCCTTGAAGGTGACTTCCCTGCTTTGTTATATTTCACTTTGTTACTGTAAAACTGTATATAACAATATCTGACTTGCAGAGGTATTGTGAAAAAAAAAAAAAAAGTTTTAAATATCTGGAGACCCTCAGATGCAAGCACACAGGATTATAGATATAGATAATATGTATAAATATATTCTCAGATGCTCCAAGTATCTTCTCTGATAAACTTTTTATTCTGACAGAAACTTCTTTGAAGTAGCCAGTAGGCTAGTAGCATAGACATTTTTTATTGTGAGCTTAATTTTGTTTATTATTATTATTAATAATTATTTTTAGACAGTAAAGACAGCATGGGATGTGAAAGATGATTCAGTGCAGAGCTCTTCTGCACTGGAAACCTCTGTGTCTTATTGGTCTTGTCCCTGATGCCTATTCTGCTATAAATGGAAATAACAGTTTCTGATGGAGTGAATAAATATTAGAGAAACATACAATGTTATTCCTATTCTGCAGCATTCATACTGATATATTCTGTTTTATGCATAAACATTTTTAAATTATTTTTCTCTGGAAAACCTCTTGAAAGTCCTGTAAATATTTTGTATCCTGTGGCATGTCCAACTCTGCATACTAAGAAGATAATATTTTAATAATTTGTTAATATTTTGGATTGTACTTATTTATTTGTTTAGGTTCTTTTTAGTCTTAAAATTACCTTGTTTTCATATAAGTACCCAGTTTTAATGGTCTGTTTGTAAATACCTAGCAGCCAGCTCACACGCTAGCAAAGTTTTTGGTAGAATCCAAAAAGATGTCCTACTTCTGTGCATTGAGTTAGATTTTAAAGTAAAACTAGAACATACATCTGTGCATGTTTGGGTTTATGTAGTTGTGGAGCTTGAAAGCAGTTGTTCAGCCAATCATCGACGAGTCATTCTGTATGGGGGCCATAGCTGCCAGAAGAAAATAAACTTTCATAATTATCTCAAGTTATGGGACTTGACTGGAGCTTAGTCTGTAACAGTAGTAATTTCCATATGCAAAAAAAAAAAAAAAATATTTCGTTCTTCCATATGTGAAAAGCTCAGCTGTATTCTCTTCAGAGATAAAATCTTACACTTAGAAGCATGAAGAAGACTGGAAAGTTCTAGCCCATATCAGAAAGCAATTTTGATGTGAAACTAAAACTTCAATGGCAACATGGCAAAACAAGCTTTGTCATGATGCTTTGTCATCCAGTGTGTTGCATAGCCTGTTATAAGGACTTTTCTCACTTGATACTGACTGCAGAAAAATAACCTCTTCCTAAGCTGATAAAAAGATAGAGCACCATATGGAAAGACAAAGTAACAGAATAATTTTGGCCTCCAAATGGCTTACAGAAGCATTTTCTGACCTATAATGCTGGCTGAGCACAGCTTTTGTTGGAATGCAAAGGTATTCTACCTCCTCTTTCTCTGAAAAACAAAACAAAACAAATAAAAACAAACAAACAAACAAACAAAAAAACACCACACATTATAGCTTTTGATAACCTGCCTTATTTTCTTAGAACCTGCTGTAGTGTGGTTCTACACTACTTGCTGTAGCGAGGTGGGGGTTGGCCTGTTCTCCCACGTGCCTGGTGACAGGACGAGGGGGAATGGGCTTAAGTTGAGCCAGGGGAGTTTTAGGTTAGATGTTAGGAAGAACTTCTTCACTGAAAGGGTTGTTAGACATTGGAACAGGCTGCCCAGGGAAGTGGTGGAGTCACCATCCCTGGAAGTCTTCAAAAGACGTTTAGATGTAGAGCTTAGGGATATGGTTTAGTGGAGGGCTGTTAGCGTTAGGTTGGAGGTTGGACTCGATGACCTTGAGGTCTCTTCCAACCTAGAAATTCTGTGATTCTGTGATTCTGTGATACACTACAAGGCTTTTTCTGCTGCTGAAAGCAGCTGCATGTCCTTAGTGTGTGGCCACCCCAGGCCACTTGTGCAGCACCTTGTGCAGGACAGCCAGAGAAAGGATGGCATGGAACTAGTAGAGTCCCTGTGCAAGGGACTTTCAGTGTCTGTCCTGTGCCTGCAGAGAAAGGATGCCAGAAGTTCAACCCTATCCTGTCTTCTTCCTACTCCTTCAGGCACAGCATTAAATGCAGAGTCGAAGTTGTTGGGAAGAAGCTATGTCTGGTTTGTGTCTGTTTTAGGCCTGAGTGTGTCCATGTCACAGTGGGGAGAGGGGTGCTGCTCAGGGGTGGAGAGGTATGATGACGTTGCAGATGTCTACCTAAAGATTTCTTAAGGGATTTATGAGGAAGGAGAAATTTTAGTCAGATTGATTATTGATATTAAATAGCTAGGCAATTGGAGCCAATTCCTCCTTTAACAGCTGCCTGAAAGCAGAGAAAAGCAACATTTTTCTGCTACTGGGAATGGCATCTTGACAGACTTAAAGCAAAATTACAACATATACATGTATGTGTATTTGCACACTACATGAATATTTTTGTATGTATGCAAATTTGACAGCACATATATATTGTCTTCCAGAATATTTTTGGTTACATTTTTAGGTGTTATAAATAATGACTTTCTTCGTCAAATAATTTACAGTGCTAGGTAACTCTCTTTTGAAACCCTTTATGACAACATAATCATTGAGATGGAGGAGAATGGTTGCTTGGATACCAAAGAACAGCCTGGGTTCAATGTATACAAGTAGAAGGTTGACCCAGCCAGAAATATGTGGAAGTGAAAATAAAGACATCTCCCCTACCCCCTGAATAAAAACAACAAAAAGAAGAAAAGAAAACCAAAACCTAACACGTTTTAGAGAAGCTAAAATTCTGAATGACATTTGGGTACATCTGCATTATATTCACAAGATATGAATAAGATAAGAAAAGACATAACAGGCTGTTAAAATAATATTTTCAGTTGAGGTAGTCAACTTTTGTAGTTCTGCCCAAAGTTGGTCGCAATCCAATTAGAAGAATCCAATTAGAAGAACACACCCCACCCACCTTCTTGGCTGATATTTAACGTGTGGTTAAGAAGGTTAAAAGGAAAAAAAAAAAAAAAGTACACTAGACATTATGAAGAGAAGAAGGTTGACAAAGGAAGAAAGGAAGCTCTGAAGCCTCTTAAATGTCCAAAGCCAATGTTTATAAATTGAAATAAGGTAAATAAAATATGGCACTTTTTTTTTTTTTTTTTTTTTTTTTAACTGTTGATAAAAGCTGTCAGAAGAAATAATGGGCAATCCCTCTCTGGCTGCCTTTCTAGAACCTATGCGTTAACCAAAACAACCCGTGACGTTAAATATATCCTTTCATAGAAGGAAATACAAATCATTCCATGTTCACCGACTATCTGTGCTGATACCAAATGGTAGAATACTAGCCATTTGGCTTTAAAATCTGTGTACATCTTAAGGCCTCTTGGAGAGGGTTTCTGGGAGATGACTGTGAATCAGTGACCTCTGTCATTGATTGTCATGTTATTTTCTTCTAAATTCCACTCTCAGAGTAGGTATGGGTTTGATTTCCACCTGTAGTGTCATACAGTTTGTTAGTGTTTTCATGATTTTACCTGATGGATTTGAATTCATTCAGGGGTCTTTTATAAAAAAGCCATTCTTCCATTTTATTTTTCTAATCCATCTCTAAACTGATTTCTACTGTAAATATTCCAGCCTTCACCTGGGAGTTAAAATGAATATAAGCCTGTAAATTATGACCTATTCATTCAAATTCTTGTATTTAATGCCAAACCCTAACTTCCTGTGCTGCAGACTAATTTCAGAAATGGTATAAGCAGAATGCAGTACATCAATGATTTTTTTATTTTTTTCATATAACCAGTTCTCACTATTGGCCTTTTGCACTGTTCTGTCTCCTTTTTCTTTCTTTTAGAGCATTTTCAGTCTTTATAAATACAAAGCCATTTACTATGTCTTGGAAAAAGAGTCAGCACATACAAGAACAATAACTATATTTTATAGCACAAAATCCAACTGACTTCTAGTTCCTTACAGCCATTTATTAAGATTCCACATCTGCACACAGACAGAATATGCTCAGAAGAACTGCTACACTGTCAAGGCAAAAGTTTATTTTGCTATGGGTTGTTTCATCTCCAACCAGTTGCAATATTGATTTCTCTCAGTGGATTAATTATCAGTGGCAGTTTCAGTCTTCCTTGCAATGGGCGGAAGGAAAAATGATGTTTTTATTTCAAGGAGGTCTATTGACAATTGTGCCTGGGCTTCCCTTGGGTCTTAAAGTCAATGAAGTTAGAAGACCCATGTCATGAAAGTACTGTGCATGAAATTATATATTTCATCTACAGAGGTAGTATCATGTGCATGTCATGAAGCCTGTTTAATTTAAAACAAAACAAAACAAAAGGCTTCGTATGGTTTTCATAGATATTGTAACTGTAAAAACAACACCAAAAATGGGCAAATAACAAATGATAGCATAATATTAAAAAAGTAACAAGAGTTGTTCATAGGAGCAACAAACCTATCAAAATGTTTAGTTTGAGTAAAGAGGCTGTGTTCTTTTGTATCAAAACATTTCCAGTTAAAAGAATTATACAGAATTTGGAAGGAAAATCCAAGATTGTGTTGTTGCCTAAAATCTCTGTACATATGTGTATAAAATTGTAGGGTCCTGTAAAAAGCAAAACCATAATGGATTAAATTTGATGTTTTATTGTTTTCTTCTCTGCCAAAAAATAAAACATATTCATATAATAATATCAGTAAACCTATTTGTTCATAACAATATGTATCTTTCTTTTTCTATATATGTATATTATTTTCTACATGTAACTGTTCTGACTTTGACAGTAGTTTCACAATGCAAGAATTATATATGACTTATGTATTCAGTATGATTTTGAAAAAAAAAATCTTTTGAAAATGGTATTACTATTAAATGATTTATTAAAAATTTGTGGTAAGTTTTGGTTCAGTTAAGATAAACTAGATGTGTCAAGACTGCAAGAAGAAAAAAATAGAGATAGAATGGCAAAGAAAATTATTACATTGCTTTGTTATCAAATATGGTTTCTGCTCTACCAATTGCAAATTCAGGATACAAGACTGCAAATTTCCACAAAATAATGTAAGATCTAGTTGGGATACACAATCCAAAACATTGCAAAGAAAATGATAGAGGCTGGATTCAATGTCTGATTTCTTTAAATTGGAGACCACTTGTTTTACTGAGATTATATTGTAGCCATGTAAGCTAATCGGTTTGCCTTTCTGAAACACACTCCATCAATTTTGTTACTTTCAGAACATGGGCTGATTTTGTAGGAGGGCAACTGAGAAAGATATATTTACTCTTAGAAGAGCTAATTTGATAAAGAATCAAACATGAATACAAAACTTGGCGATAACATTCATGGCGACACTGTCGAATGTACTCTATAAATCTGAAAAGCTTGCAGAATGTTTCCCTCAGCTGTATGGTTCCTCAGCTTTCTGCTGAGGTAAACAAAGAAGGAAAACATTATTTAAATATCTTCCTTATCTCCAGCATTTTACAATACGATTATTTCTCTAATCAACACAGCCCAAGGAACCACAAAAGCTCAAGAAGATGTCTCATAAGCTATAAATAAAACCCTTTTAAAGTAGAATGGGACCGATGGGCAGGTAGTGACAGTGACCTCTGTAGATGTTTAATAAATTAACTTTATTCTGCATCCTTCTGCATTCCTTTTCCAGTTCAAGATTCTGGATTCATTAACTACAGTTCATCCATACAACAGTTATGATATCATTACACTGCTAGTCTCATTTTTGTAGCATAGAGTGGTCACTAATTCCCAACAGCTGTGTACATAGTCGTACAGTTTTACTTACGTTCAACAGAAATATAATGAGATAATTTGTTGAGAACTGGGATATAGCAGAAGCTCCAAGCAGATGGGATTTTTTTTTTTTTTTAATAAACTAGATGTGAAATATTCTTACACTTCAGAGGAATCTATTTCTTGTTCTGTAACCAGATGCAGTGAATAGTTGGAGAAGTGACAGAATACTAGCTAAGAAGGGAGCTTCACTTCTAACAATGTTTTGCATGAGGGAGCTAATGACATTGTTTCCTCACCAACTCAATTCCAATGGAAAAAAAAAAAGGTTGTTGAAAACTAGACCAAATAGAAAATATCTGTAGCTTTTAGCCTCCCTCTTGAGACACAGGATTTTTGAAAATATACTTTGAAGACTATAAATAACATTTCAACTGATCCATAAACAAACAAACAAACAAACAAATAAATAAATAAATATTTTTATAGTGGGAAGTACTAACTGATCGTTTTCCATATGCATATGTGCTTGTATATTACAATAAATTCAAAGACAAATACCCTTAATTTAACATACATATGTATTCCAAAAAATATGGAAAGCCACATAAGAAAATTAACATCAATATGTTATAGCAAACAAAACAACAAAACAAAACAAAACAAAACAAAAAACCAAACACACACACACACACACACACACAAAGAAACCACAATAAAGTTAAGAAAAATGAGTGAAGCAGATGTGCTTTTTCATGCCTGACCATGTTAGGACCACGGCTGCACTGATATTAGCTTAAACCATCACAGATGAAACACATCAGGAATTCCTCAAAAACCTTTAGTGTGTATGTTCATTTATATATTACCATTCAGCATCCTGTTCCTTCCCTGGCAATTAAAATACCTGATTTGGAAATTAATCATATATATTTACCACAAAAGTGGTTCAAAAAGAGGCTTCTTTGGAGTCCTAAACACAATCCACATGGCCACATGTGCTTGCTTTCTGTGCTGGCTAAAGAACAAAAATGCAGAGTTCCGGCATTGTCACTCCTCTCTCTCTATTATGGGCATATCCTTTATCCTTGAAAGCCAGAATATATATGTGCTGCTGGGACCTTTTATTTCTTTATTTATAAACTTACTTTCCGATAAGACTCGATAATTATTTTCAGATAAGGTTTCCAGAAGTCATCACTCACTGTTCAGTTCTGAGGAAGCTATGTGGAAGCTATAATTTTTAGGCTTTCATACTGGAATTGCTCACTTTCATATATAGTGGCACACCTATAAGTGTAAAAGATAAAAAAAATACATATCCAGTGTTGCTCTCCAAAGTACCAGCATAAAATAGGAAAGAAAGAAAACAAAATACATAGTTCCCTAGTGAAGAAATATGTGGATTGACTACAATCAGCTGAATATAGACATAGAAGTTTTCTTGGAAATGAATGATATATACAAGGAAACATTGGTAAGTGTACAAACTACAAAACTGAAACATAACAAAATTTTGGAAGGAAACAGAAAAGTAGGCATTAAAACAGATTCAGTCCTGCAGCTAAACTTAAGATTTTAGGAGATTTTTTTGTGTTGTAAACACATAAAACAATTATAATTCAAATGTTATTATCTAAGATCAAAAAAGGGACTGGAAGGAAGATTTTACCAGTTATATTCATAAGTCTGAATTATATGTGTGACAATGTTTAGAATAAAACTGGGACTACACTGCAATTACACTTTTCCCTTGCCTTGCCTTGCCTTGCCTTGCCTTGCCTTCCCTTCCTTCCCTTCCCTCCGCTTCCCTTCCCTTTAGTCATATTGGTTGAATTTAGTGCAAGATTTGAAACTTTTGCAAAATGCTGTATGATGCATCCTGACCCCAAGTTGGCAATATGAATTTCCCTCCCTTACAGTTCCTGTATATAAAGACCAATTATGCAGATGAGGAGAAATTCACCCAAAATAAATTGCATGTTCCATCTGATTATGGGTAATAGATTATTCCAGACCTACACTGTCCTCAGGTGGAATTGAAGGATCCTTTAAACATCAAGGACTATATTCATAACCATTATCCTCTTAACCCTTTGATGTGAAAAGATTGCTATAAAATTTACTAAATTCATCTAAAATGGCTTTTGAATCTCCAATCACTTTGTTCTCTGCATTAATAATACTAGGACTAATCCTGCATGACTTGTGAGATTTAAGATGAGTAGCTAATAGCTTTTGAATCAAGGGTGCCTTTCAAGGGTGCCTCTAAGCAATATCTAAAACTGTATGTGTGCAATTTGTCTTATCCAAATTGCTGCATATTCAGAAAGATGTTTAACCTATATACAAACTGCATTTTCATTCAAGATGTATGTAGACCATGATCTTCCTAATTCATGTATGCAAATATAGTCTGAAGGTTAGCAATGGATTTCCTACAGAAGGAATAGAAAAGAACTATACACAAATTTTTACAGCTACTTTTGAAAATTTAGCTCTATTTATTCATCCAGCAACTGTGAAGATTCAATTGCTCTTAGTATGTTTTTGTATCATAGTTATTTTTTCTTTTCCCCCTGGTTCCAGCATAACATTAAGTTAAGGTTAACACACTGAGACCAGTATTCTCTTCCATTCCCTACCCCTCAGCCTTTGGCCTTCATGTAAAAGACAGTCAGAAATATTAGTCAGTGGAAGCTGCTAGAGACACAGACAAAGCCTGAGCATTTCTGTATTCAGAGACTATTTACTATCTTACCAGTGTAAGATTATTGCATTATCCTTGCTCTCTTCTTTGTCTGACTGTCTTTTTCCTTCATAGTCTCTGCATACCATGTTCATTCTTACCTGCTTCTTTTTCCCTTCTTCTCCCCTTCTCTAATTTGCCCAATTTCAATATTATTTCTTCTTTTTTTCTTTTCTTGCATCTCTGTGTAACCTCCTGTCTCTCACATTGACCTCCCTTCCTTCTCTCCCAAAGGTACAGTGGAATGCACAGGATTTTTCTTATTAATTAATTAATTTATGTATTCATTTTATTGCTGCTGCTTATTTCTTGTGTACTTAGATGATAAACTTCTCAGAACAAGGACTTCTCTACTTTTTCTGCATATAGTATCTAGCCCAAAAATGACCCCAAATGACCTTATATGCAACTCCTCTGTATGACATCATTATTTATTTATTTATTTATTTATTTATTTATTTATTTCATAATAATGTAATTTGGGAATTTCTAAGCTCAATTGCAAATCAAACAGTCCTATCGCCATGGAAAGAAACAAAATAAATTTCCAGGAAAATGTTTATTCACCTATCAAAAGTGATAAAATCACAACCTATTCAGGACAGCATATGGTCTATATCTGATCTTGGATAACATTACAGATCAAGAATCCTGGTGGCAAAAACGTAATTTAGGCATTGAAATGATTCAGCCTGTTTGTAATATGGTTAGTTTAGATGTTGTTTAACCTTTCAAGATCAAAGTTCTATGTGTTGTATTGGCCCTCTAAAAACATGGAATCATAAGTGGCATCAGTCTGATACATCCTATTTCTTTTTCTCTGGTAATGCAATCAGGTGTCCAGTTCTGATCAAAATAAAATGTCTCTGCAATCTCCATCCGCAGAGAAAATAAAATCATACCAGAAGGAAAATTATGAAAACCAAGTACTGCTGTGGCTGTGAACCCAACCTCCAACAAAGAGAATGAGTTACTTATGATCTAAAGGTAAAAGAAATATTTCTCAAATTAATTGATGCTGGAGTACCTCAAAATAATGAGGAGAGCTGTATGATCCAATGGCACAGTAGTAGCCTTGTGTATTTCCTTCAGCTTAGTCTGAGTAAGCTGCTTGTTATTTGAGAAGGAAGTTAGTCAAGGACTACAGAGGTCTTGTCCAAAATTAATCATTTCATGATTAATTTGTTCAATGTCAGGACTTCACAGACGCTGTTATGCTTCTGTTTCTTACCTGCAAAACCAAGACACACTCAAAGGCTGTGTACTATCTCCTTTTTGAGATGAGAGCTGGGGGCACCTTACCTTTTTCCTTTTGCTTTCTCTGCTCCCTTCTCTCCTTCCACCACAGAATGTCAGTAGATACTTGTGTGCACAGTTGGAAAGGGTGCATGCTCTGGGTAAATCTTTGTAGTGGATATTCAGGAGACCAGGCTTGGGACTTGGTGATCAAGAAGCATTGTAGACTGCAGCTTGGTTTTTGCATCTTTTATGTATAATTGAGCTCATTATCTGTCAAGGGGGAGGAGAGCAACACTTTCTTAAGGCATGGAATATACGTAGCATCTCACAATGGGTCTATCTTAATAGTACACTGAAGAGATGAAAAAGCAGTGGTAAATGGACTCAGCTTGTGAAGACAGTTAAGGAAGAAGCCATTTTCTGAGCCCGTTCTTAGATTTGCTGAGACCAGATGCGGACATGTTTATATACTGTATAATAACAATTAAAAAGGACAACAAAGAAAGGCAGCAATAAACAAACTGCATACTAAGAAAATATTGAAGATTATACAAGTTATTGTTACTGAAACACAGAATATACTTAAAACAATTCCAATGCTGAAAAAAAAACCACCACAACATATACACACAATATCATATCACAACATACAGTGTTTTAAGATCAACAGGATAATTAAAACAAATTTGTTTTATTGAGTGACTTTAACAAAAATCACAGCATAATCAGGGTGAAAGAAAGGTATGTTTATGCCACCAGTCTTACACAGTTGCGGCTTTCCTGGGGTGACCAATGTGGCTGTGGCCACCACATCAGCACTACTTCATACACTACACCTTCTTAGACACTGAGGGTTAAGGTTGCACACAGATACACATCCCTACTCTGCAGAAACCTCTTCTTAAGGATTACCTTGGTATTAGTTATGTAAGGGAAACACAGGCTTATAAAAAACATAATATCCAATATAACATTTATGCATATCACCAGTCCTAGCTGTGAAGTGAGATATTGTCTAACAAAGTAGATATAACTGCAATGATTTATACCATCTGAGAATAAGACAGGAATTATGTTTAATAACATTTGTTATTTTTGCTAGAAAAGTTGTACTAACCAGAAAGAGCTTGTTAAAATGAAACATGACAGTTTTCCATATTTTTCCAGCAGACAAAGGGCTGTCAAATACCCTCTTCTGTAAAGAATCTCTTGATACTTAAAATAACCTTCCACAGAAAACATTTTTTCCAGTTACCATATATTTCTGTCCCACTACCTGCATACAGTTTTCCATGTCTACTAAATGTACATTTTTAATCTACTACATATTTGCTCCCCAAAATACATCTTTCACTAATATAATTATTCTTTCTCTATAACAAAAAAATAAATGAATATAACACAGTTGACAGTAGTGTACAGTATACTGTGCTATTTTTTTCTAACAAATCATAATTTCTTGTGAAAATACTTACTAGCTCTTACACTTCTATATATTTGCCTTGTCACTGAATTACATCTTTCTTCATTTTATAACTGTGGGTGTGGTGATCTGGGTATCTTGTATTAGGGTTCTGCAATTGTTTGCCTGTGTTGGTATTCAAATTCCCCATGCCTGTTATTTTCTGAAAGCAAGTAAGTAATGATACATTGTAATTAATGATGACTTTATAAGATTTTAACTCTGCCTGATGGATACAAGCTAAAAATCAATCACTGTCTCTTAATTTTCAAAACAAACCAAGAATATATGAAATGAAACGTCACAAAAGGCACTTACATAGAAGATATAAACTGATGGGAAGCTGTTTGATTTATTATACAACAGATAAGATCTGCATGATACAGTTTCCTGATGGTTTATGAGCCTATGAAATCTTTCTAATGAAGGTTATTCCTAAACTCATAAAATTTCATATTCCTGTCTGTGTTATATCATCAGCCTGTAAAGCTAGACCTGGTCTGATAAACATATTAATTATAAAAATAATCCTTCTGTTGATCTAATGATAAATAGAAAAATTGAGCTAACTTCTGCCACAGCAAGAAAACAAAGGGACCAGCAAGACTGACCACTCATTTCCTATTATCTTTCAAACTGGAAAAGATAACTAACCTTTTTACATACCATTATTTCAGATTTCATTTCTCAGGATACTGTGTTCTCTAAGAGATCATAGAATTACAGAATGGTTTGGGTTGGAAGGGACCTCAAAGATCACCTAATGTCCCTGCCACGCAGAGACACCTCCAATGAGACCAGGTTACACAACCTGACCTTGAACACCTCCAAGGGTGGGGCATCCACGACTTCTCTCAGCAACCTGTTCCAGTGCCTCACTACCCTCTGAGTAAATAATTTCTTCCAAAGATCTAATCTAAACCTTTCTGATTAAAACCAATACCTCCTGTCTAATCCCTATGCTCCCTGACAGAGTCCTTCTTCAGCTTTCCGTTAGGCCCCCTTTAGGTACTGGGAGGCTGCTATAAGGTCTCCCCAGAGCCTTCTCTTTTTCAGGCTGAACAACCCCAGTTCCTTCAAACTGTCTTTGTAGGAGAGGTGCTCCAGCCCTTTGATCAGTTTCTGGGCTTGTTCTAATAAATGAATTAGTCTAAACTTTTGTTGTTTTCTTAGTAATCTGGGTTTGAATATATGGTAATAATTCAAGGTAGAAAATAAGATGCATAGATACATCAGAAAACATTGCATTATTAAAAATTACTCTGAAAGAGACCAGGACCTTTCACAAGCTATTACCTCTCTCAACTCAGAGCTACTAACAACTTGCTGAGAAACAGAGGATGCTAGAGCTGCCCATCAGGTGTAACTGATGTATTCAGTGACACAGTGGAAACCTCCCTTTGTATGTCAGAGGATACTTGCATTTTTATCTCTATCCTGGTTGTGGTCATTCATTACAAATTTTTGTTTGTGTTATAAGGATGCTATCTTGAATTTTGAAAATTGTGTTTTGTTGTATTTTGAATATTCTTTGTTTTCAAGATCAAATTACAATAATAGAGTGAGACTTGCACTTCCACATTAGGTCCTATTTAAAGGAAGTATTCGAACATGTGTTTAAATTCAGCCCAATTGAAAACAACATATATGTATGTTTCTAACTTTGATATAAAAATGGCACAATAGGAATTATTTCCTGAATGGGAGCTTTAATGTCTACCAAGTATGTGATAGAGCTCAAAACAGGATGAACATGTGGCACTTTTATTTTTTATCTAAAATTTGTATAATAAAGAATAAGCTAACAAAAGAACTAATTTTAAATAAAAACAAGGTAGCTGAATAATTTAAATTTATCCTTAGCATGCAGAGGAGAGAGGGAATACACAAAAGACATTTTGGGGTTTCTGTAAAGAAACAAGGACCACATGAAAAGTCAGCTGATGTTGTATTATTTACCCTGTATTTCTATGAATCCATTCACATACATTCTTCAACTTTATTTATCTTTCTGTGGAGCAATTAGAAAGCTTCCATAGTGGAAAAGAAAGGATGTTATCAATTAAGTATAGTTTTACGTTTCCTTTTTTTTTGTGGTCTTCTGACTATTAAGCATCAATAATTTCTGCTTTGTTACAACGTCACTAAGAAGATTGATTGTGCGTGTCACCTTGATATGAAAAGACTTAAATGGAAAACATATATTTGCAACTCCTTCAAATTCACTTTTCCAAGAAAGAGCAACTCAATTCGACTCGATTAGATTTGAAATAATCTATGTTTTATGATGTCTTGCACCTCTGTCTAGATGAAAGCCTTGAGTTTTCCTTCAGCATTTTTATTGACATTGCTGTTATAACTATACAAAACAAGCACCAAACTGAAAAACAAAAACAAAAAAAACACAAACCAACAACAAACCATCTCACACCATATATTACTATTGTTTAAAGAAAAGCGCTTTGTAAATAGGAAGTGCCGAGACCAATTTTGTGCAGATCAATTTAATTCATATGTTTCATTCAGTGAATTCAGCAGATGGTGGTTAAGGAGGAACTTGTCAAAAATTTGTATTCAGATTTTATTTTCCAAATTCTCCTCCAAAAGCAACCATTCCCATTCTAATGAAAAGGGTACCTATATATTTCTGACATACTTGTGTCTAACCTTTTAGGAACTAATTTTCCATTTGTTTAAAGAGTTGCTTTAACCCTTCCTTCAGCACTGATATTTTCACTAGCTAGCAAGTGCAGAACCACGTAGGTTTCAGCACTACTGAGAGCTTCATTCAAGGCTGAAACTTGATTCTCAGATTATTTACGGGATTGCAATTTGATCAGTTGGATGCAATCCCTTGAGTGTGCTCAGGACATGTTGAAAACAAAGGACTACCAGTCAAGTCAGTTTACTGTTTTGAGTAGGTTGCCTGCCCCTCTGACTTGTGATGTTGAGGACTACAAGACAGTGCTTGCTTCAGGAAAGATGTGAGCCATGGTTTCTAAGATACTATGTTACAGAAGCCATTTGCTCCTCTTCTGGCCCATTAAATATTTATTTTATACAAAGACATACAGGAGAGACTGAAGAAGCTAGGGCTAAAGGATACTCAAAAAATGAATGTTCACATCTCTTCCCCAAAGTGTTGAAAACAGAAAATTTGAAAATGCCAAGGTTGCATCCCTATTTATCATCTCAATCAGTCTCAAGGACTATTGAATATTCTGGCTTTGTGTCATCTCTTTACAGGTAGAAGAAGCCCAAGCTGTTGAAGCAGTTGTCTGTATTCAGTATCTCAGTCTTGGCTAACGCTGATATTTGTCTATGTAAATACTTGCTGGAAATGTCTTTGTCAGGCCTCTCACTCACCTATGTGTATATGGGATGACTAGACACTAAATGTAGAGGATTATTTTGTAGAGAGCATAAAAAAGCAGTTTCTAATTAATCTTGCAGGATCTAATTAATTATTCCTGTCTCAAATCCCTGAGTGTATTGTTTTCTCCATGGTTTATTCTGCATTTTGACAAGTATTTTGACTGTTTCACAAGTAGGAATGAATTTGTTGGTACACTTCTTGGAGGAGTGATTTCCAAAATGGGATGTGTGGCACAGAGAGGTGAAGTTCACAGGTTGTCAGCAGCATCAAGTATAGCTGCAGTAATCAGCTGCAGAGGTTTACTCACTGGAGGATGAAGAAAGCTGAGGAAAGATCTGTATACTCTAAGGTACACATCCAAGAAATGGAAGGGACTTTCAGTGAAGTGATGACTACACAAGGGACAAGGAAGACAGCATGTGGCACACTCCTGCCAGCCTGCCCTCTGGAGTTCAGTTACAACCTAGAAGAAAAGGACTCTGTGTCTTAATCTCTTCTCATATCACTGAAAGACCTGAAAGAAAAGGACAGCTGTTGGTATTTAGGTTATCCTGACTTGATTGACATGTAATACATGTCATAAGTTGCCCTAGGGACAAAGATGAAAGAGTTTAGCATTTTTGGGATAAGGAACAAAGTTTGGAGGGTCATACTAATGCAATACTAATGTAATACTAATAACAACTAGGGTCATATTAATGCATAAGTAGAGATTGCATTAAGTTGTACAGTGGATGCTTTATTTTCACACAGAATATATTTTGTGACCCTGTACTGTTCAATATATTAATACTATATAATACTGTTCTCTAACAGCATAAATTATACAAATCCTTTACCCTGGAGATAAAATACACCCATTACTCATATATGGGTATTTGTTATTCTTTATCTTCTTTAGAAAATAATCTAAATAAACATCCTCTACCCATTTTAGCATCCTTCCTTCTCCTTTTTTTTTTTTCCTTTAGTCTTTATTCTGTCTTTGTCTGCCCCAAATATGTATAAAGGTCAAATGTTTTTTAACTGCAAAAATGAATGATTCTTGGTACAATGTAATCCTGAATCTAGAATCTTGACCATGTTGTTTTATGAGATCTGAGGCCTCCTTTCAGCTCTGGTTTTCCACTGACTCTTTGACACGCTTCACTAGACCTAATAGCTCCCTATTACCAGTTACAATTTAGCATCTGAGCCAGGAGCTGGAGGAAAAAGGGAAAAAGGAGTATAAATTATATGGAGTTGTGGTGAACAAAGGTTTTATTTCTCCTGAGCACAACCCTTTGATAGGAAAACGGGGGAGACAAATGTGTTGCTAATTTAATTAAGTACTATGAGATGGCAGAGTCCACAGATGCCATTTAGGACTGGATTAATCAAGAGCAGGTGATGAAAATGAATAGTCACACATAATGTTAGCGTTTTTAACAATCCGACACAGTCTAATAGAATCAAGTGCCATTTAACAACAGGGCTCAGTTTTGCTTGCTAATCCAAATTTATCTACACTTTCACCCTGCACATTCATGTAGATCAAGAACTTTGTCCCCTCTCATTCCCATTAATTTTCTGGTGCATTTTGAGTTATTTAACATTTTTTCCCAACATGCTCTTATCCACTTGTACCACATGGAAAACAGCACAGTGAGAGCTGTGAATGAATTGCATTGTAGCTGTTGATAAATTTTCATGTGGAGCAGTTAAACACCTTTGAACAGATGAGAGGTCATCCTTACCAGTATAAAAACTTGCTTTTCCTTCTCCTTTCTAAAAGTACAGGAAAGGTCCTGGTCAGTTTTTTCTTTATCAAGGTAAACCCCCTAATATTTAGGTCTTTAATTTTGTGATGGACTGCAGCTATTTAACGTATCTCTTCCTATGTGGCTTTCCTATCTTTCCTGACAATAGCTGAAGAATAGAAGTTAGTGAGATCTTCTGTTTGCTCTCCAGTAAAAGAGTTATTGAAAAGAAGATGAAAATCTGTCAGACTGAAAGCAAATTTAACTGCATATGAAGTCACACTTTCCCAATTAAAGGTTTTCAGCTAAAATATTTTATTTTTTTTTTCTATCCATAAAGGACTAGAATGTAACAATGGAAATCGGAACTGCATCTGGTTGTGTTCTTTTACCTGTGAACAGGCTGTGGACTCAACAGGCACATTAACTTTATAGAGCAGTGGACATACAGCTCATTCTTCCATAGCCTTTGACACAGACAAGAGCGTAGGAAAGTGGTATGACATCTGTTTCTCATCCCCTGTGTGCAGAGAGGGTATAAAGACTGTCACCTATGCTAGGCCCCTGAAAGCTTTATGACCTATTACTTCTTTATGTGGTGCTATAAAAGCAAACCAAATCCTGTCCAACTTGAGACTGACAGAACATTCTGTAGTATTCTTAGTTTTCAAAGTCTGAGTTCTCTTTACCCTTTTAGTAGATGGATTTATTGCACTTCAGAGTGCAATTTCCCATTAGTTGTTATCAGTACTGAGGGGAGCTTCTTTGTGTCACAGGAGAGTAGTTACCCCATCTGAACTACTCCATTAGGTGCTATACATTTTGCTGCATTTGTAGAGCCTTGCCTTTTCTAAACCTTATGAAAGTCAATCACAAACAGAAAAAAATGATACATATAAGGCATGTCACAGTTGCTATCTTTCAATATAGCTATTCTCCAATCCCTGAAGTCTGTTTAGAGCATCAGAACTACTTCTGTGTGACATCAAAATATATGGAGTTTTAGGAACATCTGTGTATTAACAAATCATGCATGAAATACAAAGATAACATATGCATTTATTTCCAATTAGCACTACCAGGATGACCTACCTGGTTTTGCATAGTGTTCTTCATCTCTCTCTTCCCCCTCAAGTGAACTATTTATTTGTCAAAGTACCTTTGACAGAAAAGGGTGGATACCACATGGGAGAAAAAAAAAACAGCCTCTCCACACCTCACAGGAAAAGAATCCACAAAAAAAAAAAAAAAAAAAAAAAGGCCAATATGTTTTTACATTAATGTGTTTTATAACCAAAAATACCATTATCACAATAAATTTCAGTGTTTTTTAAACTTAAAACCTTTGTAAATTTACTCTAAGGCATTTAGCAAGAGTGGATCAGATGTGTTCATGCCCAGCTGTCTGTCTTTTCCTCGTATGGTGGTAAAGCACTATAGACCTCAGGTAGTTAAAACTCATAGCTTGGGCTAAACAATTCACCTGTCAGTCACTTCAGGGTCTATTTATCTCTTTTGCCCTATAGTCACTTTTGTGGCATCTTAAGTTGTTCCAGCTATACTTGCCAGAACTTGTCTGCAATATTAATGAATTTGGTTGCATATAAAAACCTTCTGTCCAAGATGATGTTACCAAATTTTTCTGCTCATTATTGCCCCCTATTGAGACAGCACAACTCACAGAGCAGGTATTGGGAGTACTGCACTCTGACCCAGAGCAGAGTCACTGCTGTAGGATGGCAATGAATTTAGCTGCCAGAGATGCTTTGCATACATGACAATGACCGGAAATTAAATGCTTATCTAACATCCTACTTCATAGAATATCAGAAATAAGGAATACTCAAATGTAAATGGTATGAGAAGCTGAAGCAACAATGTACTTTCATTCTAAAAAACTTCATCTAGAGCTGGTAGTTTAGTGTCAAGGTTTGTGAGATTTATGAGAAGTAAGTTATGAAGGAGAGAGAATTGCTATGTGCCTGTCCTGGAGGCCCAGGATGAAGTGGAAAGAGAAGCAACTTTGACTGGGGTGGGGGGGAAGAGTGGGGAGAGAAGAGATCACAGAAAGTATTTGGTGTCTCTTGCTTTAGGCTTTCAGAATAACACCTATAAAGTTCCTTTTTTTTTTTTTTTTTTTTTTTTTTTCTTCTTTTCTTCTTTAAGTGCTCATACTTTCTCAAGTATGTTCACATTTAGAGATGGGATCTTGTGCACTTCATCCCTGTTTGAAGGCAAGGTTATATTTTGAAGTATGCATGGGTTTTTAATTAAAAATTTCAAGTAAAATATTTAGAATACCTCTGAATTATGGAATATTTTTGTTTTGCAAATGGAAAAGTGTAACCAATGGTACAACCAATTACATTTTATATTAAGAACAGTGCTAAATTATAACAAAGGAAAAGGTTAAAAGAATTACAGTCTGGATTTATTTATATGTGTTGAAGATTAATGTCTGTGGTTAATTTGGGTTGAAATATACATTCTAATAAGGTGTTAAAATTAGTTCTGAGAGTGCTCATCTGGCAATTATGAATATGTTATAACAATGTCTAATTAACCCTCTCTAAAGCTTTTACTTCTTCACTTTTGTTTGTTTGTTTGTTTGATTGAACTTGAGAACCTAGAGACAGGTGCAAGGACACTTTTTAAAGTGAAATTGTAGTTACATAGAATTGCACAAGAAAATTCCTTTATGTATGTTCTCACTCCCTAAAGGAGAAAGATAAGAGAATCATAAGGGCAAAACGCTTAGAGTTTCCACAATTTGGGGGAATGATTGTGATTGTCTTACACTATAAAGATGTGCAAATTGTCATGCAGGTTTAACCACATGGGTTAATGGAGGGATGAAAAAAATGATAAAATGGCCAGAAGATAGCAGCTTAATGTGTCACGCTTTTCCTGGAGGATGTTAAAAAGTTGAGTACTGCCAGGGTCTTTACTAGAACCTTTAACATCCTTGGCATCTTTAGCAATGACTTGAAAGTGATGATGGATGGCACTTTTACCAAGTTTGCAGAAGACACTAAATTCTGGAGACCACTTGATATACTCAGGAAAAGGATGGACATTCAGAGGTACATGGACAGGCTGGAGGAAGGGGTCAACAAGAACCCCATGAAATATGACAGGGACAAGTATCAAGCTTTGTGCTGGGAAAGGAAGAGTCCCTTGCAACACTAGAGGCTGGTGCTTGAGTGCAGGAGAAGCAGGTCTGTGGAGAGGTCTAGTTGGGGGATAGACAAGAACCAACAGCATGCAATGTCAACACTGACAACCAACAGTGTCACTGAGTATCAAAAGGACCATAACCACTAGGTTGAGAAACAGCCAGAACAGTGTGTGCAGTTCTGGGCTGAAAGAAAGATGTCCATCAACTGCAGCGATTTCAGAGAGTTGGCTGGGAGTGGGAGCACTTGCTCTGAAAGACAGGCTGAGAAAGTATGGCTGAGAAAGTATTCATCCTGAGGAAGAGGTGGTTTTGGGAGACTTAACTGTAGCCTTCTAGTACCCATGAGAAGATTACTCAGAAGACACAGCCAGACTCTTCTCAGTTGTGTGTGGCAGCACAAAAAGAGACAAAACCTTAGGTTGAAACAAGAGTGTATCTGGTTAATCAGATACAAGAATCTCTTTCATTATGAGGACAGTGCAGTAGTCAGTGAGGTTGCCTAGAGAGTCTATGGAGACAATGTTTTCAAGGCTGGATAAAGCCTTGAAAAACCTGCTCTGATGTCATAGCTGACATGTCTTAGAAGTCCTTTCAACTGGAACTGGCATGTGATTTTGTAACAGATAATAGTCATTTAGTGTTAACATTTGTTTAAAAGTGTACCTGGATTAGTAGACAACTGGCCACAACCAAACGTGGTAGTGCTTGACTTTTGCTGGGCTACCAGGCTTTCATAGCTCCCATGTCTCTGTCTGCAGCACTTGGAGCAGGACAGGCTTAATAGGAGGAGGAGGCAGAGGCTGCTGTGTCCCATTAGGACAAAAATGGGCGCAGTCCCTTTGAGGAGGTTTCTGCTGCTTCTGGCCTTCCTCATGAAGTATGGTAGCTCTGTTCCTTTTGAAGATAAATACTTAAGTAGTACTGTTTGGTCTTTCCATCCCACATAGTGACAGGGAAATACACAATGAATACACCTGTTGCCTACAAATATCAATAGCATGAATACTGTTGAAAGAATTATTGTGACATACGTAGAAACTGTAATAATCTCATCCATTTGGCATTCTAAATATTGAATTTCTTGCCTGTTTAGTATTCTAAGTGTGCAGTCTTATCATTGCAACTGTGCTGGGGCAAACTTATGCAGACTCATGGACCAAAGCTCTCAGGAGGTGAGTCATCCCTGGGATATGACCTACATAAGTTACATACATTAGCTGTTATTTCAGGTGAATTTTCAGTCAGATAGGAGTATTAAAGAGATATTAAAAACAGCTAATGTTTATATCAGTTCTGTTCCTTGCCATTTGCCTCACAAATGATTACTCCACAAAAGAAATGTATTTCAGCTAGAGGTGGAGGGGAAGGAACAGCGGACTGACCAAAGCTTCCCACCCTCTTATTGTGCACAAGACATGGAGGAAAACAAGACAGACAACTGGGGAAACATGCCAGAGAGGAAGACTGGGAGTGAGCGAATGCCAATGCAGGGTAGGTGGGGGGGTAAATGGGAGGGGGCAAAGAAAAGAAGGAGACTTGCCACGTAGAAAATAGTAAGAAAAAATCACATTTTTCTTCAGCTGAAGATATTTTCAGAAATTAGATCTATCTACTGGAATTTAGCACAAAGTAAATCATAAAATTCCATCAATATATTATCATCCAGTCTCCTTTATTTATCCGTTTCTAGCTAGTATATCTTTTGTACATTTAATTTCTGAGCTGATGGTTTCAGGTGCTGGTATGTGTTAAGCACCAGGATATTCTAAGAGTAATGTTTAGATAATAAGCAAAGTTGTTCACAGCTGCAACTAGGAGAGAAAAGACACTGCAATATACTCCAACCAATAACTTGTTTTCATCAGGTGAACTGTAGATGTATTTTCCTGAGTAGGTACCTAGTCATGAACTATACCAACTCTTTTTCCTGCTTAATGAAAATATTCTTATGCTACAGATATCACAGTAAAGGATCTCTCATCATTGAAGTGGGTGAGTTGGACCTTGCACCTAAAACGAGATTAAAAAAAAGAACAAACAAAAACTAAACAAACAAACAACAAAACCATTTTTCTTCATTGCTAAACAAATCAGCTGATCCAGTAGAATCTATCATTATGCAAAATTTCTTGTCTTTCTGTTGGTTAGATTTTTCTCAGACTGTGTACACTTGTTATCCTTGTTACCCTTGTTACCTTTGGCTCACCTGAAACATCTCTAGAAAATGTGCAGCAAATACCTTACTTTTCTCTTGATATGCCCAAGAATGGATGAGATACTGAGAAGAATTTCTTCTACTGATGTAATGTGTAAAGAAGAAGAAAACAATATGTCCTGTGGAAGAGGAGGAAGAATAGATTATGGGAATGAAGGAGATACAGAATCAAGCTAATACTCTCCAGCTTCAGTACATTTAATGACTGCCAGACTCGCTCCAGTGCATTAAGTTTTTGTCCTTGGCAAAGAGGCTGTTTTGCTGTCCTGTCCCACCAAAGCATTCTGTATCATGTCATGCTTTATTGGTCTGCATATATGGATGTTTCTAGATCAGTAGAGATCTGTCACAACAGTAGAACAGTTGTTAATTCAGCCAGTGCTGAAAGGACTTGCTTTCTTTCCTGCAGAAATCTTGATAAAACCTTGAAGCAATATGTTTGACAGCTTCCAAGGAGCTGCCATTCCTCTCCTTTTCATAGCTAAGATGACAGATGTTCTAGATTGGAGGTCTAGATCTCCAACCACACAGATTAATTAATTAAGTAATTTATTTATTTGTTTTGTGAGTTTGTTTTAAAACTTGAAACAAATCTTGTTTTGAAGTGTGAAAAATGACCTACACAAATGTCAAAAAATTCTATATGTACCTAGGGAAAAATCTGTCTTTGGGTTCCTATAGTAGGACATCTTTCATCCTAGTTAATTAAGTATATATAAGTGTATTTGAGGCCTGTTAGGATTAAGCAGAGATGCAGTAAATCCCAGTGAGGATTTTTTTCCCTCATAGCTTTAGAACTTGCATTTTTATGCAATTGTTATGTTTCTTTGTTTCGTTTGTACACTGTGGTCTCTTGTAGTGCAAGACGAAAGTGGCCATGATTTCCACTGGTATGATAAGACATTTTGGCTGCCACATTCATAGAGATAAATTGGTTATTTTACAAAGTCTCAAAGGGTGAAGGCTTGGGGTTTTATTTTAAAGTTTGTCACATGATCTCACTGCATGACATCGCAAATCTCCCGTCTCTGCTTTGTTGGCCTATATGCATGAATAATTTTCCCAGTACTTGTTTGTAACTGAGCGGGAGAAAGAGAGAATTACCGCTGCACAATCTCTTGTTGTCCACGATCAGCATTCCGTTGGTCTGAGCTGGCTTACAACAGTGTAAAGACATCAGTGGCATGTGTTATAATATATTGAGCATTGTCCTGCTGAAGAACGCACGAAAGAAAGAACATTGTTCTACTAGGGAGCAATTCATTGGGTTTTTCCCAGAGACTCTTGGGTCAAGTTTTTATAGGCCTATTTGATTTTCAAATTCTTTTTCCCCCTTTTTCCTCTCAGTGAGCCATAGTGTCCAAACTTGTCTACATTTACTTCCCATGTTTTGTGCATGGTAGATGTCCTTTAAAAAGAGTATCTCAAATAAGTCTTTATTCTTGTTTTGTTGGCTCTTATTCTGTGTTTTCATGAACTCTGGCCCTGGCCATGGCAACTGCAAGAAAAATGTTAACATTGATTGACAGGATTAAGAAAGCCTCCATGCCTATCCGCATTTCAAACACTTTGGGAACAATGGTGTTTGGTGTGATTGAATTAATGAGATATCGCAGACTGTCAAAAGAGCACACATACTTTACATAAACCTGATTATCTTTGCATGGCAGAAATGAAAAAAAAAAAGAAGGCTACAGAGGTTTGGCTTTCACTCATGCCTCCAAAGGAGCCATCAAAGTGTGTGCCCTGGCTCAGAGAGTGATGTGCCCGCTCAACTGGCCTGCCCTCCCTTTCTCTCTACATACTGCCTGGCTCTGCTTAGCATACATCAGCCATGGGCTTTAACAAGTCTATTCAGGCGACTGGGCCCAAAACAACACTCTTTTCACAACTCAGCACCTCTGTTTTTTTTTTTTTTTTTTTTTTTTTTTTTTTTTTTTTCCTAGGGATCTATTGTTTAACTTGAACTAAGCATACATTTCAACAATTAGACCTGAACTGGCTCCTTCTACCCTAGCTTAACCCCAAAGAGTGACATCAGTCATGATACAACATATATTTTGAGAGGTGAGCCACAGTTGGTGCTCATGTTTAGCAGCAGAATTGCTGGATAGAGAAAAAAGTTTCATAAAGAACCACTTCACACTTAAGGCTTTAAATGATAGTTTGGTCCCCCAGGAAAATTTTCAGCAGGCAAAATGACAGGGTGAATACATACAATTCACTGAAGTAGTGCTGTATCTTAACATAAACTTTAATTTTATTTTATTATTATTATTTTTTTTTTCCAAGAGGACATCATGTATTAAGAAGCTGTGATATGAAATGTAATCCAAAAGATGAAAGGATTCTACCTACCTACATACCTGTCTGTCTATCTGTCTACTTACCTGCCTTATAACTTCTCTAATCGTTTTACATGGTCCTTTTTACCACAGATGAGCAATGCTTTCTCAAATGTGTGCATCCGTGGCTTACTGGAAATCATAAATTTAATGGAGGTGGAATTTGGTAACTGAATAGTTTATATCAGGGCTTTCAAACTTTTTGAAGTAGGCAGTCACTTTTTCTATTGAATTAAACTCCCTAAACTTAAGAGACGGGATGACTTTTTTTTTTTTTTTTTTTTTTTTTCACTCAAACATTGCTCATGTAATTTTGTTTTTCTTCTAAAATACTTTTTTTTTTTTTTTTTTTTTTTTTCTCTTGTGTGCTAAATCCAGTTTGAAAAAAAAATGGAGAAAAGTTTGCTTGTGCAAAAAGCTCTTGTTAGCAAGGCATGTCTGGCAGTATTTCTAGTTTGACTGGAGTGAAGAGACACCTGGAAACCCTCAAAAAATCATTCTCATGAGAATGTCTGTTTCTGCAGACATATGGATAATATAAATAAATTTTAAATAAGTGTTCTAACTTTGCTAGTATACTTGCATCTACCCAAATCTCTAGATCTCCAAAGCTCCTCCTATCAATACTTCTCACCCACTGGGAAAATGAAGCTGTTTTTTAAACATGGAAGAGAATAGTGTTTTGTTTGTTTGTTTGTTTTGCTTCTTCTTTTTCTTTTTTTTTTTTTTTTTTTTATATTTAACTTATCATCTGTGGATTTTTTTCTTTATATCATACTTTAGGTCTTAAGATCTTAATAAGTAAACAATATATATTCTTTATTTGTGTAACTTCATTGGTAACAGTGCTGTGCTGAAAAATATAAGATTTGATGGCCATATATCTATCTATATCTATATCTATATCTATATCTATATCTATCTATATCTATATCTATATCTATATCTATATCTATATCTATATTTTTTGTTTTCACAGCTTTATGGACTTGTCCCTAAAATATTGTATTACTCCCTCAAGTTCTGGTGATTCTATGTTGGGATATATGATTAATTTTCACTAAGGATTTTGAAAAACATTGTAAAAATACAGAAGTTTAAAATGATTTGGTGGCATGTATTGAGTGTTGCTTTGTAAATCATTAAATAATTTATAGCAAAACTCATTTTGACACTTGTGCATATTTTCCAAGGCCATGGATTAGTAGCAGACCTATCACAACAGATTAATGATGCAGATCAAAGAAAATGAATAAAGCAGTGCCCTGTGAAGTTGTAAAACAAAATATTTCCCCCCAAAGCTCAACCAGTAGATGGCTCTGTTTCACAAACCCTGTTATGATACCCAGCTGCCATATCCTGCCATATCCTCCCAGTTAGACCTACTGCAACCTTTTTGTTAGCAAAAATTTACTTTTGTGTAAAAACTGTAAGATGATGTGAGGACGGTGGTATTTTGAAGCCTATATAAAGTTGTCTGAATACTCAAGACATTTGAAATTCATATGTGCACATAATAAGCAGAAGAGATAGAGACAGCTAGTCAGTCTGACTCATCCTCAGAATAATCAGGCTTCTTTGCCCTACATGACAGGTCATGGACTTAATATCTTTTGCCCCTTTTTATGAACAGAGCACAACTGGGATTTATGGAACTTACAGTAATAAGTAGGGATGCCACCACAGGTCACTCAAGCTTATACTTCCTTTTTTATTTATTTTATTTTATTTATTTTTTTTATTCCCCTCAATCTTCTTACCCGCACTCCAGCTAGTGTGCTTTCCCCTCTGTGCCTTACACAGTCAACTGTTCCTTCTGTGCTCTTCTCCAGTCCCATAACAAAGACTTAGGGAAGGGGAACTCTAGTGCATATGGAGGAGAGAATCTTTCCTTCTTGAATCTCAAGAACTTACACACCTGAAAAAGAAAATCTGTAGAAAAAGGAGCTGAACAAATAGCTAACTTTGGGAAAGAGAAAAGACAGAAGGAAGCCCTATAATGATATAACCCTGCAGTTTCTTAAAGCCAGACTGAGGGCATTGATGTCATCCTGCAGTGCTTTCTGCAGAACACCCCGCTCTGCACAGCACGAAGCTGTTTCACCTGCCAGAGAGTGCCACTAGCCTCCTTTGTCTCTCAGGGAGGAGCAAGAAATGACAGTCCTGCCTGTTTCTCCTGCTGAGAGCTCTGCCAACAAGTTAAAAAATGTTTTCCAGCAATTCTTTAAATTCACAATGGCAATTACATGTCTATGAGAACAACAACATAAAATAAGTGAACATGGAATATGGCAACGATGATTTCTGTTTTTGCTAACACAGGTATTGCTGACCTTTATAAAAACTTTGGAATGCACTCCCTGCTCACTTAAGAGTAAACACTCATCCTATCCTTTAATTTTCTTTCATCTTTCTAAAAGAATATTATTCACTTTTCCTTTCTTATTGAATTTTCAGTAATGTTATTTTTTTCATTTATTAAAACTATTGTAAGTTGAAATTTTGAACTTTCATTCTTGATAAATAGAATGTAAGTTTTTTCCTCATTGAATAAATAATTTCCATTTCAGATCCTGAGGTTGAGGATTCTCAAGGGCTTTAAGCGAACAAAGTGTGGTCTGCTGTCAGAGTAATTCTAGTCTACCTTCTACCTCGTTTCACCATGGTTTTCTTCTGTTTTCTTTTCTTTTCTTTTTTTTTTTTTTTTTTTTTTTTGTGTGTGTGTGTGTGTCAGCGCTAGCATACATGCATGCCCATGGTGTACTTGATCACTTCCTTCACCTGCTTCACCCCCTGGCTAATGTTAGCACAAAGAAGGCAACACCTGGCTGGGTGTTAGATGGAGGTGGGATTTCCAGCTTTTAATTACGTATTTTACTTAGATGAGCCTAATGCAATGGTGGAACCCTAGCCCACAACAGGAAGTCTTTGAATGTTGTAAAGACACATGTTTAAGTGTATGTAATTAACAACTATAACTCTTGTCATTCTACCCAAGCAAAAACACCTTTCTTTTTTTTTTTTTTTTTTTTTTTTTTTTTCCTCAAGCTTCTATAGTAAAAGAGAAGCTTCCATATGGAGTCCTGCATAAAAAAGGGAGGTCCTTTTAGCACAAATGATATTATCACCTATACTTTTGCCAAGACATAGGCAAAATTAAAAAAATAATAAATAAGCATGAATGAGACAGCCATCTACAGTTTTTATAACAGCTGAAAATTCTTACTATTACTGTACAACAATTTTGTGCAATCAACCACAGGAGACACATTGACAAGTAGCTACGAAAGCAAGGAACAGAGACACGCTGAAGGTGTGACAGAAATAATGAAGAAAAACATCTAAGTTTGTCATATATGCCTTTGTTTCTTTTTGGTCCCACTTTGAATCTCACATATTGAATTAGTTCCTTCATCCGGATTCAATAAAATGCACGCAGTCAACAACATACTAGCCACACAATCATCACCCCTGACTCAGACCTCCTTCTAGTGTAACTTAGCCAAATTCCTCTTGCAGCTTGCACATAGTTCACAGTGACTTCAAAGCAGGAAGTCTTGATGTCCCCTCTGTCTTCTTAATGAAAACTTTGTTTCCTTTATCATGACATGTATTTCTAACATATTCTATATGTGAATTTAGTTCAGAAATAATGACAGGAAAGAACTGAGTTCATGCTAAGCTTACATTTATTAGGTGATCCTCATATATTTGCTCTCAAGTTGATGTGTCAGTATCGTCATAGAATCATAGAATATCCCAAGTTGGAAAGGAACCAACAGGGTCATAAAGTCCAACTCATAGCTCCACACAGGACCACCTGTATTGGGTTTATGTGGCATGGATTTGATAGTGGGCATGAGTGGCCTCTGTGAGAAAAGTCCTGAAGCTGCCCCATGTTAGATAAGGGCCAGTTTCATATAGCTCCAAAGGGACCTATTGCTGACCAGAGCTGAGCCAATAAGCGACATTGTTTGCACTTTTGGGAGAGCATATTTAAGAAAGGGGGAAAAAAAATAAAAAAAGAACAGCTGCACAACAGCAGCTGGGAGAGCAAGGAGTGAGAAATATGTGAGAATCAGCCTGCAGCCCCCAAGAAGGAAGGCAAGAGGCACTCCAGGCAGGCAGCAGCAGTTTCCCTGCGGGCTGTGCAGGGAGAGGCCCCTGGTGGAGCAGGCTGTCCCCCTGCAGCCCATGGGTCCCACATGGAGCAGATTTCCATGCTGCAGCCCCCCCCCCCGTGGGTGGAGGAGCCCCCGGTGGAGCAGGTGGATGTGGCCTGGAGGAGGCTGCAGCCCATGGAGAGCCCCCACAGGAGCAGGCCCCGGGCTGGAGCTGCAGCCCGTGGAGAGGAGCCCCCGCAGGAGCAGGGGGTATGGGGGGAGCTGCCGCCCAGCCGTGGGGGACCCATGATGGAGCAGTTTGCTCCTGGTGGATGGACTCTGTTGCATGGATCCATATTGGAGCAGTGTTTGAAGAGCTGATGCCTGTGGAAAGCCCCCGCAGGCTCAGTTCAGGAAGGATGACACCTGGTGGGAGGGACCCCACATTGGAGCAGGGGCAGAGAGTGACTGTGAAGGAGCAGTGGAGGTGATGAAGTGTTACGGATTGACTGCAGCCCCCATTCGCTGTTCCACTGTACTGTTTTGAGGAAGGATGTAGAAGTGTGTGGATGGAGTTTTCAGTTTTTTATTTTAGTTTTTCACTGCTTTAGCTTGTTAGTAATAGGTAATAAATTACATTAATCTCCTTGCACTGAGACTATTTTCCATGTGACAATAATTGTTGAGTGATCTTCCTGTCCTTGTCTCAACCTTTGATCCCTTTTTATTGTATTTTCTCCACCTTTCCCTTTTAGACTGAGGAGGGTGTGTGTGTGGGGGGGAGTTGAGGTGGGGGGTGGGGGGGTGGAGTGCGGTTGTTGTGGTGCTCATCTGCCCAGATGAGTAACACTACCACACCACTCAAATATCAAGCCATATATCTGACAGCATTGTCCAAACAAATTTTGAATTCCAGCAGGCTCAGTTCCATGACCACTGCCCTGGGAATTCTGTTCCAGTGCCCAATCACACTGTCTCAGTGAAGGACCTTTTCCTAACATACAGCCTGAATCTCCCTGTCGCAGCATCATGCTGTTCCTTTGGGTCCTGTCGATGTCCCCAGAGAGCAGAGCTCAGTGCCCACCCCTCTGCTCCCCTCATGAGGAAACTGCAGGCTGCCATGAGGCCTCCCCCAGTTTCCTATTCTCTGGGCTGAACAATCCAGGTGACCTCAGCCACTCATATACCTTTCACTCTGGACATTTCATGATCTTAGTTGCCCTCCTTTGGACACTCTCTAAAAGTTTTATGTTCTTCTTATACTGTGGTGCCCAAAACTGCACACAGTACTTGAGGTGAGGCTTCACCAGTGCAGAGCAAAGTGGCACAATCCCTTTCCTAGATTGCCTAGCAATGCCATTCTTGATACAATATCTTGTATTAATACTTAAGTGGCTGAGTAAAAGCTACTGACAATGAGTTTGGACTTACACTAGCAAACATAAGGGGAATGCTTTAAAACATACCAATTAAAGCATGGTGGCTGGCATATTATAAAACAGCTCTTTTATTTTTATAATCCTGGCAGACCCTTTAAGTCTCATCTCTAGTAATATCCTGACCCAACAGAACTTCGGTAAAAAAAAACTCATTTACCTCAGGGCTCTCACAGTTGCATTAGTTTTTCTAGGAAAAGGCAGAGACTACTCCCAACATTCTTTTTCAACAGAAAGACCAAAAGCATGGTCTTTCTGACATCTCTCAATTTTTCTAACTATTAAATCAGCTAGTGCAGGTTTAAATGGTATGGATGAATAGAATATGTTAGATTTTCAAAAAATGTTGCAATGACATAATAAGTTTTTCAGCACAAAGGCCACAAATCATTTTCTGTTAAAGATGCTTGGTTCCCAATTCTTGAGAAACGTGATGTAAATCATGGAAAATAAATTTAGAAGAATGAAAATGAAATTGAACATCATACTAATTTCCCTTAAATAGAAACATATTCTAGGTGGTGTTAATTTCCAGTTACACAGTTACACTTTCTTAATGATATTCTACATTTTCATCTTTTTTTTTTTTTTTTTTTTTTTTAACAAACATTTCAATAAAATTTTAAAAACAGGGTCATTATATGTTAAATCTTACTGCTTTACAAAACTCTTCACTAAAATATTTTTTTTTTTCTCTAATGACAGTGCATGTAAAACAATTCACTAAACATGCTATATATTTGTTTTATATTTCCCTCTAGTTTAAATATAGCAACCTTTAATTTTAAATCTGACTACATTTAGGGGTTAGCAGTTTTCCTTATATTGATGACTGCACTTTCCTTTTCATCTTGAAGAAGTGCATTCTTTGCACTGCAGACTCAGTATCCTTGAGTAACCGGAAATCATTAATAAATATAATTATCACTAGGCAAAGCTTTGAGGTAAGTACAATGCCCTGGCAAAGCATGTTTGACTGGATGAAAAAGTTTACGGAGATTAACACCCACAGAGTTGGCCCACTGGTAGGTTGTTGCAGGTTAATGGAAATGTGTGGCAACAGGCAGTAACATTAGCAGGGTCTTTATCTTTAGGTCTCATAAATATTCTCCTTAACCCCTGCTAATACATGTTTCAGGCTTTTCTAGAAAGAATTAGGACAGCTAACTCTATGCTTATTGTAAGGATTAGGCACATTCTGTTCAGGGTTTCCCTGCTCCCCACTATCAGTTCAGAAGTGTCCAGCTTTCTGGGCACTTAATTTGAGTTTATTTCAAGTGTTGTGATTTTCTGATTGCTGCTTCTTGTCTCTTAACCAAAGGAAGGGATATCAACAGCAAATTCCTAGGCTGTGAGAGCTGGCCTCTTGTTATTTTGTTTGAAGTGTAGTGCTCTATTAAATAATGCCATGAAATGTTAAACTGAAAGTTCATGCCTTACAGTACTGAAAAGCCAGTTTGGTCATTACATTGAATTTAAAAGGAGCATGAGCTTCTTGTAATCATACATAAGTTTATTGTTCTTTTTAGGTCTTTGTCAGTTTCTTTGTATATTAAACCACAGAGACTTTAGTAGATTGAAAACGGAGCTGGGAAGGGGTTAAGGATCTTCGTTGACTGCAATTTCTCAATCAGCCTCAGGAAGCCTCAGGTCAACTTTGCTCATAAAACTCTGCACAAATATTTCTTTTTCTATCAGAGGAATTCTAATTCCACATACAGACCACTGTCACTCAGATTATTACACATTATTAAAAATTAATTTTAAAAAATGGTTTGGTCCCTGTAATCTCCTGTAGTACAGTAAGAACCCAAGCTTTGGGAAAAAACAAATCACTTCAATAATAATGAAATAAATACTAAATATAGTCGTCGTCCTCCCCCCCTTTTTTTTCTTGCTGTTCTTATTTCTGTTATCCCCAGTTTTACATTCTTTGCTCTTTTTTCCACCTTTTATGGCAGAACTGAAGATTTTTCCTCTAGCTACAAGACTGTCCTTATGAAAAAAAAACATCATGTGGAACTTAACGAGGATAAAAACCTTCTATAGAGATTAATAGGTTTCCATAGAAATTACTCTAAAACCCATATAATTTAGTAGAAACTTTAATAGAAAATGTGAAAAATCACTCCCTCCTGTGGTAAAATGTGTAAGAAGGTGGGCTCAAGAGAAAAATACTTCTGTCGCAGAGAGACTGTTATGCTGTACATAACATGCAACCTTACAAAGTAAGATTTGTCTGTCCCTTACAGCATAGGCCTGTAACTAAAACTATCCAGACCAACTTGGCAGCTTGCAGGGAAGACTCCTTGTGTCTTGCTCTGTCTAAGCACCAGGACTCCAGGGCAGATACACCAAAAAGTTGCTCCTTCCCTTGCACCCGGATGCGGTTTTTTGTTCATCTCTCCTCATCACAAAGTTGACCGTATTTGAAAAATGCCATCCAGCCATGTATTAGTGTAACAGATAGCAGAAAGGCTTGTTAGATGACTTTGTTGGCACCATGTCCTGTGTGGCACAGAGAAGGAGACATGAAATCCTGGTGCATCTGGAAGATATTTTGGGGTGGTCAGCTGCATGGGTAGGAAAGGAGAGATGCAGGAGGTGGGGTGCCTGCACAGAGTGGATTAGGAGTGGGGAAAGCCATGAGGGTGGCAGCCTATGGCATGACATAGACCCAGAGCTATACCTCAGGCAACAGTGGTCACAGGTAGGTTATCTGCACAGGAGAGAGTGTGGGGGCTAGTACTACTCAGGAAGCTACTGCCAGGTACATAACTGGAGAAAAAGAAAGGCATGTGTGATGGGCAGGAGATTTCTTCATCAAGAAATATACATATATATATATCGCCATTGTCTTTTCCTCTCTGTTTGAATCATATCTATTTTCAGAGTTACCTTGTTCTAATTTGTGTTTTAATAAAACTTGTCCCTTTGGGGTGTTTGTGTTGCTGCATTGTAGAAGAGATGGGACTGTTCTACTTCATGACTGGTGGATTTTGGATCTCAAATACATCTGATGTAGTCTTCTTAGTATACCTACTGCCAGTTTCAGTCTTGTAACTATCCATGTGCATATGTATGGGCTGTAATCTCCAAATGGATGCTGGTCCTAAGATGAAGTTTGCTTAAGAGAGACATTCTTTTCATCAAACTGTGCCACTGGATTACCTTTCATAAACAAAAAGGTTCTCACTGAATTCCACAGAAATCTTGTGTATGTGGGGAAGAGCAGTTAAAAACTGATTTGGTATGTCAATGAACAGGTAGAAGTCCCTTACCACTCTGAAAGGCTGTTTACTTGTTTATTTGTACACTTTAATAAGCCTATTAAATATAAATATGAACACTTTTATTTATTAGAAGTCACAGAGAGTTCTCTTAAATAAGGCACCATTTTCTTTTAACTTTATCATGTCAACATTTTAAATTAAACATTTCTGTGCTAGTTAACCTAATATCCCTATAAGTAAAAATAAAAAATAAAAATGCGTGTTTGTTTATGTTAAAACATTTTTGTCTTTACAGAAAGCTTTTCCTATAACGAAGCATAATGAAAGCACTGAGATAACATTTCTTATTTTTCATATTTCTTCACAGTAAATTCTGATGGATGGGGTCATTTGTGTTAATCTGGGTTCTCATCTGAGCAACTTGCACTGGAAACTAAGAGAACAGAAAGGATGGGTTTGAGCCATCAGCTTTGAAAAAGGAAGGGGAATATGGTTTCTGGAAGAAGTCTGGGGCTTTCCCAGGGAGGAACAGTGCACATGTAAGCAAAACATGCATCAATCAAAATTGTGCAGACAGGGCCATCTGTTGATCTCCTGTTTAGTTGATCATTTACAACACTGAATACTTTTCAGAAGGTTGGTATTTGAAGGGTGCTGGTAGATAGCTCAAATTCCAAGGCAACTCACAGAGTTCCTGCATTAATAATTGACTGAGTAGTAAAGCAGCAGCTTGTGACTGTGAGTAGATTTTCACTTGTAATGACTGTTGGATTTTCAGTGTGTATGTAGGACATAATATGAGAAATCCTATGGAGATTAAAAAAGTGGAAGAAACAAGTGGATACACCTTAAGTAATATCAGTTATGTTGATGACTCCACAATTCTTTCCTACTGTTTCCAATATGATGCACTGAACACTGTAGTTTTAAATCAGTGAGGAAAATGAGATCATCCCTAAATGGAGCAAAGCTAACTTGTACATAACTCATTCCAGACAGTAGAAACAAGGTAATGCCACAATGAATGGTTATATTGCAGAAGCAGCAGATGAATTCAAATCATGCATATTGAAAAAAAGGGATATTCAAAAAAAAATTAAGAAGTAATTTGGAATGGCTCACTCATTCAACCACTCATTCAATCACAAAAGGCTCTAAGAAAATGGAGCCTAAGAATGTGTGAAAGTTTACTGCAAAATATAATTTGTTCGTACCCTGTTCTCTTGAGTATGAAATCATGAAAAATGCATTCTGTTCATATAGAAACTATGGGGGGCATTTAAAGGTGGTGCTGGTGAAGACCTACATATTTCCTATATCAAAAAGAAGAGAAATTGTATGTTTCCAAGATGGGAATGCAGCATAAACATATGTACTTTGATCATATCAGGCATAGGGATGGAAAAGACCTTGAAATAGTTAGTACATATGAAAGGGATAATAAGAGACCACCCTTGCAGAGGATGACTGGTGAGAAGATGGTGTATGACAGATGACTGTGAGTCAGTTGCTTATAAATCAAACAAGAAATGGACTGAGGAGGCACCCAAATATTGCAGAAAGATGTTACCAATATTTTGCATGGATTTTACCTTACTTAAGGGAAGATAAATGTCCCTCATACCTGATTTAGCTCATTTCTATTATTATTTTGAATTCCTGATCAAATGGAAGTCTTGTGGCACTCAGAACCTTTCCAGGCAAGTGGGAATAAAGAAGAAAATCTCTGTATATACATAAATGCAAGATGAAAACTTATGTAAAATATTTTGACATAAAAAAGACTGTACTCCAAACCAATTAATAGACACTGTTGTCTCAATTATATTATTTTCTGTAACATTTTTCAAAAGATGCTTTCTCATTCTGGATTATTCCATTTTAGGTTTACATTACTACTATTACTAAATAGTAATAGTAAAATCAGCTTCACAGAAAGGAGGCACCACTACAGCATCTTTTCCTTCTTGTCTTCTTTAGGTAGGAGGATCTCTGCAATAGGGATAATATAGCTAATGGTGTGCACATAACAAGCACAAAGAATAAGAGAAATGGGTCTGAAGAGTAACTATGAACAAAGGGATACATCCACTATATTTAATTCAATTTCAGCTCAAAGATACGTTCCTTTCTGAATGATGTTTTCAAAAAAAAAAAATAGATTTGCTTATATTAAAGGTCTGCATAGTTCAAGTCTGGACAAAAATCCCTTTCAAAGGAACTGAAAAGAGACTCCTTGTTTTGTTTTGTTACAGGAAAACAAATGTATTGCACTTTGTATAAGTATCAGAACCAAGTATAATGGCGTTCATACGCGTGCTGTTTCTACATTTGGAACTTCCCAACACATTCTCTTTTTGTCCCTACACTTTTTAATTTTTATTTTTTATTAATTATTCCTTGTCTCTTACCTTATTTTTTCTTCTGAAAATTCCTTGTTCATTGAACTATTTGCTTTTAATTCACTCTTCTCTTTAAAGAAAGGCAAGCTTGTAGAGTAAGGATTTTATAACAATTTTTATTAGGTGTAGGCAGGTAAGAACTTGGTGCTGCTTCTAGTAATGTTTTCTAAAGTTTATCTGAACTATATGTAATTTGCAATTATAATTTACCAACACTGACTTAGAAGTAAAATTAGAATCAAAGATCCAAACAAACAAAACCTTTCAAGCTCTCATTTGAGAGAAAATTTTATAAACATTTTATTGTATGAAATCACATAATGAAAACATGAAAACATGTAAACAAAATCTATTCAGGAAGAACAGGTATGTGGTTGCTAACAGTGATCTTTATCAGAATCGAATATATTTGTTCATGAAGAAATACATGCAATTTTTTTCAGAAGTAGCTGCCTAACCACTATATTTATGCACAAAAATATGCATGAGTACTAAAATAAACATTTGAACATATGTTTTACTGAGCCAGCAATTCATTTCCTGTATTTTATTCCTTGCTTTATTATTCACAAAGAGTGTATAACTTTTTAAAATATGAAACTGCAGAGCTAATGCTCAGTCTTTCATTTGGAGGATAAGAAAATTCATCAAACTTTCTATGTATTTTTGTCTCCTCTTTTTTTGTCTCCTCACTTTAAATTGTTCTGCACTTGTCTCCTGAAGAAATCATGTTTGTATTGACTTATTCAGGCTATGCTCCTTTTTTATAAAAGCCATCTAGTGAAGTAGGATTTGTTATTCAGAAGGCCATACAAAAAGACAGATCATTAGCTCAAGTAAACTATCCCAGTCTCACTGGCTTCTGTAGTGTTTTGGGAATTTTCCACAGGTGATGTCCTCCATGTTCCAAATTTCAAACACTCAGTGGGTGTGCACTGCACTTTTTGTTCTGTATGTCATTCTGTTATAATGAGTTATATATGTATATATATTTTGAGGTGTTGTCACTCCTACCATGTGTCCAGGAGACAGTAAATCTTATTACAGTTGGTTATCACCTCTTAAGAATGGTATGCTACAGAATACAGTAGCATATAAGTGTTGTGAACACATCTGGAAGATTAAAATAGCTAGACAGGAAGTTACACATAAAATGAAGTAAACCCTGATATGCATTTAAGATTTACGTGATGCCTTTATTTACAAGATAAGTGATTTTATAATACAGGAGATGTGCGTCTTAAGTAAATTGCTGGTGTGGTGTTGTAAGGAAAAATAGGTAAAATAAAACAGAAAACTTCAGAACAAGAACTGTTTGATTAAAGAATCTGTTGAACAGGAAACTACAGCAAATGCACTATAGGGGAGCTGTAAGACAGAAGAATATAGAGGAATATTACTCATGCTTTCTCAGAAAGAACTGTTTATGGACTTAGACTAGTATTATATAGTATTCAAATTAATGCCTTTGACAGGATGTGTTAATGAAATCTGTTGAAGATGCATACAAAGGAGATATCCCCACTAGAGAGAAAGACCAAAATGCTCAGAGGAGAACCCTGAACATGGGAATAAAGAGCCATTCCTCTGGTTCTTGTACTCTAGAAATAAGGACGTTCTGTGTTGTTTTATATTAGTGCAATGTCTGTCTCTTTTAAAGGATCCCATTTAAAATCCTTCCTCTGGATAGGTTCAGAGGTATAATGCTGTCCTTTCTATGAGTGGACTATAATAGGATAGGACAGCTTGGCTTTCTTCAGAAAGACTCATGTTCCCAGAAGTAAGGGAATAGATTCATCTTGCTTGAAGCTAGATAACTACATCTGAGCTAAAAGGTTTTTTTTATAGACAGAGGTTAGGGTCAGTTACCTTTGTGCTATGGTTCTTCAGTCATCATCTCCCATGTAGAAAGATCCCTAAAGGTATCTGTTTCTTTCCACTAACTGTAACTATCACCAATGTCTACTTGTAAAGAGGTCAGATACATCTCACCCAGAGAGTCTGACAAACCTGGAAGCCTTGAGAGATGCTTCCCCACTGGGAATAACATAGTAAAAAGTCATTGCTATGACCTTCTGTAGAGTGTACTGCAAATTTTATTAACTTATCTAGAGAAAAGATTAATTCAAACTAATGTATGGAAATTAGATATTCTGGAATGATTAGGGAAGTGAAGATTTGATTTATTATGGAAGAATGAAAGAGCCCAGCTTGTATAGTATCAAAAAAAAAAAAAAAAAAAAAAAAAAGAAAAAAAGAAAAAAAGAAAAAAAAAGATAAGAAGAAACAAATTTTCTCTTATAAATATGGTGTAGGAATAAACATCAAAGAGGTAGGAAAAATGAAAGGCAAATCTAGTGTAAAGACATTTAGGCTAGAAATAAGGTCTATAGATAGATATAAGAGGAGGAAGACTTGGAACAGAGTTGCTATCAGAAGGAAAGGGGGAAGGAGACCAAACTTCTTTCTATTTGGATTTAGGTAAATTTAAGAAAGGAATTATAAAAATGTAGCTGTCTGGAGTAATAGGCAAGTGTGATTATTTATGCTACTTCTACTTTCTTATGAGTGCTTGTGAACAGTAAATTTCAGAACAAACATACTACAAGATTCTAATTTTTAATTTCTGATCCTGGAGACAATCAAAGAATGCAAAAAAAAAAAAAAAGGAAAATATTTCCTAATTTAGGAAGCAAATTTTTGTTCTACGTATTTTCTGTGCTCTATCAGTATTGCATCTGTAAAATATTGATAACAAATTTATTGTATATTCTAAGTGACCTCTGTAATCTGCTTTGTAAATATTCATTGTGTGTTCAGAAACCAGAGGAATGATTGGCTCCCTTTTCTGCTGTAGTTTTATCCATTCCTGGGACATCCTGAAATGAAGTTAATCTTATGCTCCTCTTCCCTCCATTCTGAATATGTTTCCTTAGTCTTTTTTTTTTTTTTTTTTTTTTTTCCTACACTTTTAAATCTTATTCCCTCCTTTTCCACATACTGTCCCTGTTGCTTTCTATTCACTCATTATTGGTATGGGTAAAATGTCTCCTGCAGTTTGTTTTAATTTCCTAATTCAAGTGTAATGCTATTCATTTGAAGACCTTAGACATGAAGTCTCAAAGTCAGGTTGACTATCTGTATCATTTGTTCCCTTTCCATATCCAAATTAAATCTGGGCTCTTATGAAAGACCCTGTGTAAATTTTACAGCTATTTTACAATTCCTTCCCAACATGAGTCTCCCTCAAATATAAGGAAACCCTCAAATCAACTTGCTGAAGTCATTGATGCTATGTAACAGCATATTCAGCAGGGAAATTCTGCTGTGAAAATATAGAAGAAACACAGAGATTGCTCCAGCTTCTGGCACTGTCATCACAGCAAGAGCTGAGAAATGAACCTTGTGCCTTCTGAAATCTAGGTGGTGCTTTCTCAACTTTTGATATACAAAAACCTTTGCCTGCCTTGTAGCATACACATTTCCTTCAGAATTACAGAAAAAAATGGAAAAACTTGTTATATAAAATCATAAGGATGCAAAAAAGAATTAAAAATGTAATTACTGGAATTTACTTTTCAGAATTATATTGTAAAATGTAAAAATTCTAGGCCATTACACACTAATGCTTAAAGAGAAGTAGAGATGTTTTTATTTATAATACTTTCTATCCAACATTTATTATCAAACAGCAATTTCAAGGCAATGCCACCAACGTCAATAAACTTCATAGAATCACAGAATCATTAAGGTTGGAAAAAAACCTCCAAGATCATCTGATCCAACAGTCCCCCTATCACCACTATCACCCACAAAACCATGTCCCTAAACAAACGATCCAACCTTTCCTTAAACACCCCCAGAGATGGTGACGCCATCACCTCCCTGGGCAACCTGTTCCAATACCTGACTACTTTTTCTGAGAAGAAATTTCTCTGAATTTCCAACCTGAACCTCCCCTGGTGCAACTTGAGGCCATTCCCTCTAGTCCTATCACTAATTATGTGTGAGAAGAGGCTGACCCCCAGCTTCCCACAACTTCCTTTCAAGTTTTAGAGAGTAATAAGTTCTCTCCTGAACCTCCTCTTCTCCATAGTGAACAACCTCAGTTCCCTCAGCCACTTCTCGTAAGACTTGTGTTCCAGACTCTTCAACTTGCTGAAAATATTTAAAAACCTAAGGTAAACTTGCATCAACTCTCAATACTTCATTTATATATTTCACTCTTTTGCACCTGCCTATCAATGTATATAGAATGTAAATAAAGCTTTACAGAATTTATATGAAAAATGGTTTTCCAGTGTCATATAAACCAGCAATTCTTTATTAAAAAAAAAAAAAAGTAAAAAAAAAAAGTAATAATGTTATTAGTGCGTTGACTGGTCTTCCTTCCTTCCTTCCTTCCTTCCTTGCTTCCTTCCTTCCTACCTTCCTGTAAGTGTCAAGGAATAAGTATATACAATTTCTATCTAAAACTACGGAAAATCTATTTTGTGGTATATTTTGTGGTCCCAAATAATAAAAAAGAGTACAGGGAAAATAGTGTCAAGGTCTGAATGTTGAATAGAAGTAACACAGAAGAACTGTTTAAAATTTTATTCTATGCAAGAAGCATAATTCAAGACAGGGAAGAGTTGGGATTAAAGTGAAAATAAATGTAAAAATAAAACATTTCCTTTTGAAGATTATTTGTTTAAGGAAAGCAAACAAACAAACAAATGAACTCATATTTTCAGTAAACAGTCCTTTGTACCAAGGGAGCCTATCTTTCCCTCAAACAATGTTTGTTAATAACAATTTATTGTTGGTAAAAGTTAAATGCTTTTTCTTTTTGATCTTAAGTGTTTAATTCTTCCATATTAAGCATGGTCTTAATCAGAGAGATTTACCAAAACTTAAGAAAGATACATATACACACACAGCATGGAACACACAAGAGAAGTAAAAAAAACCTGATGACTCCTATTTATTGTTAAGCCTTGGAAAGATATAATTAATTCAGAACCTAGATTATTTAGGATCCAAGGGATGATAGCTTTCTTTTCCTGTCAGTGCAGATTTTAGCCCTGGACCTTTGGAAGGCAATTTGTTTTTCTGACAAATTCTGGAGTTTTCAGTTCTTCTTTCAAAGGCCTCCCAAACTAATTGAAAGCTAGATGTATATAATTATGGCACTTCATGAAGGAAGCTCTGTTTCTTTGTAATAGTAGGTGTTGCAGACCAGTGAGAGTATACAAGTGTATGCAGTTTAACATTAGGAAGAATAAGAAATATGAGGGACAAAGAAATATGTGCATGTCTGCGAGCAAATTCAATGTTATAACACTCTGTTAGGAAATGAGGCTTTACTTCAGACAAAGTTTCTCTCACATGGTCATCTGTTGATTTGAGTTACAGTGAAAGCATTGGAAAATAATCTTTTCATTTACTTTTTTTTTTTTTTTTTTGGCAAATTGATTGAATGTTTAAAAATATCTTTTGCGTGTCAGTGGTTGATTTTAACATAAAACAGTGTGCCTAATGCGGTGCCCCAGGTTATGGCTAAACTTAGCTGGCATTGGCCAATCTCAGAAGCTAGAAGAAAGGTGTAAAAATATCATTGCATGGTACTTCCCACAGAATGTTTTCAGAATGTTTTCCAACTTCTAGTCATTTGTGGTTTAGGTTTTCTTGAAATAGAGATCTTAAAGGAGTTCTCTTACATGAAATTTGCTCAATCGTCTCTTGACTATCATGAATCACATGAACTTCCAACATCCGTAGCATCCTGTGTCAAAAGACAACACTGTTGTGTGGAAAAGTATGTCCTTTTTTTTTTTTCTTTTTTTTTTTCTTCCACTTAGTAGTCATGATCTGGTGTTGAGCGAAACAGTGAAAAAATACTCTGTATTTATCTTCTGTGAGGCACTCATGGATTCTATGTAGTTTTATTTCCCCATTCCACCTCTGACATATCTTCTCCAGACTGACCAGTCCTTTCTTTTATTTATTCTTCAAAGGAAAGCAGATTCTTACCTTTGATCTACCACATTGGATTTTTCTAGCATCTGGCATATAGAGTCCAGCATTTCAGATGTAGCACATCATTTATAAGTAGTAGAATTATATTTTGTTTTCCTTATTAATTGATAATATCCCCAGAATCACAGAATGGTTGAAGTTGGAAGAGACCTCTAGAGATATTTCACATTTCATATATATATTTTATAATATATTATAAAATATATATTATAATATAATATAAATATATATATTATATATAATAAAAATACAATATAAATATATATATAATAATATATTATATTATATTATTAAAATATATTATATATTTTCATATATATATATTTTTTCCCATTCAGGATTTCAAACGGATTGCTTTTCTGTTCCAAAGTGATTCATATGTTTTAACTAATTCTTTGTTTTAATTAATTAATTATTTTTATTTTTATTAATTTTTTTTTGGTGTGTTTCAGGAAAAAAAACTTTCAATAAAGCACAGGAAAATTCTGTGTTTTGTTATGTAATAATGATACCTCATTACTTGACAAAAATATTCTCTTATATTTAGTAATATCTAAAGCACTATTCTTATAAATACAGGTGTAGTGGGTTTACGTGGCAAGGTTTTGGTAGCAGGGAGCCATAGGGGTGGTTTCTGTGAGAAAGATCTAGAAGCTGCCCCATGTTTGGGAAGGGCCCCATTGTTTTCCAGATCTGAGCCAATAAGCGATGTTGTTTGTGCCTCTGTGAGAGCATATTTAAGACAGGGAAAAAAACACTGCGCCAGACAGCAGCCGGGAGTGAGAGAACAGCCTTGCACATGCCAAGGTCAGTGTAGAGGGAGGGGGAGAGGTGCTCCAGGTGCCGGAGCAGAAGTCCCCTGCGGCCTGTGGTGAGGACCATGGTGAAGCAGGATGTCCCCCTGCAGCCCATGGAGTACCACGGTGGAGCAGGGTTCCATGCTGCAGCCCGTGGAGGAGACCACGGTGGAGCAGGTGGCCCTGCACCGACGGAGGCTGCCGCCTGTGGAAGACCCCTGCCGGAGCAGATTCCGGGCCGGACCTGTAGCCCGTGGAGAGGAGCCCACGCAGGAGCAGGTGATCTGGCAGGAGCTGCTGCCCGTAGGGGAGCCAGGTTGGAGTAGTTTTCTCCTGAGGGATGGACCCCGTGGTACGGACCCATATCTGGAGCAGTTCTGGAAGAGCTGCTGCCTGTGGGAAGCTCACGCCGGATCAGTTCATCAAGGACTGCATCCCGTGGGTGGGACCCCACAGCACAGGGGATGAGAGTGACCGAGAAGGAGCGGCAGAGAAGAAGTGCTGTAGACTGACCATAACCCCCATTCCCCCGTTCCCCTGCGCCGCTCGGGGGGAGGAGGTGGAAGAGGGTGGATGGGGGGAGGGTGCTTTTGGTTTGCTTTTTCCTTTGTTTTCTCACTTCCCTCGCTTGTTAGTTGTAGGCAATAAATCTTACTATCTCCTTATGCCGAGTCTGTTTTGCCTGTTACAATAATTATTGCGTGATTTTCTCGTCCTTATCTCAATCCTTGAGCCCTTTTCACATATTTTCTCCCCATTCCTTTTTGAGGAGGGGGAGTGAGAGAACGGCTGTGGTGGAGCTCGGCTGCCCACTCGAGCGGAACCACGACAACAGGTGTAATCAAAACATGATGACAATCAAACTTTTTATTGAAGAGCTGCAATAAGACAAAATAAATAAAGTGTATTTTATTTTGTATAAAATACACATATTTAATTGTGTATTGTGTATTTTCTGCATATTTTCCTTAAAGACACAACTGGAGAATTAGTTTATAAAAAATAACTTAGAATATTTCCCATATTCTAAAAAAAAATTATATCAAATACTGTTGTTTATGTTTAAATAGACAGAGATGAAAAATTATTTTTTCTTTTTCTTTTTCCTTTTCTTTTTCCTTTTCTTTTTCTTTTTCTTTTTCTTTTTCTTTTTCTTTTTCTTTTTCTTTTTCTTTTTCTTTTTCTTTTTCTTTTTCTTTTTCTTTTTCTTTTTCTCTTTCTCTTTCTCTTTCTCTTTCTCTTTCTCTAATCTCCTGTGCATTACTTTGAGGACAGAAGAAGATGTAAAGTAATAAAAGCACTATCATCAGACTGTGGAAAGTTGCATGACACCATGTTGTGGTGCAGTTTTCAAACCAGGGACTCCCAAAGTTGGTACAGAAACGTAGGACAAAAAGTCATTGTCTTTATATACTTACCCTGTTTTAATATATGGTGTCTTTGCTGGGAGCAGTCATATGCGGCAACTCCTCTCTGAATGCTTGTAACTGCATTTCTTAACCTGAAAAAAGACACTGGAACAAATTGCGGTCTTTCCTTTTCTGTATCTACCTCTGAATTGGCAGTGGAAATTGAAGGGTTAATTCCAAATGGACACAGAAAAAGCAAACAGTCTGGGTACTAGTTTGTAAAACGAATTTTCAATGTGTAGCCCACAGACTATCATTGATTGCGGTAAATAAATAAAACCACTCCTGACTTTTATTGTTGTAGGGAGTAATTATAATTCACAGGGCCAGACCCTTTGTGCCACAGAATGCTTCATTTGTGGTTTGCATGAGCAGATACATTAACTTCTGTAAGCTCTTTTCATTAGAACGCTATTACTCATTGAGGACTGATCAATATATCATCTATACAACATCTTGAATGTGGATGTCTGGACCCATTGTGGGCTTGCTGATAATGACTTCTTTATTCAAGCCAGCTTGTAGGAACAAGGAGATAAAGAAAAGGGAAGAGAATTATAGCATATGCTCATGAAAGTATTCTAAAGGTTATAAACAGAAAGCAGGAGTAAAGCTACAGGGTAGGGAAAGGGATCATAAAGAGAAAAAAGAGTGGAAGGGAACTGAGAGTTGAAAAGGGAAAAAAAAAGCCAGAGTTTCACTCTATTTCTTTTTTGACATTATGCAAAACAAGCTAAGTTTTAATAAACCTTCTTTTGAAACTAGTCCTCCCTTTGGGATTATATTGCCCTTTAGGTTTTCATATCCTAATGTTCTGCTCATCTTGTGAGGCATATAAGTATTCCCAATGAAGGCAGAGAACTGTTCTTCCCCCTCACAATCTTTTATTTATCTTTTGTTCTCCTCCTTTCTCACCTCCCTCTTTCTAACCTAAATGAACTCTCTAGGGCTCAGAGATTTTATTTCTTCCATTAAGTGTTGAATTCCTATTATATAGAACTTTTTTCTCCTGTTTCAAGCTATTTTCTTTTCCTTTTTTTTTTTTTTTAATTTTTATTTAAATCATCTTTATCAAATTTTATGCAATTTTAATAGAACATTAATATATAATATATAGGGTGAAAAATTACAGATTCATTCAGGCTCACTGCCCTCTCCTTATTTGGGGTGTATTTTGGGAAATGTTAATATTTATAAAATTATATATCCTTGAAACACTTTATTCATTTATTCTGTCTTTTTCCTTGCTACTGTACTTCAGCTTCTGTTTTGCTGATGACAAAAGAAATGAAGAATTATATTATGTTCTGCAAATTGGACTGTAGGTGCCATGCAGGTGAAGGAAATACAAAAAAAAGGTGAGAAAATAATTTATCATAGAATGACTTAGGTTGGAAGAGACCTTGAAGATCATCTAGTTCCAACTCCCAAAGAAAGAATGTATAAAAGGAGAGCCATCCCAAGCTTCACTCTTGGTGTGGGAAGAAAAGAAATACCTTTATTTATTTTATTTTTTTTCCAAGATGAAAAACCAGAAGAAAAACTAGATTTCTGATAAAGCAGGTCTCCATCAAGTAAGTATTTTAAATACAATGCCAACAACAACAACAAAGAGAATGAACTAACAAATCTTTAGTAGGGCAGGAAGTTAAGTATCTACCTAATTCCTACATGAAAATGAAAATCTCACAAGTGTATTTCAACAGATTCAGTGGTTCAGGACTGAGAACTCTATTCTTAGAGACATAAAGTCAACATCTGGAAATAGATAAGATGTTCAGGAACTACACATCGTTTATTTATTTATTTATTTATTTATTAACATGACTGAGAACAAACGAGAATTTCAGTTACATTTCTAGAAAGACCTCAGAGCAGCAAGCTATATGACATCTATTCAGTGATCTGAAGGTGTTAAACAACCGAATTAATGGAAACTGGGGACTAGGTGTCCATGTCACGGAAGAAAGAAGATATATAACGTAGAATGCTAGTAAAATGGTTGTCCATTATTAGTTCGTAATGGCGGTAGTAACAGAGATGATCAGAAAAACTTGCTTTTATTGCATAGCAAACAGGCATGAAAAATTTCTGATAAACTCAGGTGTGGGAAATGTTTTTGTCCAAAAAGTTTTGCTTCTGGCTTTTTAAAAATAGGTGGATCCTTCTATCTGAAAAATAAATATTTCAACTGGATTAAGATTTTTTTTTTTGTGTGTGTGTGTGTATGTATTGACTTCACTTGTCAAGTCAGATCAAATAGTATTCTTTAGAGGCATGTACCAGTAGTTGTACATCTGATTCAGCTGCCTCAGTGCTTCATGAAAGTTGCGGTTCAGGCACCTCATTTCTGCCCCCTGATGATGTGTCAGGCTGCAGCATGAGTCACAGAAGAGACACAACCTACCTTCTCTAGAGTTTCCGTATTCCCAGGTTCAAATATGGAGATATTTCAGATTGGGTTATGTATAAGGGGCCTTGCAGACTCCAGGTCAATGTCTCTGATACTCTGAATCTTCAAGTAAATTCACTCAGCACATGCAAGAAATAATACAGTGAATGTGTTGGTGTGGAATAATGAAATCTAAGCTAATTAAATGTGAAATACTTTGTATTTTAAAGTTGAACTGTAGTCATGTCCTCACTGCCATATGCAAAGTAGTGTCACCTCAGGAAGTAGCAATTTACTGCCTTGAAACATGGAAACAAAATGCTCTGCATAGCCTGGAGAACTCTCTGATGATGCAATAGCATATTGATGCTAGAGTTATAACCTTGCTGAACTCGCAGTAGGAATGTGCTGGTCCAGCTTCTCTTTGCCAATGCTGCAGACTCCTGGAATAGTGCTGTTTTTGCTCTAAATAACAAACAAATCCTGCCTGGCTGTGAGGGACGCTCTTTAAAGATTGCAGTGAGGGTGGTGTAAGTAGAGCTTGTAGTTTAAACCTGCAAATTTAATCTAGAGTGTCTCTAGAGTGTTTATTAACTGGACTCATATTTTACTGTACACAGGTTATTTCTGTAAGTGATTCTGCTCCTTAAACACAACCCCAAATTAAATACTTTGTTTTGCAAAAATTTCAGCAAAGCATGATTATTGCATTGCTGAATATGTTTCTCTGCCTCTGCTGTTCTCTGTGCACTCTGTAAAAACAAAACAAAACAACAAAACAAAATAAAACAAACAAATAAACAAAAACAAACAAATGAAAAACAAACCAAAACAAAACAACAACAACAAAAAAGAAAAATACAGATACTCTCCATCTGTCCCAGGAAGGTTTGTAAGCACTATGGGTTTGAAACTGCAAACTTCCTTAGCTCTGCAGTGCCTTCTGGGCTGCAAGATCTTCAGACATCATTTCTCCTTATTTATAATTAGTTTTGCTGCTGAGGGAAGTTCACTCAGGTGTTAGCAAACCAGTTTGTTTTGTACTTTGATTCTCCTTTCTCTACCTTTTCCAGACCTCTCACAACTCTCATCTCTTTTTTAGCATGCTTAATGTTGCTACTGTAGCCTTTCACTGTGCATGTATGAAGCCTCCTCTTGTGTGGGCTTCTCCTAGGGAATTTTGCCTAACTGAGCTGTTCCAGCAACATTAATATAAAGTAGCCCTGGACTTGAGTGAGAGAATCCATCAGAGTTGCTTCACTGAGCCCAGAAATGTTTGGACTTGTTAATATGTAATAGGACTTGCCTTAAATTTCCTTAGAGGTGTTTTGACCTGTCTTGGGAAAAGGGAATCAGAAAGTTTATTCTCAACAGTGTAAAGGCAGCAGTGTAAAGCAGTCAATTCCTAGCTCCTCTCCCCCTTCCATTGCCCCCCCCCCCTCCCCAGTCAACACCTAAAATTCCTGCCCTCCAACACTCTAAAATTTATCCATTTATCTGGCATTATCAGGTGAGCATCCTCTGGGTGGCTTTTTCTAAGTGTTTTTTTACAATGGCTTTTCTTGCCACTGTAAAGCTTTGCTTAACTTCAGTAGGTCCAATAACATTGAATAGACCCCATAATCTGTGAGCTGCAATTAGCTTTGGATATCCTGTGTTCCACCTGGCACAAAGCATAAATTTAAACCTCTTTGGCTTCTTCCCTCCCTTCTGTTTATTTCAGTGCCTTCCTGTTCCTTATTCCTTATCACACGGTAACCTATGTTGTTCTTCCCATACTGCATACCTCTTGGAACAGCTTAAACATCTTTGCCTTGTTTTTATAAATTGGAAAATAAATAAACTTGGAAAAAATACAAATATTTTTTATTCTCTACAGGGAGAGACTGAAACCATAACGTAAGGCAACAGTGTCATGCATCTACAAGCACCATATTGAAAGAAGGCAAATAACATTTTGACTGAAAGTTGCATGATATGATTCTTTTAGCTTGGGAACACTTGACGTCCTGAGAATTGTGATCAATTTTGGGCACTATAATGAAAAATGGTGAAGGGCAATTACAGTAAGTGCAAAGGACAGGAACAAGAACAAGAAGGAGAGGAAAAAAAAAAAAAGTGGAAAGGGAGAAGGCTCCAGCAGTCACACTTAGTTAAGCTGATGGAACAAAGACAGAAGAAACATAATAAGGTGAGGTATGTAAAAAAAAAAAAAAAAAGAACAATTTGCTATCCTGGTGGGTGATACAAGAAAAAATGAGTTTATACTGCAGTAAGAAAGTTTCAGAACATCCTCCTTTTCCAGCATGACAGTCAAGAAACATTGTTTTGATTTGCACAGACCTTTATAAAGGTGTTAATTGCACAGACCTTTATTCTTGAAAGTCTTGAAAGTCCCTGCTATTCCCATCTCTACACTGAAATGGTGAGTACTGTCAGTGTGGATTATCACAGCTGTTTGTCTGACCTGTTTTGGAAGATCTGCATATATCTGTAGGCTGCTTATTTCAGGCATTAGACCCATTAGACCTATTAGGTGCCATTCTCAATGTCTTGCACTTATCAGTGATGAAAAAAATAAGCTTTATGTATTTCAAAAACAGCATGCCTTCTTATCCATCCCAGTAAAATACTGTCCTTTTGCTTTACATGGAGTTACTTCAAAACAGATGAGACAGTAATGGCTGCAATAGGTACTATCTTAGATAAGGAGTTGGCCTAGATACCTATTTAAGGTTCTTCCAGTCAGCTTGCTTAAATTTTCTGGATTTGTCAGCAATGTAATTTCATGTTTGTGCTGGTTTTATCTTGATGGACAGCTAAATTCAACTACAACATCTCTCTCTCTCCATTTCCTTCAAAGAAGAAGGGGAGAAAATATGATGAAAAAGGTCTCAAGGGTTGAGATAAGAACAAAGAGATCACTCACCAATTACTGTCACAAGAAAAACAGACTCAGCACATGGAGATTAATGTAATTCATTGCCTATTATTAACAAACTAGAGCAGTAAGAAGCTATAAGCAAATTAAAAGCATCTTCCCACCAATCCAGCCTCTTCTACCTCCTCCCCAAAAGTGGCACAATGGAATGGTGAATGGGGGCTGCAGCCAGTCCACAACACTTAATCTCAGCTGTTTCTTAATCTTCACTTTTCTCCTGCTCCAGCGTGGGGTCCTCCCCCACGGGATGCTGTCCTTCCCAAATGTGGGCTTCCCACAGACAGAAATTCTGCAAGAACTGCTTCAGTATAGAGCCATACCACAGGGTACATCTATCAGGAGTGGACTGGTCCAGCACTGGTCCCCCATTAGTGACAGCTCCTGCTAGACCTCCTGTTCCTGTGTAGGCTCCTCTCCATGAGCTGCAGCTTCCTTCAGACCAGATTCACTGGCTGCACTGTGGGCTCCTCCACAGGCTGCAGCCTGAAGATCTGCTCCGCTGTGGTACCCTATGGGCTCCACCATGTACCTCTCCGCAACCACAGGGGAACTTCTGATCTGGCACCAGGAGCACTTCCTGCCCTCCTTCTGCACTGATCTTGGTGCCTGTGGTATTGGTTCTCTCTACATTATCTCACTCCTCTGTCCCAGATGCTGTTGCACAGACATTTTTCTGTTTCTTAAATATGCACTCAAAGTGCTGCAACAAGCATCATTTATTGACTCAGCTTTGGCCAGAAGTGGGTCCCTTTTGGATCCAGTGGGAGCTGGCTCTTATCTAACATGGGACAGCTTCAGGACTCTTCACAAAATCACAGAATCATCTAGGTTGGAAGAGACTCCAAGATCACCTAGTCCAACCTCTGACCTAACACTAACAAGTCCTCCACTAAACCATATCACTAAGCTCTACATCTAAACATCTTTTAAAGACCTCCAAGGATAGTGACTCAACCACCACCCTGGGCAGTCTATTCTCACAGAGGCCGCCCGCACAGTCCCTTCACTACCAAAAACTTGCCATGTGTACTCAACACGATGATGCTAGGAGATATTAAGTTGCACTGGTACTAATACAATTTTAAAACTCAGATAACTGAAGCCAAGTTGCTTTCATATTTTATATGGACTTCAGTTGGTGTTTATTTATGAAGAATCTTGGGTGTACTAAGGCAGTCTTTGCTGAAAACTAAGCTGTTTTGATAAACAAGTTCCTGGCTTTTCCAAGATGCTTCTACACAAGCTGCAAACATACCCTTAAATTTCAGCATTGTAATATGCCGGTTGGACAATTTTGGGATCAAGAAACTGTAATCCAAAGTTCTGTCTTTGTTAATTGGCCTGTCCTTGTTGTAGGCTTCATTGTGAGAGCTGTATTCCCTGTGAATTTTCTGTATATTAGATCAAGCAGAAATTTCACATGAAATATCATTCATCTGTATAATTAAAAATAAATAAATAAATAAATAAATTTTACTTGATCTGAAGTTCTTTGTTAATGTTCCATGACTCTCAGTTCCAGGATTTTTAGAGCAATTGCAATATCTGAAACTGTCTGTCAGTATGCTTATTGAACCATATGAGTGAATCTGCATGTCCTGAGAACATGATGAGGTTGGCCCTTTGGTCCAAATTTCTAGTCAGAGCCAATCTCTTATCCTGGTGAACAACTATATGTATATCAAGTTTCATCTTCTAATCAATATTTGGAGCACATGAAGTGTGCATTTTTGTGGTTGGTATGGACCCTTATGAGTACTTCAGGATATGTCCTGAAAGATCTTACGGAGTGTGAAAGGAAGATGACCAATGCTCCTCTGTCAATCTTACCAGACATGTAATTTGAAATTGTAGTTGTGGAGGGTTTTTTCTGCTGGTCAACCCCCTTTTTTTTTTTTTTTTTTCAGTATAACTTATGCAGTATGTATAACATATGGGTATATTTCAGCATTAAACTTGGAATGATTCATGCTTATGTGTAACTTTTCTCATTTTGTGCATAGAAATATTTGATGACTGCTCAGGTGGATAAACTAAAGCATGCTTGAGGTATTAGAGCCTCAATTATTATCTTTCTTTGGAAAATAAACCATGGCCACAAAGAGGTCGTGTGTAAATTAAAAATGAAGCAAAATGAAAAAGTAAATAAGTCAGGAAAAAAAAATAATTAGCTGACATAAGTTAATTTTTTAAAAATACTTGTTTGTGGAACAAACTGTAATTAAACCCTTAATGAGCATATGGTATGCAAATAGTAAAGCAGTTTATTAGTATGTATTCAGCAGAATATTTGTGAAGATCATCCACATATACATATAAAAGCCAGTAGAAAACTAGAATGTAAGTATGAGAGTGGTCTAGTAATGATGAATGTTTATTCTGCTGATATTTTTGGTTTTGAAGGAACCCATCAAAATATAACCTCTGTAAGGTACACAAACCAATTTCATTTTTTAAATGAGGGTGCAGGTCTAAGATGAGGGGAGAGTGAAACTAGCTGTGTTAAGCTAATTAAACCTACTCTCTTTTTTTTTGGTAATTTTCTAACACCAGGTACTGAATTAGCTGCAACCACCTGTAACAGTTCTGGTTTCAGTTTTCAATAGTGTGTACTCCAAGTCATGCTGGAATGGTTCCTTTCTCAGTTTCTCTCTTTCAAGTGAGATGGCTTTTGAAAGTTTCGTTCCAAGAACTGACTTGCTACTTTCAGAGACAGATTTTGCAGAGCCCTAAAATCTACACACCGAATTAATTTTACATTGTGGTCATATTAGCATTAATTAAGGATAAAAAAAAAAGAAAAAAGTAGAAACACATAAGCCTAAAGTAATCATAATGCATTTTTTCAACAGTGGGACAGAATTTGGCCCAAATCTAGTCAGTCATTACATTATCTGGTCAAGTCTTCCTACCAAGAGCTTCTAGTGACCGGTTGTGCAGAACTAGTGAGATGGGATAAGTGAGACAGTGAGATAGTAAAGGAAGGAATATGGAGCAGTAAAAAGGAATATGATTTTCTGCACTGCAGTGGTATTTTGGTGTTATGGAGCTAGGCCTCTGACTTCATGACAACTTTTATTCCTTGGGGCCACTTGTAAAAGCATAAATGTAAGCACATAATTCATCTGTGCAAGTGCTGTGTCTTAGATCACAGGTAGGGCCTCAATTCCATAGCTGAATTTTTTCAGCAGAAAATAAAAGCAGAAAGCACAACAGAGCACCAAATCTGAAATGACAAGAGTTTACTCAAGTATTGATTAATGACAAATCTCTTCATGTCCATACAAAGAATAAAGTCCACTGTATTTATAATGCTTAAGTAAAGAAATAATACATAAAATAAAATAAAATAAAATAAAATAAAATAAAATAAAATAAAATAAAATAAAATAAAATAAAATAAAGTTCACACGATGGGTCAGTTATAGTAGTTATACTAAATGCATTTATTTTGAACAAAGCCCAGCTATAGCAAAATATAGAAGCTGAACACTTGGTTTGATGTGGAAGAAGCAAGTTGTTATTACATTTCTGAGATATTTCTGGAACACGAAAGAAATGTATTGACTGCCAATATATATGTTAATTGTTTAGTTATTGTACATTTACATGTCATGTTTCTTCCATGACTTTCACCATACAACACTGTATATTGAGGAAAGGGGTCTGACACTTTTTAAAGTGAATTCATCTTCAAAATTGCAATAACATGAAAAGAGAGCAAAACAAAGACTGAAACAGCAAAATAACTGTTGAGTATTGTTACAATTTGCTTCCAAATAGTGGAAGAAAGTAAGGAATGGTTCCTTAACAGTTCTAAACTGCAAAATAATTCTGTACATTAATAAAAACAAAAACAAAATTTATTTGCTTTGTTGCTTCAATTCGGTTACTTACAGAGTCATCTGAACATTAGTGGAACTCCAGCAAAATGGAAGTGTACTTTAAGACAGGAAAGAATATACTTTGTTTTCATCCATGTGCTTAACTGAAAATAGCTTTTCACTTATACTCAATTTGTGACATTTTCTCAACTGCAATTTTTATTAGATAGCTCAAATATATAAACAGAAAATTGGTTTAATTGAATGTTCTCTATAGATCATTAATTTTATGATAAGTCCTGAGTACATCACAAAATATCGTTGTTTTCTGAGTGCTTTTTTTTTTTTTCTTTTTTCATTAAGGTCCCCAATGGTCTGGTCTTGAAAGTTAATAATCATGCTTGAAATGAGATTATAATATTTTGTTGAAATTTACATGAATTATATGTATTTTCCAGTGAAATCTTAGGATCTTAGAATCATAGAATCATTAAGATTGGAAAAGACATCCAAGATCAGCTGGTCCAACCATCCCCCTACTACCAATATTACCCACTGAACCATGTCCCTAAATACCATGTCCAGCTGACATACCTTTCCTTAAATATCTCCAGGGACAGTGAATGCATATTTCTCAGTTATCACATCATCTGACAACTGAATTTTGGCTGATAAATTTCCAGATTAAAGACTAGAGATTGTGGGTATATATATCGCATGCTTAGAAAATATTACTGTATTATTATTATTATTATTTGTTAGGATTCTTCAGAAGAAAAAATAAAAATACTCAATGTATTACAGCCACAGTTTCCCTTTTAAATTGGGCATTCCAGATTCAAATAAAAGTTTTTGGTTTTAATTTCAAATTCAGACTGATAGCTTTTTTCTTGGGAATCTTCAAAAGTCTGATTTCCTTTATTTTAAATAAAAGGTTTTCTTATCAAGTAACTTTGCATGAGTTTCAAAGACAAAAGGATGGCAAAATAAAACAAGTGATTCAGCATGTTGTCACTCAACAACGCTAGCTGGCACTTTAAAAAAAAAAAAAAAGAACTAGGTGAGGTTTCACTAACGCTTGCTAATTTTGCTCAGTTCATTTCTGTCTAGTCATACTAAAATTATTATAGGGAATGATTCATTTGCACAAGCAGAAAACAAGGGGTACAAGAGGCCCTCTTTCACGGTGGAATTGAAGAAGACATTGCAACAAAGCTAAATTTGCTTGTTATTTGGTTTCCTCTACATCCAACCTCAGTGGTTTGGCAGATCTAGATGGTCAAGAAGTCTCCTCCATCACAGGAAATGTTCCAAAAAACATGTCTTAACAGCACCCTTTTATAACACAAGTTGTCTAATTTATGCCTCACAATGCATCTGGGGTAGCTTGCTAGTACTCACTCCAATTACAATTATAAATAGAACTTCAGCATATTCATAATGTGGACTGGTGGAACTGAACAAGCGCTAGATGAGGCTGAACATGACTTACAGGTAATGGAGAGGATATGTATTTCATTCTTCTCAACATGAGTACAAAAATGCATAAAGTTCAAATGCTACAGGCTGAAAAACACTTAAAGAGAGCACTAATCCAACAGTTCCGCTCAGTAAATGCTGTTTTGTTTCAATGAGACAACAAGCCTCAAGGAATCTGATTCTTTAGAGTAAGATGGATTTATATGTGACCTTTATATAATATCATTACAACTTTATACAAAGATTAAAGGCAGTGGATTAATGCCAAAGATTAAAGGGACAGTATTAAAAATATATGGGCATGTTTATATATATGATGGTCATTTCAAAGAATTGCAGCTAGAAAATATCCAAGAGGGTCAAATCTCAGCAGTTTGCAGAAGTACCTTTTCTCTACAGTCAATACAGGAATGTTTCCCGGAGGAGACAGTAGGGAAATTGTCTGGGTAGGGACAAAGACATTGAGGAAGATATGGGAAAGATGGCCTTGCACAGACTGATTTCTCTTCTGCCAGTTCTTCTGAGCACAGAACATTCAGAGACTCTGGTATATACAGTAAAAGATGGTATATAAAAGTAAGAATGTAGAAAGCTGAGATACTTCCTTGTGACAGGATTAAGCTCTGATTATAGAAGTATCTCTATGGCCTGCCTTTAAGCACAAAACTTGTTATGTATTCTTTGTGACAGGGAAGAGAGAAATAAATCATCTATACATCTCACTGAGATCTTGAAACATCTCAGACTTGTTATTCAGTATGCTTCTCAAGGTTCAAAGAGAACTACTATTTCAAGTTTTGCATCTATACCAGTCAAAAAAACTGCATGCACTCAAGAATTGTATCCCTCTGGAAAGTTTCTATTTTTATTTTATTTTTTTTCTTTAATGGATAACATACAATCCAAAACCAATATATTCTTTATGCTTGCTGTGTTTCTCAGCTTGTCTGGCCAAAGGAGGATATGGCAAATCTGAGGTGTTATGTGGTGATTTATCCATAGGAAAATAATCTGAAACCATCAAACTCATAAAAAAGGGATGAAAAACAGGTAATAGTTGTCAGTTTCTAGCTTATCAAACTTCTCCTGGTACAGAGAAGGCTAAAGGACACCCATATATATGTCCATGATTTTTGATGGTTCAAAAAGGGAAAAGTGTCCTTTTTTTTTTTTTTTTTTTTTTTTTTTTTTTCTGCAAAACTCCTCTATATTATTTAAACTGATTCCAGAGAAATCCAAGGGCAGGACATATCTTTTAATAAGGCCATGAACTGTATATCACAGCTAAGGCTAGTAATAAACTCTAATACTGATGTTATAAAAGCCGTCTTAAAGCAAGGTTAATAACATGACAATAGTAAACACCCCAGTCAGCATAAAATGAAATGAAGCCTACAGTGTTTTAAATGCATGGGTCCTGTGAAAAAGGATACCAAGAAAAGACCTTTTGTTCATGAGTTTCTATATATAAAAAATTAGTTTTCTGCTTGTGTTGAAGGTCATCAGTGCATGAAAAACAGAAGAAAAACAAACAAGAAGGCTGCCATTCTTAGCTGCAACATGGTGGGATAACATAGCAGCATTTAAAATACTGCAGATGCAATGCTTTAAATGAAGATTGATATAATTTCTGAAATTAGAGAAATTCCATTAACAATGTATTACATTAACAATTGTAATAATTGTCATACATTAACAATATTTTATTCTTTCTTTCTTTTCTTTTCCTTCCTTCCTTCCTTCCTTCCTTCCTTCCTTCCTTCCTTCCTTCCTTCCTTCCTTCCTTCCTTCCTTCTTTCCTTCTTTTTCTTTTGCTCTTTCTCTCTTTCTCTCTTTCCTCTTCTCTTTTTCTGTCTTTTTTTTTTTTTCCTTCTAAAAATAATTTATTCACTTTAGAAAGTGACAGAAATACTATTCCTTTACTTCATTTCTGCAACAGAACTAAAACAATCTTAAAAATGTCAGCATAACTTGCTGGCCATTTTCTGAAGAAACACTTTCTGTATAAGATCACTGTTCAGTCCGTCATTCAAAAGGAAGAAAAAGAACATCCAAGTTCTGGGTCAAATTTAAATCTTGAGTGAGTTGTGAACTACTGGTTGGGATTAAGGATGCTTTCTGAAATTCTTAATCTCCACTTAGTTTTTCCAATCAGAAGGCATTTCCAGAGTCAGTGAGTTCAGAATATTTGAATTAACAAATGAAACAAAACAACAACACACAAACGAAAAACAAACCACAGATTTTCAGACAAATAATCTCTCTAGTTGTTTCCAGCAAAGAACAATGATTTTTTCCATTCATCAAAATTACACAGAATATTTGCAGGTTCTCAACATAATTTCTGTTTCCTGAGAAGGCAGAAGATAGGAAATATCATGTGGGAGGCTATCATTTGCCTGACTTTTCTTAAAAAAAGTTTAGAAACAGGCAGGAAATCAGTTAAAATTACAGAATGCAACAAACAAAATTTTTGTATCCATTGTGGTGCTTTTCTACATCTTCACTTAACAATTTTCTCAATTTGTTTGCCTCTGAAAACTCTGGTGATGATTAAAATTCTCTCCCCAGGTGAAAAAACAAATGAACAAAAAAATCTTACAAATCTAATGATATTTCAATATCAATGTGTAAAGCTTATGTGAGCAGAAAGAATGCTCATTTTAAGTAGGTTAAGCTTGTATAATATAAAAGTTTTCAAGATAGAAGAAAATAAGAAAGATCACATGATAATATTTCTTCTAAAAGGTAGGGATTTTTTTTTGGCTAGTCCCTTGGATTTGTCAAGAAGCTTTCCCTTTTGGCTTCAGACACTTAAAAATTATATAACTTTTAAAATATATATGTGCTATTATTTTACTTTATGAATTGTATTGCTATTCCAAATTAACTCTCTGGACATGAAAACTCAGTTAATACTAAAAAATAAGGCACCACCACACCTCTTGTTAAACACTTTTTTATTTTATTTTATTTTTTATTTATTTATTTTTTTAATTTCT